>NC_141768.1:26748400-27392400 GCF_051362555.1 Lingula anatina
TTTTGGTCTGCATATGGAAAGAGTAGCAATGAGGTGTGTGTTCTTTCTTCTCCATCTTCTACTGACCACCTCCTTGACCCTACCTGAATACATCTCAAGGAAATGCTCAGGTAATTTACATAATAATAATATACAGTACGCCCTTCTCCGCACAGAAGCCTCGACTTCAAGTTTTGCCCGTCACACAGAACAATGGAAACTCGCCTCTGTACCTGTACCATGGGCAGGGGCGGATCCAGAATTATTTGAAGGGGGGTCCAGTTTGTAGGAATGACAGGCCGTAGATGCAAAGCCGATCTTCGGGGCCCGCTAAAAGGCCCCGAAAATTTTTGGTATTGGGGAACGTTTCCATTTGGTACGGTTTAGAACTTTGTTTCGGCTAGTCAAAATTCTAATTTCAAGAGCAGACCTTTGGTGTGATTTCTTTCAGAAATCGTAAAGGGGGGGGGGGGTCAGAACTCCTCTGACCCCTCCCCCCTCAAATCCGCCACTGCACAGGTATGCCTCTGCTGTTTCCAGAGAGATTTCTAGTGATGCTGGAAACGATAAGTGACTGCTGGTATAAACGATCCTGTAGAAAATATTTATCACTGTCGTTTATGCTGTTGTTGATATGTGGGAACGTTCGATCGGAAGACTGGATACCCGACTTTAAATGAATGAATAAGGTAAACATTCAGAGAAACTATCAAGCGAATATTTTGCACCTAACTGGAGGCCAACTGAAGAGGAGTGTGCAGGTGGTTCGGTGCTGGGCTGGCAACCATCTGATCATTTCGTGGGGGCTTGTTTGGTACAACAATGACAACTAAATGTTCTATTTTGTAGAAAAATATCCGAATTTATTGTATTCTTTTAAATCATTTTTATAATCACATTAGTAAAAACGATTTAGAAAACTGGAAAATAAAAGAATATGTAAAAATACGCGAAGAATCAACAAAATGCATCACCTAGTATAAATATGTGCTCAATAAATATATTAGCAACACTGTAAAATGGGTAACTGAAGGTAAGCATGTTACAAAAATAACAAAAAACACCTAGATGTAAAAGCAAATACAAAAAAAAAAAGACACTTCTGAGGACTAAACCTTATCTTGCTTTAAAACATTATACAGTCACATGGCACTTCAATTTGATCCATATATCATTTTTTCCTGTGCAACCATCGGATGTTTCTGATTATATTAGAATACATCAAATTTCATAAAAATAATGAACATATTCAAAGAAATAAGTCAAGTAGGTGAAAACTCCTACAACACACCAAAAACAATTAGAAGGGATCAATCTTAAATGCATGGGGTAATTTCTAATCTAAGTCTACTCCTAACCAGAGGTTTTAACGGTATAGAAAGCACTAGGGTCTCAGCCAACAAGTTTCTGGAATGATCAGGGGAAGTTCAATATGTGAAATTGGCTGTAAATCACTCCTCTAACTCTACAGATGTAAAACTTTAAATAACAAAAGAACCAATGATATCACTAGGCAACTTATTTCCTGGTGCATGGTAAGCAACTGTTAACTTACACCCCATTTCCATAGATTAGATCGACCTACTTTAGATCGACCTAACTCCCTGGGGGTTCACGCTAAATAGCTGTCAGCTGGGCGGACACGAAAGTTAATTATCCCCTTACAGCTTGTAGTAGGCGGGATGGACATTTAAGTCAGATTATCTGAAAGTAATCTAGTGAGACTCCCCGCGGGGATAGATCGATCTAAAACCTATGGGAATAGAGCCTTAGTGTTCACAATATGATTAACAGAGCAGAAGTGAGATGACACAGAGAAAATGTCTCCCACTATGGCCCAAGTAACACTAAAATCCATGTAAGTATTAACTGCTGTGTCATAAATACAGCTAGGGCATATCTACCAAAACCAGTGCCTATGTTCAACACTGGAATTGTGCCCCTGTCTAAACATGTGACCATATTTTTCTAGATAACTATACCATAAAATGACAGCATCCTACACATAACAATAAGGGCAAGTGTCCTAACTACCATGCACCAGAGACACCACTTAATAATGCTTTATAATTATAATGTGTAATCAAAGGCTTGGGACTGACATAGGTTCTGAGGAGAAGACAGGGTAGCCAAGAGGAGGATCCGCACTTTGAACTGTAAGATTTCTGAGGAGGGTTGGGTGCGCCTGTATGCTGTATCTCTCCTCGTCATCATTGGTGAAGTAAAGGAGTTCCAGGCCCAGGTTAGCCCACTGTCCCTTCACCGCCTCTGCATTCAGCTTGCCGATTTGTAGTGTGACGTCTTGTAAGGTCAGCACTCGGCTGCTGTAGGTGTTCTAGAAGGAAAGCTCCAAATTAGACTCAGGGAAGGTATGAAGTATAAAATTTTCAATGAAAATATCACATCTACTCTTCTTAAGTTCAATAATTCATTTCCTCTATTGTATGCCATATCATCATAAACACTTGTATAAGCTTCATTTAAACTTCCTTAAAGAGTACAGGTTCAAAGTTACTGAATACTGAATCTGAAGATGGATGACATGCATTCTGAGACTGCTGGAATTTATCTTTGCAAAAGATTTGTATTAGCTTCATTTAAATTTACTTTAATATTCTAAGAAAAACACAACATTCAAATAGTGATGTGTTTGGATAACAAAAAAATATATTAATATAACATTTGTTCATAGTGTCAATTATTGACATTTGCAGTCACGGCAAAAAACAATTCTTCAAATATGTTCAACAGCAGTATGATGGAAGACCTGTTAATTTCCTACCTGTTCAGAGTCATGTCCCAGTGAGAACAGCATAGGTTTCTCACACAGTACAGCCTCCTGCCATTCTGGGTCCTTCTCACTGCCAATAAACAGATCTCTCTCATACTCCTCAAAATATTCCTGAAGCTCTTCATTACTGGAGGCTTCTCCCAGTAAAACTTGATCAAGCATTAGCTTAAATGCCAACCTGAAATGTAAAGTGAATGTGTTTCAAGTCCTGTTAGGTAAAACATTCGGCATCTGATTGAACTGAGTAAATTTCATTAGCTTGGACACATCGGACAAGTGGCAATCATTTTACTAGTATTCAGTATTACACTCTTCACTTCTTTTTATTAAATGAAATATAATAATTTTTATATCACCCCTTGCCTAAACTGTCCAGCAACAAGGAAATCATTTTACTCAGAAATACTACCATGTTTCTCTATTTTTCTTCATTCATAACATCAAAATAATCATATAATAAGCTTAATGTAACATATATATAAAACATTTCTACCTGAGTATATGTATATGTATACCATCCAACAATAAGGTCTCACCTGTATGCTTTGATGACTAGTTGGTAGAGCTCCTTGTCTTCTGTGACCCACTCTGAAGAGGGAGACCAGGGAATGTCCCCATGGTAGACTTTGTACACATGACTGGCTCCCATGGAGATCACATCACTTCCACCAAGACCTATAAAGTCAATTTAATTTTATTTTTCAGTACAATCATCAACAAAGGAATTCATCATAAGCTGTTAACTTTACTGAACAATGAACATGAGAGTCATTTAAGCCACAGATATTGACCAACTTTATGATTAAATTTTTTAGGATTATAAAGAAGGTGCATATTTTTCTTTTTTTATGAGGGAAACTTGTAAAAACTGAAAATCCTGAAAATGTATCTTGCAATTTCTCATGGCATTTAGACCGTATGAAAAAAACCAAAAAACAATAAAAATGAAGCCTGAAAATCCTGAAATAGGGCAATATGATCAGCAATATAATACACTTGAATATCAACAACTTTGTGAAATTATTTAATGTATTTACATCTTTAATGTGCATCTACTCACCCAGTATTTCCGTAACTGCATAGCAGGCCATAACCAACTGTGCATAGATCCCCATTAAAACCTCGTCTTCCACTAACTCTGCAGCTACAGTCTCAGAATTCTTTCCATCCATCTCCAGATCCAGTAATGTTAAAACCCATTTGAACCAATCCTTTGGAAATTCACTCAACAGCGAGTCTATTTTAGTGTTTTCTATTGGGATCTCTCTCCATTTCAAAGGCAAGCTCAGTCTTGAGGAATACGGGGAAGAAAACTGCATAGAACCAGCCAAGTTTGTCACTGGTTTAATTCCATGCCCATGCTGTAAGTTGTTGTAAGGTGTCCCTTTCAGGTTTGACTGGTATGAAGGAACAGTTTTCTTTGGCTGATGAATATCTACAGCAGGTAACCCGAAATCAAGTTCTTTGAAAAGCTCTTCTTCTTCATCTGTGAGATTGTCCAGTATACCTGCAGGCTGGCCGTACACATGATTTTGTTGTTTACTTTTAGACATGGGATCTACCGAGGAATTGTATGCAGAATCATTTTTGGATCCCTGGTTCTGTCTTGTTTCCAGGCCTGCTATCAAATTAATCTTTTTGTTTTTTTTAGAATCAAAATTTTCCAATTCTAATGACTCATTATCATCAGACCAGTTACTCCCTGGTATGCTAACTGAGGATTGTCTGGACTTGGCTGATATTGGGCGTTTATTTGGCTTTTGCTGAAATGACACTTCACTTGTGATGCTATCCCAGCTACTGGTCAACTTGGGTTCAGGTGCAGCCTTAGTAGTAATTGCCCCATGTTCCTGGTCATTCAAACCAGTCCCAGTAACTACAGCACCAGCAGATGGACCTGGGGCAACTCTATTGCTACGTGCAGTGGACAGTCTACTCCTCAAAGATCGTCTGGATCCTGCCATATTCGGTGGCTCTGGTTTCTCCAGTTTTGATTTGCTCTTTGCATTGTGATGCAGCATCACCCACACCAGGGCTTTGATAAAACTCTGGGTCATAATCTGCAAGCTGTCTGAAGAATCGATGATCCCAGTCAACACATTCTTGGCATCTGAGTAAACCTTTACCATGCACGCATCATACGGTGTCATTGCATTGAATGGGTACTGATTCAAGGAGCAGCACGAGACCCCGTTTTCGTGCTCAAATGTGGTTTCGAAAATATCATCCAGCCTTGCTGCTTCCACAGTGTGACATGATGTCTCCTGCAATTCCAGTCCCTTGACGCTGATGGTGCAGTAACGGCAGCCACGCTCCAGGATGAAGACCCACACAAAACGATCTTGATAGCGGATCAGGTAATGGTCTCCCGGGGAGGGTTCATCTAAAAACGTAAGATTAAAACAGTTAAATTCATAAATGTCTGGCAAAGGACTGTATTATGGTTTTCTCCCTAAGTAAACAATACATTTCAGAGATAAAACTTAACTTTGAATTCAAACTTTATTATCCACTCTTTAACAGCACAAATGAAGTCAAAAGCAAATCCCAACTGCCAAACACGTAAGCACTGCCAATTTAAGTTTAAAATTTTACTTTTGGCTTTGCAATGATCTTCTTCAGATTTAAAGATGTCAACTTACCCAAACTTCCATTAGCAAAAGCAGTCCTAAGTGGTGCAGCTAACTGGTGTGACAGCTGTTCATAATACACTGTGTCAGCGTTCTTGTTGGCAGACGCACCCACAGATGCTGGCCATGCCTTGTTGGGACGCGGAAAACCAACCAGGAATATTGGGAGAGTGAAGATGGGCAATAACGGAGCTGATAATGCTGCTGAAATTGCTAAGATGACCAAAACAACTGGAAAAAACAACAAAGACAGCACTATTGTTGGAACAGTGCTGACATGTCTCTGTTTCTTGTCAGTCCACGAGGTGACCAGTGTCACCATGAAGAAATACAGTTTGCTGAGCACTTGAAATAGCCTGTCTCTGCAGAGTCCACTGATTAGCAGCTGTGTAGCAATGTCCGTTGAAGACGTCCAGCTGAAAGTGCCACTTGGAATGACATAGTTTATGATGTGAATAACAGAGATTTCAAGTAGTGACTGTGATGGACTTTGCCATATCTGAAAATATGAGAAATAGCTGTGTAAAATAATTATGTCTGTGATTGGAGGAAATTGATGCATTTTTATAAAATGACCATTTCAATATCACTGAACATATAAAATAATGAATAGTTGATAGTTTTGTCTATATCAATGAAAAGTTTTGATTTTTCTGTCATCATTTCATGAGTATCATACGTTGTGTATATTTTCAGATATTTAATTCTACATTTCTCTCAAAATTGTTTACAATGCAAATTCAAAACATTATCCTGTTTTATGTCTATTCAGTGTTCAGTTTTCAATCTTACCCATCTAAATGCCCTAGTAGCACCAAATACTGTCCAGACCAACAGAGGAGAAGTTGACGGAAAAGTGGTGATCACCATGGCTAAATAGGCTAACATCACCAGGGGGGACACTGAAAAGTACATAACTATAATTCTGAATTATGTGACTTTGAGCAAGGCAGCAATAATTTAAATGGAAGAGTGTCAACATGCCACCCCAAGTTTCAAAGAAAGTTAGGTGCAACATGTTTACTCAATGAGTGATACTTGGATTAAACTTTTTAAAAATTTTTCTTTAGCAAAATGAATATTACTTTTGCTTTTACATAATAAAAAAGTGCACAAATCTAAGTTTTTGGCAGTATCAAAATATAACACATTAAAAAAAACCATGAGCTCTAATATTGTAGCCATGGAATAATAAAACATGAAAATGAATCCTAGATAATCATTTTTACCCCATTCCAAAAGAATCCTCCTTATAATCCCCAGGACAAGTAACCTTTTCTTTCTCTTCTGGAATATCAAAGTCCTCTGTATGCTGGACGGATATAAAGCATTCCTCCAGATTCCAAAGAACACGTAGACACGCTGCATATCTGACAGCAGTTTTTGAATGACTAGCAAGCCCACGATTATATAGCCTAGAATCTGGGGAATATCTGCACTGATTTGTGGAGAAAAGTAGTTGATCACACCTCCTAATCCTCCTGCTATGAACAACATAATAAAATGACCTTCTTTAAAAGCCCAAGTCAAAAAAAAATTTGATTTGGGCTTCATGATTGTCTGTTCACTATCTTGCCTGGCATCAGTCTTTGATTTGTTATTATGTTGTGTGGTGCACAGTTTAAGAAACTGAGACCCAAGGCCTCCAAGGTCAGTGCTTAGTAGATATCCCATAACACACAACAGAATCACAGTAACGAGATCATTTGGAATGAAATAGGCAGCCAGGAATACTCCTAGAGATAATGTCAGCATCAGGATCAGCCTGAAATGAAAAGGCAGACATTTGAGTTGATACTGTTTAAACCGACTTAAATTGTCTTATTTGCAAGAAAAAGTCTAAAACTACGTTCTCAATCTTTTTAAACTAACAATATGCACATTATGCCATTTTTTGTTATTTTTTGCATCACCATTGTTAAATCCTACACAACATTAGGACTGATTCAGAACTAGTATGCCCAGTAACAGTTTTTGACAAGAAACTACTGGATGGAAGAAACTGCAGAGTAGATTTTGTGTCAGGGTAGTGAAAAAAAAAGATTTTGCCTATGTATCTGGTCCGATCTGAGCAAGTTGAAGTCTAAGAGATTGTTTTACAGTCATTTTCTATTTAAGGGCATAATACTATCCACCTAAGCCTTTGATATTGAAATAAATTCCTGGAAATTTAAACTCTTTTGGCTTAATTGCCAAAGTATATCCTATCTAAAACAGTAGAAAAAATAGCAGTCAAGAAGCTAATTCACATTAAATTTTCCCCAATTTTCATTTTTACTGTTACAAGTAAAATACACCAGTCTTCATCTCCATTATAAGGATGACTAAAAACTTACAACTCAAAAACAGGCTTAAGATTCTAACTTTGTCAATAGCTTGAGATATGATTGTTGCACCATGAGTATTTGTGGAAAAGTGTTGAGATTTCCAACAAAAATCTTTTAAATTACTCTCTGTTTATAAAACCTTCTGCTCAATATAAATGGTATGTTTTAAGAAGGTGCATACTGCATTTATACTCCACCTTAAATCTGATGCCATAGGTGATCCACCCAGCAGACCCACTAGCACCTGTTCAAACATCCACAGGAACAAGGCATCAAGTGGAGGTAAGAGACCAAGAGTCCACATCAACGGGAGGAATACAAATACAATGTGCAGGTAGTAGTTGACTGGAACCATAACAGGAATGTACCTGGAATACCGTACATAGAAATTATACAGTGTTTAGAAATTAGTTCAGTCGAAAGAGTTGAAGTTTAGGTATAACTAGGTAATGAAAAGATTGGCATTAGGCATCACTTCATTATGTAGTATAGAGCATCATAAACTATTTTTATATTTTTTATTTTTTATTTCTTTTAATAAAATAATACTAATGGACTGCAATATCCATAAAGATCTTGAACATTTATGGGTCATGGGTGAATATCTGATTCTAGTGCAGAGAGTTTACTGACTGAGCTTACCTTGCTGTGAGATCAAATCCCATGAAAACCAGAGCATAAAATGGTCTTGTAAGAGGAGCAATCTCCCATGTGTCTAGTGTTCTAAATGCTGCTGGCTCAGGAGGAGCACCCACAGTCAAAGAATACTGTGCAATGCAAACCGTCAGCCAGCCTAATATAAAGAGAATCACAGTAGCTCCTGCACTGGAGTTGTACAAACCATTCAGTGTTTGAGGTAGAAGATACCACATGCCTAGCCCACATAATGCTCCAGACAACAGAGCATGGAATAGAATATTGACTTTGATTTTCTTCACAGGGACTATAAACTTGAATGTTTCTACACCACAGCATGACGTGAAGTCGACCTCATCTTCTTCTGCCAGGACATTAATCGTCTGCTGTAATGGCGCGACGGAGACGTCCTCTTTCTTCTGTACAACCAAGCTTATGGCTTGTGTTAAAAGCACCATTAAGACCATAATTCCGCCATATATACACACAGCCACATAATCGGTCAGTGATACTACTTCTACCAGCACAGTGAAAATGCCACCCAGAATCCATGGTAGCAAAAATAAGAGAACTTGATTTAGGTAAACATAAGCTGGTGCTCCAAATCCAAGTTTTAGTTTTGGACCTCCCAGAACTGTCTGTGGCAGGCGCTTCCAGAAGAAGTCCTTCTTATAGTCGTTGAGTAATGGAGCACTGGAACCTGCCATGATCAGTCTGCAACTACCTGGACAGAATGGGTGTAGCTGCTATGTCCGTGTAAACTGCACATACCTAAAATCAAAGAGATGATTGACAATAATACTGTACGTCAGAGGTATAGGAAGTGTCAGAAAAAGAGGATCAATTAAAAAGGTTGCTTACTTGTTGGTTGGAAAATACTGTTTACCACAGGAAAATATGGTAAATATGAGTTTTGCACAAAAAAAAAAAAAAAAAAAAAAAAAAAAAAATATTGTGCATCTTTACATGAAATTCTACTAATATGATTATATTCACCATTGAATTTGGGCACTTTTGCAGTATTCCCTTGTCCCTGCCCTCAACCCCACCCTATAGGTCTTTGATTTTATGTATCTTTTCAAAATTATGTGGTGACTTTTACCAAAATCTGTTATTCATATAATTTTGTTTGACAGTTCTTTAACTAATTCCTTTATAAGAAACTTTATGCCCATTCAGACAATATGAGAGATAATTACATATGAAAGTCCACGTAATGCACCCTGAGCTTCAGAGATAACTTGACACTAACCTCTTCACTATAGCCTATCTTCATCGTGTCAAATTACCTCTGACCACATTCGATTGCCTCCGCCGCCCGCCAATCAAATTTAAAGCCCGCACTTAATGACTCATTGAACGATCTAGCCAATGAACGCGAACGAGTCAAAGCGCGCTTTGTTCAAATCCGGACCAATCAAAGATAAGGCTGAATATCAGGGACTTGCCGTAACCTGTGGGCAGCACGCAAAATACATCATCCCTCAGTAGATAATTATGCAGGGCATCAAACTGCTCTGGTTTCAATTCCGATATATTCCATGCTTTCTTTGTGTACGGTTATGCACTCGGAACTACTCGGATGTCTCCGCACTCGACAATAACTATGTTGTTAGTATGGAGCTTGCGGAATCAGCCGAGGATTGCCGATTGACGGTCAACCAATCAGCGTTTTCACCAAACTTTGGTGAAAATTTTTGAAACATGGATTCGATTGGCTTATATAAACTAGGTCAAACTATTTTCGTCAGAGGTAACTTGACACGATGAAGATAGGCTATAGTGAAGAGGTTAGTGTCAAGTTATCTCTGAAGCTCAGGGTGACGTAATGTGATGATAAGCACAAATTCCAAAATAAATGCAATAAATGCTGTTTGAGTGGTAAAATGGAATTACTATATTTCTATGAATTGTTAAAAATGTATCTATTGGAAAATACACATGTATGAATTTCATAGAAAGAGTTTCATCTCTTTAATACAGAGAAACACCAAATTTAAACTGTTTCTTGGGGGTGAGGAGGATAATGCACCAGGCCCTACCTTTGTTCTTTTCTCCTATTACTTTCAAGTTATATAAAAAAAAGAGTGTGAGAACTTACACACTCACTAACACGCAGAGAAAAAAAAAGGTAGTCAAAGTGGGTGAGTGGGATAATTCATGAATTGGATAACCCTCTCAGATCCGGACCACCATTGACATCACCTGACAAGACAGGATTTATATTTGAAAAACTTTAGCACGCTTTAAAAGTGGTACTAGAAGTGCATTTCTCACTTTAACTGATAACTTCTTTAGACATGGGATATATTTGTCCGAAATTTAAAATATCAATATCATAAGTCGTTTTACAGCAATAAACTTTTAATAAACGAAATTCTTATACGACTGCAGTCAAATTTACAACGTGAGATTAATGAAGATTGACTTGTTGAGCCAGCCATAGAAACGATGTCCATCGAGGCTTTTCAAATATCGCACCTTTTACAGCCTAAATTAGGGGAAAAAACGTGTTTTAATTATTCACCCACAAGTATCAACTTTATCAATATGTTTGCTTTTTCATGAAAAGTTACCCTTACCTTATTTTTGTAGGTATTACATGTGAAATATTACGTTTCAAAAGCTCGTCTACCGTCCAGTCAAAATATTTACAGTTAGTATAATACACATGTAATAGTTTCGTATAATTGGCAGATATAAAAAAAAAACATTTAACTCATTTTATTATCTGTAAATGTATATTAAAAATAAAAATCATTTAATAATATTATAGCTTAAAGAAGTTTGCTTATATCAAAAGATAACTATTTTAAACAAGTCAATTCGAAATCTTATTATTAACTGAAAGAAACTCTGTTTATGCTGCAAGTCCAATGGATTTCACAGAGACTTATGATGACACTTGTTCGTCTGTTGGTTTTGCGGCAAGAACAGGCGCCATAAAAACGCTGAAGGCTTTGTTAAAATCGGGTGCGTTGTCACAGAAGATTAGAGGGACAAATCAAACTATACCTAATGATATTTAATCATCAAACAGTTCAACTGCTGCCTGTTTTTTTTTTCAGTACCACCACCAGTCTTGATCAGTCTTTGCTACAGCGTGAGCGACACCCGTTTAAAAAGAGAAACTGCAACTTCTCATGTCTCTGTCTTATGATGGGCATACACTTTTTCCTCAAACTTGTTTGATATTTAAATGGAAACTTAGTTTCCTCCACTTTCTTCTATGCAGAAAATTGTCTTGTCCGAATAATAATTAAGTGCTTAACTGCACTACTGTTAAATTTTTGTCAAATGTACTTCCATCCATGGAATTCATTTATATGTTAAATGTATACATCCTCCAGCAATAACGTCTCATAAACCTTGATTGTGGCAGCGTCAGGCATGTAACATTTTTGTGAATGCTGGTTTAAAATTTCTTAACCTTGAATTTTTTATTATGTTCTGTTTATAATTTTTTGATACATAAAAGTGAAATTATTAAAATTGCTAGCTGGTGGCAGTGTATGCTTTGAGACAGAGAACTTGGTCTCTATGTAAGGTTCTCATTTTCAGGGCATTCTCTATGTTTGGTTTTCTTTCAGGGCGTTCAGTAGATGTGAAAGACAACCGTGGCTGGAGGCCAACACATGAAGCAGCACATGCTGGGCACACACAGTGTCTTGAGTTGTTACTGAACAGCAGTGAGTATATGAAAAACTGATCACTATTTTTTTATTCCAATTTTTACATAACATTTTACGTACATGGAGTCACAAAGAGGGCGTCAAAAATGTGCTTTTTAAAAAATTTTCAGTGTGCAATATTCTTTAATTTATTCAAAGGCCACTGCTGCTGTTCACTATTCTGTTATTTTTCTTTTATAAACTCCCTACACATGATAGCTGAGTTGAATATTATCTATTACAGAATTCACAGATGTAAACTGGAGGAATTTTGAGGGTTTAACAGCTTTGTTTTTTGCTGTTAAACAGCAACATGTGGATTGTGTCAGCGTTTTGCTGAGGCATGGAGCTGATCCTAATTTGTCCTCAGAACTTGAGGGCAACCCACTTGATATAGGTGACTCTTCATATAACATTTTCTTTGGCATATGGTGTGGTAGAAAAAAATAAAGTAAAAGCTTCTAAATTGGCAATCACTTGACATTTAAGTTTTGTAAAAAGTTACAGGGTTGATTGGCAATCATGCACACATGAATAATAGCAGATAGTTGGGATGTTCACCACAGTATCAGTTTTTATGTACAGACACAGATGTGTCTGTACATATTGCCATCACCTGCGTCTGTCGTCGCCGTCGTCGCCGATGCCGATGCCGATGCCGATGGCGATGCCGTCGCCGTGCACTTTCACTGTAAACACGATAAGTGGAACACAGTTTTATTTTTTGGTTTTATATTTACAGAGCTGATGAATATTCATAAAACGCAGGTCAAGTTCGAAAATCAGCATGATCGGGCCATTATTGTAGAAGTTATGCTGTTTTTTCACTTTTCAGCATATATGCAACCCTGTAAACACATTTTAAGGAAAACCGTTAGGCCTGTTGTCATGAAACTCAGAGAAGTAATCAATCTTTTTAAAACGCAGGTCAAGTCCGAAAATGGGCATGATCGGGCCACTATTTTAGTAGTTATGCTGTTTTTTCCTTTTTTCAGCATATGTGCAACACTGTAAACACAATTTAAGAAAAACAGATGGGCCAATTGTCATTAAACTCACAGGAGTGGTCAATCTTACTAAAACGCAGGTTGAGTTCGAAAATCAGCATAATCGGGCCATTATTTTAGAAGTTATGCTGTTTTTTCACATTTCCTCAGATTCAATTCTTAGGCATGTTAACAGTCTTATTATTTTACTAATAAGATACATTAAAGTGTTTGTTTGACATTTCCTGCATCTTTACAACATTGTTAGTAGATTATGTAAAAATGATGGTAAACATGTTATCGTGTATTGTGTAATAAAGTGTCAAAAATGGAAATAAACTCATATCATTGCAGTTTGTCAGATTCAATCATTCACTATGTTCAGAATCTCAGAATGGAGGAAATTGGACATTTAACACTATTCTATTGATATTTTCCCATCTCATCAATTATCTTAGTTGATGCTATAAAAATGGCAGTAAACTGTTTATTTTGTTTTATGTTAAAAAAAGTGTTAAAAATGGAAATAAACCCATGTCAGAACAGTGCTGTCTTGTTTCACATTTCCTCAGATTCAATTCTTAGGCATGTTAACAGTCTTATTATTTAACTAATAAGACATGTAAAAGTGTTTGGTTGACATTTCCTGCATCTTTACAACATTATTAGTTGATTATGTAAAAATGATGGTAAACTTGTTATCTTGTATTGTGTAATAAAGTTTCAAAAATGGAAACAAACTCATATCATTGCAGTTTGTCAGATTTAATCATTCACTATGTTCAGAATCTCAGAATGGAGGAAATTGGACATTTAACACTGTTGTATTGATATTTTTCCCATCTCATCAATTTTCTTAGTTGATCGTATAAAAATGGCAGTAACCTGTTAATTTTGTTTTATGTTTAAAAAATTGTTAAAAATGGAAAAAAAAAACATTTCAGAACAGTGCTGTCTTGTTTACATTTTGGCATTTTCAAGTTGTGACTTTGAAGTTCCATGGGCCTGAAGACCTTTGCTAGTCACATTTTCTGAATATCCATGATACTAATATTTTATTATTAGAAATTGATGGTCATTATGCTGTTAAACATTATGTAATATTGCATCAAAATTTGAAAAAAATCTATTTTGGGCACTGCTCCCATGATGAGCATTTAAGAAAAACCATGTCACTTACTGTTCTCAAACAGTACAGTAAATATGTACAGATGTGTCTGTACATATTGCCATCACCTGCGTCTGTCGTCGCCGTCGTCACTGTCGCTGGTGCCGTGCACTTTCATTGTAAACACGATAAGTGGAAGGCAATTTTACTTTTTGACTGTATATTTACAGAGCTGATGAATATTCATAAAATGCAGATCAAGTTCGAAAATCAGCATGATCGGGCCACTATTTTAGTAGTTATGCTGTTTTTTCATTTTTCAGCATATATGCAACACTGTAAACACAATATAAGAAAAACAGGCCAATTGTCATTAAACTCACAGGAGTGGTCATTCCTGCTAAAACGCAGGTTGAGTTAAAAAAAACAGCATAATCGGGCCATTATTTTAAAAAAATGCCATTTTTTCACATTTCCTCAGATTCAATTCTTAGGCATGTTAACAGTTTCATTATTTAATTAATAAGATACGTAAAAGTGTTTGTTTGGCATTTCCTGCATCTTTACAACATTATTAGTTGATTATGTAAAAATGATGGTAAACTTGTTATCATGTATTGTGTAATAAAGTTTCAAAAATGGAAATAAACTCATATCATTGCAGTTTGTCAGATTCAATCATTCACTATGTTCAGAATCTCAGAATGGAAGAAATTGGACATTTAACACTGCTCTATTGATATTTTCCCCATCTCATCAATTTTCTTAGTTGATTATATAAAAACGGCAGTAAACTGTTAATTTTGTGTTATGTTAAAAATTATAAAAAATAAAAAAAAAACATTTCAGAACAGTGCTGTCTTGTTTACATTTTGGCATTTTCAAGTTGTGACTTGAAGTTCCATGGGCCTGAAGACCTTTGCTAGTCACATTTTCTGAATATCCATAATACTAATATTTTATTATTAAAATTGATGGTCATTATGCTGTTAAACATTATGTAATATTGCATCAAAATTTGAAAAAAAGTATTTTGGGCACTGCTGCCATGAGGACCATTATGGGAAAATCATGTTACTTATGATTGCCTTACTTTCAATAAAAGAAATACAGGACTTAAATGCAGCCTGAGTTGGAAAAGCAGTCTAATTGGCTTCTTTTTCTGGAAGTTATACATATACAAAGTGTGAACTTGTTACACATTTTACTTACATTGGTATTACCTGTTGAGCATAATTAAAATTTGATGTTGAATTTGCAGTTTAACATAATGTACTTTTGCATCAGAATTGACAGTAGCCTATTTTGTGCATAGTTATTTCCTGTTTTTTGTCTGTACATTTGACAGCTTTGCTGCCTTGTTAATATTTATCATTTTATGTGTATAGACATTGCATGAGAATGTGTTGCTTATATTTTCAGCCGCTGCTGCCAATGATGTAAAAATTGCCAAAATGTTAGTAGACCATGGGGCTGATGTGAATGCCCAAAACCACTACTTAAAGTACACTGCCCTACACTCAGCTGTCAACAGTAAATCTGCAGATGTTGTGGAGTTTCTTCTCGCCCAAGGTTCTCAGTTGTCATTATCTGATGAGAATCAAATGACGGCTATTGTACATGCTGCCCTTAAGGGATACATTAAATGCCTAACACTCCTACTTGAGGAAGCTAAAAAGCAGGGTAATGAAATAATTATGAGAGAATGCATGAATATTTTATTTTGTAAATTTTTAAAAAAAGTATTTACTAGTTATGAAGTTGATTCATCATTTACTTCTTTAATGTATACCTTTATTGCCTGTATTTCATAGATACAGTTCCAGAGTTACAAGCTTAGCCTTAATCAATGGAACTATATGTAATTATAGTCTAACTGGTTGGTTCAAAATTATTTTGTTATCCATTGTAAGTAAAATCTGTTTTACATTATGAAACTGAAAAACTTACATGCCAGTCATAAGACCAGTATTTTTTATTATAGATCTATACATTTTAAATTCACAGAGTTTGAATAAACAGTGGTAGTATTTTTAGTGTTAATGACATTCATTTAATGAATATGATTTTTTGACTTGATCTTAATTAAAGGATTGCCACATTTAGTGGATGTGGGCGCCTATGACCATGCTACGCCTCTGTTTCTGGCAGCACAAGAGGGGTATGTGGACTGTGTGGAGCTGCTGTTGAAACATGGTGCTGATCCCAATATACCCACAGTTACAGCAGATGGTGTCAAAGACGCCCTGCCAATACATGCCGCTGTAGAACAGGAGCATGAAAGGTACAAAGCACTGTATTGTGGTTGTACATTTTTTTGACCTCAGTGTTTGCCCTTTCCCCACCCACTACCAAAACCACGATCAGATTGCTGTTCGTTTTAGTAATATCTTCAATTAAGAATGATTTTTTTCTGCTTTATGAAGGGGTTAGATAAAGATCTATTTCAAAAGACACAGTGGTTATATTATTTAATTATCCCTTGCTTTTATGTTTATTTTTCTTCCTTAGCTTGTAAGTGTAACAACTGCTGGACTAAAATTTTGTTATACTTCAAACAAAATGACGGCATTTTAATAGAATTGTTGAGTTTGAATGCAGGTCATGTCTAAAACTTGGTCTGATTTTGATTTTGCAAAAAAGTCTGATTTGGAGATTTTAAGCTAGCACTTTTTTTCTGTAACAATTTTTTAAAAAATTGATACATAATAAGAACATTGGACATTAACTTAGGACTTAAAAATATGAAAAAGACAACATTTAGTAGCTTAGTTTTTGTTATGCTTTTTGATTGATGGATTCTATTTGTCTCATGTACAAAACTGGCACTAACAATTAGTAATTGTTACAGACCATGAAGCATGAGTAAATGTTTCGTATGTATCTATAAGTATGTTATGCTTTACTAGCTATAATCCCAATTTATTCAAGGTGTCCAATTATTAGTAATTTGTTTTTTTATGTACAGACACAGATTCGCCGTTCATGTCGCCATCGCTGACGCCGTGCACTTTTATCGTTAACACGATAAGTGGAAGACAGCTTTAATATTTGGCTTTATATTTACAGAGCTGATGAATATTCATAAAACGCAGGTCAAGTTCGAAAATCAGCATGATCAGGCCATTATTGTAGAATTTATGCTGTTTTTTCACTTTCCAGCATATATGCAACACCGTTAACACATTTCAAGGAAAACCGATAGGCCTGTTGTCATGAAACTCACAGGAGTAATCAATCTTACTAAAATGCAGATCAAGTTCAAAAATTGGCATGATCAGGCCACTATTTTAGTAGTTATGCTGTTATTTACACTTTTCAGCACATATGCAACACTGTAAACACAATATAAGAAAAACAGATGGGCCAATTGTCATGAAAGTCACAGGAGTGGTCAATTTTACTAAAATGCAGGTTGAGTTCGAAAATCAGCATAATCGGGCCATTATTTTATAAGTTATGCTGTTTTTTCACATTTCCTCAGATTCAATTCTTAGGCATGTTAACAGTCTCATTATTTAACTAATAAGATACGTAAAAGTGTTTGTTTGACATTTCCTGCATCTTTACAACATTGTTAGTTGATTATGTAAAAATGATGGTAAACTTGTTATCATGTATTGTATAATAGAGTTTCAAAAATGGAAATAAACTTATATCATTGCAGTTTGTCAGATTAATTCATTCACTATGTTCAGAAACTCAGAATGGAGGAAACTGGACATTAAACACTGTTCTATTGATATTTTTCGCATCTCATCAATTTTCTTAGTTGATCATATAAAAATGCCAGTAAAGTGTTAATTTTGTTATATCTTAAAAAATTGTTAAAAACGGAAAAAACACATTTCAGGACAGTGCTGTCTTGTCTACATTTTGGCATTTTCAAGGTGTGACTTTGAAGTTCCATGGGCCTGAAGACCTTTGCTAGTCACATTTTCTGAATATCCATGATACTAATATTTTATTATTAAAAATTGATGGTTATTATGTATTATGTAATATTGCATCAAAATTTGAAAAAAACCTATTTTGGGCACTGCTCCCATGATGACCATTTAAGAAAAACCATGTCACTTCAGAATCTCAGAATGGAAGAAATTGGACATTTAACACTGCCAAATTGATATTTTTCCCATCTCATCAATTTTTTTGGTTGATCATATAAAAATGGCAGTAAACTGTTAATTTTGTTTTATGTTAAAAGTTGTTAAAAATGAAAAAAAAAAAAACATTTCAGAACAGTGCTGTCTTGTTTACATTTTGGCATTTTCAAGTTGTGACTTTGAAGTTCCATGGGCCTGATGACCTTTGCTAGTCACATTTTCTGAATATCCATGATACTAATATTTTATTATTAAAAATTGATGGTTATTATGCATTATGTAATATTGCATCAAAATTTGAAAAAAACCTATTTTGGGCACTGCTCCCATGATGACCATTTAAGAAAAACCATGTCACTTCAGAATCTCAGAATGGAAGAAATTGGACATTTAACACTGCCCAATTGATATTTTTCCCATCTCATCAATTTTTTTGGTTGATCATATAAAAATGGCAGTAAACTGTTAATTTTGTTTTATGTTAAAAGTTGTTAAAAATGGAAAAAAAAACATTTCAGAACAGTGCTGTCTTGTTTACATTTTGGCATTTTCAAGGTGTGACTTTGAAGTTCCATGGGCCTGAAGACCTTTGCTAGTCACATTTTCTGAATATCCATGATACTAATATTTTATTATTAAAAATGATGGTTATTATGTATTATGTAATATTGCATCAAAATTTGAAAAAAACCTATTTTGGGCACTGCTCCCATGATGACCATTTAAGAAAAACCATGTTACTTACTGTTCTCAAACTTACAGGAAAGAAACATGGGACTAAAATATAGCTTCAGTAGGCAATGCAGTCTGCCAGTTTAACAGTTTTTTTGTGAAAATTAAATTTTTCACATATTGGCATTTTCAAGGTGTGACTTTGAAGTACCACAGGCTTGAAGACCCATGCTAGTCACATTTTCTGAAAATCCATGATACGTACATTTTGTTATTAAAAATTGATTGTCATTATGCTGTTAACCATTATGTAATATTGCATCAGAATAGAAGAAAACACAATTTTGGGTGCTGCTGCCATGATGACCATTATGGGAAAACCATGTTACTTATGATTGCCAAACTTTCAAAAAAGAAATACAGGATTAAAATGCAGCCTGAGTTGGAAAAGCAGTCTAATTGACTTCTTTTTCTGGAAGTTTTACATTTTCAAAGT
The DNA here is from genome assembly GCF_051362555.1 of Lingula anatina. NCBI lineage: Eukaryota > Metazoa > Brachiopoda > Lingulata > Lingulida > Lingulidae > Lingula > Lingula anatina. The sequence continues at coordinate 26,767,803 of NC_141768.1, forward strand.
GTGAACTTGAACTCCCATGGGCCTGAAGCCTTATGCTTGTTACACATTTTACTTACATTGGTATTACCTGTTGAGCATAATTAAAATTTGATGTTGAATTTGCAGTTTAACATAATGTACTTTTGCATCAGAATTGACAGTAGCCTATTTTGTTATTTCCTGCTTTTTGTCTGTACATTTGACAGCTTTGCTGCCTTGTTTTTATTATTTTTTCAAATTAAGTCATTTATTTTGAAGCTTCAATTGTCAATATAATTTCAGAATAATTGATCTGCTGGGGCCAGTAACAAGCAAGGAAGCAGAGAGAGAATGTTCTGTGAGGCTGATGGGTCTAGCTCTTGAGTGCATGTCATATGGATTGTTGAAAAAGCTAGTAAACTTTGACTTTGATGTCAATGTGATGGTGGATTCTGCAGAATTTTCTGAATTTGAACATTTCGATGATTTTATATGTCCTGGTTTTGAGCATTTGTTCTGGAACAAACTCAGCACACTTGTACTACTTTCTACAAAAACACACCACAGCATAGTTGCAGACATAGAGAAAATTGTGGAACTTTTGATTTCGCGGGGCGTGCCCATTGATGCCCAAGACTGTTTTGAGAGGAGTTCACTGGTACAACTCGTGACAACTTGTGCTGGGGACAACTTAAAAGTGATGGAGTGTTTAATGAAACATCGTGTCAATCCAAATATTACACATCCATATATTCAGGGCAATCTCGCAGTGCGTGCGAGTCTGACTAATATGGCAGGCTTGAAATGCTTATTGAAATATGGAGCAGATATTCAGTTAAACTGGACGGAATTCTCACAAAATCAGCATCCTTGCCAGCACTTTTGGGCATTTGTCTGTTTGCGTTTGAGATACTGTGATCGAGAAGCTAACTTCTGCTTAATTAAAATTCTTTTAATGTTCATGGATATTTACCCTGTTGATGGAACTTTTCTGATGCTAAAAGACATTGTGGAGGAAAGTGATTGGAGTACCTTGGTGGCCATGACGGACACTCCAAAAACACTACAGCATCTTTCACGCATGCGGATAAGACGACAACTTGGTTATGGTCGCATCACAAGTGAACGGGTGGGGCAACTCTTACTCCCAGAACTCTTAAAAGACTATATTCTCCTTGGAGATGTCAAATGGGAGTTGTGACCGAATTGTTCTGAAAATCGCATCTTTAAGAAGTTGCTGTTTTTTTTTCAAGAAGTACTTGGTGTACATGGATATTTTTTCAAACAATTAAAATCTGTTGGTGTTGTAAAAGATAAAAATAAAGATTTAGAAGAAAGGTATTAGTAAGACATGTTTGTTTCACATTTCACTTCTCTTTAAACAAGATTAGTAAGATTTGTAGTAATTAGTAAGATATGCCTGTTTTGCGTTTCACTTCTCTTTAAGTACCGAAAACTAAAGTTAATGGAAAACATATTTGGCCAGGTCTTTGAAATAAACTATCTCACCCAAACACTGACAATTTTTATATCTGCATGCAGTTGAGCGAAAAAGATGAGTGAAAATCTATAAAGTAGAAATGAAAACACGAGTTGCTTGATGAGCAATTTCAAGAGTGTTCCAGCAAATTATGCCTTGTGCAGACTTTCCCTAAATTGGCATTGCGATATATTCTAATTTGTTTTAATTATTTAAAATTAAAAACGCAGTCGAGATTCGTTTCTCACGTCAAGATGTACATGGTAAAGACAATGGCGGGTAAAGTACACGTCGACACAGACCCATCCCAACTATTTTATGCAGGCCCTGCATACCCAGCAATTTTCAAAAGGGGGGTTCTTTTTCCGAAAAAGTGTATTTTTTACAATGAAACTTTAGTGTACCTTGATCAAATTTTGCCCAGAATGGACCTTTTCCTGACAAAAAGAGCAGTTCTTTCTAACCCCCGAAGCCCCCCTCCCGGCTACGGGTCTGTAATGAAACAAAAACAAGTCGCGGTCTGTGACGATAAGAAATCGTTTTTTTTTTTTTTTTTTTTTGGCTGAAGAGACCTTAACTTTCTGTTATTTAACCTCCCCACTTCAAATGATACTGTTTGCTTAGATGTTGCACAGCCCAGTATCAGAATAAACTAGACTAGCAGGAAGTTAAACCAAGTGTCTACTTCCTGAAGCTGAAACAGTGTTGGTTAAAACCGTTCTGAACGTGACTGTAATCCACGTGTCCTTGAATTAAATTCTTCACTTGTCGATTGACGATCGTGATGAAGCACTTAAACCCCTTATTTGCACCAAGCGTGTAGTCATTGTTGCTAAATGGTGTTCTGCTTCAGGTATATAGGGGCATGGATCCACTGCACTTCAAGGCATAGAATTTGGCGACGAGACAGCCAAGCACAAGGGGGCGTGTGTTAAACACTATAAAGTACTGTAACAGGGGTATATAATTTTATGATCAATGACCCAACTAAAGGTACACGCAGAGAGGCTTGCGATTTGTTATAGTGTACTTCAAAAGTTTTATCATCTCGGTGAAAACTTTGGACTTTGTGGCATGCTTCTGTTTTTATGCGTTTTCACGTATGGCGTTTTCGTAACTAGCCTAGAAAGATGGTATTGCGATCGAAGCTTGTTTTCTTCTGTATGATCTGGATTCTTACTGGTAAGTAAATTATCCGTTCAACATCGTTATACAAGCGATTTATCATACTGACATGATAAAAGGCAAGCGTAGAGATGATTTTACAAGTTTCGAAGATGGCGTTGCTAACAAAGGCGTCTTGCGCGACAGCTTCTTTGAGCAGTAAAACATCTGTCGCTTTTTATATTAATGAAATTAGGTCCCAATTCAGCCATTTATTTAACAGTCCAATGACCACAATGCTGTAACATTTCCCATTATCGTTTCTAATTTTTTTTTTTTTTTCAGGCCACAGCGTTGAACAATCTTACAAAAGGTGGAAATCGGACACTAACTTCTTCAATGGAGACAACTGGGAAGGAAATGGCAATGTGAATTGTTCTGGGAACCGTATTCTGTTCCCTTCAGGGCTAGGCCCTATCGTGTATATGAACCAGGGAGCTACATTCACAGAGATGGTAAGGTCTGAGCTGGTTACGTATATCAGAAGGTGTAAGGTCAACTTTTGGACTAAAAGATTATGGCTGCCAGTCATATCTTTTGTTCATTTTATTACATGTAGAAAACTGGTCCTGACGTCATGATGTTATTATGCAAACCGCCCAAGTCAATCTGTGTTGCTGTGAAATGTCAATAAAAAGGCTGGAGTATGAATACCATATAATCAAAATTTAATTTTTCATTTCACATAAATGATTACATTTTTCAAACAGGTTCTTCCCACCGATGGGATATTAGTACTTGGTAATGACGTCACCATGGCGTTCACCAGCAATCCAGTGCCGGACCCGTCTTGTGCGCCCCAGGGTAGGTTGGAGTATTTTCAATTAAAGAAATAACGTTTCACGCATTTACCGGGGGGGGGGGGGGGGGGGGGGGGGGGTTAAAAGACTGTCTGGTTTAATGAATAGTTAATTAATTCATAAACGAGGCATCAGTGAAAGTATCAGGAAAATACCTGGAAGTGAAAGTGAAACTTTTTACGTGGATTTGAGCATTTCAGCAGTTATAAATGTTAAATCTCTCAGGGGGGGGGGGGGTTAAAAGACTGGCAGGTTTAATGAATAGTTAATTAATTCATAAACGAGGCATCAGTGAAAGTATCAGGAAAGGACCTGGAAGTGAAAGTGAAAGTATCAGGAGGTTGCGGAGAAGGAGATGGACATATCATATTTCTTTTTCGATACCAAGTTCTCATCATTGCAATCATTTTAGATATGCATTTCACTCGAACCCAACCCAAAAGCTGGTTCGATCCCTCTAACTGGTGCCAAGCACTGCACGAAAACGACGACCAGTGTGGAAGATCTACAGACCTTTTGGATACGGAGAAAATCCCCTGCCAGTACAATGACGTCATTTTCCCACCAGACAAAACTTTTTACGTGGATTTGAGCATTTCAGCAGTTATAAATGTTAAATCTCTCAGGATTGGGAGACAGGTGAATATTAAGTTTATGGTCTCCATATGATTAATCGTATAGGGTTATTAAAGTACAACAAAGATTTAGCTTGACGTTATTATAATTGTTAGTTTTAAACTTTGGGTGGTTCTGTTCTTATTTGTACTCGTTATCGTTATTAACATCTTTTTAATGGGACGTGTTACATTCAACCTTTACTTGTCACGTATTTTACATTTTTAGGTTTATACAACAAATGATTTTCAACAGTTTCTTTCTACCCCTAATGGGCGAAGACAGTTTGTTTCACGTTCCACTTCTCCGATAACAATCTCTCCAGAACGAGCGTGCAGTGACTTTACAGGTTGCAAATGTGGCAATGACCAAAGTCAGGTAATCGTTTAAAGTTTGAAATATCTCATCAGGAGTTTCAAGATTATGCTTCTGTTTTACACACAAATAATTATTACTTCATTTCTAAACCAAATTACAGATTTATCCATGGATAGAAACTTACATCCATGTGGAGTTTCAAAATGAATGTAAATTGTCCTTTGTTAAAATGAAAATGTTTTAAACTTCATATTTTGTAGATCATTGACAAGATATGTTCCTTTCAACGAGGCCATTGTCAAGTAACAAGGTGCCTTCGCCCATTTCAACCCACGGGCCACTGTTGTCACGTGTGCGGTAAGTCACGTGGCTCAGAATTACGAAGCCCAAGATTTACAGCCTTCACTACGAATATTAGTTAGCGATCATATTAGAGTGTCTACAGAAATCAACGCTTGAAAACAGAAGACCGTTGTTTCAATTTTGATGCTCATTTTTTTATTGAACATCATGAATTCAATCCCATTTCCTTTTTTTTCAGGTGCTATGTTTCAGATGAATTTTAACCCCAACTTTCACTTTTCCTATGTGAGAAGTGTAATTCAAAACAAAGTCAATTCCGAGGTAAAATTTTTTTTCATTTCTTATTCTCCTTTTATCTCCATCTATTCGAGTTACATAAGTATAATAAATTGTTTAAAAATTGTTACTACAAATTTATGACATTCATATAACAATCTTTATTGTCAAATGTTTTGAATTTAGCTAAAAGCCGAAAATTATTTCCAGCCAAATCTTTACGCTGGTGTTCAAGTCATGATGTCAAAGCGCTCTGATGACGTCATTCAGTTGGTTCTTGCCGATAATAATGGTGGACGAAATGCTATCCCTATTGGTTACTGGTTTAGACAAAAGTTAGATGAAGGTGTCGACTTTTTAACTAATTGTTAAATTTAATTTATATTTAATTTATTATTTTCTTTTTTCTGATTTCTTGATAGCATTATAAGAAAGGTAATAAGAAAGGTTTCACTTATTGTCATTCATCTTAAGAGTGTCGAGGTATTATTCCCCTATATTTTGCATACGGTCACGACGGGGATAGTCCTTTATTAAGTCTTATGGCACACTGTAACAAACATTAAAGGAAGATTTGGGTTAAATCCCTTACTTAAAATGCATATTACTTGTGTAAAGTTTACCATGGCAGAAGTTAATTTCTCTAGGTTATCGATTTTTGTATTTTTTCAATTTAGTAATATGTGGATTGATAATTACTGGGAAATAGTTGAGCGTTTTGCGGTTCCGAAATCCACATTGTGTTTGACGAAAATTAAATTTTCTGATTCCAGATATACAAGGCGAAAAGCGATATGGTATTGACAGTTTTACAATGCAATCATCAGACCCGCTTACCACTACATCAACCACCACCACATCGACCAGCACTACTACCCCTAGCACAACCACATCTACCACCACAACCACGCCAACCACTACAACCACAACATCAACCACTACTAGCACCACCACAACCATTACAACACCAACATCAACCACACCCACAACAACAACAACAACCCCCTCTACAACTCCCCGAAGTACAACATCCACACCCAAACCTACTCCACCAGTAAGCACAGAGAAAAGCAGTCCATCGACTTCTTCTACCAGGAGCATCACTCCCACGACCCCAGCTAGGACAAGTAGCACCACCACCAGTTCTAATTCTATCAGTACCACCACAAAGGCGACACCTCCGAGCACCACAGGTCCACGTCCAACTGGTGCCCCAGTTTCCACCACGGTCTCTCCGGGTACCGTTACACCACAGGGAGTTTCTGGTAAGCATGCACACCAACAGGTCTGGACTCACACAAAAAGACTAAATGTTGCTTGTATGATAAGAATATGCTTCGAAATTACCTTTAAAAATTTTAGCAGAAAAGTTATTTATTATTATTATTATTATTATTATTATTATTATTGCAGTAAAAGTAACCAAGTAAGAAAAAATGCTTTGAGTGAAGGTCACAGTCTAATATAGTTGTGTCAGTAGAATACTGTAAAACGGTTCTTTCGATTAATTTGAAATTATTCAACAGTTACACTTTTCCTATCTGAAATTGTTTTCAACAGCTCCATCTGGCGGTAATTTTGGAGTGGACACAGTAACAGGCATTATCATTGGCGCTGCCGCCGTGGTGTTCGTCATCCTGCTTACCACCTCAATTTGTATTATACAAAGACAGTGAGTAAATTCTATTTATCAACAACTGCAATGTATTTGTGAAATGTATATTTGTTTTTGTTTTTTTCGCGAAATCAGCCAGTCAGGCACAGCATTGTAGTTTACCTTCGTTTCTTTTTTCTGATGTGTCAATAACTTTTTGATGCAGTGCATCCTTACACTAGTCATTTAGGTAGCTAATTGGTCTAATAAAATTCAATAATACCTTTCATAAAGTATTTGAATATTTTGTAAACCACGACGTTGGTTTTTTCAATCGTTTAAGGCGCAAGGCATGGTTCGTTCTGGACGAGAAGACGGATTTTGAACTTGCCGACGTTCATCGAGGCGACGTGGGCTTTGATAACCCCGTGTATGACGAATCGGCCACGGTGAGTTAAACGTTGACGTGCTCTTTTAGCAAGAATTTGTGTGTCTAAATCATATTAAAAGTTTTCTTGCCTTCCTGAAGCTTGTGAAACAGTAAAACCTACCTGACCCATTTGAATGAAAAATGTGGATTTTACCCACTGAAATTTATACTGGCGAATTTCATTTTAACTTTTAACGATTTAAATACGTTTAATATGTTTGACATACTTATCTATGCAGTCAAGTTATCTAATTTAAACGATCGTTTTAAAACATAAAGTTAACTTTTTTCTAATGTTTGCACAATATTGGAGATGTGTTTAACATAATGGTGCTACATTGTATCTTGCAGGCCAGCGTGTTCGGCGATCCAACAAAGCTGGCGGACACGTCATATGGATTCAGTAACCCTGGATACGGCGATGCTTTTGGTGGTGACAGCACCATTTGACTTACACTGGCCACTGCCACACTTTAATTGCCATCAAAATGAGTAACACGATTTTGGAACAGTGAACTGAGTCACTTGGAGTTCTAATCGGCGCTAATTTAATGTAAAGTTAGAATCAATTCGTTATTGTGTATTTCTGCGAATTTGAAAAAAAAAAGGTAAATAAAATGAAAGAAATCTACAATGAAATGACAACAGATGAAATAAAATGAAACAGAATATATGTTTTACACTTGTTATACACTTTCTTTAATTTTCGTGCACCACTTACTATCTGATTCCGTAACTACAACAATTAATATTTCGCTAATGGAATAGATGTAATTTCGTTCAGGTTTTAAGATATAGCGAGGTTCACTTCAATATGAAATTTCAAAATATGGAGATAAGGGTGTTTCGAACGGTGGACTGAATATTTATGCCTCTGTGAGTGGATTTATTGATACTTCTGCATTGAATGAAGCCACTTGAACTTTGACCAACCCTAATCGTGAATATCTGCAACATTGATGTTATTTAAAACCAAGGTATTTATCTGATGACCAGTCTGGCACTAACAGCCACTTGAAATATTCACTACCGAATAGACCCTTAAATCAGTCGTCTAACTGATAATTCTTTGGAGGGTAAGAAGTAATTTACCACACACTCAAGACTAAATAGGGGGACCATAACACAGTAAACATTCCCAGATTTGGAAACCCCGATTATCTAAACTTTGTCTACGGTTGTTCAATTTGGAAAACGTAAGATGCTTTGCTTATATATTTGACGGAATCTCAGGGTGCTTGCTGGGCACAACATTTATTGGATATTTTCTAGTCACGTCCACCCCTCGAAAATAGTAGTGAATGTTTCATCTTGGTGCTATACCAGAGATCTTTTCCTCAGTATTTATTTGTAAATTTTGTAAAGGAAAACGAAGTCAAGCATGGGATCGAATGCGGCATTGGTTTTAACATGTTTATTAGCTATATTAGCAGGTAAGAATTTAAGAAGGGCCGGTTATAGAACCTTGCTTATTTCATTTTAACAAGGAGACGCCCGGAATGCGCAGCTCTTTGTATGTTTTAAAACATACCTCTATGTAGCTCTATTTTTGCAAGCAAATTCACTAGCAAGTGAAATATTTCTTTGAATTCACACCGATGTAATTTGTTTGGAAGGTCAGAAAATTTCAGTTAAGATGATGAAAATATAAAGGTATTACAAAAAGATTTTTTTGGTTGAAATTGAGCGCACCTTTGTACCACAACCATTAATGTACATTTTATCCATTTATCATAAAACAACAACAGAAAACTCAACCGGGCAGGTTTTTAAGCATTGGAAGCGGGACACTAACTTTTTCAACGAGGAGAACTGGGCAGGTGGAAAATTACCGTGTCCTGCCAATAAAATTGTTTTCCCGGCGTCCGCGCCCGCGGTCTACTTCGACCAGGACATGACGTTAAGAGAAATGGTAGGTTTCACAATAATGACCGCTTTAATCTGCCTTAACAGTTTTGGCGATTTTCAAAGCAAACTTAAGGAAAAGTACAGTAGCAGTTTTGGAAGTATTTACGATCTCTTTGTTTTGACATATCTTTGATAAATAATCACAACGAATCCGATAAAATGTGCAGGTATCTGAATTATACAACCTAACTGTATGAACCTTGTGTCTGATTTAAGAATGAAAATAAATGACATCTTCTCCCATTTTTGTAGGTGTTTCCATCTGATGGTTTGTTTGTGTTTGAGCGTGACCTAAGCATATCGTTCCTCAGTTACCCCACCAACGATGACAGCTGTCCGGAGGGAGGTAAGTGGCACAGCCGCTTGTGAAACTCTCGTGTATATCTTATTTTTCACCAATTAAAGGATAGGTTTTTATATAAGCTCTTCTGTTACTCACAAATACTTTGACACAGATATGTCTCCTGTATGGTGTTCAATTTGTATAACTATTTAAAAGATATGCCAATTGAAATTTGGTGTTCAAAGTCAACCGTTAAATATTGATGTATCGATCATTGATATTCTTTTTGCTATTAAGTAAAACGTTCATCTTAAATCCAAACATGAGTGCAAAATTCCCTGCAATCAAGTCCCCACATTACAAATCTCATTTAACTCCCATAACCAAGATTTCAATGTATTTTAGATGTTCATTTCGCACAAGTTCAGCCAAAACATTGGTATGATCCAGATAATTGGTGTATTCCTTTGCACGACTTTGATGCCCAGTGCTTGGATGTTGATCTTTTGGACAGCGAAAAAGTACCTTGCCGTAACGATGACGTCATCTTCCCCAGTGACAAAACCTTCTACGTCAGCTTAGATACTGACGTAGAGATAAGCATTCGGAGCCTCAGGATCGGATATACGGTAGGCTGGATTGGCACTCTATTAACAAAGCACTTGCAGGATCAGTAGGTAATTCAAAGAGTTGCATTTGCTGTGCTTTGTTTCGACGACAAAAATTGAATAATAAAAAAAATGTTCATTCTTGTCCAAAATTTGTTCAAATAGCTCGCAAATTTGCTTTATTTTAATTTCAGGTTTATGACACTGAGCAATTTAAACAGTTCCTAACCAGTGACTTAGGGAAGAAACAGTTTGTGCTTGCATCGTCTGCCAACGACGTGACAATTCACCGGGGGTACTGCAACAACGCCACCGGATGTCCATGTGGAAATGACAGAGGGGCGGTGAGCTATTAAGTTGAAATTCAGCCACACTTTCTTCATTTCATTATTATTGTTTGCTTACCTAAGGAGACTGGATACATATCATGTATTATGGTGAATATCTATATGTGCTATGGTATATATCTATCCATCTTATCACACCAGAAGCCCTTACGTTGTTCAGTCTGACCTATACAACATAACCGTATAACCGGACACACACACAAACACACACACACACACACACACATATATATATAAGACTATTCCAAAAATTTCCAGATTCTTAACAAAGTTTGCTCCTTCCAAAGATCACGATGTGGATCCACCCCGTGCACTTCACCCTTCACTCCTGTAGGCCACTGTTGCTCACTCTGTGGTAAGTCACCAGAAATTAATACTATCTTAGACCAGTCGGAAAAAATTTAAAGCTCAAAGAAATCTTACTCTAAATCATCGTCTTCTTCAAATAAACGTTTCCTGTTCATTACATTTTTTACTTTTTTCTAAATCAAAGAGAGCAGATATAACAAATTAAAGGAGATGGCTTGACATAAACTGATAGAAATAAAGAGTGCAAGGTTGTCTTCACACTAAAAATGACTTTTTAAAAAATATTCAGGAGATTGTAAACGTTCAGAAATACAAAAATATTTGAATCTATTTTAGGCGCCTTGCTACTGATGACCTATAATGTGAATTTCGAACTGGTTAAAATTCGTAGAACAGCGTTGGACAAAGTGGCTTCTGAGGTAGTAGCAGTAGTAGCTAATGATTGTAATAGCGAAGATTTCATTTCAGTAATAGTGTTCACCAATTTTTTAATGCAAATGGAAGGCCTATGTGTGCATGTTGCGAGGTGCAAAGTCAAGCTGGGATTTCTAATAAATTTTATCAGTGTGATATATAATTACACTGCTATTTTATTCCTGAACAAAAAGAACTCGCATTTGTTTTACAATTTCAACAGGCCGAGTTCAGTGGTGTGAAAGTGATAGTTTCAAAACGATACGACGACAAGATCCAGATGGTAGTGAGAGACAGCAATGGGGGAATAAACGCAATCAAGCTGGCCTCGTGGTTCAAGGATCTAATGGGTAAAAAAAAAAAAAAAAAAAAAAAAATATATATATATATATATATATATATATATATATATATATATATATATATATATATATATATATTCTATTTACAGTAACCGATCTATTGTGACATGGGGAAGTAATTGTTGGTTTCTGTAACTGTATGGTCGCACATGTAGTGGCAAGGGAGAGAGTCATGATCACCCTGTAATACTTGAGCACTGATACCGTTTTGACAGAGCAAAGTGATGAATTGTTATCTGTTGCGTTCGAAAGCCACCCTGCGTTTCAGAGGACACTGGAAACTAGTAACGAAACCGAGAGTCGGTGTAACAGAGAGTCCAGGTCCGTAGCCAACAAATTCAAAAGGGGGGTTCTTTTTCTGAAAAAGTGGACCTTTTACAATGAAACTTATGTGTACCTAGATAAACTGGCTACGGGTCTGAAGTCCTTCTCCATTTAGGTTTTATGGTTATGGTTACCCTGACCTAGGTGGGTTAAAATCTAGGGCGAGGCTTACCTATACAAATGAATGGGAAGCGTTGGGGACTCCCTGACACGTTACAACGGCGTGGTGGCTGTAGAGAAGGCGATGGATTGAATAAGTCACTTTCTTACCTGCATCCAGTCTTCTTATAATGACCCCACGCCCTTGTGTATCGCTTGGGGAGGACAGTCGTGCGCGTGAGGGGGTCACGCTGAACCCGTAAATTAGGAAGTTGGCCCGTACATGTACGTAGTTTTCTTCGCGGTGACTACTCGTCTCGCTACAAACTGAGCGTATAGGCTCAAGTGCGGGGGCACTCCCGAATCAATCTATAAAACAATTTATAGTCTACCCTTTTTTAAAGTATCAGTTTATTAACATTCAAAATGCTGATGCGCGGATAAAATATTTTGTCGTGATTGTTGCGTAATGTCGATGAATTTCATTGCGTTGCGCTTCAGCATTATACCTATAAACTTATTTAAACAAACTGACTTGATGTTACAAATGTTTTTTCACCTTGAGATACACTTCATCGAGCTGTTTTTCTACTTGAATCTCAGTGCTGGCATGTGACTGACTTTTATGCATACTTCAAAGATGCAAATAAATGCGTTCAGGTAATCGGTAAACTCTTATTTGTAGACACGCAAGGCACAGCCGGCTATGGAGTAACTAGTGTATCAATGCAAACGTCAGGGACCAGCGTTACTCCCATCACAAATACCCCTTCGGTACCTGAGAAGAGTCAGCAGCCCGGGGGTAGTACTGCGGGCGTCGCACCCACTGCACAAGCAGTCGTCCAGGGTCCGCAAATGAGTGTTGCAGGGATCGCTGGCATCATCCTGGGAACCACGGGATTCTTTATTGTACTTATCATCTGTATGGTGTGTTTCCTCATATGGAAAAGGTAGGTGTTTTAAGATGCAGTTGTTTAATGCAAATTCTTTTTTAAGTCTCAGTTAGATGCAGGTCTCTAGGTAAAGTTTGGTCAATCTTACTGAACTTCAACCTTTATTTATTATAGAAGTATATAAAGATGTACCTCTGAGTTTATCATTATTTTACCGTGCATTCGGTAAATTCTCATTAAAATTATCATTATCAATTCAGGAACGCCAATTTCCCTCTCATGTGGTTCAAGAAAGGTGACGTAGAGCTCAGTGACGTAAATGTCGGGCGGGGTTTTGACAACCCTGGTTACAGCGAGCATCACGGCGGACACATGGGACCTATGGTGTTCTCTGAGCTTCAGCGTCGTGAAGAGACTGAGCCGACTGATGACGGTGGCTATGATAACCCACTTTATGGGGGACCCATTGCAGTAAGTAAAAAATTAAACCATCACCATGCAGAATAGATAAGGTTGCATTAAGTGTATGCATGTTAAATATGAGACGCCTAGTAAGCATAAGGATGGAGGGGGGGGGGGGGGACCATCCAGAAAAAAAAGCGATGGGTGACTCCTCTAGTTTCCTGCGTTTATGACTGGCGTAGTTAGGGTAGGAGAGGAACACTACCCCATCCAGCCTCATAAGCTATGGATTAAAAGTGTACGAACGAATTTAATGGGGGTATATTGCAAATAGCACAAACTGAATTAAAGCCAAAATGACAACATCTGATACTGACTTTGATTGAACCAGTCATTTTGATGTTTGTTTCTTTTTTTGTAGGACAAACTTTATGCCGATCCCGCGAAAAGCGCCGATACCACTTTCAGTTTCAGCAACCCAGTTTATGGAGATGAGGATAGCACCATTTGAAATGAAAAACAAGCACGAATATCTGCAGACCGTTAAAAATCCGGCAGCAGTAAAAAGTGGAATTTTTACCCTGATTATGACATAAAGACATTCTGCAGAATCAATGGATTTTGATTGTAGAATTTTTTTGTCGTGTTGTTCTCTATTATGATGTGTAGAAAAAAAAAAGGCTCATCATATAACTCTGAAATATAACTGTAATAACAGTAGAAGCTAAAAGATAATTTAAAAAGTAAATGTTATTTGGATGATTTGGATGAAGTGAATTTTAAGAATCCAAGCTAGCAGAAACGTGTGTATTAATAAATATATATTTGTTAGAACATAATATTTTTCACGAGGCATTTGTTGTACAAAAAGGGTTTTACAGGGGCGGATCCAGGAATATTTGAAGAGGGGGGGGGGGGTCCCCGGTTGGCGTGGGATTCAGGGCTCGCTTTAGGGCCCCGAATTTTTTTGGTTTTTTAGCGGGCGAACGGTGCCATTTGGTACGGTTTAGTACTATAAATACGCTTGTCAAAATTCTAATTTCAAGAGGGGAATATTAGTGTAATTTTTTTTCAGACCCCCTCCCCCAACCGACCCCACCTCTAAATCCGCCACTGTGTATAGGTATTTGGTTTAAATGTGTTTGTTATGGAGTTATGAGCCCCTAATTACAAATTTTCATAAAACAAAGGCATTATTTTGCTTCATCAAGGATAAAATCTGAACTAAGCCTTTAAAAATATTGCTGGACTTTGGAGTACTATACTAAATGGTGTCATTAAATCGGCGTTGACTGAAAGCTGTTACATAGTCCATTATGGATATTGTAACCCTTTATTATCATCCAGATACCGAAAATGAGGTTTTTCCTGCATCTATTGTGTTCAATAATGCATCTCTCTTTGTGCTGATTTAAAACAATGAAAAAAAAAAAACACGAAAATATAAATTATCGGCGTTCATATTTTTCGTTGCAATGAATTAGCATAGGCATCTTAAAGCCTTAATCGTCAATTTAACACCTTTCTACCGTATTTTGAGGTGAGATAGCAATTGGTATGGGGCTTAACTCCTTCCCTGAGCATTATTTTATAACGAAAATTTGCGTACTTGACCAGGAGTGTATAGGCTACAATCCCGTGTCGTTATTTTGGTTTAAACGTTTTTGTTATGAAGTTCCTCTTCATGTGCCATCACCGATTCGATGTTTGACGAACGATGATATTTTGCCAAAGGGTTCTATTTCGCGCCCATGACCAAAGGAGTCTTGTTGGTAATTCAAAATTGCCAAGAAAGGACTTTCGTTGTCTGCCACGGGCACTTTTGCCAGGTATTCTACCGCTAAGGCGAAGATCTTCTAATCCCTCTTTTCTGATGCAATGTCCCATGATCATGTCATGAAGTTATGAACCCCTAATTACAAATTTTCATAAAACAAAGGCATTATTTTGCTTTATCAACGATAAAATCTAAACTAAGCCTTTTAAAAAATCGCTGTCTGGGTTTTGGAGTACTATACTAATTGGTGTCATTAAATCGGCGTTGACTGAAAGCTGTTACATAGTCAATTAAGGATATTGTAACCCTTTATTATCATTCAGATACCGAAAATGAGGTTTTTCCTGCATCTAATGTGTTCAATAATGCATCTCTCTTTGTGCTGATTTAAAACAATGAAAAAACCCTCGAAAATATAAAATATCAGCGTTCATATTTTTCGTTGCAATGTATTAGCATAGGCACTTCAAAGCTTTAATCGTCAATTTAACACCTTTCTACCTTTTTTAAGGTGAGATAGCAATTGATATGGGGCGTAATTTCATCCATGAACAAGATTTTATCACGAGAGTTGACCAGGAGTGTATAGGCTACAATCCCGTGTCGTCATTTTGGTTTAAATGTTTTTGTTGTGGAGTTATGAGGCCCCTGTTACAAATTTTCATTAAACAAAGGCATCATTTTGCTTTACCAACGATAAAATCTGAGCGAAGCCTTTAAAAAAAATCTCTTGCTTGGTTTTGGAGTACTAAATGGTGTCATTAAATCGGCGATGACACGGTGATCGTGGGTGCACTATTAAAAGATAATTTTTTTCGTTTTTACCCCATAATCGCAATTATGACGTTACTCGTTAATTTAGTCACTGAACACTGAAGATGTAGGCCTATTTAATACCCTAAAGAATGTATGTAAGGCATATAAGGGATTTTAGGCGAAGGGTGACAATATCCTTAAAGGGATAATAACTCTTCGTATGAGATCTATATTTCACAATAAAAACATTGTGAATAACTCATAGAAATATAATATATTCTGTTTTACCACAAAAACGGCAGTTATACCTATTATTCTGATATCTGAGCTTTTCTTTAGACCACGTGACCTCCATTGATGGCTATACTCTGCTAAAATCTCTTAAGAGATTTTAACAAAAAACCAAACTCTTTAGAAAAAAAAAACAGGAACTAACTTTGAATGTAAAAATGGATTCATTAACCATTGGTAAGTATGGGAAAATAAAACTATGTACGTAGAAGATAAGTCATCTGGTCGTATTTCGCATAAATAACGCCGTAAGTTAGACTAATCATAGGTCCAGTATTAGATTTTTAAAAACTTTGTTTTTGATTGTATAGAAACATGCCAATGTGCGCACTCATAAAATTTCTATTTTTTATCAATATAAAAGAAATCTACCAGCTTCCATGAGAGACTTAGAAATAAAAAAGGGTCTATAGATACTTTTTTTTTTCAACAGTTTTGGATGGGATTTACTTTCGTTACTCAGGGGGTTTGTTCAAATTTCCAGGATTCATTAAAAATTTTTATCTTATTCCTGATATACCGGTTAGGATGTGAGGTTTTATGCCCACTCTTCAGCCTACTCTTTTCAAACACGAGGATTCGAAACACCAAATGTGCACCAATAAGGTCAAACACTTTGTGAAACTAGACAGTCTCGATTCTAGGACGAAAATATAAAACTAATAGGGCTATAATAACACATTCCTTATTTACAATAGCCTGATCACCTTGATGTGTAAGCGCAAGCCATAGACACCACGATTTGTGTCAGACTAACGCGAGGTCGCACAAAGAAAACCCAAGTAGGCCTACACATAATGACCAGTGGTGCGATTTATTCGCTGACGCCCGTGACGCCGCTGACGTGGGATCTCCATACCCTCTACCAGGACGACAGATCGATTTTTCACAGATATTCACAGATATGTCTATTGATAAAAAGACAGTCATTTGGCTGTGGATTTTCCGCTTTTCCCTATATAATCCACAGCCAACCTGGTAGAGGGTAGGGTCTCCATACTCGGAGCTCCTTCTCTCCTGGAACACCCGTCTGTCTACTTGATTCTGTAAATCTCATTTTCCAGCTCTGTCCAGACCCTATTTTAGTAGTCCCCTTACGGTACATACATATATTAATTACTTCAAATTGCAGAGTTAGTTACTTAAAATCAGTGTTGCTCACAGCTGCCGGGGTATTACAAAAGGGCCCCTGAGCGACAACACTTCACCTGCGTTATATTCGTCATATAATCCATTCACCTGCGTTAAGCCCTTGCATTATATAGGTCGGACACAACCTAGAGGGTCAGGGGGGTCAGGGGAGATTCAGGAAAAGGGCCGGGGAGATTCAACGAAAATCAAAGAAATCAACGGCCCTTTCAAGCTCGCCTGGATACTGCCTGATGATTCCAACTTAGCTCGGGAGATTTGGAGGCTGCTGGACACTCGAGACTAGTAGGGTGGTGCTATTGGAACAGCATGACCACGCCCGTGCTGTTGTCGACTTGAACAAGGAATAGAACTCCGACAGGTGTTATTGTGGGAGAGAGAGTTCAGCCAACCGGGCCTATTGCATAAAGGTGAACCAAAAAATTGATATTTCATATTTCCTAGTATTGAAACTAAAGGACCGCTCATTAACGAGTGTTATGTCAATGCAAAGAACGGGTTATCGGCCTGTTATCGGCGTTTTGTATCTATAAAGCGTCTCGTGATTAAATTCAGCCCCAAGACGGGCATTTTAAGGCAATCTACTACTGACATTCTACTATTGCTAAAAAAAGTATAGAATAGTCCAGAAACTAGAGATATTTCCATTTTCTCGATTTCATCACGACGGTTTAAATAATTACTGGTACATGTGCACTCCGTACGCAGTATACCTGACTATAGAAATGTCACAATAGGTGGTTAAATTGTACATACATGTGCATGTACGTGTACCCAGACATATTATGTAACCATGGCGATATATACGCTTTATTCGGTTTACAGGTGACATGTGAATAGGGCCTACTTTCTCTTGGTATGTATGTCAAATAATACTCTGCCACCCTATCGCGATATAAGCCTTGAATATGTATAACCTCTCCCTGGCTTAATTGCCTCAGTTTTCGGCCCTACATGCTATGTGCCCGTACACATAAGTATTGTCAGGACGTGGGTATTTATAGCCTCAACATAAACAGTCTGAAACACTAGTCTAATACATAAGAAGTTTTTCTAGATAGGCCTACTATTTAATGATCAGTTTTTTCCTAGGGGAAAAGCCCAGATATAATAAAAAGGGTAGGCGACCTTGTCTATATTCGCTGTAATTTAGTGTAAAGCTAGGGCCTGGAGAGGACTCTTTTGTTGCCTTTTCCAAAGAGTTATAACTCCTTGCCTTTTCCGAACTAATCTGATATAGCTTATTTATAAACTAGATTCATAACATACATAATGCCGATGTTAAACCTTACATACATGTTTATCTAACAAATGTAGGCGAGATGCATGTATATTCTTTAAGGCATTCATAATTATTTCATTAATAATATCCCAATGAGAATAATGTTTATTTTCATCTTTAAAATCCTAAGGAAAAACTACAAACTCAACATTGTCATGGACATGATCGTGATGGTCTATGTTTTTTTTTCTAGCACCTGAAACGATGCGTGGGCAAGTTGTGAAATACTTCGCAGCCAGCTGTGGCATTATAGCAGTGGTGATCGTACTTGCTCTCTGGGAGTCTTCCACCGGCGGCAAATTGACAGACAGCCA
This sequence comes from Lingula anatina, assembly GCF_051362555.1. Classification (NCBI taxonomy): domain Eukaryota; kingdom Metazoa; phylum Brachiopoda; class Lingulata; order Lingulida; family Lingulidae; genus Lingula; species Lingula anatina. Next base: position 26,786,259 of record NC_141768.1, read on the forward strand.
GAACAGTGTGAAAAAGAGATATAAATTACAAAAATGCGACCAGTTGGAAACGACCCACGACGAAGCTGGCAATTTCGACCAGAATATAATCGTGCGGGATTTCTATCCCTATGCAGCAAAAATAACTGGTGCTGTTTTTCACGATGATGGCCACATTGACATTACGGGTGATTTGCTTACGACTCTCGTGCACCAGTTTTATCCCCAGACCGAGGATCACGTCAGAAAGATGTTCCCAAATCCAAGCGGCAATAATTCAAATATGGAGTTTTACATCATGAGTCCCGGAATGACTTTTTACAAAGGCGAAATTATTTTTTCTTTGAGACTTTGGTTCAATTACGAAAAGCGCTACTCAGAAAATACCATAAGCAGTGAGCCGAATAGTTGGTTTGACAATTATTTACTCACTCAGAAGTTTGACAGATATTTTAAACCCAAGACGAACCTTAGTATTATTGGGATTCCTGCCCCCAGACAATATATTATGAATGGCGGGCCGTCGGATGGACGTCTTGTCAAAGTAGGATCACATCTATGGCTCAGCTTCTACATGTGCATGAAAATTGCTGGCAAAGAAACTGGACATTTATATCTTTGGGAGTATAACCAAAATTATGTTATGAAGCCAACTATAAAGAATTATACCATGACCACAATAGATTCGAATTGGTCGCCTCTTGATATAGAGGGGACGCTGTATTACATTTATACGCTGGATCCTTTGAGAGTGCTGAAATGTGACTCCAAACTTTCTTGTGCATTTACTTTCAAAACTGAAAATGCTGATCAGCACCCATTTAAACTAGAGGACGATGTATTAAGAGGAGGATCGCCTTTTGAGTTATACAAATGGCCTTATTATTTGTGCATAGGCCATGCGAGAGTTCTTAAAAAATCAAACGGACATTCTGTGTATACTGCAAATTTGGTGCTGCTCAGCATTTTACCTGTGCCACGAATTGTCTTTGTGTCTTCGCCACTACATGTACACCCCACAATCCTAGATGTCCCCATAATTCGAGGTTCATTTATTGACGATCCTTACATATACCCTCTCAGTCTTATAATAGAAGACCTCGATACTTTAATGGTGGGAGTTACTATAAATGATAACAGGGCCGCCGTGATTCGTGTACGTAATGTCAAAAACATTTTGCAAGAAGCTATGGACACGGACAAACGTCTTGGTGCACGAAAGGGACCAAAAGTAAGAACGGTGCAAAAATACATTAAAAACATAACCCCGCAAAATTAAAATGTTAAGATGAAAGTCCGTTTTCTCAACGAATAAATGCTCATTTAGAAGTCTACATATGACTGATTTGCTTTTAAGACATAATGGCTTCTGTTGATGACTATTTGTTTTCTTGTCTGTCTTTCTGCATCCATCCATCCATCCATTTACAGAATCTTAATGTTACACCTTGCATGTACGGATACGAAACTGAGGAACTTGCCATAATATGGAATGTCTACGTGCCGTTAGTCGATATGTAATATCTAATTAACTAAAATTAAAATTCAACTCATATATTTGAGATTTTAAAATTATGCGAACGAGGGCCTTATAGTCTGTAGTGATAATTTTTAAACTTTCGTATCGTGAATCCAAAAGTAATATCGTGCTTCGAAGTTTTGATCTGTTGAAATTCAATCTACATTTCTTAAAATGTAAATGGGATATTTATATACAAGGAAAATGATTTGCGAAAAAAGGGTACAGTTAGGTACATTATTTAAATATAAAAATATATAACTGTGAAATTAAGTAATAGATTATTCATTATATAATATATGAATAGTTGAAAATTGCTTCCGTGCTCAGTATCTCCATATGATGCTACTAATATCATCACGGAAGACGATGTTTCCCTATTGCATGGTCGGGAGGCAGAGACTGAACATTTCAAGTAGCCTAATAAAATGGACCATTTAAGGGCGTGTCACCGGACTAGGTTATGCGCGTGTTCATTTTGCTAGGTATACTCAGTACTCACTGACAATGTAATCGACCTATTATTCTGTATCTACATGTATTGTCGTTGGCTTAAGTTAAGTATTTTTCAAATAAAATTAAAATTGTGTTTAGGCGTGACTTCAAATAATGCTCCAGAAAAAAATCTTCCTCAAAAACAAGATCATGAAGGAACATGACCCTGGACGCACTAGATGTAGGGCCTATAAGTTATCTTGTACTGGCTTTCCATGGCGTTTACAAAAGCATCCGTACAAAAAGAACATGTCAGTGTTCTTGCTGGAGGGACAGACCTACCAGTAGCCTAGCCTACATTTCTAAAAAAAACATACTGACGTGGCTTGTAAAGACGTGCATGAATCATTTGAACGCGCAGAAATAGGCCTATAGGCCAATAGGATTTTTATAGAGCCCTTAGGGGAGACCGGGGCTAGTTGGCCCAGTTAGACACTTTTGAGCCAACTAGGAATGGGTTAGAGTAACAAAACCGGTTTCAAAGTAAGCCCCATGAACTAAGCTACGTATACAACGTCATTATTTTTCAAATATAATGCCAGATGGCTCACAATTTGACAAAAGACGCAGTTGACATCAAGGGGGCCAACTTGCCCCGCCACGGGGCAAGTTGGCCCCAGGGTCGGGGCAAGTTGCCCCCCCTATACGAAAATCAAGTATATATCCCATGTAAACGCCTTGAAATACATTTTTATACATTTTTAATTTATCAAATTGATTTTTTAGAGTCTATGATGAATAAATAGTTCAAATGAGGCAGATTTATTGAGGTTTCCGTACGTCACGTTGTAAGGGGGGGTTGGATGTGTTGCAAGAACCAAAATATCCATCAATAAAATTCGTTTTGTTTTAATTAAGAATAAATTAATAATGGTATAAAGTAGGTTCTTAATGAATGAAAACGAATAATAAATTTTCGTTTTAAAAGAAAGTAACAAATTCAGTTTTAAACCATTGAGTATGTTTCAACAATGGTCTCAAGCTAGGGAGGGGTGGAAAATCCCCTTGGGACCACATATAACACTATAAATACAAAGGGAATCCCCTTAAAATGAATTAAGGCAAAATAAATGTTTTTCTAAGGAAAGTCCAATGGATTTACTTTTTAATACATACAATCAACACAACATTTCTAATATAAATTTTCGAAAAGACACCAGAGAGCAAATTAAATGAAATCAATCAGACGGTAAACACCGGCAAGCTTTGTCAATTTCACTAACTTGTTTTTTTCAAACAGCGTTGCGCGCAAAGGATTGTGGGTAATATGAGGGTCCAACTTGCCCGGAGTCTAGGGGGCCAACTAGCCCCGGGAGCACCTTTTTTTATTTTAAAGGATGGCAACCATTTATGATGCTAGAATGAGTAACGATGATGTATCTCTGTGAAACTTGAAACAATGAGCTTCAGTTTGATGCCCTATACATATATTATATTCGATCAAAAACCTTTGAAAATAGATTTTTAATTCTGATAAACAAAATTACTTTTAGGTGCAAAAATCGTTTATTTGGACTCACCGCTTAAGTAAAACTTTTTAACATCCGACACTTCCATAGCATTGTAGGCTACGGTCAATTTACAAGAGTATGTGACCAATTTTTTTACCTCGTAGTTACTTTTTCGTAAATTGACGGGGGGCCAACTTACCCCGGGGTCCAACTAGCCCCGGTCTCCCCTATAGTCTATTTGCGATTTCCCTCGGTGGTTGCTGTGGCACTGAGAACATGCAACTATAAAAGATAACCACAAACGAAAGGTCATATTAAAAAATCAAAGATGAAAAAAAGTCTTTTAAAGGGAAAATAGACACAATTTGGAGGGTTTGACCCCCACAGCACAGTTTTTGATTGCGTTTCTGTGCTATTCCCTATAAAATAGTTACCAAAATCATAGTTAACTATAATTACCTGTACCATACCAGTTCGTTAGCCCCTTTATCCAGTTAAAATTTGCTTCATAGCCTACACCATTTCGGCAGGTAAGTTAAAACTTTTTCATCCAAGCTAGACATGACCTAGGATGAATTTTTTATTAATCTAACGATGTTCACTTAATGTTAAAATTATATAACGTTATCAGTCATTCGGTAAATCCAGCGTGGGTAAATCAGTCAGGAAAAAACTGTTTGAGGCATTGTTTATGTAAAACATGGTGCATATTTATATCTCAATGAATATCTAAGTTATAGACTAGAATCCTGACCATGATAGTACTGCAGACGGGAGACGGGTTGTATCACTAAAACTCGACGCCGGCAGAGGGCGCGAAAGTCAAGATGGCGGACGGCGAAGACGAAAACTTCAGCGATCCGTATGCAGGTATTATGAACTAACTTCATTTACCGAATATGATAATAAGTGACACAAGGGATCATGCTGTTTGTTTGCTGTTTAATTGATGTAATAATATTAACATGTGAGGAAGCTGTAGTATAATGCCCAGCTTACTAAAAGATCTTATCTGCACTAGCTACCGTCCCCACCCAACAACAACAAATACATCTGTACCTATGAACATTTGTCGTTGCATGGGGAGTTCTCAATGCAGAACATTCAAAGTGGATCCCAGTCAAAATGAGTGTTCATCAAAGTGTGCGCTCAACGTAGCAAGCCCATCTGCCTCCTCTCCAAGTCACGCCAGCAGACTGTTTTCCTTTTTGAAAATGAATTCCAATCTAATATACTATATTTTTCTCGTAGTATCCACGGATGAAAAAGGCCCAGAAGACTACGTTCGTGTTCAGGTGGTCGTCCTGGGACTACAGGCGAAGAGTACACTGCAAGGATTCAAGATGGTCAAGAAACCAGCTAATTTTACTGTTGATGTTAAATATGAGGAGAGGTTTGTAACAAGGATTAATGCAATGATCTTCAATGCTTCGCTGTCCAGAATTAACTTATGTCATTCAGTCGGTATGGCTGCCAGTCTGAATAGCTCCCGTCCCTGTAATTTGCCATTAAAATATTCCTCTAAAGCAAGTTAACAGGCGCTTTATAAAGATCATCCCCTCATGGAAAAATCTTCATTTTCGTTTGTTAACTTTTGATGCAAAGATGAAATGCTGGGACTTTGTTTTGCTTCACAAGCAGTGTATAAAAGTAAAATAAGGGAAGTTTAAATAGAAATGCACTCTTACAGGTCCTTCACCCTTTTGGTTTTTGCCAAAGATAAAGACAAAAAGAAGAATCCCAGTCTGAAGAACTGCAAAGTGCATATCAAGAAACTGCCAGATGAAATCATTCCATCTGACTGCTATTATAAGGTTTGGAAATAATATTATTGTAGTATTCATTTATTAATATTCATTTTAAAAGATAATGCTTTTCAGCGTATGTTTTAGTGTATCTACAGTACTTAGTATACTTCAAATCTAATCATTTCATATAACAAATAATATTAGTATACTGAAACTGCAGCATTTATAACATTTAAATGATATGATTTTACAGGTCGACAAGGAACTTATAACAATATTTCTGCACAAAGCGAAGTCCAGGTCCTGGGAGCGAGATCTTGCTACACATGGCTTAGATACATATACAGAAGAAGATGGTGTCTCTAGCTAGTAATATTAGACAACTAGCATCACGTGTGTGATATCTTTTATGAAGATTTTCCTGATGACGTAATATAAACCCATTTTCTGTGTATCCATCTATTTTACATTATGACGCGGTTCTTTTATGCATGTTTGTTGTGATGTATGTCACTTGGTGCAGATGTGCATCTGGTGTCAAGTAATGACAGTGGTACTTTAGTCATGTTATACAATGTAGGTGCTAACAGATGTATCTTCATAAATGTTTTCAATTTTACAAGGACTAGGAGCAAATGTTCTCATCAAATTTATCAAATATTGTGAAGTATTATGAATCACTACGTAACAGCATTGAAAATGATAACAATTTGTGCATCAGCTTTTTAGAACATTTTTAGAGGCATTCATGCTTGGATAGTTTTTTCAAAAGGAAGATGAAATAAATGTCTTTTCACATTTTATTTTGTATGTTTAACAGGATATTTGTATATTTAGCTTTTGCTTATAAAGTAGGTAGTGTGCAGTCTTCTTGCAAAGTTTAGGTTAATTTCCTATACATTTCGTATGCTACCTCCACATTATTCACTTCTGTAGAAAAAGTGTTGATTTCTAGCTGAGATGTATTTTTAATATACTACCCCTAGATAACAAGGGTTATGTAAATGCCCCTGATATGCATAGTGATACAAGACGTGGAAGAAGTCTTCTGAGTGCCCATTTGACAAGTTCAGTTTAAGTACTGGTTAGTTACATGTAACTTCAATATTGTTAGTGGTACTAGTAACCCGAAGCAAAATGTGAAAATATTTCTACAAGATGTTGCTTTCAAAAAATATATATTTATTACAGTAGTGCAAAAGAATGAATTTAACTTGACAAAATATTAGCCATCAGTTTTATGGCATTTTACAACGGTATTGCATGTTCACAATTTTAGTTGTCTTTTAGGTGCCTTTGTGACAATATATGATTTACTAGTAGTCAAGTTAAATGAGGCATTTCAGACCCGTAGGCTGTTGTTGAAAAGTGAGACAAGTCACCAAAAGCACACCCATGGGTAAATCTAGCTCATAAGTGGAATAATTATGGCACAATTCAATCGGAGGCAAAAGCTTAGTGTACCTCAACCTTACAATGGTCATGCATTTGTTTCTTTCACTGTAGTCCTCTTGTGTTCTGATCTGTGTATAAGTCAGTGGGGTATCTTTTTCTATTTCAGACAAATTTTTCATTTTATATTCCAATTTTGAATGTCACAGTATACAAGAATTCACTTTCATTAATCCAATGAAATATAGCTAAATTTTGATTAAATCTTATCTGAGAGGGAAATTAGTTGATTGTTCACTTATTATATTCGTTGTGTGTTTACTTTCCACCGGGAGAAATACTGTTAGTGTCAGTCCTGCACTTGAAGTTCTTTTCTAATTTTGCTCTGCAAAACTACTTTGGTCCTCATTTAAGATTTGTCCGACTGGGACTCTGAGTACTTCAAAATGTCTGCCACGTTTCCCTCAATAGTTTTGAGGAAACGATGGTCCCCATCAGTGACCGTAATGACCACCCTGTCTTCCTTGTGGGCCACCAAGTCATTAATTGTGAAGGACTTGGACTCGGGGTGTTTTAAATGGCCATTGGTTTCTTCTTTAGTATGGGGCGGCGACTTTTTCCAACGTATTTGGAAATGCAGAGACTGCGGTGAGATTTTCTTCTGCTTCTTGTCTATAGTTTTTCGGAAAACGTCTAGGGCATACTTTTGGATGATGCACTCGGTTGACGTTACTTGGGACATCTTTTTAAGTCGGTAATGCGGCGTCTGAAAGGAATGTTTTTTTTTTACGTAATTTGCGACACGATTCGACAAACAATTCTTCTTTTTACAACGGAACAAAATTTCGTTGATGAAATATTGTTTTCAGGTAGCTCATTACTCTTCATGTGGCTAATAATTATGCAGCGTTTTCTTACCTAATTTTTTGGAAAGGAAAGCCGATCTGTGTCCGTTTGCCCGGTGTTGATTAACGTGTAGTTACGTGTACGTGTAGTTTTATTTTCTTTAAGTACTTCTTGTAGAAAGAAGTGACGCATTTTGCATCAGTCATTTGCCAGAAAATAACCTAACGGAAAGATTTTGGATATCAGTCCTCAACCACCTTATAAGGTACAGGTACTTTCTACCTGTCAGACAGAACACAAAGAAAATATTCTTTAATTCAAAAGAAATGAAAGTTTGACAGGTGACGATGTTGAAATTCCCACGAGTCACGCTTTTCATATGTTGACACGGCTGATTCATATTTACTCTCGGAAATTCCGTCATGTTATTTGTTGCTCATATCAGATAAACATCCGTTTAACTTGTCTCTTTCTTCCGATGCTGCTTTTTTTTTTACATCGGACTACTAATCAAACATTAAAGTAGGTTAAGTAAATAACTACTAAATAAGACGTCACTAAACACTGACTAAAAGGGCAAATATTTGGCTATCACAGAAAAGTGATTTTATTACATCGTATAAAGCCATAAGGAGACTGATTGTATAAAATATAAATATTAGACATTAGCAACAAATGCGGTTATGATCCATGGAAATGTATTTTGCCTCCGGTAGCTGATGGTGAAATGATATAGCTGAAATGCACTGAATCGCTCTAAGTCTTCTCTATCGCAATCGCGAACTATACCTACTCTATCACACTATTTTGTCTATGTTTAGAAATTGAAATAGGCTACTTGATGTTAACTCTGAACTTTTGTGCCCTTTGTACTGCAATTATTATAATATAACAGCTAATTCGAACAATTATCATTTTCAAAAAGTATAATTGGGTTTCTTTTTAATTATAAGTTATAACTTAAAAGCATAGAAATACTTACAAACTGATTAGGTCAAATATCCCTGTATGTACGTATAAAGTTTTCAACTATTATCTCTGTGTAAGTAAATCTTCGCCTACCCAGAGGCGATATATCCTTTGTGAACTTCACAAGTTAAAAAGAAACATACATACATTTCTTTTTTACTTGTGCTTGAATGATATTTCATGCACCTACATTCACAATGATTCGTCGTTCCCGTCCATGGGTCTGAATACGATACATGCTGTATATGCTGTCCATCACGACGTCTGGCTTATCACTGCACATCGTTGTTGTTCAGAGGCTGCTGGCTCAACTTCACGTGCTGCTCAATACCGTACCTGAAATGGCACCGTCCTTTAGTTTCGAAGCAGACCGAGTTCTTTTCAACGCGGAAGCCCTTTAGACCATTTTCGATTTCCCTTTTGAAGATGTTGACAACATTTCCCTCAACAGTTTTCACAAGGCAGTTGTTCTCCCTAGTGTTCGTGATGCTGATCATGACGTTGCCTTCAAAGCGACTCTGAATGGTGAAGTGCCCGCCGTATTCCGTTTCCGAAACGATGAGTTCGGCTAATGTTTGGCTTTTTGGTGCTACGCGGATTTGACTGTCAACGCCCCAGCTTAATTCCTCCTCCGCGATCTCTCCTTCTAGGCGATTCAATGTGATTTCGCGTTTGAAGCCCGCGTTGGCCTGGAACACCTCGCACGGCGTTTGTAACTGAACGCCCATCTCCTGTCCCATCATGACCCCCCTTTCAATCTCCACGTTACACGAGGACCGCGTCACTCGCTGTGTTTGGAAAGAATAGTCTTGTTCCCGGTCTGTGTTGTTTGTGAAAAAAGTTTTGAATAAAACTTGAGCCTGTGGGTGTTTTGGTCGCGTCTCGTTCCCGTAGACAGGTTCAGCGTGGATGAATTTGACTCTCTTCCAGTTGATGGTGTACTCCAGTGCTTCATCTGGGATGCGTTTTTGCTCTTTGTCCTTCGTTCTGTCGAACACATCTTTGGCGTAGGCCTTCATAATGTCTTCAATGTCTACCACTTCGGTCGGCATTTTGCTGGTTTGTTGAAATCACTGTCTGAAAAGAGAAAATTATAGTGAATATACATCCGCGCTGAGAGCATACTCATAATAAAGCTGGAAACAGTACGATTATTAATTTATCAGTGATCAGACCGATTGTGGCTTGACTCGATAATAAATCACCAATGTTTCTTCAAAAAAAGATTCTTTGGTCGTAATAAAAAGATGTGCTCCCTTAAATATGCTTGGGGTGTTTGGAAAAATTCCATCAAAATCCTTTGTTTTACAGGTGAGGGACTTTCGAAAGCCAGAATAATGTCAAACATGAGATAAGAAAATTCGTAATTTCATCTAAAGAAATTAGATTTAATTAGATGAATGTCTTGGCAAAAGAAATTGCCCTCAGAGCTTTGGGAAAGCATTTTTTTAGTTTTGCCTACCATACCTTGGTATAACGTTATTCTCGTGTTGGCAAAACTATATCGATGCTTGTAAATTACATTAGCAACCCAAACCGACGAGTCAAGTGACTAGCTCGCCAATAACTCCTCTTATACAGAGACTAAGAAAAGGCCATGTTTTTTCGATCGATCAGGAACATCTTCCACTAGGTTTTTCAGTACTGAGCACTGTGATGGGTAGAGTTTCCAGTAATTATATGGATAAATGCATGGGTTTGATAAAGAATGTAAATTATTATTATTATTATTATTATTATTATTATTATTATTATTATTATTTCGAATTTTCAAAACTTGAAAACAATAATTCGCTTCATGTTTTAATACATGATGCTATATTATTGGATCGTTATCCTGGACTCTATAATTATATATTTTGTATGCACTTGGTCAAGGAGTTCGGTTTTGAGCACCGCGCAAGAGAGTAATGCCAAGACGTTCATAAAGATAATGGAGGGGCTCCCGAGGTTTCAGTGCAGGTCTGCTGGGGAGGAAAATCAATAAGATTCCCCATATATCGCTCAAATCTGTGAACGTCTCTGGGAGATGGGGAAATGCAAAATATATTACGGCAAGGCATCCAGACCATTTTATAAAATGCACTGGGTTTCCTATGAGATCTGTATTGTAGTGAATCACTAACTGGCAAAACGTTTTATTTCCCTTCTGCGTCGAATACATTTCTTTTTTAACTGTCGAGGCGGCATCCTTTCATGCAACTAGAATTGTTACCTGTTAGAATTAGCTATAACCATTTCAAATGATCTATATACAAAAAATTGATTGCCCTTTTAGTATCTAATAAATGTCATTTTTCTCAACATTGGATACAAGCACATAAAAAACATCGTTCGGATAGAAGTAAACATATTATTTTGGAAGGTCGAATTCAAGGTGCTGCCATACCAAACAGCTGTTTCCTGACAGGGGTTACCTGTAAAATGTTAACCAGACGGGCGCGTGCTTACCACACTTTCCTTGTTGCTCGACCTGAATATTGCACACCTGCCCTCTTTGCTCACCTACTGTCTCGGCTAATGATGATTTACTTCTATGTACCAACATTAATGCAGTGGAAGTCTTATTTGAAAAAGCAGATCTAGACTTTTGGCCTTCCTTTGGATATTGCTCGTTTGTTCTTCGCCTTACTTTGAACGCCTAGTTTGAACACTATATGAAATCATATAAGCATGTAGATTATGACATTAACTTAATGCGCGATAATGCATCTTATGCGGATCGATTCAGGTATATTGCTGTAAAATATTTACCAAGCGTTTATCTAACGTTCGTGCACCAAATCTTTAAACCAAATATAGAAACGTGACCGGCACGCGTCTATCAAATAGGCCAGGAATTTGATATGAGTATAAATGGTAAAATGGAATTTGATATGAGTATAAATGGTATAAAAGTTTTTCTGTTGCTGTCAGAAGCGATAATCGCTTTGCTAGTATGTACATTTTATATCTTCATTGCATTCATTTCTGCAGTGGGCAAAGTACGCTTCTTTTGATTAGGTGATAGTGTTTACAATGCAATGCACCAGATACAATTGTGAAGTAAACAATCATATCAAGGTCGGGTCATTAGCAATCAGATAGAAGTGACAGCTGAACGATACAACATTCTATTTCAGTCTTTGCTTATAAAAAATGCATCCATCCTCTTTGCTGATCCTCCAAGCTGTTTTTTAGCATCAGTTACACCGAAAAAACTTTTTAGCAACAGAACAATTAAGGACTGACACGCCTTCACAGACCCACCTAATGTCAAAACACATAATAATTTGGGGTGCAGAGATACATAACTGAACTGTATATAAGATATAACTGACAGGAAAATCATCATAAGACAATCTGAAAAGTTCACCGTGTTCTATGTGATATCCACTCATGCAGTTGCACCTGAAGATATTGAAGAGACTCACGCCATACAGAAGCACGCGAACACCGTGTAATTTGCCAGTCGTCATCAGTTATCACACTCGGAGGAGTCAAAACGAAAATAATAGCTACTTCGCAAAATCATTACCAGAACAAGAAATTTGTCAAAGTCTTTTCTACAAATTCCATGCATAGACGCACGCTAGGTATGGCGATGGTTAACACCATCTAGTTATAGTGTAGTAGGTCATAATCTCTCTGTCATTTTCACAAACATTGCACTTGCGTTAATGTTTTTCATGTTATGAAAATATCAATTGTAAATAAAACGACATTAGCTATATGAATATCAGCATGTAGAATATGAACACACTCAACGTGTTTAATATTTGAGCCATAACATCAACATAACCCGCATTCTTACCATGTCAGATAGAAAGGAAGACTGCGCATCACACATGATACTGTATTGTATTTTTGTTTATATAGTATGAATGTGTTCAACACAAATTCTATAACAGGTGGACGCGGGCCTGGACATTAATAATAATGCATTTCAGAAAATGAACCTATTTCTTTTTTAAATGGGCAATACCCGTGCAATGAACGAGAGAAAATTCATTTCTAAAGATGAACTTTTGAGTAGTGTGATTGGATGGAGCAAAATATTCGAATTTAAGATCCAAATGAATTGATTTCAATTGCTGCTTTTAAATATATGAAACACAAGGCAGTTTTAATATGATTTCCGACGCTTTTACCTGCCCAACTATAAAGATTCTACTTCTAGAGCAAACGCTAACCTATCCTAACACCTGGCCTCTGAGGAGGAACAACTGCAAACATCAAATTAAGTAACAATCTTATATTCCCATTTGTAAAAGATCGAGATTTTTTTCATTATAAGTATCATAATTCACACCGAAATATAAGCCTACCTTGATGAATCAAAATGGCCACAGCTGTATTCCTATGAGATCGACCGATGAACCAGCTGGCATGTACAAGTAACAAGGTTTGATTAACGTGAGAGCGCCCTCTGGGGGCCCATAAAATGCCGTCTTACAATTGGTCGATTCTCTTTCCCCACGTCAGAAACAATGCCGATGATACAAAGCCGAGGCATACATTATGCATGCTAATCGATTTAATATGATATGAATGCTGTAAATAATCATATCTTATTGCATTAGAGTTCAACCGATACCGGTATTAGCGTCGCGTCCCATTCAACTGCGTTCTTTATTGATTTGTTAGGCAGAAAGATTGCGCTGCACACATTTTCACAGAATGGCATTCATTCGTAGAAAAAAGTACAGTCCTCATTTTAATGCCTACGTTGAATACCATCAACTTGCAGAAAAACGGAGGGTTGAGGCGTCAAGAAAAAAATCTTATACTTTTACAAGCAGGAAGATATTTCTTTTTCTTTTTTTATGTAATATACACGTAGTCCTTTTTTAACTGTGAAAAGAATTTTCAAATATACTTTTTTGGCCGAAATAACAAACACTCACAGAATAAAATCGCCTCTACTAGTGGGCAATATTCCCAGTAAAGAGTACACTATTTATCGAAATTACTTCGTCAACGATTATATTGATATGTATCAACAAAAAGACCCTTACCTTTATCTAAAACAGGATGCTCTTCACTTCCGCAGTTACAGGGACTCTCCTCCACAGCCAATGGAAGTATTCTGAAAGCCAAGCATATTGAAAATGAATCTTAAATCCAATTTTCCGTCACTGCTGTGTTTGCCTAAATGCATTTTAAGATTGGTAGATAGCAGTCAATATTTCATGGTTATTCTTTCAGATGAAAGAGTTATTTAACATGACGGATGGGACAAAAATCAATGAGTTGATGGAAACATTCACCCATCAACCACACTCAGCGAGTTGCTGTGCCCATCTCATTGTGTTTTGTCTTCGCAAACGCAATCTTTGTGAAGGCGGTTGGAGATGAGCACTTGAAAGACAATCGCCTTTTGTTGACACATTTAAAACTCCACACACGATTCAGTTCACTAAAGCTGTAGAATAAGGTCAAAAATTTCATCTAAATAGACCTTTTCGTTCATTGTGACTGACATGCAATGTTAATGCTGGAAGTTATGAGACTTCTATAGAAATGTACCTACCAGTCCCAGCAAAAAAACCGCCTAAAATATCAGAAAAAGCTTCCGATAATTAAGTATGCATACTCCACAATTATAACCGAACATCAATTTATGAAATAATTTCCGGAAACAGCTTGTAGTTTATCCTCAGTCTGATATGCCATACCGTTCACCATAATTGCAGGGTGATATGGCTCGGGGTCTTATCAAGCACAATTTACTGAGGTGTAGGTCGACTACCCGTGACTATCAGCAATGCATATTTATATACCGTTACATTCCTTTGTTTTACACCCAAGGGTAACGTCAAATGTAAACACATTTTTATGACTTTACAAGAACAGAAATTGCCTTTGGTCGACGAACAGGCCTGCTTCCCCCTCTCATGCCTTCTCGAGCCTTTTGATCTCCCCTTACAAGCAGGCTCATATCTCAGAGTTAGCGGTCTCAGTCTAGGGCGTTGTTACATCAAATATTTGTGTTGTTACGTTAATCAACGTTACAACTCTTAAAAAATTACCCTTTTTCCATCAGATATTAGCCTCAGCTTTTTCCGTGCTCAGATAAAATTACCTAGAGCATCAAAGTCGGAAGATAACTATAACGATGTCCATCTCAGAAAGATATATTATGAAGTTGAAACTTGGACGGAAAACTTACCTTAAGTAGTCGAGTGACACGGCAAAAGTGTAGGTAAGCCTCTTCCTGACGTATACATGCAAATAAATTCTTATTGGTGCAAAAACCACATGGTAATCTGACGTCAATGATTTTGCCGCGTAGCATTCAAACTTAAAAAGTAGTGAAATGTTTTTGAAAATAACTCCCAAAAAATCCAGAAAGGGCTTGGAAATGTTAACAGGCCAAGAAAAATGTTTCTCATAGGAAATGTTTTATTCAAAGTATAATGGGGAAATAGTACTAGATAAACAAAGAGCGATAAATGATCAAGATCAAATACTTGTGTTTCCCGCGCAAACGAGCTTATGGAAAAATGAGTGATTTAAATACGATAATATAACAAGTAGCACTTTTTTCATTTCGTTTTTCTGGAGGTTAGAATGGAAAATTATTTCAAAGGTGGAAAAAAAAATAATTGAGAGCAAGAGTACGTGCTAGGAAAAATAAAATGATGTAACTTATGTTTTCCCTCCAAATCTAGTGTTTAGAGGAAAAGTCTTGCAGTATTTCGACAAATACATTTTTATTCCGTTTTAATCAGAGCATTACTACTTCGTTGGATTATTCCAAATTAAACTTGCTTAGTATGCAATGCTTTATTAAAACATTTGTTTTTTTTTGCCCATTTTCGACTTTGCAAAGCAATTAACGATTCTGTAAAGCAAAATTTGGCCTCTATATACAAAACTAATCTAAAATGGCCAATAGCGGATCTATAATTTTCTTCCAGTCCTTAAGCGACCAAGATGGCGTGGCCTGAACGATTTGTATTCCATTTATGAAGAAGTCAGGTGTCTGGGCTACTCCTCCTAAAAGTACGAAAAAAAGAAGAAGAGCTGAACGACACAAAACAGCTGGTAAGAAGAGGGAGAGAGGGAAGAAGAGGTTGAGGTGTGATCAATGATTTTCTTCCAGTCGTCCACAGTCCAAGATGGCGTAGCCTGGGTAATCGTTTTTCCGTTGATGAAGAAGGTCGGCGCCCCTGCCACCCTTCCTAGAAATATAAAAGTAGGAAAAAACAGGACAGGGCACGGGAAGGTAGGACGAAGGTAAAGAAGACATTTTGGTTTAAATACAGATACCACGCATCAGGCCCGTAGCCAGGGGGGGGTTCGGGGGGTTCGAAAGAACCGCCCCTTTTGCTGGGAAAAGGTCCACTCTGGGTAAAATTTGGTCTAGGTACATAAAGTTTTTATGGGAAAAGGTCCACTTTTTCAGAAAAAAGAACCCCCCTTTTGAAGTTGCTGGCTACGGGCCTGACGCATTGTGTAATATTACATGTAGCACAAGTGGTAGTAAAATATCGCCATATCAGTTTTACATTTTGACACGTTAAAGTTATAATTAATAATGATGAATTTTTATGATAAGATAAAGCACTTTGCAATATCCATTATAGTAACAATAAGTTGTATAAAATGTTTTTCTTTGTTGAGATCCGGTGTAACGAAACTGAGGGTCAGTGTAACAGAAAGTCCGCCCTCTACTTAGTTATAATGGTTAGGGTAAGCCTGACCTAAGTGGGTCAAAATATAGGATTACCGGAAAAGTAGAAATAAATGGGGAGTGCGTGGACTCTCTATCTTGGGGGACTCTTTGTCACGTTACATCGGTTATTCAACATTGAAGAGAGAGAGAGAGAGAGAGAGAGAGAGGAGAAAAAAATCATACAAATTGAGTTAGCTCTCAAAAGTCGCTCAAACAAATCACATAATGTTTTATTTCATATTACTTGTGCATCCATACTTCCACTGGGTTCTCAATGGACTGTCGTAGTTGGCCAATTCATTTATAAACTGGCTCGGGTTTACACCCACTGTCCTTGCTACAGCTGCCACATCACTGTAAATGTTACATAATAAGATTACAGTGCGTATCTGGATTACAGGTTGACAAAATCCCCACATCAAAATCACACTATTTGATATGTATATGTAGATGGGAATATACATAGATGTATCAGTTTCCAATTCCATCGAACAATAGTGGATGATAAGAGGTTTAAGTGTTATAGCTATGCACATAGTAGGGGCTCTCGTTGATTGTGCGAGTACAGACCATGACTCGCCAATAAATTCAGAATAAATTTGGCCAAGAACAAGCTTCATATGAAAACTGTAAGTTGACCCTTCTTACCTGATAATAGCAATGGCAGATTTGTTCTCAGTCGGTTTGTTCAGAAACCTATCCTGTACTCTGAAGACTGCGTTCATATATGCCAACGCCACGGCTTCATTGTTCTTGGCAGCGATGAGCTCTGCCCCCTGCATCGTGCATGGGAGAACTTTTTAATGAGAATTATCACAAACCATACTCTTAAGACTAAGGCCGCATTCAGAACAGGGGACTAACTAGTCCGAGGGTCAAATATGGCGACCCACTAAAAAGCTTGTCGTCTAATCCGCTAATAGACGCTAAATATATTCCCCGTGGGGAAGTATTCAAGTGGGTCGGCCATATTTGGCCCTCGGACTAGTTAGTCCACTGTTTTGAATGTGGCCTAACACGAATTTATGTTTTACATAAATCTCTGAAGATTTACCGTGGAACATAACACTTAATCTAGAAGAATCGCTATCAAAATTGAGGTGAAAAATCTCAGAAGTCCGTGATTCCGCGGAAAAAAATCATGTCTGATAACCCATCTACTACTGTAATGCCTTCAAACCGTTTAAGTACGTATACATTCACCACATTAAAAAAAGACGAACTTCAAACTAACAATCTTTGCCAAACATTTAACTCGAAAGTTCAAAAATAGCTCTTTGTGTATTATCTGATATCAATGAAAATATCTATTGTTCAATGTGACGGTTATACTTACATTGGATTTGATCATATATACGGTTGATCATGATTTGCGAAGTCAGCCGAGCTTACATTACTAAAACATTGTCATTCTCTATGAAAATATGCACTTAATCATCCCACTTACATACGACGACGTTGACACTACTCAAGGTGCGAATGATTTGTGAAGAGTCACGTTCGTGATCATGATCAAGAATCTAGGCACTTAAAAAAAATACAGGATGCAAAATGGTTCTTTCCAAAACCTGCCTAAAAATATAGGCCTACAGACATGCATTGCACAACCCTTTACACGTACAGTTAGTTCAGAAATATCTCAAAGGGACCTGAAGTTTATTTTCGAAATAAATAAATTAATTAATAAGTCATTTTTGTCTTTAAACCTTATTTTACCTACATCAAGAACATGCTCATTTTGGAAGACATTAAAAGACATTCCGAGTACCGCCATAATCAACTGAAAGTCGATTGAACCATCAGGAAAGGTATCGAGTAATTCACCTGTGCTAAAACGTAAGCGTTGCGGTGGTAGGGCAATGGAAAGGAATGAAAAAGAAGTCGCAACCTCTTCCCACCATAATAGTCTGCCACCTAAAAAGAAAAGCAAGATAGTTAAGGTAAACGAAGTCCAAAGAGAAATATGACTGTTAATAAATTGTAAATAAATTATCATACAATAAGCTGTTACGTGCTACAAATCTTGCGAGAAAACAAAGACAACCGCATAAAAACATCTTTGGAATTCGAGTGAAGTGAAGTACGAATTCACGGTACATTTCTATGCGTGTGCTCGAATTTCAATTTTATAAAACAACTGAAGTTCATGTTTTAAACATGAATTATTTCAGTCATGAAAAGCCAATCAATCCTAAAATTCATTTTCTTTGCTGCCGCAAATGCACCCCTAGTAGCTATAGCCGTTCTCGTCTTTGATTTAAAATAATATCATTAGTGCGCATAAATCTGTAAAATATATTTTCCCAGAGTGCGTGTTACCTGTAGCAAAGTCGGGAATGCCTCCTTGGTATCAGAACATTGCAGATCTATAAAGAAATCCAACTGAATAGGAGCACTACTGGAACCATTCCCGTACGTGTGTCCTGGGGGTAGTTTGGGGACTGGGACCTGACTTGCTCCCAGGGAAACAACAGAAAATAACACGACAAGTTCCACTGCAGCGTTCATCCTCTTTCAGCACGACTGACAGGATTCAGCACCAAGTCTGGGCAATAACCTCGGGATGCATGCCCTGTCGCTCGTGACGTCACACACCATTATCATGTCAGTGGCTTGGTGGAGGCAGCCGAGACATTTACCTGCCATTGTCCCGTCTAGCACATCCCAGGATGCATTTTAGTAATACAGCGGGCGTGCACAGCTAAATGATGGGCTTTGCCTAACACTGTACTTTACCTCCGGCAAGAAGTCACCGAGAAATACATGTAGGCCTACATGGTCTCCTGTTTCAATCTCTGGAAAGGTCTTCCCTCTAACAGGACCACAGATTGATTTTCTCTTGATAATCTCTGGATTATTCATGACAATTTTTTCTGCTGTAAATTAATTTCATCACTCAGCTGGCCTCCAGTGTAGAATATCAAAGGCCTGCGTGGGAATAAATAAAAAAATAATAATCTATCATTTTTCTTTTGGTGTGAGCAATATTATGAATTAAATTTATATATTAGTTGAGTAGGAAGGTGGTCTAACCCCCCAACCCACCCCAGGACACATCCTGGTTACGGGCCTGATGTACAGCTGAAGATGTGACTGAGGATATCGATGTGACAGATTAGAATGCGACTTGGGTCCAACTTCAGGGGGACTCTCGCTGAATGCTATCAGAAAAACACTTCCTTGCAATGAGTAGAATTCAGCAGAAAATCTGCAGCCATGGTGATTGTAAGAATACATAGGACACAAGAAGAGGAATGACAATCTGTTAACCTGATTACATCTAGTGAGAGTACCAATCGAGTTGGATCGATCTAGGTAGAATTATAGTTTCATTGGGAATTGGTCCTGGTCAAGTACTCTTTACAATTTTTACCTCCGCCAAGGAGGTTATGTTTTCATCCCTCTTTGTCTTTCTGTATGTCTGTCTGTCTGTTTGTTTGTCATCAACATAAATCAAAAAGTTATGGACCGATTTTGATGAAATTTTCAGGGTAGGGCAAAAATGGGTTAACTTAGAAGTAATTAGTTTTTGGTGGTGATCGGGTTCAATAATCAAAAATCAATCAACAACATAACTCAAAAAGTTATGGACCGATTTTGATAAAAATTTCAGGGTAGGTCGGAAATGTGTTAACTTAGAAGTGATTAGTTTTTGGTGGTGATCTGGATCAATAATCAATCAATAATCAATAATCAAAATCAATCATCAACATAACTCAAAAAGTTATGGACCGATTTTGATGAAATTTTCAGGGTAGGTCAGAAATGGGTTAACTTAAAAGTAATTAGGTTTTGGTGGTGATCCGGATCAATAATTAATCAATAATCAATAATAATAAAAAATTGCTGCCTTGGCGGAGGTCTGCGCTCTCGGAGTGCTTTTCTAGTTACAATATTTGTCACACGTTTCCTTGTGTGGCACCAGCTTAAAGATCAGTAAGTCCAGGTTTAAAACTTTTCAAATAATTTAAATAAACATATATTGGACTGTTGTGATATAATTCTTATAATTACAACTTTTATATTTATTTAGGGTAACACTTCTTATTATACTAACAGATTCCGCTGGACAAAGTGCACTCCACCTGGGTGGATGGTGAGGAGTCATTTTAATGACAAAGAAGGGCATATATCTCCCGACTCAAAAAAGTTGAAGTGATTTTTATTATTTATATTGACAGAACCATCATTAGTTGATACTTATGGCAAGTATCATGAGTCTACTCCCCGCTGAGTCAGGTGATCTTACGTTTTTTGTGAGGGTGGGGTCTCAAAGTGGTTTCGGGGGAGAAGTGAGAAAAACTGGCATCAATTACAAGGGGGATAAAATCATTAAAAAAACAATTTACTTGTGATGTTAGATGTTTGTTCCAATCTAATATATACATTGATATCAAATATTTTATTCCTTGCAAAATTATTCTCATGTACAGATATATATGTACCATAGGCCTATTTAGGCCTAAAGGAGAGTGAAACTGGTCATCTCGGGACAAAACCAAAGCAAATATTGTCTGTACACCCCATATTTTTGCCAAAAAATGGATATATTTCCATTTTACTTCACAGGAGTTCATAACTCCTTCGGACACATCTTCACACCAATTTTCATTAAAACCCCCACCCTCCCCATTTCGCCGCTATTTGGTAGGGTTACTCTTGAAATGGCACTTAATTGATCTTAATTGGCACTACTCCGCAGAAATGGAGTTTCTTCCGA
Source organism: Lingula anatina (assembly GCF_051362555.1). NCBI lineage: Eukaryota > Metazoa > Brachiopoda > Lingulata > Lingulida > Lingulidae > Lingula > Lingula anatina. The sequence continues at coordinate 26,807,038 of NC_141768.1, forward strand.
GATAATAATTAATACGTTCACAATGGAAAAAGTACAGTTGCTGCATATTTTAACAATTACGTTTGAGAAAGGGCATCTGTTCCGTTTTCTTTTAAATACTGAAGTATACTATAAGTACTTAAGTGTAATTTGACAGTTTTGAACTCGGTGCCTAACCCTGACAACGGCGGAGGGATATATATAAAACCACAACAATAGAGAGCAGGTAGAACAGGTAGGCTTGACCGTATACTGCCAAGAATAATCGCAAAATGGTGAGTAGAAAATGCGATAACATTATCAGATAAAATCAGATTCATATTACTAATAAAATTATTCTATGTTGAATTTAGCGTAAGTGATAGTTTTATATGAAAGTATTACTATTTAGTAATATATACACATTCTTTCACTCATCACTCATCTTTCAAACACTTGAATCTTTTCCATGAATGAGAATTTGATGTACTGATATGCCTTCCTTACACATTATGATATACATGCATTCTGACCATGAATTAATAAACGCTTTCAGGCCCGTGTGTTACTTTAGAGCGCATTCAGAACAGTTGTTCCGCGGACTAACTGATCCGCAGACTAAATATGGCAGGGGCGTAACCAGACCTTTTAAAATTGTACGCACAGATTTTGAAAATTCCCAGGTACGATTATATTCCGTGAAAATTACACTAGATTTTTAGAGAATAATATCATGGTTGGCTCAAAAAATTGTACGCACAGTGCCTCCGTGCGTATGCCTGGTTACGCCCCTGTTTGGTCAACCCCACTGAAAAAGCAATTCCTGGGGAAACCATGAGGGAATTAGCAGCATCCCTTTTAAGTATATTCAGTTGGTGGATCAGTTAGTCTGCGGATCATCTCTTCTGAATGCACTCTTATAATATAAGTACTGGCAACGTACATGCAGTCACTTACGCTGTATTCCTAGAGCTTTTAGATTGATCTATCCCCGCGGGGAGTCTCAATAGATTACTGTCAGATAATCCGGCTTAAATGTCCGTCCCGCCTACTACAAGCTGTAAGGTGGTAATTAACTTTCGTGTCCACTCAGCTGACAGCTATTTAGCTTGAACCCCCAGGGAGTTAGGTCGATCTAAAGTAAATCGATCTAATCTCTAGAAATGGGGTCTTAAGATCACTTAAGTGTTATAAGGAGATTACGTAATACACTAAATGTGTATAATTTCTGCACTTTCAGGCAGACCAACTCACAAAAGAACAGATTGCTGGTATGTACTATGCAACATAATAAGGACTGATGATGATGATGGCCTGATAATGAGTCAGAGATGTGTTAGGAGATTATTTTGTGTAAAAGACAAGATAGTGTTTAATATGAATTGATTTACCATGATAACAAATTTAGGCTGTGCAAAAAGTGGTTTGAATGAATTTATCTGCAATTTGCATCTTTGAACCATAAGCATTTTGTCATGTCATGATCTTTAACCATGTGGATTATTCATAAATATCACTAGCTTAAACCCATAAATAAATATTTTTTCCATGTCACCAGAATTCAAAGAGGCATTCTCCCTGTTTGACAAGAATGGGGATGGGACCATCACAACCAAGGAATTGGGCACTGTGATGAGGTCGCTTGGACTGAACCCTACAGAGGCTGAACTTCAGGATATGATCAATGAAGTGGATGCTGATGGTAGGGACAGCCAGGTTGCATGCTGGTTTAGAGGACATTGCTCAGCTCTTGAAATGTTAATTACTACCCTGTTAAGATATATTCAAATGAGATATGGATACTTTGGTACATAACTCATCCGCCCAACTGGCTGGATACAGGAAATGAAACAGGTCTTTTTACATTTTCATAATGAAAATAGACCAGTTGTGATTTATATTAGTTTTTTTTTAACACCAAGTTTTATTAACCCATGGGATCAGCCTCCAACATAATCCTAATGATTTGGCTCCCTAGAGCCGTGGCAGGTGAAGTGAAAACTATTAAAACTACTGCCAGAAATAAATAAATAACAAATCCCACTGGCTGGGAGGATTGTCTGAAATTTCAATGTAGAGCTGGTGGTTATTAGCTAATTTGGCTTCTTTGAATGCATGGACATTGGGTGTTAGGTTGTATTAAATGAACTGTTCCATGTAAAACTTACTGTAGCCTGGGAAAATATGAGCATGATAACCAGTTTGAAATACTCTTTATTAATAGTATAGGCCATAATTGATTTATATACACTTTGTATTTATTCTTCTGTCCTATACCAAGTTTTGAATTGAGAGAACTAATTTATTAATCTTCTTTTTTGAAGGTAATGGGACAATTGATTTACCAGAGTTCTTGACCATGATGGCTAAGAAAATGGATGACTGACAAGATTCAGCACCAAGTCCAGGCAATAACTCTGTGATGCATGCAATGCTGGTCATAACATCACGCACTGTATATCATATCATGTCAGTGGCTTGGTGAAGGCAGATGAGGCATGTTATTTAACTGCCCTGTCTAGAACATTCCAGGATTCAGTGAAGTGAAGTGAAGTGAAGTGAAGTGATAAGGGCTCTGAGTAACTCTGCATTACACTATACCCTACCTTTCAGAAGAAGTCTCTGAGAAGTAGATGGTCTCCTGTTTCAATCTCTGTAAAGGTCTTCCCTCTACCAGGACCACAGCTTGATTTTTCTTTAGACATTCACTGATATGTCTCTGGCTTAATCATGACAATTTTTTTTCTGCTGTGAATTACTCAACAGGCCTCCAGTGTAGAATACCAAAGGCCTGTGTGGGTATAAAGATAATCGTGAGGTTCTCAGATATAATCTTCCATCATTTTTCATTTGGTGTGAGCAATATTATGAACTAGATATGTATAAGTCAAGTAGGGTAAGGTGATGTTATTATTTTTTCAAGCCATGTCCTTCAACATGTTGATCAACATTCTTGAGATACACTTCGAGTCAGGCTGATGGGTCAACATTTTTCAGTTATAGTTTGTTCAGTTTTAAAATATGCTGGGTTGTTATGTAACTGAAACTTAACAAAATCTCATCAACTTCATAACCATCTTAAAAATGAAGAACATCCTCAACCTCACATCAGGCGTTGTTCTGCTGGTATCCAAGAATCTGACCATTCATGTTAACAAATCACTGATAAAAAAGAAAAGAAAGAATTTTATTTTACTTTAAAATAAGGAAATAAAATATGTAACATGGACTTTAAGTTTTTTTACTAAAGAAAGAAGATAGAATAAAAGAAAGTAATATGACAGTCTGATACATATATTTTTCTAATGATCCCACAGCAATGAATGTTATTTAACCCTCCTCACAAAAATTAACCCAAAACATTTTATTGCTTAAAATATGAGATAGATAATTACAACCATTCAAATGGTGTCTTATTGAAGTGGCAGGTAAGTTTTTAACAAAAACTTCAAAGCCCACTCTTTGTCAGTGTAAGAATTCATTCTCGACCACAAAAATATTACATGACATTTGACTTCCTAAGATGCATTATTTGTTAACCATTACTAATAGTGGGAAACACTGTGGTTCCATACCACCAACTTTTACTTTGGAGGTTTGCAACAGTGCATGAAATGTTTCCTGTAGATTCATTTAATTTATTTACATTTCTTGACAAATAAATTCTTCCCAGTGATAATAGTCGACTCAAATTTTTCTTCGTAAGTCACCTAAGTTTCACCCTCAGGCTTTGTACAGTATTTTCAATGCATCCAAGTAGTATGTTATCCCTGTCAGTTACCACAATAGAGTTCACCCAATCTGGGGTAGTATGCTTGCACAATTCCTGTAAAAATATGAATCAAATTGTATATATACTAATTTCCACCTCAGAATTGAAAATAAATTATGAAAATTTCTCAATATCAAAATTTACATTTTGGTGTAAGTATGTCTCATTTTTGCCTCTGCTTTACAAATATTCTAAACAAGATAAATTTTGAAAAATTCAATCATACAATGTAATACCAATGCTCAATATCAATCAAGGATTAAACAAATAAAACAAAACAAAAAATTAATTATGTATTATCAAAATAGTATAAATAATAATGATAATAATAATTCTCAAAACTGAGCTAGACAAATATCTCAGCCTAATGGTCTAATTTACCTTCCCATTTTGCACCACTATCAAGGAGTTGAAATAACCAGCACACAACAGCAGGTCACTATGGTTCTCACCAGGCAGAGAGCTCAACTTAGTAATGGGAAGTTCAATGTTGGCATATTCTTCTGACAAAATCTAATAACAAATTTGCAAATGTTGTTTTATTTTTATCATATTTTCAGGACAGTAAGATAAAACAGATTTTACCTTTCTTATGAAGGGCAAGGCATAGATCTAACATTTACAGTATTTTTTGTATTAAATAATGTAAAAAAAACAAAAAATAAATGAATTTGAAAAATAGGTTTATAGAGTAAACTGCCAATCCATTCTTACCTGAAAATTGTGGAGAATGTAAATTGCTCCCGTCTCTCCACCTAATGCCACCTGGTGAGCAGATTTTGAGGCAGCCAAACTTCCAACTTCATCAGGAACTGGTGCTGTATCATCTCCTTCAACATGAGCAAACTTGCCACAAGTCATCTGGAAAAAACACATACAGTTTGTTATTTTATTCCATTGAAAACAAAAGTGATTTTTTTTAGAATACACTCATTTTAATTACAACACATGACACATAACCTTTATTACCATGATGTCCAATAAAATAATAATTCATCAGCACTGTGATCACTAGAATTAACTTACGTACAATTTTTGTTTTATTATTTTGTTATCTCATATCTATCTAAATATCTATATAACTGCACTGGCAGACAGCCCAAAAACTACTGGAATTATCAGCAGGTAAAATAAATAAATAAATAAATACATTACACACAAATGCATAGTTGCTGACTAAAATAATAATTATAATAAATTAAGACTATTTTATGAACTAAAGAGCTTGCTTACTGCACTAATTACGCAGGGAGTCTGTATGACTTTCACCACAGACCCCTGCTGGATGATGTAAAGGTTTCTACAGGCATCAGAAGCCAGAATGTAATTTGTTGACGCAACACCAGGACAGCTAGGGATCTCCAGACTTAGCAGGGATTTGATCTTATAGGATCCAGATACTGACTGAAATAAGAACATTAACAGTGACTGACTGGAAAACTATGTTAGATTGCAAAAGGCATGTACTTAGCTTGCTGCAGAATGGAATACAGAAGTATCATTTCACTACCATCACTTGTCAGGCTAAATTAAACATTATTTGTCTGCAATAAAGCACTTATTTGAGCATACCGTAAATAACAAGGCAGCAAAAGTGTCAAACGTACAGACATAAAGCATAAAATAATCAAAATGCCAATCTTTGCAAAAAGAAAAATTCACAAAAACTGCATAACTTAAAGTAAAAGAATCCAAACAGGCTGGTTTTCAAACTGGAGCTGTATTATAGTCCTTATTTATTTTACTTTATGTAATCATGTTGCTAAGGATAATAAGTCACACAGTTGTCCGTTTATTGTGTTATGATGAAAATATCATGGCAATGCTGACAAAAGATCCAGTTGCTGGTTACATGTACAGCCACTGTGTCTGTACATAAAAATACCTTGGAAAAGAAATTTCAAAATTTACAAGTCAATAACTGTTTTAAAAAGTACCTTTGGAACAGGCACATGGTCTCTTGCTCTTATTCTCCATAACTCACTGTAAGGAAGCAAGGCACAGACATTCCCATCGCTATCTCCTGTTACCACGGCAACATGTCCAGCTGAAATTACACATTTTTACACAATATCAGTAAATATACAACACTTAAAATGTTCACTTCAGTACAATAAAATGCAGAAATAATGAAATGTACTTTCATGTCATATACTGGTACACGTACTTCAAGATTGCTTGTGTTTTAGATGTCTAAAGTGATCATTATGCCTGTGTTAGGCCTATGCAAACTTCGCTATGTCATGTTACATGTACCAGTGTTTTACCACTGCAGGTTTTCAAAAGTTTATCAATAAATAAATAAATAATCCATTTTATTATCATTATGTAAGTAAGTGTTCATGACCAGCTGAGGGTGGGTTTTTTAAAAGGAGCAATCTAAAGTGAAGTGTACTTAAAACAGACATGCTGAAAACTTTTCAGAATGGCCGGACATTTGGACCAGCAGTAATGAAAAATTTGCCGGACTTAATGGATTTTTGTCGGACCGAAAATCACCCTACTCATTTGAGACAAATACTACCAGTACGATTAGGTAGCTTACTTTGTTTGTGAATGTGGTAGATTTGAAATGGAAGGGAGAAAAAACGCTTTGTGTTTTATATAATTTTATTAGTGAAGTATGTCAAACGATGACTGTAAATTCTTAAAACTCTTGTTGGTCCTTTGGACCAACCAAGTCCAATTTTCTACCGGTACAGACAAATTTTCCCGGTCATGACCGATCGGACCGACAGTTTCAGCATGTCTGTTAAAAGAAGGTGGAAACAATTTACAATTATGGTGAACAGTACTAATTACTAGTGGAATGCTAATAATCCTTGATTAAGTGAATGTCCAGGCAGTTCTTACTGTCATCTTGCTGTATCTGCATGCAGTCGATGCTGTGATCAGAAACATGACTTCTACTCAGGATCTGTTCTTGGCAGAAAATGGTGACACTTCCTCTGGAATCTCCCACTACTAGATCTGTGGCACCAAACCTTGTTACATCATGGACTGCCAGTGCCTGAATAGGGCCACCTTTGGTCTCCAAACTATGGAGAAGCTGCCAAAGAAAAAATAAAGTAAAACAATAGAAAAAAAAAGTGAGAAAAAGATTTACAAAATAAGTAAATAAATAAGGTTTCAAGCAATAACAGAAACAGGGTAAGAATATACTGTAGTTTGTGAAGAGAAGGGTAAGGTGAGATTAACTGGTCATTTTGTCCTTATACGAGTATGTGTGATTAAATCGGCAGAGAGGACACCCAGTTGATTCATAGCTGTTTCACAAATTTCAGGTAAAATGCTTAACAGAGCAATATAGTTAATTTTCTTTACTACTGGATTGTGCATAATCAAAACCTAAAAATTTGGACCTCAGTACAATATATATGGGTTACTAGTACCTCCTGCCCTCTCCCAACTCCTGAGATTTGTGCCAAGTTCAAGGCACTTCGAATTATTTTAATACATGTACAAGGAGAAAATACCAAGTATTAGTTGATAACACACAGACACTGTTATCCTTAAACTAAGGGTCACCTTAACATTTATTCCTCTTTGTATTTGTGCAATGTCATATATTCTTATCACACCATCTTCACAACCAGTAACCAGAGATTGACATGCCTGCCTGGAAGGTAAATATATATCTGAGTTTCTACTGTATCAAATGTTACTATACACTGCCCAATATGTTATTAAAAACCCATCACATTGGAGTATGTATCAATAAACTTTAAAGGCCGGACCAAGCAAATTATCAGGGCCATTTTAATATTGGTGTAATATAGAACATTTGTCACTCCATTAATTACTGCAGTGCTGGGGCAAAACAGTACTATTGTGAACTGATTTGTTAACATGACAACAACATACGTTTCATTAAGAACAAAGGACTTAAAGGATCGGGGGGGGGGGGGGGGGGCTAAGGGCTAATTATGTGTGGTGCCTCAGCTACTAGTAAATTCGAGTATAGGTGAAATCGAAAAGAACTGGCAAGGGGTTCTTACCGAAAAACCTTTCCAACTTTTATAATATTAAAGTTCTCGGGAAGCTTTTGGTTCCAAAGCACATCTATAGTACATTTGCCTTCAAAGACTGGCATTTGTAAGGTAGGCCGCTTTCTTTTCAAAACAGCCAGTCACGTAAAACTTTCCGTACTCCAGGAGTGACAGAGAAGAGCTTTAACTTTCAAGAGGAGACAAATTCCATTTTCCCAATCTAGGACAACAGTGAGTGGGCCAGATCGTGTGTAAAGTCATGAAATCATGTTACTGAAGCTGTATTGATTTAACTGTGTATGGCTCACTTCAGCTGGCCGTCCGTTCGTTCGTGATAAGCTCCTCCTTGGGAGCAAATCCAGTTCATCTGTCTGTCCATCTGCTGCACGGATTTAGTTGCAGATTGACTTCAGACAGGCACAGTAAATAAATAAATAAAAAAGATCAAAATTGATTTCGTATTTTGTTCCAATTTCATAAAATCGCCAAAAATACCCCATAATAGTGTAGCCTATATAATGACGTACATTAAGAAAATCGCGAATATCAAAATACTAAATCGATTTTGATTTTTTTTTACACTATGGAAGGCCTATGTAGCCTTCTTTTAAGAATACTTCAAAGTCTTTTTTATTTTTTAGGTTTATTGAACAATCGAGGTGACGGCCAAGCGTGGCTTTCAACGGTGACAAGTGGCCTGTCATAAAAAGGCAGAAATGGGCAAGAGGAAAACTGGACTAATGCCGACATCCTTGGCATGAGATAGGCCCGCAAACGGCATTAACAAATAAGGCACCCCAGGAAAGTATCTTGTATCTAAAACGCAGCAATAGGCCTGCTAATCATTTTAATATTTATTTTTTACATACAGTATATACATAAGCGTGATTAGCGCTTGTATTTTGATCATTCTCAGATGAATTATAATTAATACATGTCATAGGGGGTTGCATTTGGTACATTTCCCGTTTGATTCAAATATTGACAAAAAAATAAATAATTAAAATCCTACCAATATTTAGATCTCTTTTACACGTTAAACTTGTGATATATACATGTAGGCCTACTTCTATAAACGTAGCCATTTTAACTACGGTAGCTTTAGCCCAATAGTAGTAAAAATCTGCAAGTAAATTTCAAATTTAAATGTGGAAATAGTGTATACCCGATCGTTTCAGAAGTGCACGTCGAAGATTGGAGCGGGACAGGTACGACTAATCGTGTTTTACAACACTGAAAAGCGCACAATTTTATTTTCTTCAACAAATTTTTATTTCAAATAATTATTTCGATGTTCCATTTGAAAATAATGTTAAACAAAGTTTATATCTTATTTGGCAATTACCGGGTATCAGTAGAATAAACATCTGTGACGTAGACCTACCCATTGTGCCACCGCTCATTTTTTTTTCAGCGCATTTTGGCAGGACATATGCACGATTTACATGGGAATTAGCGACAGCGTGGTGTTCTTAGGGCAATACATCCATCATTTAATGAAGCTGACAACGACACCTATTGAGGTTAGCTCATCGAGACAACCACAACATGTGACTCACTTATGGCCTAAGAAGTAGTTGGTTTTTCCCGCACACGTTTAATTTACGCAGATTTTCGTGCTAGTTTCCTATCTAGTATCGCTAAATATGCAGTCTTGGTATAAATACTGCAGTGGCACTTAAAAAATCTCTTTTTAAAATTTATTACGGACAAAATAGGGCCTATTTATCTGAAAAAGAATTTAAAAGGCCTATAAATATTTTCAAATTAATCATCAATTACATAATATACTGCAAGTCAACACATTTTTTATCATTAATCTCTAGTGTTGCGTCTCAGGACTGGATTTGCTATAATTAAAGACCTATTTATAAAATAACATGCACTTACGATTAAGAACGTAACCAAGGTATAGGTCGATTAATAAATAGCCTGAAAAAAGGTCTCTCAGCATTTTAGGCCTTTGTTGTAGTAATCCTTTTTTTTTAAGGACTAAATAGTCTTATTAGACAGACTCGTAGACTACACTATAAATCGTCAAATTATGTGTATAGTCGATCCCGCCCCCTCGCTTCGCGACTGCTCTAAGACTCAACTTTGTGCACAAAAATGTGGCATAAAAAGGAATTAAGGGTTCTTTGTACGGCCTCTGAGTCCACGGAATAAACAGTCGAGGAATAACTTTCAAATCGCGATATTCTTACAAATCTGGTAAATCACCTAGCTACTGTCCTTGACCTACTGCCTATATGACCAATGCCAACTAACATCTCGGTGATATCTTTGATCATTAGAGACGATTTCCCAGAGTCGGTAGATATATAAACAGATCTACATTCTCACTAACAGTAGTCTTAATTAATACAACTAGAATCCCCGGAATCCCCGACGTCAAAGTCCAGACAATAAATTATTGGTTGCAGATCTGACAGTATTTATAATAGCTCAGATGTTCTGTTCACACGAGTCAGCAGAGTGGCAATAATTAAATACAGCAAATAGTGAAGTGTCTAGACTGGTACAGATGACCATCTGGACCATAGGCCAAGCTTCCATAATAAACAAGCAACCATCACCATGTCGACGAGCCTTTTATCGGCCGTTTTATTGTCATAACTGTAAAAATAGTAATTAATCAGAATAATGATAAACAGGTTGTCACCAAGAAATCAATTTCACGAAAAATATGATCCCACTACTAAATAAAAATTAAAAAAAATGCTGTCAGAAACAAAAGCCAGTGAATTACATCACCAACCCTAAAACATAAAGGACCTACACCTTGTATCGTAAAATAAATGACACATGTCAGCATGATTGAAATTGACACAATTCTAGCGCAGTCTTTGGTCGATAACATTTTCCAATACTCTTGCGTCAAAAATGTCGCATTGTGTTCTATGCGGACTTCCGAACAATATTGAGGCACGCATCTGCAGCAAGGTAAATTTTCATTTCAGCCATGGTGCATTGCAGGTAGATACGGTCCAATCAAAATGCATGTTTCAAACGGGAAACTGCGCGCTCTTAATTCGCGTTACTCCTCAGATATGGAGTTTCTTCCGAGATAATAATATGTGCAGACAGTAAAAAGTACAGTTGTTGCGTATTTTAACACTAACATTTGAGGAGGGAGCATCTGTTCCGTTTTCTTAATAGTCCTATAAATATTTAGGTGTAATTTGACAAGTTTGAACTCGGTGCCTGATCCTGACAACGGCGGAGGGATATATATAAAACCACAACATCTAGGTCACTAGTTACTTTTTCGTCTCAGAGAGCAGATAGGCTAGACCGTATACCGCCAAGAAAAATCCGAAAATGGTGAGTAGAAAATGAGACATCATACAATATGTGAGCGATATCAATGTTGTCAGATGGTCAACAAGTGGTTCTCTTTAATTATTTTTGTAAAACAATCAGTAAAATGATCTGAAATGAATAGTGCTTGGTATGTTTACACCCTGTTTACTTAGAGCACCGGTAACTATCGGTTGTTTCCACCCTTGTGCTTCTAAGTTAAATGAACTTCTCTCTGTTTGAATTGAAACGTGACAGTTTATTGCCTCAATATTACATACATTTGCAATTATTAAATCCTGTTACATAGGTGAATGGTGAAAATGCTTCTCTCATCTCTTAGGGGGAAACTCCCCCTTTGCTTGCAGTAAAGAGGGCGGTAAAATAACGGGGCGGTAAAAAATGTTACACATTGAATATCTTATACCCATTGTCAAAGTCCATTGCTGACAAGATGGTAAACCGTTTGTAATGGGACACGGGATAGTTGCTTGTAATTTCCCACATAGATTTTTGAAAAATATATATTACTATTTAACAAAGGCCAAATAATATTTGTCACTGTCAATGTCACTGCCAGGTTTACTCAGCTGGAAGTAACCATCAAATCAAAAGTAATGATTAGTGCACGTAGTTTCAACTGAAATTCAACATGATCTGGTAAAATCGGATTCATATCACTAATAAAATCATTTCGTGTTAATTAATGTAAGCAAATATATCATTTGTACCTCTGGCTTAACCATGGTAAAAGTGAGGCGTTACCAGTTTTAATGGTAGTACTTGGCAACTGATACCGTCTTGTTTATGAATGTAAGTGGTAGTTTTATGTGAAAGCATTACTATTAGTAATATGTACATTCTTTCACTCATCACTCATCCCTCAAACACTTGAATCTTTTCCATGAATGAGAATTTGATGTACTGATGCCTTTCTTACTCTTATTCTGGCCATGAATTATAAATGTTTTAAGGCTCATATGTTAGGTACTGGCAACAACATACAGTCGCTACATGGTATAAAAAGTTTAATACATTAAATGTGTATAATTTCTGCACTTTCAGGCAGACCAACTCACAGAAGAACAGATTGCTGGTATGTACTATGCAGCATAATGAGGACTGATGATGATAGCCTGATAATGAGTCAGAGATGTGTTAGGAGATTATTTTGTGTAAAAGACAAGATAGTGTTTAATATGAATTGATTTACCATGATAACAAATTTAGGCTGTGCAAAAAGTGGTTTGAATGAATTTATCTGCAATTTGCATCTTTGAACCATAAGCATTTTGTCATGCCATGATCTTTAACCATGTGGATTTTTCATAAGTATCACTAGCTAAACCCGTAAATAAATATTTTTTCCATGTCACCAGAATTCAAAGAGGCATTCTCCCTGTTTGACAAAGATGGGGATGGGACCATCACAACCAAGGAGTTGGGCACTGTGATGAGGTCACTTGGACAGAACCCTACAGAGGCTGAACTTCAGGATATGATCAATGAAGTGGATGCCGATGGTAGGGACAGCCTGGTTGCATGCTAGTTTATGGGACATTGTCATGAAAGCCCAGCTCTTGAAATGTTAATTACTACCCTGTTAAGATATATTCAAATGAGATATGGATACTTTGGTACATAACTCATCCGCCCAACTGGCTGGATACAGGAAATGAAACAGGTCTTTGCATATCTTTGACTTATTATGATGAAAGTAGACCGGCTGTGGTTTATATTAAGTTTTTTTATTTTTGTTTTTATTATTATTTTTTTTTTTAACAACAAATTTTATTACCCCCGGGCATCAGCCTCCAAACATAATCCTAATGAAATGGTTCCCAAGAGCTGTGGCAGGTGAAGTGAAAACCATTAAAACTACTGAAATAAATACATGAAAATCCCACTGGCTGAGAGGATTGTCTGAAAAATCAATATAGAGCCACTGGTTATTAGCCAATTTGGCTTCTTCGAATGCATGGACATTGGGTGTTAGGTTGCATAAAATTAACTATGGCCTGGGAAAATGTGAGCATGATAACCAGTTTGAAATACTCTTTATTAATAGTATAGGCTATAATTGATTTATATACAGATTATATTTATTGTTCTGCCCTATATCAAGTTTCTGAACTATTATATTTATCTTTTTTTTTTAGGTAATGGGACAATTGATTTCCCAGAGTTCTTGACCATGATGGCCAGGAAAATGAAGGACACAGATAGTGAAGAAGAAATTCGTGAAGCATTCCGTGTTTTTGACAAAGATGGTAATGGTTTCATCAGTGCAGCTGAGCTGAGGCATGTGATGACCAACCTGGGTGAAAAATTAACAGATGAAGAGGTTGATGAAATGATCAGGGAAGCAGATATTGACGGTGACGGTCAAGTGAATTACGAAGGTATGAAGCTGTTGTGGTTTCCTGCTGCTTGTTGCTTTACTGTACAGTGTGTGGCTTGATGTAGTTTTAGGAGAGTGCATTTCTTCATAACGCTATTTGACACTTTTGTTACTAGTCCTGCATCCGTGTGCTGTTTTCACTGTGTGCACTTTCCTTCTTTTTTCTTCCAGAGTTTGTTAAGATGATGACATCTAAGTAGAAAGCAAAGCCTCTTCGATGTTTTATTACAGCAGTTTGCTGTTGTGCACAGTGATGCTCTCAGAAGATGGACTGTGTATTATACAGTTAAATATGTAAAATTGGTCTTTTTCTGAAAGTATGGCACAGTTATCTAGTCTAGATTATACCTTTTTCGTTGCAGAGTTTGTTTCAATGATGTTAAGTAAGATGTGATTTGCTGGAACCTTGAAAAAATGGTAGAGTTTATTTATAAATGCATCCTATCATGGTTTTCAAGGTTAAACGATTTGCATGAACTGTTGGATAAATTGGAAAAGAAGTTGTTAGTGTCCATTTCTGGATTGCATCATTTTTTTAGCCTCTAGCGTTTCTCTTCGTAATGTATTCTTATCACTTTTTGTATGAAGTGTAACCTTTCTTTGTACCTATTAAATATATTTTATTTATGTAGAAGAGTGCAGTGTTTGTTAATTTTGTTGTGTGAGGAGGCAAACTAAGCATATGCTTCACACTTACATTTCTTTACGGCATGTTTGGTGAACGCATGTAAGTATTTTTTATTTTGTTAATTTGAATATGATTGGTTTGCTTTATAGTCCTGGACCCGTATTCTGAAGATCATGCATAAAACTTTTGTAAGCAGCTGCAGTCTAGAGAGACTTGAAGGAAAATTTATTCATAGACTAGGGAGTACCACCAAAAGTTGGTTTTCCTAAACGTTTCAAAAAATTGTTGCCGTGTAATAATATGTAACAACAAAAGAAATTAAATGTGACACAGATTCTCTAAGACTATTTAATTGGAATACGATCCCAGGCTGTAGAGTGAAAAATCATACATTTCTTGTACAGTACAAGTAGTCTTTTGTGTAAATTGCAATCTTTCCAAGATTATGTTCTTGCACTGTAACTATCATAAATAGATTTAAGCACCAAGTGCTCCTTAAAAGCAACATTGCATAATGTCTTAGAAGTTTTGAGTTTCACAATTTTTACACTTAACTGAGTGAATATAAATTGCACTATTTCTGTAGCTCAGCACGGGGTAATGGAAGGTAGGGCTGGGGGGCCAGGGAGGGGAGCATGCCTTGGGACCTGGGGCTGTCTGCATGGGTTTGAAGTGGTTCCTTCCTACCATCATCCTAACCGGATGCTTTTTCCTCATTTCAGAGTTTGTCACCATGATGACGAGCAAGTAAACTAAACAAGCTGGTGGACAGGGCACTTTAACATTTTTTCTTATAAGATATCAAAAGAAATCTCACTCTTCAGTCATTTTTCTCTCATTTGATACCGAGTTTGTAATATAATAGCGGACATCTGAATAAGAGGTGATGGACGGTGAACTGAAGATCACTATCTGTAAATTTTTTGTACTATATTGAGAGATGAACATATTTATTATCCTTAATCAGTTTCTGACAGGCGGCACTCGAACTGATTACTATCAACATTAGAGCCGGGAAAACTGCTTGCTTACTGGGGGTGTTGGGCACTGCTTATATCAAAGTGGTGGTCAATGAATAGTTGGTGACATGCTGTTTAACTTTTCTCCTCTCTCTTCTCATCTGGTGACCCGGGATATATAATACAGCACAGACCTGACCACCCGGACAATCATATCATCTGTATTCTCTTTGTCATTGTGAATGAACAGTATTCTGTAGCTTTATACATTCCTATGTGAATGTTCACTAGCTACTTTTATTAGTATTGAATAAAGAAATGGGAACTTTGATGTGCATTTGCAGTTTATTATTAACTGTTATGCCTACTAACCTTTGCATTTTGCTTAGAATACTAATCTGTTTTTAAATTTAGACTCGATCTGTGGAGTCTTTAGGATACCGTGTATGTAATCTTTAACACTTATTTGACTTGATTGTAGTGTTTGTCAATAAAACAAGTACTGAAGATCTGAACACGTGTAATTTTTTTTTTGCACCCCTGACCTGTTCGATTTTGAGTGGCACAGTAAAATTAGATTAAATTAAAAAACCTGAGTGGCACACATTCGCGTTTGGTTTTTTTACTAATCGACACTTAGACTTGTTTAATGTCTTGTTTCAGAATTTGTGAAGATGATGACCATCCCGCTATTTGATTATGATCAGTAGGATACATTAAATCGTCACCTTTATCAGTCGTGTGATGTGCAGGGAAATTGGGGTCGTTTAATGGGAGGGGATTGACAAAAAATTCAAGGGGGCGATCTTTGGTCGAATGCACTTTGGAATATTTTTAGCGTTTTATTATGCTCGATGGCTTTCAACACTGCAACTGCTTATTTTCATGCTTTGTTTAATCTGTTTTACCATTGTTTTGATTTCTTGCTTGCAGAATTCGTGATAATGATGACCGGCAAACAATAACAAAGACATCTACGTGCTGGAGCATGTGCAGTACTTTGCTCTTCAACTATATGGACTGAAAACGCCACTTCAAATTATTGTTGGTTGTTATTTTTTATACCGTAGTTTATCAATGCTGCATTGACACCGACTTGGCTACTTTTATTAAACGCTCATGAGCAGCGAGAATTTTACAATTGAAAAGAAATGCAGCTAAAAAAGGGTATTTCAAAGTTTCATAATGACGTTTTTATCGAAGGATAAAGAGTAAGATTTCGGATTATGTGCAATTAGGTTACGTGGTAGTTCAATCACTGCCGACTACTAAACGCATGTGACGAAGTTGAAGTTCTTGCGGATTTCAAGCGATCATGTTTTTTTCTCATGTTTTCTGCCTGAAATTCATTTTTAGTGGCAACTGTTTTAAAACCAGAATAAGGAAGTCAAAATCTGTAAAACGTGTGCCAATACGACTTGAGATGAAAACGCTGTTTTGAACTTGTTTTTTATATCCATTCGAACATCTGATACAAAAGGAAATACTTAATGCCCGGAAGAAAGAAAATTTTGCTATATACTTAAGTTGTGCAAAATCTGCACAGCATTTTTCTTTACAAGATGGTATTTGAAACGGTCATGTAACCATGATGTCCAACAAGTAGACCAGGCTGAAACGAAGAAATTTCGAAATCAATGTGTGCCACTCACTGAAAAAATTACAATTGAAATTACCAATATTATTCTTAAAAGTTTTTGTAATTGCTATATTTGCATGTGGCTTATAAAACACGCTGTACTCCGAAAAAAAAAACTGGAACCACAAGAGCAAGCTCTAGACTCTGGAAGCATGATTACTGAAGAAGCATATCCTATATTGCTTAAGTTTTGGCTACAGTATGACATCAGTTTTGATTTCTTATGATTTTCCATTTCATTGAAAATGATGTACATATCTCTTTTATTATTAGAACCGATAAATCTCTTTTATTAAAGATTTTGGTGTTGTTTGTGACTGTCCTAGCAAAAAGGCGTGAGCACGAACCCCTATTTGCATGTGCACCGTGACATCCTAGTGGTTTTACGGCTTGCGAAATCTTTCCTCTCATTTTGCATGACATTTTAGTGAGAAGAAAAACGAGTATCCATCTGAAGTTGTGGGCGCGAAAACGCATGGCCTAGAATACCGTTAGAATATCTTTTCTGTTTCAGAATTTTGTATTATGATGGGTGGGTCTAAGGCAGCACTATAGAGGCTTTTACAATTCATAGCCTTTCTTCCTTAAAATCGCAAAGTTGTCACGGACGTGCCTTGTACTGGGATTGCGATGCATCAGCTGCGGGATTCGTGCCCACGCCTCCTCCCATTTCGTTCCGCCATTTGGTGACGAAGCAGACGAACCAATCTCATTGACATTCTCTTCCATGTGATTTGATACTACACGACCAGAACACATATGACGAACGCCATGTTTTTTTTAGATCACTCATTACTATTTCATCGTCCATTTCTTATATATATGAATAAATTTTGATATTACGTTATGAAAATGCTTTGCTTTACTCAGAAATTTCATTTTCCCAACCCGCCTGATTTAATAAAACGAACGCCTAGCGAAACACCTACGAAAGAAATAGTTTTTTAAAAAGAAAAAAAAAAGAGTTGATAAAACAATACTGCTGCACTTCTATACGCGTTTCACACAGTTGGAAAGCAACCGTGATATAAATCGGACATCAACGACTATTTCTACCGAAATTCCTCTGTACCTTCTTTTACACGTTGCTGTAAGTATGTAAGTCCCTATGCATCCAAGCACAAGAAGTGAGATGCACTGTGTACATTGTATATACCCCGAAAGACTCGTTCTTGATCATCGTGAAAACAAGAAAAAGAAAGACTTAACACTTTTACAAACAAACTGCGTTTCTTGAAAAGGTGGTTTTAGAAGACGGGGAAAAAATAAACTTAATGATTCTCTTTCGGCTTTGAAAAGGTTATCTCTTTTTCACACACACACACTCATGAATACAAACGCGCCGGTACAGCCTTTTTCACAGCGTATAAGTAATCTTGATCTGCCAAAGCAGTATTTTCCAAGGCAAGCACAGCACGAAGCATAAAACAAACTGTGCAGGTGAAATAAACAGTATATATAGGGGAGAAAACGTGTCAATATTTCACCAACATACAAATTTCGTTCCTGCCTTAAATTACGACAAAAATGGGCAAGA
Organism: Lingula anatina; assembly: GCF_051362555.1. Taxonomy (NCBI): domain Eukaryota; kingdom Metazoa; phylum Brachiopoda; class Lingulata; order Lingulida; family Lingulidae; genus Lingula; species Lingula anatina. The sequence goes on from NC_141768.1 coordinate 26,825,221, forward strand.
AGTACATCAGCAAAAATCACAGATACACACCTGTTAGAGCAGAAAAAGAGTGCATACTTTATTCTGTACACAAGATCAGAATAACCAGCTTATTACGCTATCATCTGGACACCCAAACCTGACCAACAGATCGGAAGAGATGCGCAGAATTGCTGATGAGTGCAGGGAAATGGTGCAGCCAATATGATGCTTTGGCAAAGAAAGCGAAAAAAAAAAAAACATAAGTGGTAGATCCCATACGACTAGGCACATACCCGGTACGTTTAGAAAACACAAATCGGGTTGCGTGGGGTAGAATACGCTAAGACAGGAAAATGAATTCATCCGCCCTAAACAGGTTTTTGGATACTGGTGGGAGGGGGAAATTTTTCGGTACATATGAGGATCTGGCATAGTAAGAGGGTCGTAGAGATAAGGCGGGGGAGTTCATAACCAAACCTAAGAAGTGAAATCGACGAGGAAGATGATATATCTTTATCTTAAAAACATTGGTGGTCGTATAAGCTTGTACTTGATTCTAAATGCCCAGTAAATAAAACACCAACTTTTATCCCTAAATACTACCTGATCCACATTCACTATTCTACTCCCTCTCGACAACAACATCGAGACAACTCGACAATAATATCGAGACAAATGAAACCATCAACGACGAGTTTTACGCCAGTGCCTAAACAAGTAGGACGCAATACAGCTATTTTTGTCTTCTCTGAATTAAATTAAATGCAGTAAACCTAACCACATAGAGAAAAATCGTGGTTTCAGCTTTCCACAGTAATTTTCCGTATCGATTACTGTACTCTGGTCTCAGTCGAGGTTGTTGACACGAGCGTGAAAGATCACCTCAAGCGACAGTAATAATCGTCTTACCAACTGCTAACCAATGGATTGACTTATTAGATCATGCGAACTAGAAAACAAGACAATGACACCCCTGTGTTTGAACTTTTCTAATAATCTGACTGAACGGATAGTAGTAGAGGGCCGAAAGGGTGCCTGAACATATGAAGCATTGATCTTTAAGTAACTCGCAGGCATTTAGACTATCCAGCAGTCCCCCAGGAATGTGCGTGTATCTGAATGTTTGTGGATCTTCCCCTGTCTATGCATCTACGCCCTTTGCACAAGAAAGGAAAGGAACATAGAAACCTGTCAGTTTGAAACTGCTGTCACGAATAACGTAAATCAATATCAAGGTGCTTGGGTGTTATTAGGGCCTAAAAGTGAACAGAAACGAAACCATGGGGGGGGGGGGGATAATAAGAACACTACGTCTACTGCTTTGAATGAATATCACAGATGTTTTTTTCACACTAATAAAGCTTTATACGTTCCATAACGTTTCAGGCCTCTAGAGAAAAATCATTAAGTGGATCGTTTTGTCTCGTGTGGTTTAAACACATTGTCTAAATCTAAATATTTAAAAGCAGTAAGTAAATAACGTATTACGCGGAAGTTCTTTGATGAAACTGAAAGTGTTTTCCCTATTTTTGGTCTCTGTGCGAATACCTTAATTGCAAGGCTAAAGTGACACATAATTCTTGAGGGGGGGGGGGCAAAGTCATAATAAGAACACTGCTTTGAATGAATATCACAGATGCTTTTTTCACACTGTTTGAGCTTTAAACGTTTCGTAACGTTTCAACCTTCGAGAGAAAAGCATTAAATGGATCGTTTTGTCTCGTGTGGTTCAATCACGTCGTCTAAATCTAAGTGTTTAAAAGCAGTAAGTAAATAAAATCCACAATGTCACGCGTAAGTTCTTTGGCTGAAAGTGTTCTCCCTATTTCTGGTCTCTATGCGAGACACCTTGTAAGGTTAAACGCAGCTGAATTGCTAGCCTCAAATTTTATTTACCATGTCACTGTAGGAGCTGCGCGAGCTCAAAAACCCGTTCAGTAATAAATTACGGGTGCCCCATATTACATCATATGAGCACAGCTGTAATTATTTATTTATTCTATTTACACGCAACGCAGATTGAATCGCTATAAAAAGCTAAATCGCTATAACTGTTTCAATACAAATGTACAATAACTAATTCATAACTTAAAGGAAATCACTCGGGCGCAGTAGCCGAATGCTAACACGGTTGCTAAGGACGCGTCAATGGGTCCCATTCAAAGGCCATATCAACACAGCAAAGCATGTTATAGATTGACTCTACACAGAAGAGGCGTTAGGTTTGATTCAATCATGGCTCCCCCTGCCACCAGTACGGGGACTAAAGTACACATTCTCGCTCCTCAGAGGAGTAAAACTGACATTTCCGATCTGGGCGAACATAAAAAACAAGACAGAAGAGCCAGTACTACACCGGCAAAAAACAAGAAACGGGAAAGTATCCTCGCTCGCACTAAAGGAAGCCCAACACAGGTGAGCATGATCAGATATAAGCAAGTGACTAATGAATCGAGTGGATTTTGTACGACTTGGTTACCGTACAAAGAGACCGTAGATATATATTCCATGTAATCAAGACCTAGACTACCCATTGTGAAAGTTGATTGGGGAGGTTGATATGCTCCGTGAACGAAGTCAAGAAGCCGTTTACACTTTTTATGTGTGTTATTTCATTTTCGATCACCGGGGTTGATTCAGGCTGATGCTTGACGAGTTGTTTGCTCATGTGTCCTGCGTCTTATAAAAAGGTAGAGAGGAATGGTTGTATTGGAACCCTTGGGTATAACTGTACACCTGCGGTAAATAAAATTCTAAGTTAAGGAATAAATCGCTCTCAAGTGACCCCTACCGTATGATTAATAACATCAAGATTATTTCTTTACGTGTGGTATCAGATAAGAACCAATGAACAAACACAGGTGGCAACACATGTATATAAATGTATTTTATTTATAGCTAAGGCCAAGTTTGGCGGATAATTATGAAGTACCAAAGTCAGGCAGAGAAGGATGGTGGAGATCAACCATAAAGGTAAGTTTTAAAGTTTTCAGTCCTCGCGAGGTTTCAATGCACCGATAGAAAGCACAATAACAAAGCCTGTAACAAAGCAGCAAACAGCACTGAAAGCGGAAGTTTCAGAAAACATTCTTCAGCAGTCAATGCAGTATTCGTTGACAGTCTTTTGGAAAAAAAAAGTTTTAGGGATACTATAGATGAAGATTTATAAGATAAAAAACACCGATATAATTTTACCTTTTTAATACGTCACCATCCTAGGTTGTCATTTCTGGTATTTAAAAAAAGGGGACTGCGTAAAACTGTTTAAAGGAAAAATTTATATGATTTCTTTTAATAAACAATCAAGGCTCATGGAATATTATTTATGCCCGTATTCAGGTGACACCAAATCCTGGTGTGTATGACAGCAAAGATTTTCTGCACGAGGTTCAGCAGCGACCTGCCACATACCGGTTCAAGGGAGATGGACGAAAGTTAGACGCCCATCCTCATGGCAAAGGGGCGATGTTGTTACCTGGAGCCTACCAACACGATGATTTTCTCTCAAGGTGTGACTTACAAATTCTTGGACATTATTGCCCGTTCAACGGTTGCCAGAAGATTGCTGGCTGTCTTCAAGAATCTTCCTCTCTCTCTCTCTCTCTCTCTCTCTCTCTCTCTCTCTCAGATGCGATAGATATTCTTCTCTTTAATTAGTGTTTTTTTTTACTATTCATATCAATGGAAACTAAACCAATGGGTCAGTCAATATGTCAAAACTAATTGTAGCATCAATATCCCTGGCATATTACATTTCAATTCTCTACATAGATTGTCCTACTTAACCCATTTTCACCAAGACAAGTTCTCTACTTTTTAAACATAATTATCTCTTTCTTTGACAGGTTCAACAAATCGAACACCACATATGGCTTCAAAGCTGAAAAAAGAGATGCTCAAGACTTTTTAAATTGGGGTAAAAAAGACAAGGTAGGGTATCTTCTATCTTTCTTGTACTTTTATTTGAAGCTGCCTTAATGTTAAAGCTACTTATTTAATGGTTAAATACTTTGGTATCTTGAGTAGACCATGACTTGACACAAAAAGGGAAAAAGGCTAGGCCATACAAATAATAAATACCCCAGTCATTAGATCTCTGCATAGTTTTTTTAAATAAAAAAGTGTTTCATGTATGATGCCCTTTTTTCCAGTATATTAATGTCTGTCCCACTGCATATCAGTTGGAAAAATATCTCTCATTAACTGTGGACAAGCAACCTTCTAAGTAAGTATCATATTTAGGGATATTAAAATAATAGGATTTTAGTCTATGTTTACGTTTTTGAATTTCAGTGATACTAAGTAACTGTTATATTATAATTTCCTAAAGAAAACTAATGCATGTGTCTATATGAAATGTGCCTCCATATAACTATTGCATCCTTAGGTTATAGTTGATAAATGAAATTAATTATTACTTACTTATAAAATATATTTTCTATTTTCAGACATTATTTTTTCAAGTCACAGTCAAACAGATTTCCCACTTTTTATTTTGCACCGGTGAGTTATTAAGTGTGTGTGTGTGTGTGTGTATGGGTGTGCATGCGTGAAGTTTCATTTACCTAGTCAGAATCAGTTCCCTTAACTTTTAATGCTTTCTAAACATGTAGAAAAATATGTAACAAAGCAATGAAAGTTACTATATATAAAAAAAATGATGGTAATGATTATAAGCAAACAAGAAATACAATAAAAAGTAAAGGTAAAATAAGATTTAAAAACCAATTGGTTTAAGCAAATTAATACTTTCATAGGTTTTGCCTCATGTGATTGGTGACTAGAGGACAAAGTTGTGGAACTATTGATTTAAAAAAAAGTGTCATTTGTAAAAAGGAATAGGTTGTTGCAAATGATATGGGAAAGTTCTCAGTCAGAAGGTGGCAGTGGTGGTCTTATGCCATATACTTTTTTGAAAGGGAAAATGGGCATAGTAACAATGTTTGGAGATGTGTGTTTATTTCTATGTATTTTTTAAGTATTCTTATGTTGTTTCTTTTTTTATCATTGTATAGAAAGAGGGACCAGCCCCAGGAAACTATGAGTACTCACCCCCTGCTGCAGATCATGCAATTTCATCAAGTTTTAAGTCAAAAACACCACGGTTCAAGACATCTCATACTGTGAGTGGAAAATGTTTAAAGACTCTGAAAAAAACAATTAGGCAATTATTAGAAAGAGTCACACCGTCAATGTTAAATACCAAGGAAATTATATAAGGGAACATTTGGGGATTGAGGGACAGCTGAAAATATTAAAGCATAGAAATATTTCAGTTGAATAAATACATCTTGGGCATCTGAAAAGCCCTTGTAAGTAACATAATCTTGCAAATGGAATCAAGCATGCATCACCTCATAAGCACATAGCATTACACAATATTAAAAAAATAATCAACCTTTTTTTGCTCTATTTACAGAAAGTCCCAGGTCCAGGTGCATATGAAAAGACATTCCAAAGTCCAATGTCAAGTACTATTACCAAAATGGGTCGGCAGCATGGATTGTTTTTCTCCAGTGCTTTTGAGGTGTGACAGGACCATTGTGCCGACATTGCTCAGTTTTGTATCAAAACAACAAAATTTGTTTTGCAAATGAGGGCCAGGACCTTTTAAAAAGCTTCATGCCAAAAACCTGTATGTTTTCCTATTCGTTCCAAGGCAGGAAAAACACAGAAAAAATTGTTATGCCAAGTTCCTCTCCTTTTGTATTACTACAGTGCAGTGTAAAAACATGACTGTTCCTAACACAAAAGTGCTGATACTCATTGCAAGTTTAAGAAAAAAAGGAAACGAGACTGAGAGGCTTTTAAGCTCAAGTTTATTGTGGAGATTGGACAGAAGACAAGACCACACTCACAGTTTCTCTCCTAAATCTACCAAGAACATGTTAGGGCAAGAACTGGGATAATAATGACAAATAAGCCTTTGGTATAAGACAGGGATTGAAACTGTTCGAAACAAATGCTGATGCCTGGAGTGTATAGTATGTGGTTTCTAACTCGGACATAATAATGAAATTTCATCCATGTTTCTCACAAACAAAATAATGGATATTACTTGCTCAATTTCAGCAAATATTTATTTATCAGCAGTGTAGCTGGTCTGTAAAGTGTGATTTTATTCCAGTCATAATATTTTCAAAGAGAAGCAGAGGGTTAAGTGTTTATTACGTTAGGGTACCCTTTTATAAAAATGCATGACAATTGCTTGTATGCAAAAAGTGCTTGCATTCAGAAGAAACACTCAATAGTTTATTGCTGAAATACAGTCAAGATTTGCTCAAAGAAATGTGAATGCTTTAGATTTAAGTTTTGATACAGTTAGGAATCTCTTTCCCAGTGACAATTGTCATATAGGTATACAAAATTGCTCATATTGTAAAATGAACCACTCACAGGCTTTTAATTCATGGAGTGCTAGTATACACACACATTTTAAAGAAAGTTGTTCAACAAGTCTGGCTTGAGTGATACACATTATATAGACTGTTCTGCATATCACAACATTATTACATCATAAATTTTTTCAAGAATAATATACATACACACTATATCAAATGTATTCACTGCATATTAACTTGGATACACTATTCAGCACCTCGTTTGTATGCATATTTTGCTTTGGATCACTCTTTGCATGTGCATGGGAAAAATGGCATATAATTGTGATTTATTTATATTTTATTATGAAGTGCCTTTGATCAAGCTTATACTCGCGATTGACAGGTGTAACGTTAAACAAGCCAAATGGTTAACATAATGACTGCTCCACGTGAAAGTGCCTGCTGGTATAAGAATACATACTGGAAATGTACCATTTACCTTTCTGCTGTCCGAGCCATGTTTTAGCATGGCCTAGGCATGTGATCAATCTCTCATCTCTTTGACTTGCAGGCAACCATCAATAAATTGCTCAATGTTACTTAGTCTGAAAAAATCCAAAATTTGTATGGATTTCAAAATGATCAGAATATTAATAAAACTGAATTTTATTGGTCATTGTTTGCTGTTTATTTAATTACTACCTCTATCAGGTAGATAACATTTAATGCTTTTAAGTCTCATTCTGACAGAACCTTTAGTTTAATGGAAACATAAAACCCCCATGCCAGTTAGAGATTGAGGGAGGTCAATAAAAGACAATATAAATATAAATTTTAAAAAGCAAAAGTAAACATTTCCCTTAAAGTCTAATTAAAAGCTATTATACATAAAAGCCTCAGATATCACTGTGTTATAACAAATAGCACGCAGTTTCTTTAAACAAACAAACAAACAAAAATATTACAAGCAGTTAAAAAGACTTTCTTTGCAGCAGTGAATAATTGGTTACTTACAGAAAATGTTACGTGTCTGACAACAAGACCTAAAGGAATACTATCAGGCTTTATAAACAAATTAGCCGTTTGCGATCCTGAGCCTCGTTTTTGATTGCAAATGATAAATTTATGACTCATACTGTGATATCATAGTGCAAACGTAAAATTAATGGTCCTGAGCACCACAATGCAAATCACAAACCATTAATTTGCTTACCCTACAGTTCAGTAAGTTCCAAATGTGGTGCAGATTTTCAAGAGCGCATTACTTTTATATTGAAAATAGTATGTGTTGAGATAAAGAACTGATATGTAAACAAACTTTATAAATGACTTAGCCGTTTGCGATCTTGAGCTTGTTTGTGATTGAAAATGACAGACATGAGCCCGGGTTTAGGAAAAAAAAAAACAACAAAAAACTCTGAACATTAATTGTGGAATAAAACTTCTTACATAAATTTTTTTTTTGGTTTAATTGCTCTGGGGTCATGTAAAAAAGCGGAATTTTGTGGTTCCCCAGAAAGAAGTTCATGTCTGAAATGATGAATTAATAACTAATACTGCAATATCAGATTTACAAGAGCGTATTACTCTTATACTGAAAATAGTTTGTGTAGAGATAAAGAACTGATATGTAAACAGCTAGAAACTCGCTTGAAAGCTGGCCAAATCATTAGATGTGATCACATGCTTGCTAACCTCAATTTTATGTTTGTGCCATGATATGGCAGTTTGAGTCCTTAATTAAGCGTTCGTGATTACAAATCCCGAACAAAACATCGCTAAAAACAAAACATAGCATTGTTATCATTTATGAGGCCCGACTATGACCAAAACATATTAATAACTGGGGAATTACATAGATACAAATGTATCAAAAAAATAACTTACCATCACAATTTACTAACCAGTGAATTTTTTAAAAATAAGATGTAAGGACTGTATGAAAAATACTTGATAGAATTTTTGAATATTATCAGTGATAATTAATTTTCCACAAACTACGAACTTCTGTCATTGGATCTTGAACTTCTTTATTAATCACATAAAATGACACATCCTCCTTGTGCATATAAATATACAAGAAACTTCTGTACAAATGATAAAGCTTCCAATTTTGACACATAAACTCATGTCCAGGAAAGAAGTATTGGAAAGTGAATCAAGACATCTACAGGCGTATCAAAGTAAATCTTGTATTTGGCATCTTTATTTGATAAACAGTGCTTCCAATACCTGTCATTGTGTAGCTCAGACCAGCAATAAATTTCAGTTTGTGTTCAAAGATGGCCTTCTATATGTAAATGTGTCTTATCCATTTACACTAAAGGAGGCAAAATAAAGTAATAAGTAAAGAATCAAATAACCATTAAAAAAATGAGAGACTCATTCCTTTTTGCCAAATTCACACAGCAAAAGCCACTAACAGAGTTATCATCCCATCATAGCCTGGTACATAAACTCTTATGGCTCACTCCCAATGAAACTATGTCAGTCTACATAGATTGATCCAGGGCCTTGCAACTGTCAACAGGATCCTTATGGAACCTTTATCAATGTACTTACAGTCATATCCAAACTTTGGTCAGATGGAAGGTCAGTGAAAATCAAGAGATATCTTTTCAAACTTGTATAGAATATCAAGGAAACATTCAACATATTAAATTGGAATGACTTGAATAAAAAACTCTTAGAAGATACAGTTTGAATAAAATTAGCTGAGTTCTACGAGAAAACTATCAGTATAATCTTCAATACTCACTTGTAAATGTAGACCCAGATCTACTTAATATATCAGAATGTCAGATTTTGTTTTTAAATCAACCTCAAACCAGGCATTTCAGCCCATATTGTTGATTATTCAAGAATGAATAATAGTATGATTTTTAATGCTCATACCAGGTGTCCAAAGTGGAAAAAAAAGCAAAGGAAGAAGTTAACCCATCAATAATTTTGACCAACTTATGCTTCAAGAATATAAAAATCTTTAATGTAGCAGAAGTATTAAAATACTTGATGCTCATATGCTTATTAAAAAAAATACTGTCCCTGAACTGAAACATAAATGAGGTCTTTTGCTGCTTTTCAGTAAAACTGAAAAATTTAAAGCAAGGTCTTGGTATCTCAAAACATTTTATCGAGTCTAAATGTGTTAAAATAGATCTTTTCAAATGATACGTACTTCCAAAATGTCTAAAGGGGAGATGGGCTTAATTAAAGTAGACATGCCCCCCCCCCCAAAAAAAAAAAATAAAATAAATAAATAAATAATAAAAAATAAAAAATGTAAAAACATCAAGCTGATCATTACATAAATTAACACATATTTGAAAAAAATTGTTCTTTTTCATTACAAAAAGATTCAAACAGATTCAAATCCCCTCTTAAATATGTAAGAAGAAATGTAACAAACAACTGCACTGACTACAATGCCTGTAAGTATACTGCCAGATAATGCAATGGCAATATAAAACAATGCACATTATTGCAAACCAGATTTGAGAGTAATTCAAACAATGAAAAAAACTAGCAACATTATTATTCTATGCAGAAATACTGTAACCAGTGTATCAATATCTGGAGCAGAGTCAACATTTGGAAATGACCAGTATACCTGTGCATAGCACCAATAATTAATTTACAATGTTATCCATAGCCAGCTATGAAGGTGACACAACAATTGAACACCTTTTATCTCAACACACCCCAATTTCACACAAAACATTAATTTCCCTTTTTCAGGTTAATTCTAGTAAACAGCAACATACTTCCATTAGGTGCAGTTATCATGTCTTTGGAAATGAGTAAAACCTGCCTTAGAGGTGTCAAATCTCTTCTGTCAATAATTATTCGGATGATTGTTTGTACAACACTGGAAGATATTGTCAGTGGAATGTTCGTGGAATCACAGAAAATGGAACCACAGGACTAGCCGATTCCAGATTGACAGCCGTCATTAAACATTCACTGGCGGTCTCGAACTGCCCAACAGCCTCTAGCACTTTACCCAGTTCCTGCCTGGAAGAACAGATAGTCAAAAGGGAATAGTACAGCCTATGCACAAGTAATCTAATTCATGAAAATGAAATTGTATTTAGAGGTAAGACTTGAAAATGATCACATTTTCTTTGCAAAGATGTTGTTTTTCCTGATCTCCACTAGCTGCACTCATTTTATGATATCGGAAAACGAAGAAAAATGAGATTATTCGGTGACAGTGGCATAATTTGATAAATTGGGACTTAATCTGTAATTAAAATTGGACTTACTTATATCTGGAATAGTTGCTGATATTAATGAGTGACTAAACTGTTTGAATGCAATTTTAAGTTCTTTGATGAGATACGATTCCTATGTCATCAGGTAATTTAAGTCAGTCAGACCACATCTGGTTGAAGTTAAACATGGTTTGAGCCTGCCTTATGATGTAAACAGACCTTAGTTTCACAAGAAAAACTCAGTCAGTACTCTGGCTTAGTTGACTAGGATTTCCATGAGAGTGCTGTTACACTGTTCCTGATAGGGTAATATGTGTCCATGTGACCATGTAACCTTGGTAATCAAGTTCTTAGCCGGGGAATCTGAATTTATTTATTTATTTATTTATTTTTTTTTTTTTTTGTGAAACCAGGGCCAGGGTCTTACCAGGCTTGGTGTGAAGTAGGATCTATACTGACAGCATCTTTCAGCATTTTCTCTGCCATTGTGTAATGGCGTTGACCAGCTAGGAGCTTTCCCTAAAATCAATCAATCAATCCATCAATAACTTTTCCCTAAATTCAATCAATCAATCAATCAATCAATAATACACAACTTTTAATCAAATGACGAATTTCAAGTGTTTCACATCTGTTGCAACCAAAATGGCTCCATTTATCAAATCAAACATGAGCATGAACAAAACTGATGAAACTGGATACTGGTACTGATGACTAATGCATGCATTTCATATATACTTATATTACAGCCATGGTTCATAAAACCACATCTTTTACTTGCCACTATCAAATATTGATCATATTTTAATGAAAATGTAATTCAGTTTTAACAGAAAATGGTTTACTCAATAATACCTGCATTTGTTCTTCCACGAAAAAACCAACAACAACCGTTAATGATTAATGCTACCAATTTCACAGAAGGAAAATTCAAATAAATAACTAATACTATTCCAACTGGCTGCAATTGTTCTCACCTTTGGGACCAATTTTACCATTATAAAACCACCTGGTTGAGAACAAATCGCATCCAGCAACAACAGCACTTACCAGTCCTATGAGGCTCTTAATATGGGTAGGACTGATTGATATTGCACTTTCAAAACACATTTTGGCCTCTTTATACTGCTTTTTGTGGACATAGACTTTTCCTTTCTGAAACAAATATGGAAAAATATAGCTGGACAGATATTCGTTTTGTGTAGTTTCATATTAACAGAGGTTCACATAATAATGAACTTTTTTCAACCACCGTGTGGACAGCACACAAACTGCTGTCATATATTCCCACATGTGTGTGTATAAAGTAAATACAGCAGATTAGTTGCTGTATAAAACTGACAAATAAAGGAAAAATTAAATAACTGTGCTAGTTTTGCTGAAAAAACAAGGCAGCAGAGCTGTCAAATGTACTATGGTGATTACCATGCAATGTTTCACCATGAGTACCAAGGGTACACTAAAATTACATGTCTTACCATATATGCCACTTGATGCGACATAGGAAGTATACTGGCTGCTTCTGTCACACATGCATTTGCCTCTGCTACCCTGTCCATCCCAAGGTATAGCTCGCCTAAATCAGATAAACGATAATACTTTCATCTGTGTTATACAATTTCAAAATTAAGCCAGCATATAATCAAAACTAAACCAACATAAAAGCACTAGTAATTGTCATCAGTGATTCATATCTTGTGTGTTTCATCCTTTTTCATTTTAATTCTAACTACATATATATATTTTAAGATATACTGTACAAGGTGGGTATAAGATGCATTTAGGTGTGTGGCAGGACCCCAAAAATTTATATCTCTCATAAATGTTTCAATGTCCAAATGAAATAAACTTGAAACTGATTTTACAAGATGACCTCTAGGAAAACACATGCCTCTACAATATGCTCTGTTATAATCTCATTAAGAGTTAGTTCAATTTGTTGAAAATATTACTTTAAAGAGAAAAGTGACACTGCCATGTCTGTTTACTGTTGTATGTTCCAGTGTTGTGTTCCAAGACAAGCTAATATTTTACTGCTACTCTGATCATGAGTTGGATTGTATCGAACTTGAACCATTCTATTAATTTCAAAAACAAACTTGTTTGCCTTGCTTCATTAAAAGAAAATCTTCCAGAATAAAAGATGCCATAAGCTGTCTCATCTTGTAAAAGTTTTCATCTCTTATTCTTGAAGAATTTCTGAACAGTGTGAGCTTGAACTACTTTCAATTGTAGGCAAAAGTAAAAATTTAGAAATTTTTTGTAAAGCACACTTGACTGACTACAGTCTAGCAGATTTTGTTAAGTCAACTACTGGAGATAAGATAATTAAATATTAAATTTTTTGTGAGTGTGAAACTGGGAACCCTTTTGGGCTTAGATAGACACTACTATTGATATAAGTTAGTATGGTTTCAGTTGGGTTTACCTAAATGGACCCAAATTTGGGCTTGCAGCGTCCAGGACTGGTGTAACCCAATCTTGGGCATGAGGCTGCTGTTCATAGAGGACGCCACCTCTGACAGGGCCTGCTCCACTCTGGATGCTGCCATGGATTCGTGTACTGAACCTGCAAGACGAAACAAGACCCAATGCACTTTCACTCCTTGTCCACAATATCTGAAGATCACCAAGATTATGAAACAAGTTGATCAGTAAAATGCCTTGCCTATGATAACTGAATATATTCAAGGTTTTGAAATAAAACAGGAAATCAGTACATGTATTTAATATAGAAAATTTCAAGTTTCTATATTTCAAAAACTGAAATTTGAATGACAGAAAATAAATTGAATTTTTTACTCAGAAAATCAAGCAATTCCACGGAGAAGCCAATTATCTAAACGTGACAACTGATAAAGAAAATGACATTATAAGACATTAAGAAAAGAAAGATATCAATTAACTAGATGAGGATTCACAAGGGATCTGTGTTAATAACCCAGATGAACTAATCTCATAGTAATCATTTTGTGACAAGAGAATATTTTGTATTTTAGTGATTAATTACAGGCCCTAGGCAGGTGGAATTAAGGGGGGTTTAATAAGAGCTACATTTAGCCAGGAAAGGTCCACTCTGAATCAAAATTGGATTTAGGTTTTATGATCACACATATGTTTCATGGTAAAAAAAGATCCACATTTTCAGGAAAAGACCCCCCTCTCTCTCCCTCCCACCTCCACGGAATTGATACTGTGCCGAATTAAAAGAAGTATCCAATGGAAGAATCAGGAGACGCACAATACTTATATTCAACTCCAATATAAATCAAGAAAATGTTAATGCTTTTTGCCATCCACAATCAGATGCTGTGCTATCTTTGTATTCCCACCTACCCCTAGTCACGCTGACTGCTTATCTCTGAGATAAGGAAGACGTTACTTCGAAGAAGAAAAAAAAATTAAGTGTCTACTTCTAGCTTTAAGGACTAAAATATCCTTTGTTAAAAATTAGTATTATCAAGCTGAATCCAGCTAGCCTGCAGCAGATGTTCACAGGAAGGAATCTATCTGATCGGATTCACATTGCCCAATATTCACTTCCTTTTCCTCTGTATGTTGTTAGTAGGCCCTACATTCTAAAATTCAAGGTAGTCAATGACGCACTGGAAGTCAACCAAAAGACTGGACTTTTGTTTGGCCTCTCAAGAAGCTTTGGGAGAAGTTCATCATTTAATTTAGTTGTTTATGGTTCAGATAAATGGAAATAGGAGAACCAGAAATAAATATAAAAGATTGGCACCAAAACACCTAAAAATAAAGTTTCCATTCAATAAGGAAATGAATCCTCTCTAACTCATTATGAGAATAATATCATTAAGATAGAAAAAAAAATTGCCAAAAATAGAAAAAGTAATAACTAAAAGCTAATTTGAAACTGATTAAAATACAAGAAGACCAACTCCAGAGAAAATGATAAATGATAAAACACATCCATGTTACCTCTACCTGAATCTCTATCACTGAGTTCAGAGAGCTGTATTTGAGCCAGAGACCGCCGGTCAGTGGTCAGTCTGTCCAGCAGACCAGTACCACGCTGTTCACTGCAAAGACACAATATGAATACAACCATAAGATACTTGGGATGGCTTAGCTCCTCGCTGCCTTAAGGTAAGCAAGGGATGATTTCACAATAGAAATAAAAGAAGACCCAAGATTACTTTTTACTTTTAAGACTAAAATTTTCGTCAACTGCCAGCCAAGATCAACCAGTAGTAGTCCACTTCAAATTAAACTTTCCACTTGTTCTGTAAAAAGATATGCATGCTAATATTCTAAATCAAAAGTCATTCTTTGTTATAGTAATATATATTCACTCTGAACTTGAGTGGATTAAAATCTGAAGTCTATCAGATAGAACCCACTATGGGTCCAAAGTACTTTTGTGAAATCAGCCTGAAACCTTATTAAACACTTGTCCTTTTATCAAAAAAGGCTTTAACATAAAGATTGTAGTCCAAGGGGGATGCCTGGTAAGATAAAAGGGTGAATTTCCTTGCAGGAATCAGAGAAGAGAGCACTGGGGCTGAAGAAAAATTCAATTTTACAGCATGAAGATTAATATTTCTCAATCACTTACTTGACAATCAAAAATTGGTCGATTCAAACAGTTGCTGTGCTCAGATCTGATTTATATTGTGAGAGCACTTTTTACATAGAGTTTAAACAAAAAGTATGCATGACTAAATCCCATAACACAAAAGAATCAAACTTTATTAATGTTTCTATTAGCAGTGGAGTTTTTTTTTACATGTACAATTGCTTAAAAACTTACCTCTCTGTGGTGGATTCAAACATGTCCCTCCACAATAGCATTAACCGTTTACAAGTAGACAATGCTTTCTCAACACTACCACATACTTCTTCAAGTTTGGATTTGGTGAACAGCAAACTGGAAAAAAAAATCTCCAAAGTTTCCTCACAATATCTATCAGCTTCAGACTTAATTGAAATGCTATCTTTGAAAAACTGCCAAAGTTATGGAAATAGATTTTCAGCTCTTCTGATTATAGTCTATGGTTCTGAAAAAATAAAACTCTCATGACACCTGGCTTTTGGGGCTCAATTTCCTACACTTGATAGCAATGTCTTTATTGCAAATCATATATCCTTAATCAACATTTCAATGCAACGTACATCGATTTACCAGAGAAGAGGTAGTCAGGTAATGGTAAATGTCATGTTAGATTGTTAGACTTGGTGTATAATTTGCAACTGACAATGAAGGTATTCGAATTCTGGATCTGAGATTAGCACAGATCATTTAATAGTTATAGCATGTTTTGCAAGCTCAAGCAATAAAAATTTTCAACTGTACATTTTTTTTCTTGATATACAAGAACTTACAAGATGTTTTTACTTTAAAAAGGCAGTTTGCATATTGAATTGAACTGAAAGTTTCTCTCACTCTTTTTGTGTTTAAGTGCAAGTATGTGTGTTCATGTACATTTGCATATGTGCGTGTATCGAAGCACACCACATGCAACACACATTGAAGAGCTTGAAAGGGGGGAGGGTCCTAACACTTTAAGACCGTATTCAGATTGAATCCATCACACCAGCTGGATCGATTCAACTCTGCAGGTGACTCTTGGTAAATTGCAATCAGAATAATCAGCT
The DNA here is from genome assembly GCF_051362555.1 of Lingula anatina. Classification (NCBI taxonomy): domain Eukaryota; kingdom Metazoa; phylum Brachiopoda; class Lingulata; order Lingulida; family Lingulidae; genus Lingula; species Lingula anatina. The sequence continues at coordinate 26,841,338 of NC_141768.1, forward strand.
TCATTGTCTGACATGCCTCCTTGAGTAGCTTGGGGGTAATTAACTTTCATGTGTGCTAGGCTTAATTACCCCCTAGCAGTATGAGGCGGCGTGTCAGACATTTAAGCCAATGACAGTGATTGCACTTAGAAAAATCTCCTGCAGAGATGGTTCGATCTAGCTAGTGCGATGGGTTTATCTGAACACTTCCTTAAGGTGCATTCACCATAAATCTATAGCACTAGCTAATTTGCACTCACTCTAAGGGGACTCTCATTGAATTTAATCAAATTAACTGATAAACAAGCATCCTCCTGCAGTTGAGTGGAGTAAAAATAAATGGTGATAATACGAATACATTGTAATCAAGAGGAGGCGTGTTGATCTCCTTATCCCCATGGACAGTTTCACTGTGAACACACCCCTATAGACCAGTGGCTACCTGAAATCCTCAGGATACTCCTGCAATGCAGCATTGATCATATCCAGTGCCTCCTCATCCCTCTTCTGGGCAGACAACAGCAGAGCCAGGAGGTGTAGGGAATGCAGGTGGTCAGTCTGTAACTGCAATGCCTGCTGGACATGTTTCAGAGCTTCTGGAATCTGTGGGGAAAATGAAACTGCAAATGTTATTAGGGTCCAAGACGAGGAGGGCTGTGTGCACTGTAATTACTGTTACAAGAAAATAGTCTTAATAGTTGTGGACCGGAGGAATTGGGTGTGTTGCTTTCCCGGGTGACTGGTAATGACATTAAGTTAGGGGGAAAAATAAATTAAAGAAATTGTGTTTATAGCACAAGGTCATTGCACTCCAATATTTGTTTAAAGTAATTGCACAATCCCTCACCTCCCTCAAAAAAGAGAAACAAAAATAAAAAAAAAATCAAATTATCTTCACACTTTATGGTCACAATTTGAATCCCCTCAAATAAGTAGTACCAAAGAAACAATCAAATATCAATAACCATCTAAACACAATGACTAAAGCATTATCATTGCTGAAATTAGCCTGGTTATCTCGACTACCAAATCTGCAAATTCCAAGAACTCTCATCATTACAGGGTCAAGAGGGCCAGAGTCATTAAACCAAACCACCATCAAAATGTCAGAAATGTCAACATTAAGAACAATAAGAATTCCCCCGCATTCAATGGACAATACTCCTCCCTTCGCCCAGACCACTGCGCTATCTATTTCATGCGTCATATCATAAAATGACACTCACATTTGAGTGGTTAGTTTGCTTTGCAGATAATACTATACCCTTTGTTTCCCAACACTGACCGCAATTTCACACTATCATAGAGTGTTTAAGTATGTGAAGTGGGGTTATGTGTGGTGATTTTCCTAGCAATTAAATCTCGCAGCCGAGATATAATCCATTTAATGGCACATGTAGAGGAGGTGAGACCATCAGGGGATAAAGCAGCTTCCTTTGATGTGGAGCCAGCCATACTTAGTTCCCGGATTGGTAATTGGCTGATCATCTGTTCTGAATGCGCTCTTAAACTGCTGGGCCCAGTTTCATTATGGCTAGATAGCGCTATCCTCTGGATAACACTATCCTTTGGATAACATTGTTATCCTCTGGACAGTTATCCTGTAGGTAAAGAAATGTTTACTAAACACTAGATACTTATTTTTGTCTCTGATATTGCTTTCCGTTGGTTAAAGAAGGCTGCTATCCTCAGGATAACAATTTTATCGAAAGGTGAGTGTAATCCATAGGATAGCGCTTTCCAGTGTTGATGAAACTGGGCCCTGATCTCTAAAAGGCCATTCAGAATGAGAAGAGCTGAGTGCTAACCAGGTCACGACCTAAATATGGCGGACCTACATGAAAGGTATACTGCTTAAACCTGTAAAGGTTTCTCCGCCTCTCACACGGCTCCCCACATGTCATCCCTCGACCGGTTGAATTGAGCCAAGATTCAATTACTGTGTCCCTGCAGGGACGATGCGTGGAGAGGCATTTAAGAGGCAGGGAGACCATTACAGGATTAAGCGGTCTTCCTTTCATGTATGTCCGCCATATTTAGGTCGTGGCCTAGCTAGCACTCAGCTCTTCTCAATCTGAATGGTCCCTAAAATGAGGGAGACATGCAATGGCATAAATAGACTGTGCCCCTCACCACTCGGGTCTTCACTTAGGCAATGCAGATAGACACAGGCAATGACAATGTGTACATATTACACTACAGCATCTGTAAATAAAATAGTCAAAGACCCCATGAAATAAATTCTGACAATAATTCTTCCTCACATTAAATCTCTGAATTGTCTCTGTAAGTGGGCAATAATAATAATAAAAATAATAATAATAATAATAATAATAATAATAATAATAATAATACACTTGCATCTGTGTGTGTGTGTGTGTGTGTGTGTGTGTGTGTGTGTGTTTTTGTCTCAAATCTGTGTAATAACAGGGTGAAATACCTGTGGAATACATTTGCTAAGTGTTCTTGATAACTGAGCTTACTGGGAAAATTATTGTCTCTCTTAATATAGACTCATATTATAAAACAGAATCCCAGGTGCATCTCTCTATCTATGAATTTCCTCAAATGCAAGCATTTTCCTGTGAGGAGTATTAGAATGTGGGCCTATCAGTTTGTGGTAATATACTTTTGACAGTTAAGACAGAAGAGTTAAACACTTGGAACTAGCGGCTCCATATGGGGTCTGGGAATTCCTCAATTATATGAGCCACGGTCTGGGGCAAATACCGCATGCTTCAGCCTAAACTGAATTAACTTCACAGTGAAATTATAGAATAATAAAATATCAAAACTGACAGGGCAGATAATAAAAAATGGGAGGGTACCTTGAACAGACAACACTAAAATGTGAAAATAGTTTCATTGGACCTTAGTTTTGATAGTCAAAAAGGTTTCATTTAGGCCACACTTTTTTATTTTTATGGATGACATCCTGCACTGCGCGCGCACTAATTTTCGTCCGTTCTCCAAAAAAAAAAAAAAAATCCTGCCCCCCCCCCCCCCCCCCCCCCCCCCCCCCCCCAAGGAAGTCGGAAAATGCAATCGGCAATCCTCGGCTAATTCCGCAAGCTCCATACTGTCATTGTCGACTGCGGAGACATACAAGTAGTTCCGAATGTGGAAAATGAGCTTTCTGCGCATGCGTATTATCACCACGTGGAAATATGGCCACTTTGCCGTCAAATTCATCTCTAGCATTAATTGATATTGGACATGGAGATATCACCTTTTTACAATTATACGAAAGGCTGGCCGCGGCCAGCGATCATCGCTCGGAAAATTTCAGTGACATTCTGTCCAAAGCAGCACATACCAGGTTTTTTTGTAGCGAAAAAAGGGTCGACAAGAGCGTCGTGGTATTTGGTGGATTGAAGGTTGGACAGGCCACCCGATAGTTGGCTGCTATGTGTGAGTCGAAGTAGACAATGGCATCGTGCCAAATTACCTTTTTTCGATTTGGTAGTAGGAAGCATAGGCCTATCTTTGCTTCATTTTTTAAACAATTCTGTGAAGTGTTCACAATGCTTTAATTTTCTGAGAGTACAAATAAAGACACGTTGTTTATTTGATATTTGTTTTATTGATTGCTATACCAACAGAATGCATGAAATAACCTTAAATAGATTTGGTAATATGCAGCATATATATTCATGACTTTTTACCTTTCTACGAAGAAGGCCCTATTCACAATGCTTTAATATTTTGAGAGCATGGATAAAGACATGTTGTTAGTTTGATATGTGTTTCTGTGGTAAATTAGTGTTTCCAGCTGTGTACTGAAAACATAACTTTTCTTAAGCAGTTTTTTTTTTTTTGGACCGTTTTTTTTTTTTTTTTTTCTCCCGCTCGCACCGATTTTTGGGTCCCCAGAGGATGTCATCCATAAAAATAAAAAAGTGTGGCCTTATGATAGATCAGGATCTATCATTATAAATGAAACCTTTTTGACTATTAACACTAAAATGGTATATGCCACATCACATATATTAAGCATATATTAAGTTTAAGTTAACAAAGCTGATCATTTGGTTTATAAGTGTGACTTACTGTAAGTTAGCATCAAAATGGAAATTAGATTTTTTTGTTCATATTTTTTACAATGGATATTTCCATTAATGTTGTTTTTTATGCTTAAAAATCAATCGCACTGAGTTGGACACTCCCTTCGTACTTCAAAACCCTACAATTTAGCTACTTTGCCCATTAAACATCACATATGTTTTAACAACCTAACAATAATAACCAACCCCTATCAATTTTGCCTGACCTTCTTAGATGTAACAGTAACTGAGCTGATGTCTCGTAATGATACAAAAGCTATAAAAAAGACTTGACTATCATACATATGGTGCAACTTAATAAAATATGACTATGGATATTGACAATATATCATACCTTATAAACCATTAAGATTCCTAAAACTTAATATAATGCTTATCCAAAGCTTGTTTTGGTGGGACATATTTACAAGCTTTGGAAATTAACACCCCGAGGTTCAGATTCTTGCAAAAAATCAACTAACTAGAAAATAGGGAACACAGAACATTAAACTTTGTCTTTGTCACCATTTTACATCTTTATACTACACCAATTACAAAAGCTTATTTCTAATAACTAGTTTCCAGTAACATATTTCCAAATAAAAATGTGAAAACATGTTTAAAAAAAAACAAAAAATAAGTAACTACCTAAATATACTTTGTCATAATGTACAGACAGATTTTTTCCCATGTTGTCAAAATCATAAAATCATTTTGATTGTTCAGTCTTTATCATGAGAAACATACGTAAATTGATAATGACATTTTAAAAAATGCCTATTATGTTCCAATTTAGTCACTGCCAAGAAAGTTCAAAGTGCAATGATCACCACATTTAATGTTCAAATTAATCTTCATCTAGCAATTATTTTGTGTAATGTGTCCAACTGAAAAGATTTAACACAATTACTTCGTTGAATCGAATTTTCAATTTCAGTTATAACTATAAGACATGCATAAACAGTTTTGGGGCACTGAAACTGCAACAGTCAAACAACTTAATGGTATTATAACGAGAAGATAAAAAACAACATTTACTAGTAACAGAAAGAGATACATAATCCCATGCATGGAAATTGAATACAAAAGTACAATTATATGTGTTGCATGCTACCAAATTAACTGAAGTGTGTGTGTGTGTGTGCATGCGTGTGCACACATGCACATGCCTGTGGAAGTGGAAGAGCACAGGTGTTTGTGTGTGTTTGCTGAACTTCTGCTCTGCTGTCTTTCAAGTCAACACATCTTTATTCTAAACAAATCAATAGTCACCTGAGCACCTTTGCAATAGCTATCTTACTGGAAAACATTTTTCAAACCAATCTGAATATTTCACTAAATAAGAGATGGAGAAAAGTTTTGAAAGTTTTAAAAGTTTTGTATGCAGGGCTTGATGACAATAAGGGTGACTGAATTCATTCTCTCCTTATTTCCAGTTCATGATTATAAAATAGATAAATACCCATTAATATCTTAATATACTGTAGGCAAACCATGTCTAATATAGTGAACTGGTCTCATTAGTAGGATACAGTTTCATTTACATGACCAAAGGATGAGAAACAGGTGGTGTTAAATATTAAAAAAATTTTTTTTCAAAGTCAGTCACAATTTCCTTTTATTTCAGCCACTAACAAAGCAACTTGGAAACTTCAATCAGTTTTCAAGCTATTTTTCAAAGTCTAACAAACACTGATGATCAAGGTGAAATGGAGCAATCTAAAAGATATTCATAAAACTTCCCAAAGTTGGAAATTGATTTTTTTCATGGACCTAACCAACAATGTTGCCAATTTTATTACCAAAGGATAAAAGCCAAGTCATTAATTTCAGGCAAATCAACCTTTTCACTGATAAAATTAATGTTAACTTAACTGCAGCAACACTGTCGTAATGATAGGAGTTATCTATAGTATTCACATAATTGCTTACAGGCAAAAGCAGGCATAATGCTGAGTGCTTGTTAACTTTCCAACCCCATTACCAACAGGAGAAAGTCCTAAATCTAGTCTACGCTAAATCTGAATGCTCTGATGCATTTTCTTTTGTTCCACCCCTTCTCTAAGACAACATGCTATATGAACAGGTTTGTTTCACTTTCTATTCGCTCACATTCTATGCCATTTCAAAACTACACTTGGGGCAATGGCATCAATCAATTTCATAGGAGCCCGTCTGCCTGTCTCACATTAAGAAAAGCCAACTACTCACTTAAAATCAAAGTCTGTCAAGGAAATACCACTAATAAGACATTATGGCTATTAAATGGTGAAAATCTGCTGGAAAGTCTCTGGGAGAAGAGATGGTTTCATTTGTTGAATATTGAGATAACATTCTTTAATAGGCTAACTGGCATAAATGCTTCAGATTAAAAGGGCTCAATGTCAAAACTTGTTCACAAAACAGGTAAAACGGAAATGCTTTTTCCTCTATGTTGGCACAAATTAGTTAACATGTCTATAATAGACAAATTCACTGAGCATGGTCTGAGAAACTACTCAAAGAGCAATTGAAGTGCTTAACTGGAATACAATAAGTATTCAAGATGAAAATCTATGTATCCTAAACAAGGGTAACCAGGATTTACAATGTAGGCCCAAAAGTGTGCAAAAACTGTAATCAATATCATCATAGTATCATCGGCAACATGTCTATCCACATACACAAGTCTTCCATCCAATTCTGGATCTTAGCAAGTGTATCTAGAAAAATACAATTTTTTCTTCCATATTAACTTCTGCTGATGAAACAATGTGCATTTTCTATAAGTAGTCCAACAGCTGCTAGTGCTGATTCAGGAGTTGCACCCAATATATGTTTTATCTTTATTAAAAGAGAGAGGAAAAAAGTGGTTACCAGACAGATTCAATATTTAGTAATTAAAGCAGAACTTGTAAACACAACTAAGGGAATGCTCCTTGAAGTAAATTCAATTTCAAAAGACCTAAAAGATGTATTTTGGTTTGGAATTTTCTTCTTTCCAAGGAGGGTCTTCAATCATTTTAAAAATAGATTTATCTATGCCCCTGTCAAATGACTGAAGGTTACAGGGAGGGGGGGAAGGGGGGGGGGTCTTAGACTCATCATTTTCAAAACACCAAGATTATTTTTGGTTGTAAACAGATTTGTTTTCATATTTTTTGTTTTGACATTGATCCTTCCTGATGCCATTTGACATTGAAGGCTGACTTTTCCCAAGCAAACAAACAACAGAATATTGTCCATAAAACTGGTGATGTCAAAGCAATAGAACTTATTATTTTTGTTCTCTCGTTTTTCTTTATTTTAAAGCCTTATTAAAAGGAGGGAAGTGATGCATCTTCTTCACGGCTTACCTTGTGATATGAAAAGACAGAGCAACATTTATCACTTTTTTCTCTATGACTCATATCAAATGATTTCTCTTCACTTTTGAACAATAGTAATCAAACACCAATATTAAGTCAGGATCTAGCACAGCACTATAAGGCCAGAACTGAGAGAATTTTGTGTTTTGAGCAAACATGTTGAATGTCATAAAGAATACTGATTAACACCAAGAATTCTAATTAATATGGTGTCAAGTCACCAAAGAGAAAAAAATCCTAACGAAATGTTCCCTCAAGAAAAATCAATCATGCAAACCTATCCAATGCAAGATAAAAAAGAAATCTTTTAAAGAACCATTGTGAAACCATAAAAATGTGTTAAAAGAGGGGAAAAAAGGTCATCTTGTGTTCAATTAGGCTGGTTTACAAGTAGCAGATAAAGGTCATCAAAGACTTCCAGTTCACTCACTCAAAAGACATATTTATATAGGTGCCAGCGGTAACATTTGACTGTACAAATACAAATGTCACAATCCTCCTGGTGAAAATCAATAAATAAATTAAAATAACAGGGAAAAAGACAGCAGTTACATAACACACAAACAGACACAGATTGGGAGTTAGATAACATAAGCAAACACTCAGTGTTTGAATATTGGAAACAGTGTGCTTACTTGTTAAATGCAGCCAGAGCTTTTCTTTGCAGTTCTTGTCTTGTTGTTTGAAGCTTGACTTCATTTCCTTTTAGTGCATATCCAATCCCCAGGGCTACATGCCCCCTAGCAGCATAACTCTGTACCCCCATACTGGAAGCCTGTTTAGCATGCTCTATGCCTTCATCGACCTGTAAAAAAAAATAATAATAATAATATAGGTCAATAGGTGTGCGGGTGTGTAAGTAGTATGACATGGTTAGACAGCAAACTAAAAAATATGAGTGAAAAGTAAACACGAATGTACTTGAAGCACCTCAAAATCTCATTAAAAAAATACAAGGCCAACATATAAAATTAAATGAATGAAGACATCTGTGACTTTAAAAACAGAAGTCACACCAACATTAAAAACAAATCAAATGAAAAATTTAGACAAAGCTGACATTAGGAAACAGTCAAGTGTAATCAAAATCTGTTTCATTAAATATTCTGTACAATTATTAGCCCCTTACATACATACATAAAAAATACATTTGGTTTATACTATTATATGTTTTTCACTCAAAATTAAAAACAAAACAAAACAAAACCAGCAAAGATAAAACATGACTCATCCATAAAAACATAAACATTTGGCTTGTGCCGTTTTTCTTTCAAAAATATAAACAATAAAACGATAAGACAAAAAACATCCCTTTATGTACATTTACCGTGTGCATGTAGTCCAGACACAACCTGGCAGACATCAGGGGGACCAGGGGATTCTTTGGGTCGATTTTGGCACATTCCTCCAATACCAACAGAGCTCTGGGATACTGAAATAAAAACATAAAACTACAATTCTACCATTTTAATAAGACTTTTTTACTGCAAAAAAAAAAAAATAATAATAAATAAATAAATAAATAAATAAAATAAAATAAATAATAATAATAATAATAAATAAATAAATAAATAAAAATTTCAAATAAAAACAGAAATTGGACAATAATTTGCAGGAAAGGAGACTTAAATGTTATATGACTGGAAAGAGTCTGTAAATAAATATGCCACTATAAATGCATCTTTCATAGGATGTGGACTCATTTTTATGCCAAAGGTAAGATCAAGTAAGGTGTGGGAATTTTAAATCAGACTGGGTTCAGCTAGTTGTGGGTGTACCTCAAGAGACATAATTATGCCTTATCCTTTTTTACAGCCATGATGAATTATCTTAAATAGGCCTGTGGCCAGCAATTTCAAAAGGGGGGGGGGGGGGGTCTTTGTATGAAAAAGTGGACCATTAACCATGACACCTTCATGTACCTAGATAAAATTTTACCCAGTGGAGACCTTTTCCACCCCCCTGGCTATGGGCCTCTTAAAACTTGCTGTGAATATATTAAAATTTGCAGATGAAAATGTGTCAGTTTGGTCAAAAAGCACTGCTAACACAGGTGCTAGGACAAATGTACAACTGAGCTGGTGAAAGTGAAGCTGACTGCAAAGAAAATCAAATGCATGGATTTTAACTTTAATATAAAACACCAAATTCATCAAAAGGTGGCAATAATGCAGAAAGAGTGCACACATTTAAATTACTAGGCATAATTTATCTGACCTGAAGAGGATGAAACATGGAAAATCAATGCATGTTGCATGTATTCCAAGTCTTGTGCCAAACTTTTCTTTTATCTTAGGCACTTTAAAAGGACCAACCTGACAACTCAAGATATATTAGTCATATATCTGTCAATAACTAGATCAACTTTAGAATATGCATGTCCTGCATGGGGACCCTGGGAACAACTTAATTGCTTGGAGTCTGTCCAAAAAAGGACTCTCAGAAATAATTTTCCAGGTAAGTTACAATGAAGACCTTCATGCCAGTAACTTCATTCCCCTGGGAGGAGAGGAGAGACACTTTATTGAAGAAACTTTATGTAAAAAAAATAAATAAATAAAAAAAGAAGAGAAAAAAATTAGGAGCTGTGAAAAGTAAGGTCACTTGCTTCAAGCAAGGCATGTGACAAAACTGAGAAATAACTGAGAGATAACAACAAGTTAAAACAGCATTTTAAGCGATCCTTGATAACACAAAGCCTTATTAAAGTTTTTAAACATATTGGTCCAAATTGTTTTAAAGCTTTTATCAACTCCCAGCATCCAACATTATTTTGTAACTTGACATGTAGTAAATTATATTTATATAGATATTTAGATAAGTTATACATTTTACTTAAAATTGTCAAATTTCTATCTCAGGGTTGCAGTTGAGGAAATATTATTTTTTCTTTAATTTTTTGACATATCTATAATAATAATAATAATAATAAAAAGAATACGATTCAAACAGCAAAAAGCTAAAGTTTGTAAAAAAGAATACTTCAATGCTACATGTCATAAAATAAACAGGGCTTCTATGATATTATATGAATAGTTTTTTAATACATTTACAAATAATTTAATTGGAATACCACAGACTACTTTCATATATCCCCATTGTCCTAGTAGTTACCATTTCAACCTTCACGTTGTCCATTACACTGAAAAATTTACCATTCCAGACACTATCAGTAATAAAAAAAGGATTCATTCAAACAAATCAAATCAAATATATACACTCTAACCACCCTCTATTAAAAAGCCAAATACCTTTTCTGCACATATGAGGGAAAGTGCAAACTGGTACCAAACATGGAATTCATCAAAGGAAAACTTCAGCGCCCTCTCCAATGACTGAAACAAATGAAATGGTCTTATAGACAAAACATCACTCTTACACTCATAACCATTCTCTTTATGAAAAGTGAACTATTACAGACAAACAAATTAATAAGATTTAATATTATCAATATCCTTATTCCAAAACAGACATTTCATTATGATTTTTATCTTCAGCTAAAACATTCTTAAAAAGATAATAAAAAATCATCACGATGACAACAATTTCTCACAGTAAATATATAGACCTTAAAGGAAAAAATAAGTATTATTACTGATGCACCTCTGAAGATCTACTTTACAGATGTCATATGCAAGCTTTCAGCTCCTAATCTTCTTTGGGGATTATGTAAAAAAAAGTCAATATAATATTCACCTGTGATAACTGGAGATATTGCATTTTCTTCACTAACACAATGGTGAGCAGGTCGTACACAGCACAGGCATTGTGGAAGGAGTGCTCCTTGGTTTCCTGCACCTCAGGAGATCTCTCTAACACAGCTGCCTTGCTGGCCTGGAATGTACAGTTAATAGTTGGTTAGCTGAGAGAACACTTTCACTAGCTCTGCATTCAGTCAATATAAAGCATGATTTATATAATATTTACAATCAAGTGCAATGAGAAATTGTAAGGTAATTCCTAGTCTCAGAGTAATAGACTGAGAAAGTTGGACAACACGAAGAAAAATAATTAAGGTAATATTTTTTAAGAACAAGTCAATTGTGTTTAAATGGGGGAGGGGAGGGGTCAATGTCTTCTAGGGTGGAGAACACGACCAGTGATTAGGGCCTGGAATTCTAGGTGAAAATACCAGATTAGTTATTCTCTGATGAAAACAGCTCACATCACATCTGAAGATATTTTGGTAGTTATATCTTACAATTTCTCATAGCTTTTGATAAGTATATCATTCATGTTGGTTATGTATGTTCCTTAAAAGAATCTCTTGTAATGATAAAGAGTGTATTCATGCGTGGGTGCATACACTAGTTTTTTTTTGAAAATAATAGTAAAAAAAAAAATATATATATATATATATATATATATATAGTGTTACAGTGAAAACAAAATTAGAATGTCTACAGTCAGGCTAAGAACTCTGACCAACAAACATCTCACCAGAGATTCTGCAATAATCAGTAACAGCAAGCACTCTTCATCTCTCTGCTGAGGTCTAAATCGACTGAAGAATAAAATACAATCATCATAAACCATCATGCATATTTTTCCTAATATTTTTATATTCCAAAACAAAAGCTACACTCAGTTTTAAAGCTACACATGAAGTCAAAGCTTTGCTATTAAGCTTGACCAAAATGCTTTCATGTAGTTTCGAATAGCATGTCAAAGGGTGTCGTCTCATACTTCAGGAAAAACAATGTTTGAAGTGATATTTTTGGCATTCTTTCTGTCCTATATATATGACCTTTAGTTGTTCTCATCCAGTCTTGTTTGAAATTTATGTTATTGCATGTGCTGTAGCAATGCATCATATATTACTACATCATTTGGCAGACATTCATGAACTAGGAGGATTGATAAATGGGTCAAATTTACAACCAGAAATTTGAAGATTAAGGTTCAGTTTTAAAACTATTTTTTTGGCTGCCCAAGGGATTACTTATTTGGTTTATCCCTTGGCATGTTGAATTTATTTGAGTTGTATAAAAAACTAGCAAAAGTTGTTTATATGTGTCATATGGTATCCCCACACTCGCTTCATGTGTTACTTTAACGTGTATATGCAAATCCCTTAAATACCTTGAACCAACATATCTTCTAGGCTCTAATGTATTTTCTCCAAGTTTTTTCCTGCCTGTAACATTCTCTGGTGGCATGTAGGTTTTATCACAAACACCCCTTAAAAGAACTTCTGCAAGCTGTCTTGCTAGGGTCTGAAAAGAAATTTCAATTGATCAGCTGTCTTTTTATGTCTTGCTTAATGAAAAATAACACAAGTGTGGTTCCAGCACATATCTTTCTAGTATTATTCTATATATTCCCAAAAACAAGATAAATAAATAAATAAATAAATATTAAATGAAAAACAAATAAAAATGTAATTCCACTCAGAATAAAGCCAATGGTTAAATGTCTAGTTCATTAGGGATTTCAAAAGATATTCATTTTGTCTTTACACACTTGAAACAAAATGTTTACCATTCTCATGCTTTGTGTTGATCTGGATTCCACAGCTGTTAGGAGTTCTCTAAAGGCTCCAATACCTCGATTGAGCTTCCTAAAAGTTTAAGAGAAAATCAAATTATTTCAATGACAAAATAAAATCATAATTACAGCTGCAGCCATAAACAAGCTCAGTGAAATGGCAAATATATCTAAAACTTTGCTGCTCTATGATATCACCAAGCTAAATACCAACCTTATTAGTTGAAAATAATTTTCATTCAATATTTTAAAATACTTACAACAGCAGTTAATTTTAATTCATATTCAAGAAGACAATAAACCTACAGTCTATCTTAAATGTGCAAGTTAACATAACTTTAAGTGTCAGATAATACTCTCACTCACCCTTGAGAAATATACAGTATGGGAGACTTCTGTAGAGCAGTTTCTAGTATTGTTCCAATACCATTCTGCGAAGTAGAACTCCAAGACCCACTATAAGATCCACTGCTACTGGGCACAGCTTGGGTCAGCCCCTTGTCCATCTCTTGTAAATGGACAATGGCAAGATCCCCTGCCTTCTCATAGTAGCCAACAATTCTTTCATTGTGTTCTTGTTGTTTGAGTGGTGTGGTGGCTGTTGGGGGTGGCAATTTCTCTAAACACATACCTGAAACAGGTGTATTAATAACCAATATCAGCATGTTAATGTCTTGTTGCATTACTCACTACAAAGTGTTATCAAGCAGGTTAAAAGCGGTTATTAAGGAATTACACTGCAAGATAAGATAATGAACAATTCTGTCAATAAATCTGTCAATATTCTTACCCTTTATGGCAAATGCTTCTGCAATGATCTTGAGCATTCTTGTTGAGACATTTTGTACACTGAGAGTATCTAAACCCAGATCTCCCAAACAGTCCAAGGTCTTCTTGTACTCTGCCATCACAAAATATGCCTTCGCCAGGAGGAGCTGAGCTTCTTTTTTGAGTTCAGGCTGGCAAATAGAGAAGAGTTTATGGACAGTTCAACCATGTGCTTAATATACTATATTTTTAACATACCAAGAAAATAAGAGCATTACTTGTTTCACAAGAATATTTTGATTACTTATATATGTTGCTCATATACTATTTCTTATTAACAGAAATTTGTAAAAGAAATAGTAACTTACTCTTAAATGAAACCCTTTGATGGCCTCCTTCAAGTGATTTTCAACTTCACTGAGATCTTCTTTAGCTTTAGCTATTGACTGATCATCTGTTTTAGATACAGCGGAGTATTCTTCAAGTTGTTTTTCGCCCATGAGGAATTTGGTCAAAGTTTCTACAAACACAAAACATACAAAATGACATAAAACTATTCACAAAAGTCATGCAAGATTTTAAGGCAAATAAATAAATATATACTTTTCAAAAAGCACCTGGCATAGTGAATGGTACCATGCGAAATAATGTGTTAGCGCTATTATTTACATTTTCCATATCTACTATTCTGTTAATGCATGAAAGATATCAGTAAAGATCACTTTTAAATTATGTTCTGTTAGCAGATCTGCCCAAACGTGAATGGTCTAAGACATCAAACTGCTGAAAGACCACCAATTTTGCTAATGACAGTATTGTGAATGATTTTGCTATATACAGTATTGTAAATGAGATTTCAGAATTCACAAAGTGGGTCAAATTATGCTTCCCTCCCAGAACCAAACAGTGCAAAAAATCATGTATTGAATGGAAGTTGCTTCAAGGTCCATGTGGCCTCCTTTTTGTATTCAGAAGTTTATTAATGGCAGATTCCAAAAGGCTTATGATTTAATGGCAGCATATCTGGTAGATGACCAGATTAACCTGACCTCATTCACCATCAATGGCAAATTGGTTGGCTTTCCAGCAGTGTGCATCTTGAGGAAATGAGCAAGCAAAAGATTTGACAGCTTCAAACACACATCTCAGTCTTTAACTGACCATCACCTCACAGATAGGTCAGGCCCATAGCCAGGGGGGGTTCGGGGGGTTCAAAAGAACCGCCCCTTTTGCTGGGAAAAGGTCCATTCTGGGTAAAATGTGATCTAGGTAAATGAAGTTTTTATGGGAAAAGGTCCACTTTTTCAGAAAAAGAACCCCCCTTTTGAAATTGCTGGCTACGGGCCTGTAGGTGAACCTTTGTAAATTATTTATATATTTAAAACCATAATTTCAAATCTAGGAAATGTTGAAGGCAGTGAGAATTACACCGTAGGCCAGCTACAGAGAAGCAACCATATGTTAAACACGTGCATTAATTCAAAAATAATACCCTTTTGTTGACTAAAACTAAGTGGGATTTCTAAAGGCATTCCAACATACAATGTTATTTTCATAAATAAGGAGGTGCACAGCTTTCACAAGGCTGACAAGCCGGTGGGCGCAAGCCGGTCGCTTGGACGGAGATTATTTACATTGCAATCTGTTTAGCAAAAGCAATAAAATCATGTCATATCCCTTACCAAACCCGGGCGATCTATTAGATAGCTGTGTGGCCAATTCAAATGCCTTAGACCAATTAGCTTCCCCTCGAGCACGTTCTAGTTCGCTTTCAAGCCGAGCGACCTTCGTTTTCGCCGCCATGTTTATTGTGAATTACAAAGTAGGTCGACTTTTAATCGCAAAAATGTAAGTGGAGAAAAAAATGAAAATTTCAGTTATTTTCATACAGTTAGTCCAATACCATATACTTTGCTTGCATAAAACTAGATATTTTTTGTATTTACTAAGTTTATAAGTAAATTGATAATCCAGCAAAAAAGAAACCATATCTTTATTTGTAATGCGTACGAGATTAGTTACTCCTTGTTTTGCCATCTCAGACCCCGCACTTCCTTTTCATGCTGGCCGCCTGACAAAAAGGTAATAGTGTGAAAAAGAGCCAAAAGAAGTGCAATTATTTTACATCATGTGTGCGTCCAATATTTGTTCTATGATTTATTTGGGATCAGAAATGATGTATCACAATGTAATTCCCTTAAAGAAGCCTGAACATTGTGCAGAAAATGTAGCAAATCGCATTTGGGAATAGACACTGTGTCTTATGAATGGATATGGAATTACTTGGATTTGAGAAATATGTTACGCAGTATTAGATGTACATATAATGTTCACTTGGTGCACCATATGGGAATAGTTCAAACATTGAAACACCAGTTTTTAGAATATAAAAGCTATCATCATTTTGAAATATTTGACACTACAACTAAATTTCATGACTGTGGGGGGGGGGGGGGCTAGCAGCTACATGATATATGGAACAGTGTTACATGCATGGCATGAATATCAAATATATTGCTTTTGCTGTGATGAACAGCTAACTTAGGACACCTTCTGAAGTCTGATGAGTAATGCTGTTATTTCTGAGCAATTGACATTAATATATTATTGGGACATGTGACAAAGAAAGGTGGAGGTTGTGCTACAAAATTTGACAGATGATGCCATCTTATAATGTCTATCACTCCACTTTATAGGTTGAAGGCGGAAGATGCAGATCTTTGTGAAGACCCTCACGGGGAAGACCATCACTCTTGAGGTATGATTAGTTTTTAAAATTCTGCAACAATGTGCAGGCCCGGAGGATGGGGTGTCAGAAATTACCTTTGGAAGGAAATGGTCTGCTTTGAATTGAAATTTGATCTATATTCTGTGTCATATCTCTAGTTGGTTCAACCAGGCAGTTGAAAGATTCATACTATCAGGAAAAAAATTATTTGAAATGCCAAGGTATGGGCCTCCCATACATTAAAATGCTACCTCACTCCTTTTTAAAACAATTTATCAGGGAGTTTCTAAAATGATTTCAGTAGTACGTTCATCTAACTATACATTTCAGTGCCCTCTTTTCTTCTGTTCAAAATTATAGTTAAATGATTTCAAACTGTATTTGTACTCTGAGATCCGTTGTTGCAAAGATGATAGTAGGACACTTATGAAATGACTTGATTTCATTTTCCAATGCGTTACCAAAATGGCTGAGCAACAAGTGAAGCTATTTGTTGGTTTTAGTTGGTTTATATTTTAGCAATTCTGTAATATTTTTCTTTCTTCTGCAGGTCGAACCCAGTGACACCATAGAAAATGTCAAAGCAAAAATTCAAGACAAAGAGGGTAAGTATTACAGATAAGAGATACAAATCTAGGCCCAGTTTCACAAAGGACATTTAGTACTAAGCAGTGTTTAAGTCTAACCAGTGTATAAATTCTCCAAACACCGTTACCTATTGTTGGTTGAAATTGTGTTTCGTAACCAGTGTTTAAACAGCCGGTAAGTTAAGTGACCTTTAAATATTTTATCCAGTTAAACACTGGCCAGTTTAACTAATAGGCTGTTTGAACACTGTTTATAAAACACAATTTAACCATCTTTAAGTTAATGGGTGTCTTGTTTATAAAACACAATTTAACCATCTTTAAGTTAATGGGTGTTAGGAGAATTTATCCACTGGTTAGACTTCTACACTGTTTAATGCTAAACATCCTTTATGAACCCCGGCCCCGATGATATTCACAAACCTAATGTTCATAGCACTATGTAACACAGTATGTCGTGAGGTTGTTGACTTGAGGTTACAAAAGTTGAAGCCCATGCCAAAAAAAGAAAAAAAAAGAGGGGGGGGGGTGGCAACTTGCACTTAGGACCGGCAGGGTCTATAAGTGGGCTAGTATTGTGTAAAATTTAATCTTTACCACTCTGGTGTTACTTTTGGTGGGCAGTTGGCTTGGGCTGCTATGTGTAGTGGGGTTACCTTTATCTGAGGACTAAATACTGGTGAGAGCACCGTTATCAATTGTTTGTTGCAAGGATGACATTCTTAGGACACTTCTGATGTCAATGATTGGAACTACCATGCGTTACCAAATTTCTGAGCAACAACATTTTAAAAGAGATTTAGGAAACCAGGTGTTAACAGCATATTTTATTTTCTGAAACTCGATTTGGTCAGATTGAACACTTCTGACGATGATGATCTACAATAACTGTTTCCTCACTTGACAAACTGTCTGCTTGTCTTCAGGCATCCCCCCAGACCAGCAGCGTTTGATCTTTGCTGGCAAGCAGCTTGAGGATGGCCGCACCCTCAGCGACTACAACATCCAGAAGGAGTCCACTCTCCACTTGGTGCTCCGTCTTCGTGGTGGTGCCAAGAAAAGAAAGAAGAAGAACTACACCACACCCAAAAAGAACAAGCACAAGAAGAAGAAGGTCAAGTTGGCCGTCCTCAAGTACTACAAGGTTTGTAAAATATGTGGCAGTGGCTCTTACACGAAAAAGTCCTTCTTTTAGTGATACCACTCATTTTTAAAACTAAAACATTTCATTACTTGGCAGTTGATATTTGTGATTGTCAACTAAAAAGTTTAAAAACAGTTCAAATCGGTGATAAAGTGATTAAATCTCTTGCAGTGATGAATAGCTAACTTAGGACACCTTCTGATGCCTGATGAGTAATGCTGTTAACCTGAGCAAAAGTTTTCCTTAAAACCAAAGTATATTTTTGGTATTAGTTCATATTTATCAATTTACAACATTATTTTTCACAGGTTGATGAAAATGGCAAGATCACCCGCCTGCGCCGTGAGTGTCCCTCAGAAGAATGTGGAGCTGGAGTTTTCATGGCTTCACACTTTGATAGACAATATTGTGGCAAATGCTGTCTAACATACGTTTTCAACAAACCAGAAGACAAGTAAAATGAATTTGCTGTATAAATATATAAATATGTGAAATAAAAAAAAATGTCCAACCTGATTTCATTGTCTTGTGGCATTAATTCATGAGTGAGAGCTGATGTTTTCAAATATGAAGTACCTTGGTAACAGGATGGGTGAAATTTTTCTGGATTGTGCATTATTTCAGGATTTTTAGTCTTCAATTTGATCATTTTTTTCTCCCGTTTTAAATGCAATGAGAAATTAAAAGCCATGTAACAGTGTTTTAAGAGCCTCGGTTAAATTTCTGTTCAAGATAAATGAAAATAATCTAGTTGCCAAAGTGTGCAAAACCAGTTTTTGCTTACCACAAGCCTCAGACTTCTCTTATAAACTGACAGAGAAATGATATGCCTCTGACAATTCACTTTAATTACATAAATTTACCAATGAAATAACTGGTTCACAACATCCATTCTCTTAATGGATAGCCATTTGGCAAGTAGACCACTTACCCATCCACCTCAAAAAGCTTGGTGGCAATGAGTTTGAAGTTTAGTCCAGATGGGCAGTTCTCATCCAGGTGGCCAAATTTGAATAGAAAATGCACGAAACTGAGTGAATGACTTATGTTAGCAGTCCTTTGGTGCGAAATGTGATAATTTTTGACAAGGCCAGCAAACTAAATATGTCGAAAGATCTTTGATTGCTTGGAATAACCCGATGTGCTGTTGCTAAGACCCCCCCCCCATAGACATCCCTAACTTAGTGACAAATGTTTCTCCATGGAAGTCAAAATTGCTATAATGATTATTTATTTTACTGTTGTAAACCATAGAAGGTATAACACGTTAGTTAACAGTATTTACTTATTCTAACACACATAAATGGAGAAACTAATATTATATGAATATTGACATTGAATTTATATAAAATTTGAAAATTATATATGTAAGTAGAGAAAAAACATTGCAATTCTAAAATTGGACCATCCGTTTTATATGTGCATTCATCTCGGTGCATAAAATATTTCACTCATGACCTGATAAAAAAGAAAAAAATTAGATGGAAAACAATGTTGTTTTTCAGACCAGCAGCTAGATGTTGTCAGTCATTATGAAATAGGAGTCTGTGAAATTTAAATTATATACATAAAGCAACGTACCCAAAACACTGTTATATATTTTAGTCGTGTTGAAAATAGAATTTTCTCACTATACCAAAACCTTTTCAGTATTTCTAGATATGAAAACTATACATAAATTTCCCTTTATTTATTTTACAGCATTATTTTCGAAACGAACAAAACACTAGGGATTTTGTGGAATGAAAGAAAACATAAATTAATTATAATTGCTCTGCGAATCGTGCAGTTTATTTTAATAATATGTCAAAATAAAAAAGTTCCTACTCTGTTGACAATGTCAGGTGTTTTTAGTTTCCCTCACTGCCAATAGATGGTGCTAGTGATTTTCATTTAAAGTTTTGCTACTTTTCAAAACTCGGAAGCAGTCTCAAAAGTATATAAATTTTTTGCATCACAAACGAATGGTTACAATATTGATTTATTTCCAAGCAAACTTGACCATTTCTTATATTGCACACCGATTTTACGAGTTTTCGTGATAAAAGTCTAGGGGATACCTGCACGTAGTTCCTTTTTTTTTTAAGCAAGGCGGAAGGATACAAGCAGTAATGCGGCCTCAAGGTGCGTGACATAAGGTCACTTGTCATAGTAGTATCATCTCCACAGGTAATGGTGTAACGGAGCTCCAAATTCAAAACATCGGTCGGCCTGCGGTTGTCACCGGGATAAAAGGATATCACAAATGCACTGGAAATTACTTCTTGGTGATCTGAATGTGGAATAATATACTTGTCAATCGCTTAATAAGTTGTTCTCAAGAGCTGGCACCTGTATTGTCTACTGGCTACAGTCGTTATTCGAATGTAAACAACGGCAGAGAAACAGGGGAGGAAACTATGCGATTTTATCACGTTAGTCGGATTAACCACTGTTGAGACAGCTAAAGATGTAGCAGCATGGAGTATTTTGAGAGATCGTCTTAGTGGCAAACTTTAAAAGACACTGTCTAGGAAAATGGCTGCCGTCTCAAACTTTATGGCTTCGGCCTTAGTCACTTGGGTATGGTTTTTATGATTCATTGTTTCAGTTTGAAAATCCTAGTTTTGTTATGATTTGAATTTTTAATATGAAAGAGAAGAAATTACTTTAACGCTACAATGCACAATGCCTTAAGTTGTTAATACTTAAACGTTAAATTTAGTTGGAAAGTCGTGAAGTTTTCATGTTGTTTTGCTTTTGAGATCAGATCTTAAGAATAAGGCATATTGTATCATTTTCTTTTATAATTATTCATGGTTGTTTTAAGTGAAATCTGAAAACAGCTGATTCAGTTTAAAATGCAGCAAACAAAATACCACCACCTTTTGTACAATGGTTAATCATTTTATATAGTTATAGTATATCCCCTCCCCCTCCAGATAAGCTGAATTACCGATCCTCTGAATTTCAATATTTCTCTAAATTTGGTTATGTGGTCACTGTTATTAGTGCTTCCGTTATTCAAAGAAACTTTGAAAATTAACTTAATTTTTTTATGTTTATACAAGAAACTTAAAACTCAACCTCAGTATAACAAGAGATGTGATAATTTCAGGGGCGAACATCAAAAATTGCATGATTAAATTGCAAAACCAATATATTTGAATAGCAGAGGCATTGATCATAGTCTTCATTAACTTAATTTTGAAAAAAAAAAAAAAACAGAACATCCATGACTTGCATATAAGTTTGTGCTGGGGTATTTGTCATCAGTTTTATGTGAATTATTTATTTATTCCAGGTGAAAACATTCCAGCAGGAAGGAGACAGGGAGCTGGAATATCAAGACTTCTGTGATGGAATATTTCTCAATGAAGTCATGCAACACATGTACGTATCAAGCACAACATTTTATGACCCATGATGGTATTAATTTCCACCTATTGATATACTGACTATAAGTCAAGAATATTGCATCAATAGGTGTATGTGTAGCGATGCTGGGTCTTTCCTATAGGTTTGTATTTGCTGTGTATTAGCTTATGGCTGAAGTTATAGATGGAGGCAGAAGAGGAACTAGTCTTGTGATTTTCCCCAAATGTTTTTCACTGTGGCTGAAGTTATAGATGGTGGCAGAGGAGGAACTAGTCTTGTGATTTTCCCAAATTGTTTTTCACTAGTTAAGTAGGAGTACACCCAGGGTAAAGGTCCAGACCCCCTTTTCATCATGACATTCCTTCATGATGCCTTGTCTTTTCTCAACCTGTAGTTAATAGTACAGCCATGAGGCCCTATGTTACCTGATTTATATCTCTCCACACTTTGTTTCTAACTCTATTTCTTTAAATTTTTTATGACGGATGCCTCTTCAAAATGGTACTAAGTGATAACTTCCTTAGATTGATATGGGCTCAGTGGGCCTCCACATATAATGTAGCCTTACTGTACCTCCTGTCTTCCCAGTTAGATACAAACAATATGCTTTGATAAAGTAAGGTGAAATAATGGCATCCCAAAATTGATCACCTCTTGTCAGTGTGTGCTAAAAGTATTGATTCTGTAATTTGTACGGATGTCTGTGTTCATCATTCAGATTATTTCGGTATTGTAACTGCTATAGTTGCCAATCCCCTCTCTGTGTTCTATAAAACTTCTTACAGAAAGTCTTGATATTGGGCCAGCTCTTTGTTTGATTAAGATAAGCTTCACTGTGCAGTTTATTAATTCTGCTTGATTACAGAATATAAATCAGATAATGGTGAAATGAAGCCCATAGTGAGAGTCACAGAAAACTCGGCATTTGATGGTGACTATTTTTCCCAGTTTTCACTGGTATTTTAGCCCAATGTTTTGACAAAATGCCCTTTTAAAATAGAATTTAATTGAAGTGTTTGAAGAATGAATAACTGTGTTTATTTGTGCTTAATCAGATAAGACTATTTACTTTTTGAAATATGACTCTGTGGAAAGGGTTACTTTAAATACACTAGCACTATAGTATATGAAAAAAATCTACCCAGGAATATATATGTAGAATTGGTTTGGGAAGAATTCTCTCTCTTCTGGATCACTGAAAACAAGTTGGATCAGGAATATTTTTCAAATTTGAAGTGTTACTGAAATTTACCACTAAAGTTGAGCTGTCTAAAAGGTTAGAATTGTTAGCTTAATACTGGTAGACCAAACTTTCTTTGGTCGCCATGTTGCTTGACCATTAAATAGGAGGAGGACAGTCTGAAAGCTCTCTTTCACACATTGTTTTCACAGGCCTAGGTGCAAGTATTTAAGTGTTGGTATTACTCTGTTAAATGTTTCTCTTTTCATGGGTGAAGAGCTCCCAATATCTCAATCAATTTTCCACAAGAAAGGAATGTAAGAGAAATGTTTTGATGACCCAATTCACTGTAAGGGAAGGGTCTATTTGAGGAAAGACCATTCCTGAATATGAACACTATATAACAGCAAGTGTATCAGCAGAAATGGCTTTAAGTCTGATGGAGTATTTTCTTTATCGGCCCCTGATTGCTTTAAAAGCCAAGAAATGGCACATTTACATATAAAGGGAATTGTTTCACAATGCGTCACCTTTTGTCGTAATTATGAGTCTATAGCCACATCATGAACCAAATTATATCTTCCAGGTCTAGTCATATCAATTTATAGCTGTACATTCTGTATGACAAAGCATGCAGACTGAAGTGGCGTTTTGTTTTATGAGATTCAGCCTCTGGGAGTTCCTGTGTCTTACCTGAGTGTCTCCAGGGAAAGTGACTAATGGCAGGATAAAGGCGGACATTTGTGTTATTATTGATTTCTCGTCTGAGAGAGAAACTCTGGTGCTTGTGACTGAACCACACCTTTGCATATTTTATGTGCAAAAGGCAAGATTGATAAAGGTGCGATCAAGCACAATAATGCATAACTAGTGTTTGATTTGAAATTGGGAATCCAGACAAATTAATAAGTAAGGGGCATGCTATGTAAAACTCCCAATGTTTCAGGATGCATGGTGAAGTGCTGTAGTAATAAAGCTACTGTAGTTGTAATGGGAGACTATTAAGTATTGTGTGCATAAAAATTGCACCAGCCAGTAATTAAGCTCCAGTGACAAGAATTTCATTTTAAACCAGTTCAGCCATTTGGTATTTTTAACAATTTTGCCCTCGTTGGTTAAAATTTCCTGACATCTGGTATATTGACCACTGAAGGGACTTTTCACCTATTTCAAATACACCTCTAATCCCCTAAGCAAACGGAGGACAATATTAGCAAATATGTTCATGGCGTAAAGTAATGGAGCAGAAACATTAGTTCACTTCAAATATCTAAATTTACAGAGGTATATCCTTTACATTTAGTACAATACAAAGGTAGCTGGTGTTTTGATAGAGCAAAGTTATGGAGATTTGATATCTTGAGGTCATTAGTATTGTGCGTTCATTTTGTTTGTCTTATGTACAGGAGGTTATCAGAGAAGTTAAAAGACGGAGAATTTTTATCACATCCGTAGGCTAAATGATCTTGGTTTCTTTAAAGGCCACTCTTGTTAAAAGGTAGCTGCATAATGTGTCTTATCTTAATCATTCTTTTATAGTGTCATATCAGTGTTTTAAGATGAAAGCTGGTAATCCCGAACAAAAGAGTTGGAAATAATTCACTTTAGTTCCTACTTCTATGAGTGATTTTTCTTTTTCCTTTTATTTTTTGAAGTCTATTGTTGGTGTGTTTACCTTCTATTCTGTTTTATCTTTTATGCTCAGTGAAAGAAGGGGAACAGGAAAAAATAGAATAAGGTCATGAAAATATTGTTGTGTTATATTGTGGGATTATGTTACACTACTTTTTTTTTCAATGTCTGATCAGAAAAAATGAACATTGTGATAGCATTGGCCACTTTTCCAACCCAAGATTGATTGAAGAGATTGAAGAGACCTGCTTTTTGTGATTCTTTTCCACGGAGTACAGTCAGAATAAAAGGAGTTTGTAATAAAGTACACTTTCACCCCCTGTTTCAAAGATGAAAATCCTTCTCCTGGGGTCTTTTCTAGGTGGACCTTTCTACTTGCTGCCTTGCACTTTCAGTCTCTCTTCATAATATCTTTTGACACTTTACAGAATCGCTTACTTCAGCACTCAACCTTTGTTCCTCACGACTTTTCTTGCTAGTTAGCAACCTGATATGGGAATGAAAACAAGCAAAATCTTGATATACCTGTCTTCATGGCATTCCTCACACTCAGATAATCTGGCAAAAAAGAAAGGAAGAAAAACAGATTAAGCAGCATTACGTGCTTAGTTGTAAACAGTTTCTCCTTGAAATCAAAATACCAGTTAATCTACAAGTGATCCCCTGCATTCCTTGCCTCCAAGAACAACTTGTGCTCTTTTCTCAAATCATTTGGAAAGATCCTAACTGGGGGAGTTTGGTTCTGAAGGTATCAGACTGTTTTGATTCTCAGCTAGACACCAGAAAGGTTTATAGAGAAAAGGCTTGTATTCTCACTTTCTGTTGTTGTTTTTGTAAAAGAATGCAAGAATGTGTATGGTTTCAATAAACCTCATTCATTTTCTTTTTTTTTTTTTTTTTGCATTAACTAAGTAACTTATTTTAGCAGGTGCTTTTTAGAACGTTTTGGAAATAACATCGTGGAAAGTTCATGACACTTTCAAAAAATGCATCACATTTTGTCTGTTTGACTTCAAGGCCATCTGCTGTTCAAGCATTGAAAATAATAAAGTAAACAATTGATAATAACTGTTCAAAAATTTCAGCATCATTTAAAATTGCTAGAGACTATTCCTTTTAAACATGCTTTTGGCCAATACAGCAACCAAAATTTTATAAGCAGACCACATACTGTTTTTTTCTTAGTTTGAATTGTTATTATTATTATTATTATATTGTAGCGATCCCCGTCCTAACACAGAGAAGTACAGTATATCCCGTCCAGTTGAAGATGTGGCTGGAAGACTTCAGAACTGGGACATTTTGGTGAAGGCTCTCAAATCATACTACCAGGTAAGAGCAGCAGTGATATTTATGATATGGCAAGTACATATTGAGAAGGAAATGAATCGATTTTCATTCAGAGGGACTTTATTATTAAATGGGGGATTTATTACTTTGCCATGTAAATAATTGCATCGTGATAACGTTGAAAAAAAGAAATGACTTGATTTTCCTTCAGAGGGACTTCATTATTTAATGGGGGCTTTATTACTTCGTCATGCAAATAAATCAGACTGCCAGCAGACATGGAGACAAAGACATAATGAATCATGGGAAAATTGGAAGAAAGTGTGGCGACTTGTGGAAGTCAGGGATTTTATTTTATAAACAAAGGCTCACACATAATTTCATTTTTTTTAATGGGAGAATGGTTGGAATCTGTTATCAGCAGGTCTCTCCTTTTTTATATGGCTTGGCAAAAGTCACCTGTTTGAGACCATGTAGCATGTGTTTCTTAGGTTGCGTTCACAATATAAGTCATCATACTAGCAGGATTGATCTATCTCGGCAGGGATTCTCATGAAGGCGCATTCATTGTAATCAGCTGTATTGTCTGGCACGCCCCCTCGTAACTTAAAGTACTAAAAAAAGTTTGGAAAACTTTGTGGTCTGTAATATTGTTAATGTTGCTTTAATTTGCAAGGAGGCATGTTAGGCAAGCTCTGATAACATTGACCATGCCTTGGTGAGAATCCTCGTTGAGATAGATCGATCCTGCTAGCATGATTGCATTATTCTGAACACAGCCTGAGAAAAAAATTCTAAAACTCAGCTTGCATGAGATACTGACAGGAAGCTAGCAATATCAATTATACCACAGGTGTGTGATATATATGTGAACAGACTGCCCAGTAAGCAGGAGACTGTCTGGACATTTAATTTTTGATCTATGAATAACAGCTAGTGGACAACACAAAACATGTTCCTAAATCATTGGTGGTGGTTCCTTTAATTCCTTTGATCTGTTCCTCTCATGTATCCATCAGGGACAGGTACTTCAAATATATTCATACCTGTGGACGAAGCACTACTTGGGGCCAGCTATTTTCATAACTTGGCCAAGGCCTCTGTATATTCAATACAGTCTTCTGATTAGGAGCAGACTGGGATTACTATCTCAATCATTCCTGTGGCTGGTGAACCGTCCACTTGGACATACCTGGTAGCTGATATAAACCTAGGCTATTTTTATAGCCTTCTCCACTTGGGGTTGAGGCTACTTGCTTCCAGTTTTAACCTCTTTTAAAGGGAATGCCTGCCTACAAATTAGACAATTTGTGGTTAGTCTGGTTGTGGATGTTACACCTGGTTTGGTGCTCAGTAGAGCAGTGGTGGTATAAACAAATGGATAAAAATGACAAGAAGTTTTGTTTTCATATCAGTCTCATTTGTAAATCATTCGGCCATGAAATTGGGTGGTTGGTTGTCTTGACAAAGCAAAACTATCTTGTGATAGATGGTCAACTTAGATGTCAACATTCTGGAGAGCCTGATTGAAAAGGCCATACACGCCTGTTGAACAGATCGCGGAAGCAATATACAGCCTGGAATTTTTTTTAAAAGAAAAGGCACAATGTGCCTGCTCTGAATCCTCTGTAGCGGCGAGAATAGAAAACATAACTTGTATTTTATGCAGATGTAATCTCTGGATCCATTTGAATTGCATAACAACTTTGTTGCCTTTTAATAACAGATTTGGAAAGGGGTGTTTTTTTTTAGGTCTGATGTGATTAGAGGTAGAGTTCAAGGGGTCGGGTACAATGTTCTCAGTTGGTGCTGGTGACTGCATACTTGGCCACTCAGCCATTTGAATGGGTTCTTTAGATCGCATTCTGCGTTGACCGCTGGACTGTAAGCTGTATTTGCAAACATTGCTTACAACTTTGTATACAACCTGGCAGTGTGCCTTGTATGTCTCTTGTTCTTCCCCCTCTCCTCTTTTCTCTTTTGGTGTTAATAGAATTGTGAGCAAGTTGTGGAGTGTTAATATGCTAACTAGTTGTCACGGCATACCTCGGATCAAATTTGATTTGAATTTATTCTGTTAAAAAGGTCGATCTCTGGATTGGCCCCTGATACCATATTAGATATTAATTGATTGGTAACCCTTGTTCTTGCCCTCTCCCTCTGGCACATTGTTTGTGGGTTCTTATAACCTGTAATTCAATAGGTTTAGACTGCTACTGATCAACTGAGACTTGTTTTGCTAAGGGAAAACTGAGTGAATTATTGTGAACTCAGCTGTGGGTGAAATGCAAAGTTGCAGCCTATTGTGTAAGACTGCTTTAACTCTGCATATCCCCGAAGCAGCCATTAGTTGAACCTATTAGTATAACTTGGAATTAATGGGTGTTTGGAGGGTCTGATTTTAAATATTTAAATCACCCAGGCTGAAGGTAACTAGTGGGAAAATGTTCTCCAGTGACTAAAAAACAAAAAAAAAAACAAAAAAAAAATTTAGTTGAACCAAAGTTTCAATAATAAACATTATTTTCAGAATTCATCATGCATTTGTTTTGATGCTTTGAATTCATTTTGCATACAAAAAAAGAAAAGAAAAAAAAAGCTGAAGCTTTTTAGTCACGTCATAGTATGCAGACAAGAAACTAGATGAAGATTTATGTGTCTGGTATGTAGAAGGTGTCGTGTAATTGCATGATATACCAAATATAATGTTGTACATGGTTGGGTAATTAGCACAACGTTACCTGCCAGGAAGTGTAACATATGCCCCCTGATAACATGATGTGACAATTTTAAGTACCTTGAAACCATGTACATTTATCTTTAATGTCAGAACACCTCCTGAGCACCTGAGTTTTCTCTTGCAATTATTGTCAGTCATTTTTTTTTATTTGAGTGGGAATTGTTTTAATGCCAAATGTTGCAACTGTTGAAGTACTTTTTTTTAGTCACTTAATTCAGGGAATATAACTAAATGATTTATTGTAAAAAAGCAGTCATGATGCATTGTAACATCAGCCAACATCAGCTGAGAGAAAAAAAAAACTTTCAGAAGTGCCTCAGACTTGACCTTTCCAACTTTGAACAGGAAATAGTATGCAGGGGAAATCTGATGTCTGTGTTATCTTTTACCTCCAAGAATATACAAGCTATTTTTTTCCTAGCATTTTAGAATGTGAGTAATCAGAGTAGATATCCAAACCAGATGGGAGCACCTCTCATTCACAGATTTCCTCATGACCTGGGGCACCTGCTAGGGCAGATAGTCAGCCTGGAGTTTACGTATTAAAACCCTATAATGTGCACACCTCTGAATCTTGACAGTTTTATCAGCAAGCTGTGTCAGACATTAAAGAGGTGCATCAAGAGTGAATGACTTGGAATTTACAGGTGGGCCTCTCTGCCTGGGATTTAGTACACCATGATGTTGCTGAGTAATAAAGCATATTTTTCAGTTTGTAATGTCATGGATTAAATATGGTTAGGTATTTTAATTTTTTGACCCCCTACTATATTGCCCTTTTTCGTAAGTACAGGCTGCACAGTTAAACTGAATGTCTTGTTTTGGCAACAGAGTGTTTGGCAGCAACAATCAGCTGATTGCCTCTTATTACTTGTCAAAACCTTGGATGAGGCTTATATGATGGCCTTGACTTGTATACAACTAAATAATAATTGGGCACAGTCACTCATTGCTGGGGGGAAAAAGTGAAATCAACGATAAAGCCATTTGTTTCTCGTAATAGGAAAAGCTAAACTTTTGTGAAAAATAATTTACAGCCAATTTTATTTGATGCTTATGAAATATGATAGAGTACATGTAGAGTACAAATCAAAAAGAATTTTTTTTGTTACCAAAGTAAAATATATATTTGTGTAGCACTTTGTATTAAGTTCAAAATCCAGCCTTCCTTTGGGAAAAAAAAACATATTTAAAATGCTACTTGATCAGATGTTTATGTTTTGGTCTATGATAAGCTTAGTCTGTTTGGTACAGTAACTTTGTCAAATGGCATGGAATTCTTGGTCAAATGTAGCAATAATAGCACTGTGTGGACCCAGGTACTACCTTGTCACATACAGGTACGTGTTTTCCTGATGTCCTGCAGGAACTAGCTTGTGTCTGTACTGGAGGAAGGACCAACTCAAAGATGTGTTTGCAGTTTAATTATGTCCCAAGGTAACACACGTGGGACAAGTCAAGTTGATTCGTTTTATGAAATTTAAGTGCATCTGTTTTAATTATGCTATATTTTGGACTAAGCACATCCCTTCCAGTTTCAAGTGAAATTATTCATAGCCATGATAAGCAGATTCTTGAGAGATGAAAATTGGGAATTGGAAAGAACAATTGTTGTGCAAGCCTGTGCTATGTGCTTACAGCAAAGTGAACTGCAAAGTATTTGCCTTAAGGGTGAATTCTTTGTTTGACCTTTCCTGACTTAGTACATAATTGAATGTTTCATTGTCTCGTTTTTATGTATTTTTTTTGTAGGGTCATGTTATACCATAGTGCAGACAATGGTATGGGGGATCAAACTGTCATGCTTTCAGTTATATACAATTGCAGTACAAAGATTAAGCTTTGAAAAGCCACACGGAAGTCTGCCACATGAACATTCATGAATTTATTGATTATCCCAAATTCCAAACTATTCTCCGTTTTCATATCTTTTGGTTTCTCTTATTGGAAATCCATGAGTTGGATTAATATTGTGAAACCAGTTCTCATGCACAAGAAAGCCTAGTTCAGAGCAGAGATATTAGGTATCACTCTATTTATCAAAGAGGCCAACAAATTGTTCTGTCAATTTTTTATAACAAGATTAATGATGTGGAAATTCAATAAAACCCACAGTCAATAACGTTTGGGATTTTGAATAAAATGTGCTTCTCTCAGAACAGCACTTGATATCATAAAACCATTATAGTAAGGCACTGACATACCGTAACACTCACTTCATATATATCAAAAGATTGAATTGCCACTTGTGAGATTGGTGTCAACATTGGTCAAATGCAGCTTCAGAAATTAAAAGCACTGAATCCAATTTAGTACTTTGTACCAACACATTTTGCCAAGTGACCCTGGCCTACAAGACATTCTGTCATGTTTAAACGAAATAACAATTGAATGGCATTCAGAGAAAACGGCTCTTACTGCTGTTGAATTTTATAACTGTAATATGTACAGTAGAGGTTATTTTAAAGGGTTCATTTTCTGAGAAAATAACAATTGAGGGAGTGTTTTGATTTCAAACAGAAGTTTCATTTAATGACCAATCTGATCAATGTGTTGTGGCAATCTCTGCCACTGCAGTATTTGGTGTCTAAATGAATAATGTGATAATTTGTGGATTGGCATGTCTGTATCAGATGTATTATTGATGATCTGAATGTGAGGGATTTATCAGGTAGATTCCCATAGACTTCACTTGTTAGCACAGGTCATGTTGCCAAACCTTCCTCTGTGAGAATTAGATTAGGAAAAGCAAACTGGAGGCCAGTGTCACAAAAAAATAAAAGACCAGAAGGTGGTCTAAACTTAAAAAGCAGAAAAAAGTCTGTAGACTTCAACTCGGGATAAAATGCATAGTATTCTACTAAAATAAAGGTACTATGGATCTAAAAGAGCCATTTTGCAATATTCCATGTAAGCAGACTACCACTTTATCTTGGGTAAAGACTCAAAGTTTTGGTTTTAAAATTAAGACCAACTTTCGATCTTAACTTTTTTAAATAAAATCCATCCCAGTGTCGTCCACTTTGTGGTCATCTGTCACCATATAACCTCAGTGATAAAACAAGCCTACCTAGCAGATAGCATCTCAACCATGAATGATCTTTAAGTCAGGTTTTTCATGACATATCTATATCAAAATGTAATTTAAAGGCCATTTCATCAATTTCTTATAGGTTTTGATATAGATCTTAATTTTATGAAACAAGTTAACTCATTTGTGTATGTATGTGTCAGCATGTGCCAGAAAAGTGCTGAAGGCATTTTAAAATCACTTAATGAAGTTACAATTCTAATCAAGAGTTATCTTTATCGTGTTGGAGGACTGATATTGCACCCTTTTAACACGGCCATTCCTGTACGCTCCCCCGTCCACATGGCTCATTCCTTACCTACCAGGTGCAAGGCTTTTAACCCAAAGCCTTCCGAGTTCCAAGTCTTAGGTGATAAGATTACACAAACCGAACTATTTCTGGGCACTTTCCAATCTCTAATGAAATCAGCATTTAAACAAACAAGGGTGGAATACTGGGCTTGCTTAATGCGTCATTGCTGGTGACAAGTTAAAAGTGTTTGATTATTATGGAGTAATGATAGCTGACAGTATGTAAACATTCAGGTGCTTATAGAAGGCAGGGACCCTTCAGCCAGTGCCCTACTTCATGGGACTGGGGGGTGATAAATTCTTTCTAAATTACTTTACGATGTAGCTCAAATAGGTTTAGGTAAAGGAACCAGACATTTCTTAGACGCAGGAGCAATTCAGATGGTTTAATGATAAATAACTATTTGATAGCAGATGTGAATTTTTATATCTTGAAAGTAGAATTGTTAAATTTTCTGGTTGCATAGAATCTAATACCTCTAGCTTATGCTGAAATAAACTCGGAAAATTGGATGCATAGACATATTAAAATTCATAGAGTGTACTTGAACTTTTGTTTGCCTCCTGGGGGTTGAGCACTTAACTACCCAGTTGGAATTTTAAATTGTTATTTGTAATACTTCTGTCTTCCAAGAGTTATTCGCTGTAAGGGTCCATTATTGTGGATTTATGTTGTTCCTTATTGCTTTTTTAATGAAATCATGAATATCAAACCACACACTTTACTTAGGTGTTTCAAAGCCATATTTTGACTATAAGTAAAATGGAGTATGTAGGTTTCTTTTTCTGCATGTCCATGTACAAATTGCCCACCACTGAAATCTGACCATTTGAACTTTATAACTTTTATCTATAGACCAGCCTGATATTGTGTGTTTTTGTTGTTTCAGGATGTCCTGCAGCAACTGGTTGTTATGGAAGCTCCAAATATTCTCCTAATCTGCAGAGAACCAGATACAGGTACTGATATGGCGAAGGGTTTTCATGCTGTTTTGATACACTAGAAACTTAATACTGCATGATAGAGACTGTACATGTATAATTTGTATAATAATTATAATTCCTTTATTGATGCTAGCACACTTGGTACAAAAACTATGATTTAACAATTTAATACATGATATACTGATAAATGCACAATAATGTGTGTGTGTGTGTGTGTGTGTGTGTGTGTGTGTGTGTGTGCGTGTGTGTGTGTGTGTGTGTGTGTGTGCAAGTGTGTGTGTGTGATATTGGTTTAACTTTTCAAGTGATTGCTTTGGTTTGAACTAAGGATTGTCTTATTGGTCATTGGTGGTATTGTTAATAGGCTACCCCACCACCCTCCAAAAAAGGAAGTTATAATAGATAATAATAATATTAGATAAGGGTGAGGGGGGGGAGAAAAAGATACCTAAATGAAATGACCAATTCCCAATTGAGTCCCATAGAATATTTTATTAATTTTTTTTTTTTTTTCAAATTTAAAAAAATTTAATTAAGATTTTATAACGTGTATTATTCTTTGTTATTATATTTTACAGAGGCCAGTGTCAATGAGCTCCAGAAAGCACTATTGATGATTCTCGGCTGTGCTGTCCAGTGCGAACAGAAGGAAGATTTTATTGAGATCATCAAGTCCCTGGACATAGAAGTCCAACATGCCATGGTTGTTCACATCAAAGAGGTAAATAAGTGAACTCAGTAGACCACATCATGAGACTGGCTATAATAGGTTGAAAGTCACAATAGTGCAGATGTTATCCAAATGCATGCTCCTTAGCCATAATGAGTTGTAGGATAATACTTTCTGCTTTCTAGTAACAATATTTATTTATTCACATACATGCACAAAGGCAATAAACATTTCTCTTGGTCAGTTTAAGAAGGAGGGTTGTGATTAATATTTGTTCACAGTTTTGTACTAAGTGCTGTACTAAAACAGTGGATATTATCATAGAGAAAGTGCAAGTGCATATTGAACCAGCTTTAATACTGCACCTGGCTATTCATTACCTGGTGTGTGTAAGTTTCCTGAAAACATACCCAGTCATACTTTGTGTCATACACTGTGGTAAAAAAACCTCAATAACCTCCTGATAAGAGGATTTATA
The DNA here is from genome assembly GCF_051362555.1 of Lingula anatina. Classification (NCBI taxonomy): domain Eukaryota; kingdom Metazoa; phylum Brachiopoda; class Lingulata; order Lingulida; family Lingulidae; genus Lingula; species Lingula anatina. The sequence goes on from NC_141768.1 coordinate 26,875,095, forward strand.
TGAGATCAGCCATATCTGCATGAATTACCGACCCAGTGCAGTGTGTTTAGTAAACAAATTAGGTCCATGATCAAACATCTAAGTTGTGATAATATTCAAAAGCAAAATACAGCCTGTGTTTTATATGTTGTTTGATATTCTGGAGGAAATAAGTTTATCTGCTGATTATAGAAACCCTTGGGTTGTACAGATAGTAAGAAAAACTAGATCAGAGGTGTCGCATCCTGCTGATTAACTAGCTTTTGCACCTGCATATTTGTTTAATACTGTTTGGTTGCAAGAGATTTTTATCTTTCTGTTTGATAAGAACTGAATGGTTGTTCTATTTAAAAAAAAACTATGTCTCAGAAATAATCAAGTTAATCCAACCATTGATGTTTGCTTTCAATATTTTTCAGTGTTAAGAACTTTTAGTATTTCATGGTGATACATAACATAACATGTAGATTGTATTACAAAATAATATTATCAGAGACTGATACAGAAAAAAAAACTTAACTACATTTCTATCAACACAAATCCAGATGCTCAGGTTCAAAGTGTTTGATAGAAAAAAAAAGATTTTGATTGATAAAACGTCCATTCTTGTCTTCTTGAAACCTAAATTAAGCTAATCAGCTTGTACAAGCACATATGGCCACCCATCTTATGATGTATTCAAAACTGATCTAACTTGAACCAGAAATAATCTAATTGATACTGCCATAAGAACAAGTCACATCAGAAACCCATCATTTCTAATGCTTTGAAATCCCATTTAGAGCTGTGCACAACATATTGTCTGGTGAGTCAGGAATATATATTTTTGGTTTAAGTTGGACACATTCTGAACATGTCTTCAGGCATCTAAGTACAGCTGTTCTCAGGAATCTGTTCCCAGGTTCTATTCAACAGACATATGTCACAGTCTGCTCTTTAAAAGCCATCATCTGTTCAGTTTTTTTTTAACTGCAGCAATTATGGGACAATAGCAGCTGTAGAGTATGTAATCCGTTTGTTAAATTAAAAACATAATGACTGCCGCACAAATGTGCAGATATTAATTCTGATGTGTACTTTACTTGACTTGTAAAAAAAGAGAGTTGACAAATCTCTTTGGCCTTTAATCTTGAGTCTGTGTTGTTTTTAAAAAAAGTTTAGAATGGCATGGATGTTTGTTAAAAAAAAAATCATATTTGAACTTCTGCTTAAGTTGGTAGTGGTACACAAGAAAGGATTTTTTATGGCAATATTAAAATGCGTTTTGTAACAAAATAGGTGAGAGCAATACTCTTAGGATTAACTTGCTCATTATTTCAGAAACTGTATTTTGTACCATTTCTGATCTGACAGAGGCTGTTCATTAGGAAGACTTAAAACTGAAATATAAAGTAGAGGAAATCCCTCCGTTATATGAACTGCGTGATCAGCCCATTCAGGTGGGCACTAGTAATAAATTACCTGCCATGGATAGATTATGTGTCCAGTACATCATCAGGTGATGCTTGGAACAGCTGTCTGGTAATATGAGATATTAATGTTGTCTAGTCATGTAGAAGCTGCCTCTACTGACTGACTTGGTGGTATATAGAATACCTAACAAGCCAATCGCCAGCTGATATTGGCAGGTAGATCAATATGCTGTCACTGCTTGATCTCGGGGGTTTTAGCCCCTGTAAGACTTCTGTAGGATTTAGATTTGTCTAATTTGATGAAAATGAAGCAGTGTAAGACATTTGAACATATACAGTTTCCACAGATAATTTCTTTGTCATATAGAAAAGGTGGGAATATATTACCCTTTGAAATGTTTTCTGCCTATAAAGCTGAAAAGACAATAAAAAAGTGTTGTTGGTTTTTGTGTAAAATGGTCAAAGAAAGGGATAAATTCTTCCCCTTTATTAGCATTCTTTGTTCCCTCTTTGCATATGAAGGAATATATAGAATTATTGTGCAACTGAAGACAGCAAGCTTACAAGACATGGTCTGCAATCAAGCCTTGGGAATCCCACAAATCCCCCTTTAATATCGGTATTATTTCAGCCAGTGAAGCACAGAAATTATTTCCAACTTTGGTTTGTGTAAGATGGGGCGTATTTGCTACTGAAGTCTGATATGTAGTCTGTTGGGAAAATGCTTCCTAATGAAACATTGGCACTAATTAAGCAAGACCATTTATACTTCATAATTCAGCAATTAAAGACAAACCTTTGGGATTACGCACATGGTTTAACTTTGAGCAGAAGCTTTTATATCGTAAAATTGAGAATGATCATGGAAAGATTTACTGTAAATGCAAATATATACAAATTATGAAATTTTAAGCATTTTGATAGAAAGGTTGCACTCAAAGACCACACAAAAGATAAGAGTATGAAACATAACATCTGAACACCAGAGGCAGTTTAAGAAGCCTGACATGAGAACATGAGAAAGATGCCCTGTAATGGCAGGTCAGATGCACGCCTGCAAAAAAAAAAAAGTTTTAAAAATCTCTTTGTGGAAATATGATATTGCACCTGAATGTTTATTATAGTTCAGTTGCCAGTTTTTTGGCATTTTTAAGTTGTGGTTTTTGAGCCGATTAAAGTTAGTGGGATATTCCAAGATAAATGGGCTATTAGATTTAGCATGGAGACAAGAGGAGATAGAGAGAGAGAGATAAAGAACTCATTTGAAAATCAGACAAGAGAGGAAATTAAAAATGCAAATTACATGTAACAGTCATGTTTCATCTTTGTGTAAAAATAATATCTCATGCTCAAATCTATTGAATTCTCTGTTCCAGATCACAGATGATACAGACAACATCCTGCCCATAGAAATCCTGCCAGATGAGACGGAAGGCATGGCCAGATCTGTCCAAGTCTATCTACAAAGACTCATTGATGAAAGGGACCAATATTTCAAGGTAAAAAGAGTTCTCATAACTGATCCCCTGGCCAACACACGTGTACATACACCAGGGTGGTCTGTTAGGGAAAAGAGAGAGCAATGGATGCCTTTGTGTCCAGTTGCTGATTTATAATAATTTGGTTCATTCAAGTGAAACTCAGTAGAGTGAAACTGTAAAAACAGTATACTGAAAATGATCGGTGTTTCTGCACCTGGAATGGTTTTCCGAGAATAATGAAACATAGTCTGTTCTGAATTTAGTTTCACACTTGAGAGAATATCGCTGCTTCCTTAGTAATCTAAGTGACCTTTTCACAGAAGTCATTATCAATCAGGTATCCATCCGTGCGAGCAATCTATTCAGAATTAGAATTAGATGATAATATCTGAATAATTTGCTGCTGCTTTTGTTTTTCTCCTCAGGATCTGGCCAAGGCAACAATAGAAAACGATTATTTCCAGTCACAGTTAGAGAATGCCAAGTTGACCAATGCCCCCTCCTCCCCTGCCACCCCAGAGAAACATCACCTGGGTGTGGAGCTGGCAGAAAGCAAGGCAAAGCTGAGGAGACTCAGGCAGGAGCTGTAAGTCTTAACAGTCTGCTACTATTCACATAGCGGCACAAAAAAATGCTGGTTTTTTATAAAAAGTTAAAAATAAAAATAAAGAAAGCATAAACCATCCTGGATTTTCTTAGAGAGGTGTGCTTAAAAAAATATGAAGTAAAAGATGGAAAGAAAGAAATGTAAACTTACCGTTTGTATTTCAATTTGATTTGATAACACTAAGATGGGCTTTCCTTGGGTTTACATATTTAGTAATGCTTATTCAGACATGCAATCTAGACTAGCTATGGATACACTATCCCGGCTTAATGGAGCATAGAAATTAGATAAGTAGTTTATAGTGAGCACCTAATGTGCTATGTAGATTGTGCAGTGAAAGGGATCCAAGCTGAAATACCAGTCTATCCTGAGAATACAGATAACAAATATAGATTCACCCCCTTGATACAAAAGGTCATTTGTATATGGCAAGCTTAATTTGATTATTGGACAGGATAATGAAGTGGTGTAAATGAGTTATTGTTCCTTACGTCAAATACAATTGTTTTTTGACCATCAACAGTTATAGTCTATGAAATGGAAATAAATGTGTATAGTTTTACCATCCGATCTGTAGAACATGAGGTTTTATTTTGGCAGTTATGGAGTGGGGATAATTGCTACAGCTAATGTTTCCCATTCCGCCAAAATGTTATCATTCTTCTGAGGTCTTGGCTGATGTTAAGTTACCGCAGTTGAATAAATACTGGTAACAGTTCATGTATTGTGTCTATGAGATTAATGCTTGAATGAAATTTGGTGTTGTCCTAGGAAAGGATATATTTAGGTATATGATTCACAGAGTAATAAGTGCAGTGTGTTCCTGCATGCATCTTATGTGTAATCAATATCTTTAATTGTTCCTCTTGTTTTTATTTTACTCCTGAAATGTGCTTGGTCCATGGTGGTAATGTTTTAGGTAATATTACAGTTTCCTGTTTTTCAAACCCCTTTAAAGTGTACTTTTCTTCACGAGAAATGTTTGCTTTGCAGGGAAGAAAAAAATGAATTGGTTTCCGAGCTGAAAGATGAGCTTGAGGAGAACAAGGGTGTCCTTTCCAAACTAAGAAATGAGGTGGGTAGGCTTTGCTGTAAACATTTCTGAATTACTAGAATAATGCTTTACTAAATGTCACTTGTTATTAGTGGGAGAAAATAGGTCATCTTAATATGCGGTATGGAAAAAAAAAAGCTGTGGTATAAACACAATAGCATGTCTAACAGCACATATAATTGAATTTGACAACATCCTCTCATTAACTACAGCATGAGCATACTGCATCCTGTTTTAACTGTAGAAGTAAAATTACTGTCATTGCTTCTGGGAAAGAATAATAAATTTTGTTGATTGATGGCTAGGGTAGAAAGCAGCACTCAAAATGAGTAAATCTACCATTTTTCTCATTAATAACTTACACCCTGAGTTAACAGACTTAAAAGTTGACTATACTCTTAAAATTTATACTTTATTACTTACACTGTTATGGAAAAAAATAATGCAAGGGGAATTATTCATAGTCAAAAATTAATTCATGAGTTGCACAGAGTTGGTTACCCCTGATGGGCCTCAACTTCTAGGTAGTCTTCAGAATTACGAACACTAGACCCATTCTTTTGTTTTTTGACAGAATCTTCAGCTGACCCAAGATGCTCGTGCTGCCAGAACATACAGAGATGAAGTGGATGTCCTTAGAGAAAAGGTGATGAATGTCATCTGCAGGAGTTTGAAAAGTACTTCATATGTTGTGAATTAAGATGTAATTCATGCCATGTTTTCCTTATGCCTGTGGTCTTTTTTATCAAAAAAATATTGCTCCCTTACAAAACCACCAAACCAAATGCATGGCAACCCTAAAAACTGAAGAAGTACAATAAATATATAGTATTTAACTTATCAATATCCAGGCCAGCCGAGTGGAGAAATGCGATGCTGAGATCAACCGTTACAAAGAGAAGCTGAATGAGCTTGAGTTCTACAAAGCCAGGGTGGATGAGTTGAGAGAAGACAACAAGATCTTGGTGGAGACCAAGGCCATGTTGGAGGAACAGCTCTCCAGCAGTCACAGGAGGGTGGAGACAGTTATAGAACTGGAGAATGAGCTGATGAGATATAAGCAGAGAGTGGAGGAACTATACACAGTAAGTTAACTGAAATATAGGCTCGCAAAAGCTTAAGATATCTTTGGATATTATTAATCATATTTATTGCTTTTTATGTACAGACACAGATGTGTCTGTACATATAGCCATCATCTGCGTCTGCCGTCGCCGTCGTCGCCGTCGCCGTGCACTTTTACCGATAACACGATAAGTGGAAAACCATTTTACCTTTTGACTTGAAACTTGCAGAACTGATGAATATTCATAATACGCAGGTCAAGTTCGAAAATCAGCATGATCGGGTCACTTATAGGGAATTTATGCTGTTTTTTCACTTTTTTCAGCATGTATGCAGCACCGATAACACGATAAGTGGAAAACCATTTTACCTTTTGACTTGAAACTTACAGAACTGATGAATATTCATAATACGCAGGTCAAGTTCGAAAATCAGCATGATCGGGTCACTTTTTGGGAATTTATGCTGTCTTTTCACTTTTTTCAGCATATATGCAGCACCGATAACACGATAAGTGGAAAACCGTTTTACCTTTTGACTTGAAACTTACAGAACTGATGAATATTCATAATACGCAGGTCAAGTTCGAAAATCAGCATGATCGGGTCACTTTTTTGGAATTTATGCTGTCTTTTCACTTTTTTCAGCATATATGCAGCACCGATAACACGATAAGTGGAAAACCATTTTACCTTTTGACTTGAAACTTACAGAACTGATGAATATTCATAATACGCAGGTCAAGTTCGAAAATCAGCATGATCGGGTCACTTTTAGGGAATTTATGCTGTTTTTTCACTATTTTCAATATAAGTGCAACACTGATAACACAATATAAGAAAAACGGATTGGCCAATTGTAATTATACTCACAGGAGTGGTCAATCTTACTAAAACGCAGGTTGAGTTTGAAAATAAGCATAATCGGGCCATTACTTAAGAAGTTATACTATTTTTTCACATTTCCTCAGATTCAATTATTAGGCATGTTAACAGTCTCATTATTTAACTAATAAGATGCCTAAAAGTGTTTGTTTGATATTTCCTGCATCTTTACAACATTGTTAGTTGATTATGTAAAAAACATGGTAAACTTATTATCATGTATTGTGTAATAAAGTGTCAAAAATGGAAATAAACTCATATCATTGCAGTTTGTCAGATTCAATCATCCACTATGTTCAGAATCTCAGAATGGAGGAAATTGGACATTTAACACTGTTCTATTGATACTTTTCCCATCTCATCAATTTTCTTAGTTGGACATATAAAAATGGCAGTAAAATGTTTATTTTGTTTTATGTTAAAAAAGTGTTAAAAATGGAAATAAACCCATTTCAGAACAGTGCTGTCTTGTTTACATTTTGGCATTATCAAGGCGTGACTTTGAAGTTCCATGGGCCTGAAGACCTTTGCTAGTCACATTTTCTGAATATCTGTGATTCAAAATATTTTATAATTAAAAATTGATGGTCATTAAGCTGTTAAACATTATGTAATATTGCATCAAAATTTGAAGAAACCCCCATTTTGGGCACTGCTTCCATGATGACCATTTAAGGAAAATCATGTCACTTACTGTTTTCAAACTTACAGGATAGAAACATGGGACTAAAATACAGCTTCAGTAGGCAATGCAGTCTGTTTTTTTTTTTTTTTTTTTTTTTTTTTTTTTTTTTTTTTTTTTTTTTTGGCAGTTAAACAGTTTTTTGTGAAAATTTAATTTTTCACATATTGGCATTTTCAAGGTGTGACTTTAAAGTTCCATGATCTTGAAGACTTTTGCTTGTCACATTTTCTGAATGTCCATGTTACTAATATTTTATTAATAACATTTGATTGTCATTATGCTGTTAAACATTATGTAATGTTGCATCAAAATTTGAAGAAACCCCTATTTTGGGCACTGCTCCTATGATGACCATTTAAGGGAAATCATGTCACTTACTGTTCTCAAACTTACAGGAAAGAAAAATGGGTCTAACATACAGCTTCAATAGGCAACGCAGTCTGTTTGGTAAATTTTTCTGGCAATTTAACAGTTTTTTGTGAAAATTTAATTTTTCACTTATTTGCATCTTTATTTTCTGTTCTTTGTCTGTACATTTGACAGCTTTGCTGCCTTGTTGTTTTTTTTTTTAAGATTATTTGGATGAAACAAAATTACTGGTGAACCCAGTTTTGGTCTACGTTGTGCAAACTGAATAAACTCAAATCTAGGCTTCCAAAGGTATACAATTGATCAAAATTGATAGAAAAGAAATTCCTTTTCATCAACCTTACAGAACACATAAAAGTGCCTTTCCATTAATAAATATTCCTCATACCTTTTTTCTCAGGAAAGAGATGAGGACAAAAGAAGATGCCAGGAACTGGCAGAAGAGAATGCTCGTTTGGAATTTGAGAAAAAGAGCAGCATGAATGAAAGTGCAAACTTGGAACAGGAATTAAGTCAAGCCAGAGCAGAGATTACCACAGGTAACATTAACGTATTGTCTCATGTCAGAGATATTTTCTTTCTTTTATCTTTGAAGCAAAATGAATGTTCCGGTGAATAAGTAGTTTCAATTTTTCCCCACAATCATTGCATTAAAGATTCATGGAGGAAAACAATATCAGAAGTTGACAAAAAGAAATGGAAATGAGCAGGCACACTTTTATAAATCAGTATTATTATATTTCAGACAAACAGGCTAAGCATTGTCGGTGAAAATAATATTATCCTCATTTTATTTCATATTTAATCAGTTTCTATTTTCTCCCCCCAGGTCTGTCCAGCACCCTGTCAGACCAGATGAATGATACAGCCAATTCCAAGATATTGCGTCTGGAGCTGGAGAACCAGAGGCTCAAGCAGCAGGTGGAGGAACTGAAGCAAAAAACCATGGTGGAAAACTTTGACCAAATTCTTGAGCTGGAGAAGGAGAATGGACGACTGCAGAAGAGGGTAAGGCATTGGCACGTGTTCTGAAACAGCAGCAATCAGCATTGGAGTAAAGGGAATTCACCATTATAACTGTCCATTTCACATCTGTTTCACACACTAATTGAGGTTTTCCGTCAGTGACTGTTCCCCCTTCAGGGCCCATTCCCAATAAAACTCTTGGTCTATGTAGATTGTCACTGAATGCAATCAGATTAACATGCCTGCTTTTGTTATGTTGGTTCTCATATAATTACTAGCTTTTCTATATTCTACTCAAAGCCAGGAGGTGTGTTTATCTGCTTACCTGATTGCATTCAAAGAAAGTCCCTGCAGAGTTAGATCGATCTTTGAAGACCAATAGTTTCATTTGGATTGAGCCCTTAGAGTTATTCTAGCAATTCATTTTACATCATGCAAAACGTAAAATCATTTTACTATACATATTTTAGTGCAAGTGGTGTAATTTTATCTGATAAGCTTCTATTCACATATGCCCAATGTGACCTAATGTATATGATACCTGATGATTTTTTTTTAAAGTGAATCTCTTATGCTTCAGGTGGACAAATTGCAAGAGGCCTATGGAAGAGAGTCAAAAACTATTAAAGAGCTCGAACAAACTGCTGTTGAATTAAGAAGAGAAAAAGAAGAACTAAAACGGAATGTGGAGAATGTGAAAGTATCATCGGACAGGCAGATCAAGGAGTTGCAAAAAGAGAATGAGCAACTGACACAGAGTGTATCCACTCTCCGAGAACGGTGTGAAAAATCAGGAGACGTGAGAGTGAAAGACATTGAGAAAGAAAACGAGAGAATGCACAGGAATAAAAAAGAAATGACCACGTATATAACGAGATTGGAATATGACAATAGACATCTGCAGCAAAATATTGCCAAGCTGAAAGATAAAGTTGACAGGGCGGAGCAGGTTCAGGAGGACAACACAGCCCTGAACAAGCAAAACAAAGACCTGCACAAAACTGTGGCCACCCTGACCCTCAGTGTGGACAAGATGGACACTCTGGACCTTAATGTCTCCGATTTAAGTGTCGAGAACCGCAGGTTGGAAATTGTCATACAGGATTTGAAAAAAGAGGTGAAGAAAATGGAGAAAGTTGAGAAAGAAAATCTGGACTTGACAGTGGAAAATAAGCGATTGCAGCGTACTGTTGATCTCATGAGAAATTCCAGGTCAAAGGTCGTGACACCTTCTGACAGCAGCGAGGGACCAGTAAGTCCAAGGGAAGTTTTCTTGCAATCACCAGTGCCTCCTTCCCCTCAGCCATCTGCTCAGGAAGAAGAACTGAAAAGTCAGCTTGATGAAAAAGAAAAAGAAATTGGAGAGTTAAAAGGTTTTCTCGAAGCTGTTAAGACTAACAAAGCAAAGTATGACCAGTTAGAGGTAGATTTGTTGGATTTAGACACAGAAAACCAAAAATTACAGAAATCTCTAGAAGCAGCTAATGGGACAATGGAAGAAGTGAGGAAAGAGGTAACAGACTTAGAAAATGAAAATCAGAAATTGCACAAGACCATTGAAACATTGAGAGTTTCAGTCAAAAAACTTGAAGCACTAGAAAAAGATAACAGAGATCTCGAAACGGAAAATAAAGATATGAGTCGAGAAAGCGCAAATGTGGAAAAAGAAAACAAGCGACTCCGACAGACATTAGGCATGAAAGAAAACCTCGTGGATGAACTAAGTGGTAAACTGAGTGAGGTTGAAAGAGAAAATAAAAGTTTGAAAAAGAATATGGACAGGTCCCGAGAATCTTCAAGCAGAGTGAAGGAGCTTGAGAAAGAAAACATGGACATGCTTCAACAAGCCACCATGGACAAGAAGACTCTGGCCACTTTGAGAGAGGTGAGAGGACCTAGAAGATGTTGCTAAAATGGTTTTAATTTCAGTCCATTTAAAAGCGTATCAGTGGGTTTATTTGTTTTGCATCTAAAAATTTGGTTGTGCAGAGATGCATATGTGCATATTATTTTGTATCATTACTTCAGTGGTTTACTGTTAGTATTGCTTGAGCTTTTTGTTAACTTTTAAAGGTTGATTTCCAGCACATGGTGCAATCAATTTCTGAAGGATTTCAAAAAATTTATTTATTCCACACATTTTACTATCACAAGTCTTTTAAATATTTAGTATCTTACAAGTAGTCAATACTGACTGAAAACCAGTAGACCATTTTTTAAATTTTTGAATCAAATTTTAAGAGTAATTAATGAAAATATAGTCATTTGTGAAATATTACTATTAAATTACAATATTGTTGATATTTTAGGACTTGGTCAATGAAAAGATCAAGACTCAGCAGTTGAGCAATGAACTGGAGAAGCTGAGGCAGGAACTAGAGAGAATTGGGATCAGCAAGGAGAAGCTACTCATGGCTGAGCAGGCTCAGGATGAGAGGTAGGAATGACAACATCAACAAAATGGTTACAGAGCACAATTTTGAAGAAATCTGCTTTTTCCTCTCTAGCTACTTATCACACACATGTATATAATATCATCTACTAATTACAACCTATTCATCATTTTAAATAGGCAGAAAGAAACAAAAACATTGTAAATTTGATTGATGATGTAGTAAATTACAAAGTAATTACATGCAGTGTTAATTAATGGTGTCTGTGACAAATGACTACTGTGTGTGTTATTCAAGTGATTGCTAAATGAGGAAGTGATATTATTTCATTCAGCAAGTACAAGGCCCTGGAAAGTATGATGGAGGATGCTTTGAAGCAAAGTTCTCAAATTAAAGAAGAGAAGATACAGGCTTTAGAGAGCAGGTGAGGACGCTTTGGTTTAAATGAATTATGATTATTTCCCTTATGATTTTTACTAAGATATTTTCAGTATAATTATGAAACAAACTTGGCAACTTTTCAGTTAAAGCAACAAACTAGATAAGGTGTTTAAAGAATTCTTCATCATTTCAAATAAGATTTACAAGATGTTTTCTTTCCATTATTTTAATGAAACAAATCAAATCCAGCGACTCCAAAATCAGTGGTTCAATATTTATACACAGGCAGCATAATTATAAACTGTTTTAATTGTGAAAATAATATCTGTTTGACAATACGAAAGTATCACATTATTGATTCTAATTCAATTAAGGCTTGAAGAATCTAAGAATCGTAACAGAAAGCTCCAAGAAGAATTGAAAGCCATTAGAAAGGAAAGTGAGGCTTTGAAACAAAGATTGGAAGAAGAAAGTGCTTTGCCAGAAGAAAGGATGCCTGTTAAAAACAAGTGAGGTTTATTTTTATTTTAAAATTCCGTAGCCTACACTTGAAATTTAAGTAATTTCTGAAGAGTAAAAAAGATCATTACCATGATTAAAATGTATTACACTGTGATCAAGTATTTGATTTAATTATTATTTGCTTTCAGGTCTCTCAGTTTGGAACGTGCACAAGTGAGTGCCACCAAAGAAATCCTGCAATTGAAAGATCACCTAGTGGAAGTTGAGAGAGCAGTAAGTGCAAGCACAAAAAAAAGAGATAAAAAATTGAATGTTTAATAATGAGTTTATTCTACAAGGTAGAGCAACAAAGATTTTAATCTTAGTTTAGTAACATAAAAATATAGGTAATTGACTTTAAGGAAGCCTGTAACTTTGTTATTGTGAAGTGTCAGATATGTAACTAGTCAGTTTAAGAAGTTATATACACACAAATTTAAATGAGTTTTTCTTATTGATTTTTTCACCTTTTTTCAGAATGCCACTCTAATAGCAGAAAACAAGAACATGAAAGTTCAAACCAAGAGTGTTCAGGACAGGTTACATCAGATGGAATCCCAGAATTCCAGTCTGCAATCCCAGGTTGCATCACTTCAGCAACAGAGCAGCGGAATGCAGAGTGAGAATGCCAAGTTGCAGGTTTGTATCTGTTTGATAATTTCCTTTTCTGCAAAGACAAAGAAATGACAGCAGTAGCACTCTCTTTGAATAATTGTAAGACTTTACGTTGACAAAGTTTGGTCCATTCCTATCACATTTTGTTTGCAAGTTCTAACACTTCTTAAAAGTTGCAAAATTGTGTGAATGCTATTAAATGATCATATTTGTAAATATGGAAATTGGTTCATCTCCAGGTTGAAGCTACCACCCTTCAGTCTCAGAGTGCCTCCCTGATGCTCCAGAACACCACTCTTCAGAACCAGTACTCCACACTGGAAGCCGACCATCAGCAGCTGCGCTCAGACATGGATGAGCTGCAGAATGCTCACGAGCAGCTGGTTATGGACCACGAGGCACTTCAGCAGCTTCACGAGCAGCTCACAACGGAGTACGAGGCTCTGATTTCAGAACATGGCTCCCTGAAGTCAAACCACAAGGCTTTGAGGGCCGAGTTCCAGGAGCTGAGTAAGTTACAGGAGTCTCTGGTCTCTGAGAAAGCACAGGTCGAGGAACTGAAGCAAAAACTACAGAAGGAGAAGGATGAAGTGCAGTCAGAGCACAAGTCACTCGGTGGCTTGGAGTCGGAGCATAGGAACTTGAAACAAGAGCACGAGAGACTGACGAGCTCCAAAGCCCAGGTGGAGAAAGAATACCACAGTGTGCTAGCAGAGTACAAATCTGTGAAGACGGAATACAACCAGCTGAAACTGAAGCACACAGAGCTCCAGGGGGACATGGCAGACTGCAAAGACCAACTGAATGCTATGGATGTGGAGGTGTCCAAAATGGCGAACAGATGTGAGGTAAGATTCTGAGAAATAGATCTGAGGAATGTGACTCATGATTGGGACAGATTTTGAGAAAGAGATATCACAGAGAGTTGTACTGTGAACCATTTCAGAAGGGAAATGTACACCTGACGGTAATTATTGGACCATAATTGTTGACAGTAAAATCCATGGTCATAAATTACAATTTCACCTAAGGCACATGCCCCATAGGTATTGGCCTGAAAGTTTATGTCCTTTGGGTTACTCTCGTTAACTTCATTTTACAGAGTATAGCTATAATTGTGCAATAGCAAAAGGAAGAAATACCTTTTAAAACAAAATACTGTGGAAGTTTTTTTTTTATCTTGTTATGAATAAACAAAAAGAGAAGATTCATCATTATCATGGTCATATTGATACAAATTGTACTTTTCAACCTAGGCACTGTCTCATATGAATAACAAGCTTGAGGAAGAGAACAAGCAGCTTATATCCCAGGTGCAGCAGTTAATCCAGCAAAATCAAGACCTGCTGATGCAGACTTTGGAAAGCAAGGAGCACTTCCATGAAGAATCCAGATTATATATGTAAGATATAGAATGGATCTTAAAAATATCTGGGAAAATTTGGGTTATGTGTTTGGAAAACAAAAGTGTTTATTTCTCAAATGGTGGTTGGGGTTTGAAAGCAATTTTGAAAATTTTAGAAATATATATTTATCAGGAAAGCCATATAGGTTTTGCAGAACTGAGCTTTTAATTAACCTGTATAATTTAATGAGTATAAATATGCAGAATGGAACTAACTTAAAATATACAAGTAACAACATGCATCAAGCAGGCCAGATGCAACACTAAGACTTTTTAATCGTTTTTGATAGCTTTTATATTTATATGTTGGTTAAGGCAGTAATGCATGTTCAATAAGCTGTTAAATGCAGTTTTGTCAGCAATGGTGTGTTGTATATTAAATGTGTCTGCACCATAAATGTAGGAGCCAGTAAAAGATATATCTGTACATGGGGTTTTAGCTTAGATTTGTGTTATATTGGAAATGCATGATTATGTTGCTCAGCATGGTCTGTGTATTCAGTGTTGTAGCCAGAGCTATGTTGGTGTTATTGCTTTGATAGGGGGCAGCTTTCTGATCTTCGAAGGCAGAAGGAGAAGCTGGAAGAAAAAATAATGGAACAGTATAAAAACTATGATAGGTCACCCAAGAAGTAAGTAGTCTAGAGTATCCGTTCTGTGAAAAGCTGTTAAAGTTTTTTTGTACATTTAATACAGCCAAGATGTTTTTATTTAAGAATTAACACTGCAATATTTATGTATGACTAAATATGGATTTTTATTTATATTTTGAAATCATGCAAAATGAAATATTTTTAACTGCAGCAAAAGCAAAACAGAGCCTGTGAAGTATGTAGAGTTTGTCTGTTCTTTAAAAATTTAATAATTTTATTTGTTAGTTTGCATTAGTAACTATTTATCCTTTTACAGGTAATTTTTAATGTTAATTACCTGATATATTTAGATTGATTTATAGTTGGTGTGCGATTGCAGTGATTAACTTGACTTCATTTTGAAATAAGCTGTCAATTTCATATATGATAGCATGATTTGTTTATGCTAGGCTAGTTTAATTGTGCATGCATTGTTTGTAGATGTGGAATGGTGCCTTATAGTATAGTCATATCTTCAATTTAATAATTTTATTAACTTTTCTAAGAAAAGTCTTGGAAGTTAAGTACTGTACTTAAATAGCTAAAGCAAATCTACCACTATTTTATACTTCTGTTTGAGCCAGATTATTTCACGAATTAAAACTGAAAGATTCTGCAGAGAAAATGATATAATTTTCAGCCTATCATCTTCAGCATTTTCCAAAATTGCGTAATTATGCTAGAGTGAGACCAGATAACAGTGTTACCCACCTCTATTTTATCTGTTCTTCTTTCTTAGGCGAAGTTCCAGCATGAGCCAGATAGCCAGGAGAGCCAGCCTCTTATGGTTATTACCTTCCAAATATAACAGTGTTACATTTCTAACAGATTCCCAGTTGCCTTCAGAGAAGCTGTGAGATTGTACAGCATGCGGTTGATGATTAGCTTTCCTGATCACTCAATCAGCCCTTGAAGTGTTTTGGGAGATTTCTGCTGCTGAATATTTTTTAAGCGTGGTTTTGTTTCTCAAAAGATTTGTTACAAGTCATTCACCTTTTAATATGTTTATAACATGTTAAGTTCACCATGAGTTTCAGAGTGTTAATGGTTATTGACCTCTGGCTACTCCCATGGAGTGGTCAGTGTTTGGTGTAGTGACCAGGGATGGGATTTTTCTGACCATTGGGGGATTTCCGACTTGGGCGCCAAAAAGTCTCATCCCTGAGTAACCAAACCTTGATTCCAAGTCAAACTTGAAATCAAATAGAACATGTTTTGTCAAAGTAAGATGGCAATCAGAGCATGGCTACTGAAAGTGAGCTGGAGATGAGTTATGATGAAGTTTCTGTTACTCTGAAACTTAAGGTGATGAGCAGGTGTTCAGTGTCATGTTTTTAATGCATGTTGACTCGTTGTTTTTTGTGCTCGTTTCAGTGTTACAGACAGTTTTGTACTTTTGCAGATGACTGGAGCTTGTTGCTAAATTGTCCTTTCTTAAAGTGTTAAGACTGCAAATGTCAAGCTTACGTTACTTTAAAACATTGTGCTTTATGTTTTTGAAACTGCTATATTATTTTAATGCATGATTTTTTATGTTACAGATTTCCTTGACATGAGTTTGGGATGAACGTTATGTGTTCCATTAACATGAGTTGCTTTGCAAGCATGCCATCATTTCTTGCGCTTGAATTTCTGATCACTTAGTATGGTACCTTAAATGTTTAAATTGTAAATTGCAGGAATAGAGGGTTTGGGGCTCAACTTGTAAGAAAGGCAAGAGGTTTCATCTCAAGGGTATGTGGTTTGTGATGTATATATCAAGTTGTTCACATACAGATATGGTTTCATATATCATTTACACTAATTTCATTACATTTAATTACAAAAGTAATTAGTTAATTAAAATTTAATGAGATGTCACAGTCATTTTGATCCATGTAGAAAGCATATGCCTAAGTTTTTGTATCAAATTTGTATAAATGTGCTATCTTTTCAGAGGAAGAGAGAAAATGAGAGAGGTGAACGTCCAAGATCAGCAATCATAGAACATGGTGGTCACCATGGTGACAGCCCAGGTGACAACTCCTCCCTGGGTTCATTTGGCGACTCCATAGATGGCGCTGAAGTAACTCTTGTAGGGATCAGGAAAACAGCAGGTAAATAAAAAGATGCTCAAGCAATGTTGAATTTTAAACTGTTTTATAACATTTCTTTCCCTAATGTGCTGTGTGTGTAGAATTTTTCATAAATGATCAATTAATTTTGCTCTTTCAGCCCTCTTCCAGATGGTTCAGTGCCTTCAGAAGATAAAAAAATATTTTGATGTGTTTTTATTATATAATTTTTCCATCTTTTGTTCTTAGCAGAAGACGGCTACATGCAACAGAAGATGCGTGACTGGGAGAGTGCAAAATTGTCCAAGCATTCACGCAACCTTGCAAAAAGCACTACAGCTCTTAATTATGAAAATTACAATGGTCAATTCACTATGAGAGGTAGATGACTATAGTTTAATACCTGTTAACCTTATGTTTACAATGATATAACAACCGTTTTCAATGTAAGCCTTTGTTGTTGTAAATTCTCAGTAATCAATACCATGAACACTTCTCCTTTTATGGTTTTCATTTGCTGTTCTTGTTTGCTGTTGTAATGCACTAATCATGGTGTTTGCTTCTGTAATAATTCTTTTCAATTGAAGTAAATTGTTAGCAGGGGCTTTTTAGTCCATTTTTTTAGATTCAAATAATTGGGAGCTTTTTTTATGTTAGCTTACTAACACAGGGCGGCCCTGGTTGAATACTGTTTTAGGCTCTAAATCCTCCGAGGATTTGTTGAACATCGACACTCCTCGCAGTGCCCGGAGCGATGGCGTCCAGGCCGATGTCGAATCACTGTCTTCTAGTAATGCTTCTTGGCATTTCTTAACACAACCTAGGAATAAAAAGAAAGGTAATTGGTATATGCTGTAGAAGAATCCCCTCAGTACAAAAAAAATCTTTCTGATGAAGTATAATGTCAGTTGGAGTTTATGGAAAGATCGTAGGATGTGGTGTTTAATGTGTTTACTTTTATCAGCTATTGTTGTGTGTTGCTGTTCTGTTTAATTTCTGATCTTCTCTCATATTAAGGTGTGGTTTACCATAAAATGACAGTTTTTATCTGGAGTAGAAGATGGAATTTCTTTTACCTTGACAAATTCTTTGGATAAAGCTCAGTGGAAACTTAAAAGAGAGTCATTCTTTTCACACACATTTTGCACTGACTGGCCATTTTCACCCAACAAGAATGTTGGATTTTCACCATAACAAATTTTTTCCTGTAGTTTATTAACATAGATAAATATTAAAACTATTTAAAAAAAAAGAGAAAAGAAAAAGGAAAAAAAAACTGTCAATAATAGTGCCACATCTTAGAGCTTTACTGCTTTGTCACACAATCAGTGGACCTCCGTAGATGGCTTCATTGCTCTGTTTATTGCAGGCCCCAGACACAGGAAAAGAATGACACTGGCAGGAATCTTCTATCCATACACAGGCAGGAATACATTATATCAAAGCATCACCATTTTTACCCTTGCCTGGATTGACAAGCTTGAACATGCCCCAACCCCATAATGCTTTATTTATTTGCTTTGACATCCTCAGCGGGATACATATAGTTTGACATTTTTGCAGGATTTACATAGCAAACTGGTGCCATTTAATTAAAGTCATTTTCAGCATGGTTGTGAGGTGTCGTGTGTGTTGCATGAATATCATTATGTAGTGATTAAAATAGTATGCTGATAAAAATAATAAATTTGTTGCATGCGCAGGGTTCATTTTTACCAACATGTGCGATCTTTTCCAGGTGGTTGCATGAGTAGAACGTGTTCACAACCAGATTAACTTTGACTGGAACAGTCTTAGACTTATGACTTGGCCATATGAGCAGATGGCTGGCTAAATTGAGAGGAACTCCAATTGTTATCCGACTTCCAAATGACTTTTTCTAGTCAAACTTAGTCTGGTTGTGAACTCTGTCGTAGTAACTGATATTACAATATCTGTTTTTATTGTTGTTTTAATTAAAATTAAAAGTAAACCAAGCGGGTTGCGGACAGCTTTCTAGTTTTAACACGACAGATGTCAGTAGTATCCAATGCATCCTAGACTTATTTTATGGCATTATTTTAGCTTGAGGTTAAGTTTTTGATATGAGCTAACATGTTCTTCCAAGCTAAGGTTGACATTGATTTGTACAGTCTGACTCTATTAACAAATGTTAAACAAATGTATTTTGCAGGGATCAGACCATAAGGTAGTTGTAGACCTAAAATAATAATTTACAAAGTAGTAATGTTTTGCCTTTACAATACAGTTTTCAAAAGAAAAACTTTTTTATTCTACTTCAAAAGCAAAAGGAGGACTGTATAATATTTGCACGGTACTTTGTTTCTTTCATGTAATATTTCACTTTTTCTTCAGGAGCCTATGAATTGCCAAGCAACCAAAATAATTTGTCTTCACATGGCCACCCTGGAACCCCAGGCAGAGGTAAAAACTGGTGGTTTGAAAGCACTGTTTTATTTAGTAAAGACGACATGTATTTGAAGACTTGATATAAACTCTGTCATTAGAGAGAAATTATCTTTACGTTATCTTGAAATTTAGATTGAAAAAACTTTTTTGGGGGAGGGGGGGTTAGAAATTACTATCTTGTCCTTTCCTAATTTGATTCTTTCAAACTACTTGTCTTATATAACTGGATATTATCCCATGTAAAAAAGTTTAACTAATTGGGATTGTATTGTATTAGGGAGACAAGGCAGTATTAGCTCAGAAGATAACATTCCATGTAAAAAAAAAAAACATTGTTTAACTAATTGGGATTTTATTGTATTAGGGAGACAAGGCAGTATTAGCTCAGAAGATAACATTCCATGTAAAAAAAAAAACTGTTTAACTAATTGAGATTTTATCATATTAGGGAGACAAGGCAGTATTAGCTCAGAAGATAACATTCCAACACGTGACATGGGCCTGCACTCTGGAGAGCCGCCCTTGGACAGCAGTCTACAGACTAAGTATGGCCAGAGACAGCCTGCATGGGAAGCATCAGACAGCCCACACAACTCTCCTAGAATCCACGAGAGAGATGAATCTCCAGGAAATGAAGAGATCACCCTGGAGCAGTTCTTGGAAGAAGCTAACAGAAATACCCCACCAACTTTGGTAAGGCAGAGATGCTCAACTGGTTCAGTTTATTTAGTTGCACCTGAAAAGGGCTGAAGGAAGCAAATTATTGATCTAAATACTCCATAATATCATTCGGAGCCAGTTTTAATAACAATGTCAGCCTTCATTTTATCCATTGATTCAGAACACTATGCAAACAATTAACTTCATCTAAGTCTTTGTCATCTTCCTCCATGAGGAGCCTATGACTTACAGTATATTTCAAACTACAATTACTTTCTGCAACTTATTCAGTTTAAATTATGTTAATGAGGCATAGGCAGTATTTATTATAATGATAATGCACTAAAGGTTATTTTTGCAACTAAGGCTATTGTAGCCAAATGTCACACAACAACTTTTTTGGTTCATGGGACACTTGCTTGAATTGTTTGTTAAATTCATTTTCAGGGTTTGGAGGACACAAGAGGCAAAGACAATAAGAAAATGAACAATGACTATCAACAAGAACACGAGAAAGTCATAAACAGACCAACTCCATTACGACCAAGCCCTAGGGAAGATCCCTCAATGAAGAGATTCTCTAGCCATATGCCTGATTTACAACATGGTGGTCACAAAGTCCCGCTTAATATCTCCAAAAATTCTTTTGTCTCAATGCCAAACTTAAACGATTCTGAGGATAGCCCAAGAGAAAATATGACTCCTAATAAATATGGAGAAAATAAGACATCAACTCCAACGGGGCCAAGTTATCCGAAGTATAGTACGCCATTTATTATCAGGTCATTTGCAGACAGGCAAAAGAATACAACAGACCATGAACCTAATACTTCAGTTGCTGTAAAAGACAGAGTCTCCCAGTATAACAAACTAGACCAAGGGTCCCCATCTAATTTCCCACAGAGGGGACGGACTGTTAGTGCAGAGAAACAGGCTGCGGAAAGATTAGATAGACTGACAACTCAAACCTATGGGATGAATCTAAATGAAAATAACAGAGGATACAAGGATGACCTTTCTCTTTCAAGTAGTCAGAAATCTACGGAATATGAAGCTGATGTAGGTTCAAGAGGCAGAGGGTATCCCAATGGAGGTTCTGACACGAGGAGTTACTCTACCTCTAGCGATCAAAGTAATGACTCACGTGGCTATGTTGACTTTGGGAAAAGTGGGCCAGATGGCAGTAAATCAAATGTACCAGTGGCGCCACCACGTCGCCTTAGAGATGGAATGTCCCCTCGTAGGGAAAAACAACGGGCACCGTCTCCACCCCGCCCTGCTAACTCTTCTGTGAAGAGAAGAGCTCCTTCTCCTCCTGTGAAACAACCAAGTGATATTTCGTCCCCAAGGCCCGAGTCAACACCTGGCACTCAAAGTGCCGCCAGTATGCTTGGGATCCGTACCCAACACTCACACATGCACCCACACGGTTGCAAAAGTGATTGCTATCTTACGCCGTATGTTCGTATGACTGGGTTCAAATCTAACACAGATAATGACAGAAAAAACGGTAGTGAAACTACTTCCCCCAGGACTCCAACAACCAGTGCCAACACTGGACAGACACCCGGGAAAGATACAACTTCTCCTGAGGGGAAGAGTTCAGTGTGGTATGAATATGGATGTGTGTGAGTTGTGATCTTTCTAGCGGAATAGTTAAAAACTGAGTGGATTTCTTTGAAATTTTATCAGACCCTTGTGAGTTGACATACATACTGTATATGTGTGTGTGTGTGTCACATGATGTTTCAACGTTGTGTATTTATTTAGTCTTTCATGTGCTCAATTTCTAAATAGACCAATGTATGGTAAAATCTCTAAGTTGATCATGTTTATTATTGCTGTATATTAGATCGTTCAGCATCTTAAACAGAACTGATGTTTGTCATTTTGCTTTTGCTTTGAACATAACAGCATTTGTGATAGTGTTAGTTTGGGCAAAGTACTTTGTTAGAATTAGTAGGTCAGACCTTGTCACAATTCAGTAGGTCACCTTATATAGTTCATACCAATCTAAAATGAGTATGAAATACAAGCTGCCAAAAGCTATTTATACAGGCCTTTTTACATAAGAATGTTTTAGTCAGACAAATAAGGGAACAAGTGTTTAGACGGATAAGAAAGAATTTCTGTTACGGTTATAATTGAAGGTTTGTGCAGTGTATTTATTACTAATATAAACATCGATTTTATTTGAAAGTGTAAATATTGTTTTAATATATTTTAAACAATGCATTTGAGTACAACATAATTAACATTACCTTCTGTAAGCATTTATGGGTTGATTTTGCTTTGTGAAATGCCAGCACAAAAGATAGAAGTATTATCTTGTTTATTGATTGCAAGCTTTGTTTATATTTTTTGTTGTGATCTCACTCCAATGCTGCCATCTTGTGTTAACTGACATATATAAAATCAGTTTTAGAAGTTTGCATTTCTGTTTCCATAAATTAAATGTAAAGACCATTAGCAATTAAGGGGATAAAAGGATTCCCATTATATCAGTGTTTTTGTAGATATTCCAATCTGCATTTTCTGAACTAAAGAGCTGATGGCGGTTTTTCTCTGCACAGATTTATTAATAATCTCAGTGCATTAGACAACATTTGTATACATATTGTCCACTTTTGTGCAAACATTAAAATGTATACTTTTATTGAATGATCTAATGTTGTTTTTATCATTGACGAGGCTGTACTTTATAGTACGATGTACCACGACATGGATTTTCGTTAAGTGACCAGTTCTCGTTCTACGCTGTATCGATAAAAGGATAAAACGAACCTGGTCCATTACGGTGGTCCACACTCAATATAACAGCCTTCTTGTGTTGTTACTGATGATGCTATCAAAATAACTCTTGGATACATCGCTTTGGATTTAAACTTCATGTATACTTGGGAGTAGACCAGGTGATTTCCATCTAAGACAGTTTAGTATTTATTTCTCTTCTTGGTAGAAAATGAAAAAAAAATCGTGTGGCGGTGGGTGCACGTGAAATGACCAGTAAAGGCTCACCACGATTCCCATCATAAATTGAATATTATTTTCCACAGGCTTACTTCTTTAACACATTCGCAAATGCAACACAAGATCACGCTCTTCCTTTCAAGTACGCAGATGGGCGATCACTGGTCTGGTTGAGATTTTCTTTTTGAAATTAATTTTATTTTCAGAATTAAATCTGGATTTTATTTCAAAAGAAATCTTAAGATTACCCACCCTATACGTCAATTTATATCGGTGCAACATGCTTCGTCTGCTTACATGTGCTGTACAAGCAAACTGATGATTGGTAGCCTAGGTATTGAAGGGGAAAACCTTAACACGTACATGTCAAATGAAATTGTGCGCTTTTGTGTAGAAAATTTTATGGGAGAAACCCGAAACAACCCAATTTAGATACCTTGATCTTTTAGGCAAAAGAGAAGGGGGAGCTGAGGGACCCTGTCAACTTAAAAGTATGTATCTAAAAAAGCCATTGAAATATTACTTTGTGCGAGACCCCAGTTAAAATTACATACCATGGGTTTGAAAATCCCCAAAATGCTTATTTTTGCCACCCACAGCTTCTTACAAAACCTTACATACACCTTAAAATGATTTAACCCCTTAAATATATATATTTTTGGAGCGTGCCTGATGTTGACATTTCCATTGGAGCTTATAGGGAAATGCTCGCTGTTATAACGGCTGGCCAGTCATTTTAAGATAATATCAACCTTTATAAATTTTATCAAAGATCGAATCCAAGTGCAGAGGAGGGGGAGATACAAAAAGGATTGGTGAGTACGATGAAGTTGCTTATTTTCCCGGGAAATCCATTTTGGCGAGTAAATCTCATGGAGTGTACCTTTAATCTATCCAAATACGTAATTTTTGTTGTTGAAAACTCCCACCCGTTTAGATTTGCCAGCGATAGGGCCATGCGGACTAGAAATGTTTGGTGTCAAAATGGAATTTGGTCCACCAAAATAGATAATGTTTTCAGAGAATAAAAGTTACAAACGAAATTCAATTGGTATTTTTCCAGGAAATAAGGTCAGGAACACATTCAAAAACGATCTTTAGGCATAACCTCCAAACACTGTTCAGTCCACCAAATTTGTATCCATGAACGTTCTTAATATGTTAAAAATGTCACGCACGATGCCTGAGGAATGTGATACTAGATTACTTTTTTCAAAATCTGCCAGTTTATTTTTAGGTATATCATAAAGATTAAATTATCTGGGAATGAAGGTGCAATGCTCATATGAAAATAATTTTTCATCTTTTAACGAATTAGGATTCAGTCATTCTCAATATATATATAGGTTCATTTGAAAAAAAAAACCGAATAATGGGAATGAATTCGAAGTTAAAGATATATTCGCAAATACTACTTATTCTTTATCTCTGGTGCTAGAAATGATGAATCTAGCTTATTGTGTTACCCATAAAAAAAGTATCGGAAGTTTAAAAAAATAAGCCTTTTGGATAATATTTGCACGTTATTAATACTAACAAAAATTAGACTGCGCTAAAGGGGTATTACGAAATGCGCGTTTATTTTACTTACACATTTTGTCTTCCACCTCAAGTATATTTTTTACAATGCCTGTTAACCTAGGTTTTGTAAATTTCTTTCCATGAGAGTGCACTTTTCCTGTGTTTAGTTTTAGTCCGCTTCCTTCATCTTTTTTTTTTTTATTTTATTTCATTTTATTTATAATTTTTGTGTGTGTGTATCCAGGGGCGGATACAGAATTATTTAAAGGGCGATTTTTCAGGAAGGACATAATGAGGAATTTACCTATTAGCATGTAAGCTCTAGTGTTTGACAACTTAGATTGTGTGATCGCCAGGGAGATGTGAAAGAAGGCCAGTAACCACTCAGACTTATAACAATGTTAAAACGAATATTAAAAAGTGCAGTTTTCAACTAATGTTTAAGGGGATAAAGTAAACGTATAAATGAGAAATATTTAATTTCAATTTTATCTTATTGTCTTATTCATTGTTTTCTTTTTTTCCTCCCTCTACTCATGCTACTGGCATCAGAGTACTGATAACCCGAAGCCATGAATGGAGGCGTCCGTTGTTAATTATTACCT
Source organism: Lingula anatina (assembly GCF_051362555.1). Taxonomy (NCBI): domain Eukaryota; kingdom Metazoa; phylum Brachiopoda; class Lingulata; order Lingulida; family Lingulidae; genus Lingula; species Lingula anatina. Next base: position 26,899,743 of record NC_141768.1, read on the forward strand.
ATATCAGTACACCTTTTATATGCAAAAGATATTCATTTGTTTCTGCTGCCTGTTATAAGTTAATCTAGGTTTCTCGTGTGACCTACCGCTGCTTTCTTTCGTTTCGTAAAATAACAATAACTTGTTTTTCATTTCTCAGAATAACAACTCAGTTGATTACAAAATATGTTTTAGAGTACTGAGGTGGCTGTATATGCTAAGTCCAGTGTACTTTCAATTGACTCACTACAATTCTCTACAATCAAAACAATAGTGCTCCCTCAGGCTACCTCGAAAATGCAGTCACCCTATTACATTATCCACATTTTGGATCAGTGTTCGAATACACGCGTTCTATAGTGGCCTGAGAGAAATTCAGTTTAACGGACATCGGGCCTATCATACTTTTGGGGAGAAGGTATGTTGCTCAGAAATTGTCATCAAATTTGCCTGTACATTTCGAAGTCACTGCTTAGTACTTATTACTCTAAATATAAGACAAAATGAAAAACAGAATACTCAAAATAAATAATAGTTAACAAAATGTGTATGTTAAAAACATATTATAATCAATTATGGGCATCACTATCAAACGCCACCCCCTATGAACATGTTGACCAGGAACGCCACCATGTGACCTGATATCACAGAAGGTATAAAAGCGCGAAATTTTGAAATTTCGTTCATTCAACGCACACAGATCTGGAGCAACAAGAAGGATGCCATGTACTGCGCCCTGTAACAAGATAAAAGGACACAGGAGTGGACTCGCATTTCTTCGAATCTTTCCTTCGTCCCAAGTCAACGCATCGCTCATCGACATTTTGTTTCTTGCACACGCAGTCGTCTGGACAGTGGATTCGACGTTTCTCTAAGCTGGCCAGCTTAAAAACCTTCGCTTCTTTTCACGAGGAATCGTCGCTCAGGAATCTTCGCAGGATACGTCATCGGCTTTATGCTGTTGTAGGCTATATTCTTGTAGTGTCATTGCATATATTTCTATGCATTCCAGGTTTCTTTTTATTAAATACATAGGTAGAAAAATTTACTAAATCCGTTATTCTTTCTTTTAACAGAACTCGATTATGGCGATGCACGATAGAGCTCCCAGCTGCAAGGAGAAGAGGGCCACATCTACACTTCAGCTACTTCGATCAATCCTTGGTGCCAGCGAGTCCGGCCAGGGTCTGTCTACGAGGTGGCTGCATTGCGAGAGTGTTCAAGGCATGTGGTGTTCCACTGAGATGGAAAACCCATAAAGGTAAGCCCGACTGCTGAGTGCTGACATAGGTTGAAAAAGTCATTAATCCGTTTTTCTTTCTGTTTACAGACCTCCATTATGACGATTCTCGATAGAGCTCCCACTGACAACTGCAAGGGGAAGAGGGCCATATCTACGCTTCAGCTACGTCGATCAATCCTTGGTGCCAGCGAGTCCTGCCATGGTCTGTCTACGAGGTGGCTGCATTGTGGGAGCGTTCAAGGCATGTGGTGACTGAGATGGAAAACCTTTAAAGGTAAGCTTGACTGCAGAGTGCTGACATAGGTAGGAAAAGTCATTAATCCGTTTTTCTTTCTGTTTACAGAACTCGATTATGGCGATTCTCGATAGAGCTCCCACTGCCAACTGCAAGGAGAAGAGGGCCACATCTACACTTCAGCTACGTCGATCAATCCTTGGTGCCAGCGAGTCCTGCCATGGTCTAAGAGGTGGCTGCATTGTGGGAGCGTTCAAGGCATGTGGTGTTCCACTGAGATGGAAAACCCATAAAGGTAAGCCCGACTGCTGAGTGCTGACATAGGTTGAAAAGGTCATTAATCTGTTTTTCTTTCTGTTTACAGACCTCCATTATGACGATTCTCGATAGAGCTCCCACTGACAACTGCAAGGGGAAGAGGGCCACATCTACGCTTCAGCTACGTCGATCAATCCTTGGTGCCAGCGAGTCCTGTCATGGTCTGTCTACGAGGTGGCTGCATTGGGGAAGCGTCCAGCGAGTCCTGCCATGGCCTGTCTACGAGTCGGCTGCATTGGGAAAGCGTCCAGCGAGTCCTGCCATGGTCTGTCTACGAGGTGGCTGCATTGCGAGAGCGTTCAAGGCATGTGGTGTTTCACTGAGATGGAAAACCCTTAAAGGTAAGCCCGAGTGCTGAGTGCTGACATAGGTTGAAAAAGTCATTAATCCGTTTTTCTTTCTGTTTACAGAACTCGATTATGGCGATTCTCGATAGAGCTCCCACTGCCAACTGCAAGGAGAAGAGGGCCACATCTACACTTCAGCTACGTCGATCAATCCTTGGTGCCAGCGAGTCCTGTCATGGTCTGTCTACGAGGTGGCTGCATTGGGGAAGCGTCCAGCGAGTCCTGCCATGGCCTGTCTACGAGTCGGCTGCATTGGGAAAGCGTCCAGCGAGTCCTGCCATGGCCTGTCTACGAGTCGGCTGCATTGGGAAAGCGTCCAGCGAGTCCTGCCATGGTCCGTCTACGAGTCGGCTGCATCGGGGAAGCGTCCAATGCATATGGTGTTTTACTGAGATGGAAAACCCTGAAAGGTAAGCCGGGTGATTGGGAGAGAAATGGACTAAAAAGGTTTTTTTGAGTTGCAGTCTTTGCCATAAACTTTTCATCTTACTAGCCATTCGGACCTAAACTTTCCCCTAAACTACTGGTCTGAGTCGGGATTCACTGGTCCGAATACAAATTTTAATAAAACTGGACTGGATTGCACTTTTTAACAAGACCTTGACATTTTTAGAATTATGATGTAACATTTACATTAAAAATTTAATTACATCAAAAGTTATTTTGAAAACTTAAAAAATCTTATGGTCAAATGACCAATTTAAACATTCTGACAGATCTACTTGTCCGAACTATAATTAGTGTCAGTCATTGATTACACATAAAATAATAGACATATTGAAACAGCAAAGGGTTGGTAATTCAATAAACGGTCTTAATAATAATTGGAAAAAGTTACCATTTTAGAGAATAAAAGAAAAGGAGTTGAGACCCTGGAAAATTGCAACGTGAAAATTAAGCGACTGCCTGGACAGCAAGAAGTGCAGTGACCTGATAGTGCTGGGTTTGCCTTGGAAAAGCACAGAAGATGACTTGAAGGCTAACTTCTAACAGTTTGAAGTCATCGTGGCACAGGTACTCTTTGCTACTCGTTAAAATCACTGATATGGGTTTCATGAAAGTTCCTTTGAGGTTAGTCTTTAATTCTAAACCAAAAGGATTAAAATGGAGCAGTCATGAGTCGTTACTTGTAACAAATGATTGCAATTTAGATCTTCTAATAAAACTAACAACTATTTAAATTGAACTGCTTATGACGCAGACTGCTTTAACTACACGATTTATGGGAATTAAACAAACTAATGCTATTTTTCCTTTCTGTTTACAGAATTCGATTATGGCAAATCCAGATAGAGCTCCCACTTTTCGTAAGAAGATTCCAGCCATGGTCTGTTTACAAGGTGGCTGCATGGGGGAACATCGGAAGCATATGGTGTTCCTCGGAAATGGAAACTTCCATGGAAGCCGTAAAAGGTAACTCATGTTATTGCAGAGAATAATACACTAAAGTCATTTTACCTTACAAAATTCTTGAGATAAAGCCCTTAGCCACATTAATTATACAGCTCACTTCCACTTCTGGAAAAAAAATTAAGGTTAATGGGTTGGGTAGGGAGTAGAGGTAAATAGGGAAACTAATGTCTTCTAAATTTCTGTTTTGAAGTTGAGGCAGATAGCATTGGTGAGCGCCTGGCCTGATGATGGTCCATTTTCATAAGTTTAAAATGGAGAAAGCGATATCAGCATTTGGAATTTCAAGTCCTTGCCTAGTTGTTATATCATTGGAATTTAGGACCCTTTAATGTAAGTTATAGGCCAGGGTAGAGAGTAAAAAATGATCTTAATCGTCATTTATTCTATAGATATTGCATATCTTTTGTCAATACAAATTCAACAAACTGGGCATTTTGTGCAACGCCTTAGACAAAATTGTCTTAAATTAGACCGTTTTGAAACAGTTGTCTAAATGTAGACATTTTTGTTTTCTATTTACAACATACTCAAGAAAATTCATATAGCAGACGTTTTAAAATCCAAAAGCCCTTTCAATTTGTCACAAACTTGCAAAAAAAAAAAAAAACATGAAAAAAACTCATTTTAGTGGTCAAAAGCTTTTAATTTGTCACAATTTTGCAAAAGAAAATCACTCGAGCAAAATATTTTGACATCCTATCGGCCAACTTTCAGATCTTCATCAGTTTCAATGTGGTACACGTGGCGTTGTCACTGGTCTAGAATACCAGAAGCTACTACCCCCAGCCTCGCCCTTGTGGTACTTAGAGACAATCGTATAGGTGAGCATGTATTTTCATCTGTTTATGTTGTTCAGATTGTTAGGGGTTTTCGCGTTTCATATTCCTTCCTTTATCCCTCTTATTTACTAGTCACTTTCTTTTTGTAGAATATTAGCACTCGCCTAAATCAGAATGTTGTTTTGTGTTGTGTTATAGAAATAAAATAAAATAAAATAACCGTGTTTTAAAAGAACCAAAGCATTATGGAACATCAAAATACTACAGATAACGATGTGTAAATACCAGTGACATAAATGTTTTTGTTGCAATTACTGCAAGCTCTCAATTACTTTTCATGCCTTTGTGTGAACATTACATTTCATTTGTAGGCTACGATAGGGCAATTTTCCAGAAATAATGCCCGAACGCAGATACCATCAAGCCTAGCCAAAATGTCCAAGATGTGAAACACTAAATGGCGCGAGCAACACCGAGCCCATGTAACCACTTTCATTGATGATTGAACGCCCTAGCAGTCTTAGTTTTTAAGGACACGGCCTGTCTGCAAAAAAAATTTAGAGAATGTGGAATGGTAATGACGAGCAATATACTGAATGTTATCTAATAATGTACTGAAGTATTTTATATAGAGAGTTTTTGAGCTTCATGGATCACAGATATGAGTCGGGTGTAATTGTATTTAGTAAGTTTTATTTTTTTCACTTATGACAGTGAAACATTTTATTCCAATAGCTTAAGAGAAAACTGAAGTTCAGTATGATCATTCATAATTCCATAAATGTTCAATTGAATAAGATGAATTGTGGTTCTTTGGTTAAGTCTGCCTCTACAGTTATTATTAAAATTTAAAATAGAATATCCAGTTGCTTTAACCACATTCTAAATGCAGCTATGTTTTCGCTCGCAAAACATTGGTATTACCACCACTTATGGTCATCTGTGCTTTATTTCAATCTAAGTGATGTAGTTATTTTTCAAATTTGTGCTTTTGATGATGTGGAGTTATTCGTCAGTATAGCGTTTGAGAAGATCATAATCCGCACACTTACCTCAACTAAACCTCACGTCTTTGTAAAATCTGACTTGATGTAAATGATTTTACATGAAGAGGTTTTACATTGATAGCTTGTGCAAAATATATAATGAAATATTTTACGTTTGAGAAAATATTTCATTATATTTTTGTACACAGTCTGCTCCTCGTGAGGGATGGCTGGGTGCACACGGTCATCTCTCAAGATTGAGGATCGCACATTACTTATATTACTAATATTGCGATTTTCTCAAGTGTTATAGTTGACAAATATATCCAATTCATCATATATGCACCTTTTTTTCTCCAGACCCAAAAATTCATATTGAAATTTGCATGGACGGTCATACAGTGTTATATGAAACATGTCGAAGCAAGCTTGCTTTATTCTTTACTTGTATCACACAGGTAGTTGCGATTTTAAGGCTAGATGAAGTTAAAATAAGCCTCAGTTTAATTGTGTTAAGACTCTAGTAAATGTGTCTTAATTGTCTTCTGTACCTCTTACAGTAGGAATTACATGTACTTTGGTAAATTATTGTGTACCAGTATAGTGCATATAGAAAATAGTTTGTGGTCACGAGAAAGTTGATACCATGCTGTATAAAACGGGGCAATATTTATGAACTGTAAGGCGCCATGCCAATAATAAAACTGAAGTTATCACGTTTCTAGTATTCGGGCGTGGGCATTTTCCCGACATTCCCTCTAAAGGTTTAGATGGTTTTTTTCCCCACGGCCCGAGGGCATCGGGTACTACCATTTATTGATTCATTGCATTTACATAATTCATTAATGATTACTAAAGTACTTTTGAAATTGAATGTTACTGTATATAATAGTTGAATAAAACTATATTCTCCAAATTTTCTTTTTGTTAAAAAAACGGAAGGGGTGTGCAGATGGAAAAATAATAATCAGATTTGCAAATTAATTTAAATGGAGTTGCATGCCTATGCACGCGGCTCGTTCTATTATCAGTCGAATTTTATTTTCAATTGCCCCTTCTCACTTAAACTCAATTTAAGATTTGGAGATTTCTGTTGCGTAGATTTCTTCCATAAAACTAGGAAATGTCCAGGTAGTAAAATTTATTTTTGGAAATAAAAGTGCGGTCTTGCGTAACTTTTTCTCCGGGCATAACTTTTATCCCGAGTCGGATTGGAGCCCCTAGAATCTAGAATCAACTACCTTACATAAATATATCCCGCTGTAAATGTAGGAACCCAACATTTGATGTTAGTGAAGAGGTATCTTATATATAGGGGTTCATTTTATTGATTCCCCCTACCCCACGAAAAAAAGCACTTTTAAAAATTCAGTGTGTTGACGGAACGATTCGAATTAAGCATTAAATAAATAAATATATTAACAATAAACTCACTAAATTCACGATGCAGGACTCTGATATTTTCGACATGTAAGAATTTTTGTCGCATACTCGATTGACAAACCACATCTAAGATGATCTCGATTCATAATCAGCTATGACTGTGTTAAGAGAGGCATTTATATACAAGACAGTCGAAAGGAAAGATCTTAAGTAGGTCGATGGCATTAAAAATCACAGCCTCACAGGGCCCATTTTTGGGCACATTTTACTTTTAGTGAAGAATTCCTGTTTAAATTTAAATTTTGCATACTTCAAGATGACTTATTACCCTTTGCATCCACGCAAAGGCAGCCAGTTGTTACATTTGATGCCACTCGCGCTTTACCCGTTTTGGAAACTTCTATTTCGATCGTTATATTTCAAATGAATGCAGCTGCAGGTTATAAAATCCATCCGTGTGAAATTCACCAAACACTTTCACACCACTACCAATTCCTTCCTAAAAAAACTGAATTTATAGGCCTACTGTGTTACGTAGAGTCTTTTTAAAAACTCTTCTTTTTAAAATAGAGAATTTCAATATTTCTTCAAATCGAAAGAAATGTAAGCAAGCAAGTTACAAGTCGGTATAGAATATTGCATTTATTAAAACCATTTGTCACTATGGGCAGTAACAATATACTTTCGACCTTATATAACTGTCTCCATGAAAAAAACGCCCATTTCCCATTTAGGGTGCATGCATATTTCACGTGATAAATATATCCTTAAAAGGCAAAACCTATTGTGACGTCATTGGCCCGTGCCGACGTTACCAGGTAACATAAAAGTTACTGGAGATATGCTGCGCGCAAGCGAATTGATTACGGCGATTTTCTTTCGAGTAAAATAGACTATATACACGATGATAGTTGCGTCACATATGGCCTTTTTAGGCATGAAATACAGTTACATGTATATTTTTCACAGAGAAACATTCAGACTCGAAAACGAGGTAAGATATTGCTTTTTGGCAGAACAAAAATCGAAAAACTGTTGGTAGGCCTACCAATATATCTGTGCATCAACCCCTTTACAACCATTGTTGCTTTGTTCTTATAAATCAAAATAAGATTCCATGGGGCGTCTTTAAAGTTTAGTTTAAGAAGTAATCGGGCCATTTTATTTTACTAATTTTGATAATTTCACTCGCCAAGAAGATTCAATTTGTCTTGGTAACTAAGAGCGAAGTTTCAATTATTTTATATATATAGGATATGTTCAGATAAAAGCAAATTTAAGTCTAGAGTTTTGCACTTTTTATCGATTTCCCTTTATTCAATGCTTAAGGTTCGGGCTCTTTTTTGGAAGGAAGACACGATGCTTCCGATTTTGGGAGGTGGAGGATTCGGTGCAGTATACAAGGTATTGAACTTATCGTGATAAACAAACGAAAGTGTTGCTGGGAAAGCTGGAGTAGCAATAATAGTAGCATTGGTACACACAGACATGACAGTTATTATGTATTTTTTAGATATTTTAAGCAGTAGCAGCAGAACAATATGTTTACCATGATTTAGTGATGAGACCAGTTTATCCTTGCTATTATTTTTTACGGATGTGACATTCCACTAACCGAAATATTTTACGTTTAGTTTAAAGACAACCTGGCATTAAAGGTACCAACCTCCGAGGCCTATGCAAGGTCCATCTACAGAGAAGTTTCTTTTATGAAGAGGATAGACAGCAAATTTATCTTGAGGTATTTTATCAGTTGAATACAAACTACTTAATATGTTGATTAATTTGTAAGCTTGGATGCCTATGAAACACGATGTCTCTTATGAAATACGCCAAATGATAATCTCTTTACCTCGTTAAAAGTTTGGCATTTAAATTATCAACATATTTCACAATACCATTATAATAAATTGAATGAGAATAAATACGTACTGGACGGATAAAACCGTCATAAACCGTAACTGTAAAATCTCAATTATTTATCATACAATGAGAAATTACTCTGTACAGGTTCAGAATCTTTCGTCCACCCGATTTAGTTCATCTCAGTCTGATATGAGAAATTTCCGTTCCAGACTTGTTCACTCATTCGACTTACGACGTGGTTTTCCCGTCCTGTTGTCGGAGTTATGTCCAATGGACCTGGACATTCTCCGGGAGTATTGGGAAACATTTTTGTAAGTAATAACATTACTTTCATTTCTTTAAGCAATCCTTTCATTTTTTTCTGATTTTACCTTGTTTGATCCTTAAAATATCTATTTCTTAAAAAATGCGTTATTCAACAAAATATTTTCCCTAAATGTTAACAAAAATATCATAATGACAGTTGATTTTATTTATTTCTTAGGGACGAAGTTCCTCTTCAGATGGTGAAGTATGTAGCCACTTGTGTCTGTATGGCTATTGGGCACTTGCACCAACGGAGCGTAGCTCACTTTGATATAAAAACGAATAACGTGTTGATAAGTGTGCACGGGATCCCCAAACTGGTAAGATGTTCGCTTTGTTGTGGCTTAGTTTTGTCTCTCTGAGTAAATAAATCCAGGTTATTTCTCTCTTCTTGCCTTGCGACTTTCCTTGGTCGGGTCTGATTTGGGATACCGCTTCGCTCTTCGCCAAGGCTCGCTTTTACGTACCTAAAATAACTGTAATGTGTCACCAATCTGAATGAAAACATGTTATGACTGGTAAAAAATATGATTTTGTATTAGACTGATAAAAAAAAACTTTGGATGAAATCAGCGTTTTCATTTTTGGTAACCAGAACATTCCATTTTTCATTCAATTATAAATGCGGATTTCTTTCTTACAGTGTGATTTGGGGTCCGTTCACCCTTTAAATGAGGCCGGGGAGAGTATACATGGAGTGGAGTTCATGAATTTCACCCTATATAAAAACATGACTCCAGAGGTGCTGAGGGGTGGCGCCGTCTCTTGGAGAGCAGACTATTACGCCTTGGGTGTCCTGTTATTTGAATTGATGGAGGGAAGGTAATAAAAAGGATGCAGTTATTTGAATAATGACTGAACTGTTATTCATGCCAATAGTTCTGATAGAAAATATTACGCCAAAATAACACCCTTTTCTTTGGAGCTACAAGTCGTATGAACAGAAAACCTGAAAATTAAGCACTAATTAAAAAAAAACTTTATAGTTTTAGAAAAGTAGGAAGTGTTGGAAGACATATAACTTTAGTCGATTTATTTAGACACCCACTTTGGACCGAGTTGCCAACTAGAGCAGAAGCCATAATGAAAATCCTCCAAGGCACCATCATCTACACAGATACAGAGCATGTCTTCAGGGATCTGATTAACAGATTAGTCTGGTAAGCAAATGCCTTAATGAAATGCCGTGAACAAATTTATCACTAGCCTTTTAAGCATTGGCTGTCCTTGAGTGTCAGGGCACTATAAAGCTAGCTTGCTTACTATTCATACCTTATGGGGTAGCTTTACAGTATCCGTATTGCTGATATGGGTTATATATGAAACGGAGATGGCAATAGTGAAATCTAGAACCTAGGGTAGCATTGGCCTGTCTAAACACACAAAAATTAATAATGCACTTTTTAAAATAAGTCTTGCTTACTCCGAAGAAATAGTTTGTCTTCAGTTGCCATTATCCCCAACTGGTCTCATATTGAACTTTCAGCACTGATTCATTTCATTTCAGCAACGTGAACCAAAGAATTGACAACATGACTGGCCTTTTAAGTCATCGGTAGGAAATTTATCAATGTTATTTTTCTTCCTGCAAGGCGCTTTATCGCTAACAATTTATTGGACTTTTTAAAGCCATATCTTATTTTTATTTATATTTTCATTAATTAATTTTTTGGTATTTAATCTATTTTTTTTACATATATTCACTATATTCCTTTGTCTGTTATACTCTTTGTCTGTTATACCTTTGTCTTTTATATTCATTATATATTCATTTATATTCATTAATTTATTTAATTTCAGTTGGCTCTGTGACTACTACGTGAATAATTTTCCAACCGATATGGTCACCTCTCCCATCTTAGACATTGCTCAGGTAACGCCTGGTTTTATGACATTGACTGCTTCTTATAAAGTAAATACTCGCTGTTTCCCTACAGCCCTGTTCCACACCGACTACGAATGCCATGAACAGGAATAGATAAATTCCAGGTTTTTACTTAATTTTGTTCAAGGGTGAAGTTACGTCCCATACTGATTTCTACTGTACCTCACCTCCAAATAGAAAGGTGTTAAATAGACTATCAAAGCTTTGAGTTGCCTATGCTTATACATTGCAACGAAAAAAATATAAACGCTGTTATTTTATATTTTTGAGAGTTTTTTATTTTTTTATTTTTTTAAATCAGCACAAAGACAGATGCATTATTGAATAATTAGATGCAGTAAAAAACTCATTTTCGGAATTTGGATGATAATAAAGGGTAACAATATCCTTAATTAGCTTTCTGTTAACTAAATACTAATATTCGTAAAGTATTCCTAACGTTTTAAAAAATCATAACTATCTCTTGACAACATTCGCACTGTTCAAGCAGAATCCCTCGAATATTCTTAAGTCTTTCTTAACCAATTTGTAACTGAATCCTACAGGGCTAAGACTTCTACCAGAAATGTGCAAAATCCCACGATTCCCCACTAATTTCTAAATTGTTCGTGGAATTGGTAGTCGGTGTGGAATAGCCCCATTAGAGTGAACCTTCACGGACTTCAAGCAAATTGTACATGCATATAAGTCGAAATAACCAAATGTCAGCTCCTCCATAGCCTACGTGTATGCAATGGAAAAGGTGTAATTTATTTTCTTTAAACATTCTTAAACATTCCATGCTTATGATATTGAGATGTAGTTTAATGACTTATTATATGCAACGTTTTTGTCATGACAGGAAGTGTTGGCGGAAGAACAGCTTGAGATGGGACCTCTGACTGCAAACAGCAGCGTCCGCAATATTGTTGACAATGGCTAGAGGACTGCTGCAAACTACCGGCTGCTTCAATTCTTCCCACAAGTTTCACGATTCATTTTGATTTTGAAGTAGCCTACTCTATAGCCGACTTCATGAAACAAACTATCCACTTCTTTACATATATGTAGACGACTTTATAACTTGAGCTTACAGCATCGCAGAACGATCTCAGACCAAAGTTAATATTTAGTTACCGTAAAGGACGCTTTAATCAATTTTTCAAATATGTACATGTATCGATCAAATGTATTATAATAAATTGTAAACTCTACTACTGTTCAAATCGTTATTTTCAAAAAATAAAACCGATTTCCTACAGTCCCTAGTTGGTGACCGGTTTAGTCCGCAAAATTATATGTTTGTTCTCCAATGCGTTCATTAAAATAAAAAACTTGATGAATTCGAATAGATAAGAGCGTTAACTTTATTACGAAATTTCCCCCATTCCTCAAAAATAAGAAGAAATGAAACGCGGAAAAAAAACTTAACATTATTGTGTCCAACCTTTATATATTACAATAATATTGTGTAAAGCTTTAAATTTACCGAGCAAAGCGAGGTTGAATTTTTTCCTTGTGCCAGCCCCACCCTTTCATTGCAAAGGCTTTGCAAAATCCTTTACGTATAGCTCCGCCAGTGTATCTTCTTGGGCCTGCAACAAACGCAGAGAGTAAAAGAATATCCAAAGTGGATACAACTTTTTTGCTTGAAGTTAAATAACCACTGTAAATTTTTTTAAGTCATTGTATTTAAATTTCTTGGTGAAAATAAACAGGGCATTTTTGTAGGCACATCGTTCAGTGTTCTGAGTGTTCAGATAACGAAGTTTGGCGCACGTTATCAATCTTGTACGTGAGCACAACTAGCGGTGCGATACTGTGTAGTGATTGAATCGCCCTCTAGCGGAAATTTCTTCCCACACGAAACGGAGAACATGCAAAATCATCACGTTATTTTAAGGAGTCGACCAGGTTTGGTTACCTGTGTTTTATCGTGTTTTATTGGGGAAAATGCTTTCATTTTGTAACATTAACAGCGATCAGTTTCCAAGTTTAATCGTACAGTCATTTACATACATATGTAGTCAACCCCGCTTCTCGTACATAGATACATATATACAGATCAGCTGGTCGAGAGAAACGATCGCCTTATCACAACAAAATTATAATGCCACTGCATAATTGTGAGTCCAATAGCGTGAAAAATACTAGTTGTGTCACTGGTATACCATGCTTGTCAGTGTCTGTGTTTGGGGAGGGGGGGGGGGGGGCGCATACTTACACGCAGGCACAGTGACACAAACACTACCTCTCTCCCTCCCCCCCCCCCCCTCTCTCTCTCTCTCTCTCTTTGGTTAACATTGTAATAGATGTGAGAAAATTGCACACTAGTTAATAAAGGCAGCAGCTAAATTTCCTATGTTAATGTTAATTTATTGATGCATTCATCTTTTTTTTTCAAATGTACCAGTAGGTGTGAACAGTGCACCTGTTGATGAAAACTTTGAGTACACTGAATGTCCATACCCAGAGCAGCTACAGAAAGGGGAAGTGCTGATAAAAACATTATATTTATCTGTCGATCCAGCATTAGTAATGCATATATTATTCCAGATTAAGGCATCTTCATATGTTTAGAGAAATTTGACTGCTAAATGCTGTTTTGATATACATACATATATGTACCACATGTGTAGTATAAATACCATATATACAGAAGTATCAGTTAAATTCATTCATTATTAATCAAGAGATAATGAGTGGTAGCATCTTGACACACGTGTTATATCACAATGGGTACTAGTACATGCATGTCTGCCAAAAGGGTACTTCTGATGAAAACCAAAAATGAAAAAGATTACTTTGATAGCCATGCTTTGCTTACAGCTATAAAATTTCTTGAAAAATCATCTGAGTGTATTGCAACAATTTTAAAATCCTTGACTATCTAAATCAAGTTACTTCCATCTTATTTCTTGCTGTAGCCGTGCATCCACTATACCTTTTTGAGTACCTTGTTCTCTCTTTCAGAGATGCCGCATGAATGAAGACACAGGAGCAGATTACCTGACTCCATGGCAGATAGGTAAAACAATAGAAGGTCTGCTTGGAATGGGTGTTGTGGTTCGGTCAGCAGACGATTCTTTTACTGAAGGAGACCTTGTGGAAGGAGATTTAGGCTGGCCTTGGAAGAAATATTTCATCTATGATAACAATTCTCAAAGAAAATGGATTAGAAAGGTATAATTCTTTCTTCATTTCCTTTAACTGAATGATAAATTAGCCAATCTACTCTATTTCTAAGATTCAAGTAAGATTGTCAAATTTATAATTTTTGAAGGTTTGGTTTTTCCAAGAGGGATACAATTCTATAGTTTTTCCAAATGTAAATGTTTAAGCCTGACCAATTAATTTTGCTGTTTCTAAGTTCAAATAGATGAGATGGCAAATAAATTGCTGTTTTGACTTTCCATTGGAGTGGATATTGTTCTGCTTTTCAGGGTGACAGAAATTTAGTAGGTGACAGACCTTCTCTGTACCTCAGTTGTTTTGGTCTGGTGGGTCTGACATCTCTGCTAGGAGTCAGGGAGAAGGGTCATGTGACACCAGGAGCCAATCAGACTTGTGTAATAAGTGGAGCAGCTGGTGCCTGTGGAACACTGGCAGGACAGGTACTCACTGAACAGTGCACTGCTAAAGCTTCAGTGAATCAATTTACTCTCACATATTGCAGTAGCCTTTAATAATCAGACCTGGTAATACATGTATATACAATTTACACAAGGGGCTAAGTTAAATTTAAGTATGAAGACAGTGTATTATATAAATCCATCTAAAAGTATCCAGTGCAAGTTACATGTAGCTTACAAACATATTTGGTGGACAGGCTTTAGATCCTCTTTTAAACATGTGCACATGCATGCACACACACAAACACACACACACACACACACACTCACACACACACACACACACACACAGAATGATGTAATATAGCATAGGCATGTTCATGGATTTGTCCCTAAAATTGCAAAGATAGGTTCAGATCCATAAAATATATGATGTCTGATGCTGACTTGTTGCTTTGTACTGGTTCATTTATATTTTGATAATGAAATTCCAGATAGCCAGACTTGATGGCTGCAGCAAAATAGTAGGAATCTGTGGCACCAATGAAAAATGCAACTTTTTGACTACAGAGTTGGGATTTGATCATGCTATTAATTACAAGACAGAGAATGTGTCTAGTAGGTTAAAAGAATGTTGCCCAGGTGGAATAGATGTTTATTTTGACAATGTAGGAGGAGAAATGTCAAATACGGTAATAAGACAGGTAAGAAAATGATGGCATTTGTAATTTCCTTAGAGATGTAATACCTTGTTATGGCAATGTGAGATTAGATCACGGGGTCCAAAAATTCTACTGTTTTTAGTTTAAGTGAATTGGTGGTCTGACTTAATTGGAAGAAGCAGTGGGCAGAATACAGCGTATGTAGTACAAGCTAATTTACAATGTTTTTTTATGATATCAGTAATAGTTTTCTGCACAAAACTAGAGTGTTTGAATTTGACATGGTTTTCATTTCAGATGAATCCCAATTCTCATGTTATACTGTGTGGGCAGATTTCTGTGTACAATAAAGATGTACCGTACCCCCCTCCACTACCTGAAGACATTGAACAGTTACTAAAGGCGAAAAACATAACAAGGTAATATGAATATGAAGCAGTAACAAAGTATATGTAAGCTAAGATTTTGACATTAATTGATTATATAACTGTTTTATAAAAATATTGTTTTTTAAACAAGACATTAAGAAATGCACTTCTTGAATAAGTTTGAAGATAAAGGACAAACTTTCTATTCCATACTTATACTAGATAGTATGTTTCTCAAGTAAATTTTTCTATTTTTTTTTTCTTTTGCATTTCCAGAGACAGATTTCTAGTCCTCAATTATCCAGAAAAATTTGAAGCTGCCATTGTGCAATTGGTAGAATGGTACATGTCAGGAAAACTAAAGGTAAAGTTGCCATTTAGGTAAAAACATTAAACTTGATATACCTTACTAAGTTGAGGGGACAACTCTGACCTGCCTTGCTCCAGCAATGGCACTTTCAGAAAACTCTCTATCAGGCAGAATGTGCCATATATTTACCATGTTGCAACGTGGCCAATAACCTTTTGTCAAATAAAATGACATGTGTTGAGCCTGCATTTGTGTACTAGTTTAGTTGATCTCAACTTGAAAATATTGTACTAAGTGGGAGCATTTATAATGCTGTTGAGTGAAATCTTTATTAAATACTGCATTCATGTATTGCATACTTAATGTTTTGCAGGTGAAGGAAACGGTCACAGAAGGACTGGAGAATGCAGGAAGGGCATTTGTCTCTATGATGAATGGAGGAAATATAGGAAAACAGATAGTGCATGTCTCTGATATATAATGACAGCATACTATCAGGAATTTAGTATTCACATACCATGCCAGTATTGTCTTTCCATCAGGATAAAAATTACTGAAAATGTAAATAATAATAGCAGGCAGAATACACATGACTGACAAAGGGTGATAACAATTTACCAGGCATATGCATATAGTGAACATATATCATGGTGCTTCCTATGTGAAATTTCAGTGTATTTAAATCTTGTGGTGAAAGTGCAGCTGACAAAATCAGGACACATCTAGTCAAACTGTTCAAAACGCAAGGTCTTTTTATAACTGTAACTACTAACATTACAAAAGTTAGTTAATTTTCTAGATGCAAACCTAGACTTAGAATCTGAGACATGCAAGCCATTTCTGAATGCAGAACCTAGCTATATGAGTAAGAACTTGAAGCAGCCCCCAGCCATCGGAGGAAGATTGCAGCTCTATGATCAAGTTGGACAAATTGCAGGATCTGTATGTGTACAAAAATTCATTAGAAGCAGCGGGGTACAACAGAAGGAAGGTGACCATTGAGTTTAAACCAAGCAATTTTAGCTCCAGTGAAAAGAGAAGACATAATAGAAAATTGAATTGGTTTAATTCGCCTTTCTCAAAAAATGTTAAAACACAAGTCGTATCTTTCTCCAGTTTTTAGAAAAACATTTCCCTTGTGGAAGCAGACTCAGATCAACATTAAAGGTTACTTCCAGTAGCATGAAGAACATGCAGCAAATAATCCAGGGCCATAATAAGAAAATATTCAAATAAGTGACAGTAAATATGCAAGAGAAAAACTATGGGTATGTACGTGAAACTTGTAGTTGAGGTTTCGGCATGCCTCGGGGTTATTTAAAAAAAAAATGCATATATATATATATGATTTTCATAAATTGGAAGATCAAGTAAGTTTGTTTATTTTAGATGAGGTGCTCAAAATCTATTATAATAAGTCATTGTAGGTTATGGATGGAATATGATATTCCTTTTTGGCTTTTTCTCTTCCATTTTGTTATGAAATGTTCAAAATGATTATTGCATACTGTACAGCGCATTTAAGTATAATGTAAAGTAAAATATGTCTACCATTCGCATGGATACAATCAGCATTATGTTAAGTTGTCATCAATGATTTTGTACTGCTTTGTTAATTTTTTTCCTAATCTTTGATTATCACAATGTATAAAACATAATTTAATAATCTATTTTTTTTAAACGGAGGCATAGGGGACAGGTTATTACAACATAAGTGTTTGATCAAACTATCAATACCCCCTAGCACTGAATGTCAACTGTATCTTGTACACTTTGTCCAAAATGGTATCCAAATGCCTTTAATTATTTTGATTGTGGATAACTTTTACCATCTCTAATCACTACAATCTTTGATGTGATTTTTAAGAATTTGCTATGATATTTGCTGTTGTTATTTTTATTTTGTAAGAAAATACAGAATGATAATAATATTTACCAAAACAAATGTTGTTTGTATCATGTCATCTTTACATGTTGCTTACAAGTATATTCTTAGATTCTTACTTTAGATAAAGTGAAAAACGATATTTTTAAAAAGAAAGCAATGCAAGATGTAATTTATCATTTTATTGCAATTTCAAAGATTCAAGAAGTGATGTATTTGGGGGTTAATTTTACATAACACACTCAAAGTCTACTGTACAGGCTTATTTTTGTTTTCAGACTATTCACTTGTCCTAGAGTAAATTTGCCTTATCTATTTACAATGTTACTTTATAAGACAAGGGTGACTAATAAATTAAAGCTCAATTCATTAAAAATGAAGGCAACATTTACAGCAGCCACTGAAGCAATGCTTCTTAATTCTTATCAGGAATTATATTGTATGTTCTTATGCAGTTTGAATTATATCTTAAACAAAATATACAACTTAAAATAAAAGGACATCATCTTAAAAAGCATATATATGGTAGAGATATGCAATGTTCAGACCACCATTTGCAGTAAGTCCCATAGTCATTTCTTTGGTCTGAACTTTAATGTGGTCTTTCCATATTAGCCTTTCACCTTGAACACCATATCCGATTTAAAGAAAAAATACATATATATCCAAAACACACTTTTTAAATAATGGCTTCAAGTCAATTAGAACAGTTAAAAGTGCTCACAGTATATTGAAGAATAGTGTGATGGACACTACCTTTCAATTATGTAACTCTTACAAAACGCCAATGTTAGTTGTCTTGAAGCACAAATATATTATGTATAGTTGCCCAAAACAATCCTCAAACTTTCCCCTTTCTCAGCAGCTCTTGTTGAAATTTGCAACCATTTTGTCAAAATATCTTGTTAAAAATTTGTGCAACTGCAAACCTCATGATACATTATTTTGCAAAGTTGTGTTATCAACCATAAGATTCACACACAATGCAAAAAAAAAAAAACTGAATTACTTTTTGTCATTGCATAAATCTTTTCAGCATATAACAAGGATGCATGACCCCTCTTGAATGGTCACTGTATCTCAAGAAGTGTTTTTTTTCTCTTATTTTTAGATCCATTGGTTCAGGTATTTAACCTGTCCACATTGCTTAACCAGATACTTATTTCATTCACTCATCTACAGCATGGTGTCATTGATTTCTGTTAGGTGAACTAATATATATCTTCTATCATAACTTCACTATGCCATTGTTATCAGCTTTGTCAATCAGTGCACATAGGATTGGAGACTCTACCTGTAAGTGAAAAAGAAACACCTTAACAGTCAGTTTATATTTTTAACAAAAACCATTTGAGAATTTCATACTGAAATATTTTTTAAGATTCAACACTAGAATTTACACTTTTTCACACAAAAAGCATAACATGATGATTCATTAGGCATTTCATCTTTTTTCATTTGAAGTAACTAGATTATTACTTACCACTAAAATGTAGACACAAGATTCTGGTTCAACAAGGTACAATGATACTGCATGCGAGCTATCAGTATTTTCCTTACATCTGGATAAAAAAAAATAAAAAAGGATAATTAAACAAAACATCTCCACTTCACATGTTGTTAGAAGCTTTTTTATGGTGCACTGTGTACTAAATGTTCATATTGCCATGCCATAACAGGTAATAAATAACTACTACTATATCTGTCATTTTAAGTATGACAAAAGAATACCGATACGGAAATTGACATACTTTATCCTGACTTCTGCATGCCTTGGCTTTCCAGATATATCACAGTAATCACCAGCACCATAAAAATGGCTGATAAACCTGTAAAGAAGATAAAACATTAGGCAAATCAAGTTACTCAATGTTTTACGTGCTTTGTACTATATCCTTAACAACTGGTTACGTATTAAGAATGGCCATCAGTGCAGATAACATGTAGTTTACTTTTGAAATTTATAAGGGCAATTAGAGACGTTCCACATGTGTTTACATACTTCCTTTCTTTTATTGGTTTTGGTCTCTTAGAAGGATTCTCCCCAAGCCACTGCAGATGTCTTCCTTCACTCCACACCCCAAGTGTTATCACAGTTTTTGAACCACCTTCCTAAAAACAGGAAATGGGTGAGGTGTAAAAAGTTATTAGTTCTCTCTCTAAATTCTGAGAGATATTTTGTTTCAGTAGTTTATCTATAACCATGAATTTCACATTAAACTTTATATTTATATTTATATTACTGTATATCAGTCTTGAAAGTCTATATATCATAAATTAAATAATTCAACTTTACAAACTAACAAATAATTTGAAAAATAAACTTGTGTAAATATAAATATTAAATGCATTTGAGAAAAACAAGAAAATAAGCAGCCATTCAAAATATTGTCATAGTCAGAATGACATTATCCAAGTAACAATACTTCATACTCACTTCATGGAACTGAATTAAATGTTTTCCATAGCAAAATTCATGTTTCCACCACCCCAGTCCCTATAAAGGAAAATATTCATGTTACAAAGGATTGTGAGAGTTGATGAGCCAAGAATGGAGAATACTGTTACTTTTTCAGTCCTTGAATTTTATTTTAATGAGTCACCTATCTCACCTATCCGCATCACCTATCTCATAATTGCTCAATAATGCAAATGATCAGAAATATTTTTTTAAAAAATCATTATTCGTTCATCAACAGGAGTCTTATAGTTGCCATGTTATCCATAATCTTGTAGACTATTGCCCCAGAGTTTGGTAGAGTGGGCAGAGCAATATGTATTATTATAATTAGGCAATTCTACCCTGACCATCCAAGCAACAAATATTTGAAGAGGAAAAACTGAACAGCGACTCTCCCTTAAGCCCAAACAAACCTTTAACGAAATATAAAATTCCTGAGCTGAGAATCTTACCCCTTGGATGCAATATTCTCCTTTTAAAAAGTCGTTCAACAATTGCTGGTCTGTGCTGGACTTGAGATCTGTGCCATGAGAACCCTTGCTGGAATCCCACGATGGCTGCTGTACAGTTTCCTGCTGGGGTCTCTGAATAACTGGATGCACCTCTTGTGTCTAAATATAAATCTGAATGTTAATATCATTTCTAATTCAAAAGCATGAAGTAATTTTTCTTCAGTCAACGGTTTAATATTGAAAAAGTTACCTCCAATATTTGAATGTCTAACAGAACATCTTCATCAGTGAATGAGGCTTTTCAGGTGAACAGCCTCTATTGGAGGTAACTATTTCAATATTAAGCTGTTGACTGAAGAAATATTACTTCATTCTAATAACATAACACAGTCGATGAAATTCTTCTCCAATTCAAAAGCAGGTTTTAAAATATAAACATTTTTGTTTTGTAATATCTAATAAGGTCTTCTGGTCAGGTGGTGTTTAAGTAGTGACCTGGTCAAGCTGAAAACAGGTTGATGAACCCAAATTGCACGAGGTGGTATGTTACATGTATAAAGAAATGGCATTTATTTCACTTGAAAAAGTATTCCATAAACCATACTGCTCAACTTTAAGAATTTCATAACTGCTTCCTGGCATACAATGTGACAGCACCTTTCCAGTAGGTATAATCGAAAAGCTGTTTCAGCACAAACCATCTGGCTAGATCTTACCTGTTTTCTATTATATCTCCCCTGAGTATTTTCTAGTTCAAGTAAATCTAGACTTTTTGGTCTTCTAGGAGAGCCATCTAAAGGCTCACAGCGTATTCCTTGCACAGGCTGGTCTGCTGTTCTAAAATAAAACAATATAACAACAGTTTTTATGATGATGATGATCATACGTCACTTCATTGACAAGACTTACATAGTGTAAAGATCAATTTCCAATCTTCCCCGCTCCATAAAACATCAACTGTACAAAACAATGCTTTATGACAGAATTATGATTTTATTAATTCATTTTTACATATTTAAAAATATGTAAAAAAAAAAAAAATATATATATATATAGGCATTGTTATATAGATATAGTTCTCACTCTTTTATTTTCATGTTTAAATTTTTGGTCAAAGTGACAATTAATTAAATTCTACCATACACTTCAAAGGTAAACCAAATAGTTTTGCTGTTGCTCTTTTATTTCAAAATCTATTATTTTCAAGATAATGAATTATCTTTTAAAACATTATGACATTATGTACTTAAGAAGAAATGCTATGTGACTTACTTATAAGCTGGATGAGAACAGAGTAGTGCTGTTAACACGACCACCTCATATTCACAGCTAGACGTCTCCTTCAGTTCATACACTTCTCCTTTGCCATCTGGTTGACAAACATAGTGCAATCGAGCCTTTCTGTGCTCTCCTGTCAGATCACATTTAGTGCCTTCTGTGAAGTTGACTTGGTAGTAAGTCAGCTCCATATTGTCTACTTTTCGCTTTTTATGAGGCTGGAAGATGCAAATATGACTAAGTTCTTGTAAAGATAGGAATACAATGTGACACAAAGTGTTGTTAAAATCGTGACATACATAAGGTTATGAAACTGATTGCAATCTCAATCTGCAAGAAAAAAAAGCAAGTTTTTAAAAACCTGTTCTCTTTTCTAACTGATGGTATAATAAGAAACAAGTAGTGTACCTTTTGCGCATCTTCTACAGGTGGTTCTTGGTTGTTATCTTCTTTTTTGTAATATCCAAGATAATATTCTTGCAGATGCCCCTTCTACAATATAACATGATTCTTCTTATATATGCTTTATGCAATGCATAACCCAATAAATTTTTCAAGGATATTTTTGCAAGACATTTTTTTCACATGTTTAGTGACACAATGAAGAAATTTGTTTAATATTCTTTTTTTTTTTAGATAAAGTCAATTCATATAGTTACCTTGCCACTTTCTTTGACTTCATGATATTGCCTCAAATATTTTCCATGGCACAGCTCATACGTCCAATAGCTCTCAATCTAAAAAAATATTGGATTAAACGGAGAACAATATAAATGGTAAATGAGAGATTTCTCACAAACAAAAAATAACATTAATACTACACAATTTATGAATAAAACATAACTATCAGAAAAATGTAATAGTTCATGGGGCCATCCTAAAATGTGCAATACAGCACAACATAGCACATAAAGTATTCACAGGAAACGGTCATTTGCAAGAAAATAGGGTGACATAGAAGCACAATATTTTACTAGGTAACAAATATTGTTGATTGTTGATACTGTTTGTTTATGGATTGTTAGTTCATCTGCCATATTGGCCACCAGAGAAGTTATAGGAAGTGTTTTTTCTTGGAAATATGGCAGATGACCTGGCATAAATAAATCATACCAATGTAATTTTCACAAAAGAAATCTTACAGATGAACATAACTGGTAGATTTTCTTACCCTATATGAACAGCTACTTTGCTTATATAATGGACTTAACAGCTCTTCTTCACTTGGACCATTGTGATTCAGTTCTTCCTGCAAATAAACAGAATCAAACAGATGTCAGCAAATCCTTGCATAACAAAGCACGATGAAATGAATAAGATTACCATACTGTTTTTCATTCTGACAGTCTTCTGCATTGCTAAAAACCTTACATCTTAAAGGCATGAGTGTACTTTTAAATTCTACTGATCATTTCTAATTTTTTAATCCAAATTTTGAACTGTTTTTTCCCCCTCTTTTTTTCAATATCAATAACACAGAGTCCAGTACAATTTTCCACGTAACAGTGGTTCTTTATTTTCAACTTCCTTACACATCTACACCATTAGCCTTAACACTTACACACATAGCACTTTTTTACCTGTGAACGAGATCCTGAGGATTGAGGCTTTGGGAAAATGCATCTATATTTTTCCTTGTTGTTTGTGGTAAGCAATAAACTATCTTCATCCTAGAAAATAATCAGCATCCATACATAATTTGTTCATATACATTAAAACATACATTATACATTAAAAGGCATTGATTCTCATCAAATACACATAGTAGATAATGAAAATGTTTAGACTACTTTTCTTCTTTCCCCTCCCCCTTAAATGCACAATACAGCAAAAACAACTCTGCTTGCAAGCAAACATAGGAAAAGGTCATTCCCAAGAAAATAGGGTGATATAAAAGTGAAATATTTGATTAGGAATGAACATGTTGATAAAACATAACAAACCAGTATGATATGTGGTACAATTTGTTTATCTTAGGATAATATTTCTACGAAGAGCTACTAAGAAAAGCTACTAGCATATACGTGTAGCTCTTCATGAGTGGCCATCATGGCAGATGATCTGACGATAAACAAAAACAAATTGGACATTTTTTTATTTGGATGAACGATATTAATAACCTCATATAAACGTTGCTTTTATTTCACCCTATTTTCTTGTGAACAGTTTTTCCTATGTTTATATGTCACCAAACTCGTTTTTTCTAGTATACTGCACTGTATAATGTATTGTAGTATGATCCGTTCTTCACCTGTTTTATTATTAATTACCTTAGGAAAAGTACTATACCCAAGGTTTTTCTCAGTTAACAAAATGGAAAAACTAATTTGTTCATTTCATATAAATATCAATCTATGATGTTTTAAATTAGCTACAAAACGATACCTATAGAACGGCAGTTAACGAAGAAATTGGGGGCCTCCATCGATTCTAACATTAACGCCAGTCATCTTACAATTAAATAATTTAAACATCTTGGTGATTTTTAGAACTCACATTTAGAAGATTGTCTTCGTCGGGAAATGATGCTGCAGGCACCCAGTTAATGGTATGTAAAACATCATCAGAAAAAGGATTAAAGTCTGTTCCCCCTGAAGTAAAAATACTGACGAAAATAACTAAGAAAACTTCCTTCTCAGGCTTCATGATGTTTTTCTTACACACGAAACTGTCACGACATCGTGGAGATTACCCATTTGCTGTTCAACAGGTCAGCGCCACATCAATAAGAGTCCCGCATCGATACAAGGAATTTTAAAAAATATAGATTATAAACTTATCGAATAGATTATTTCGCTCAGTATTTTATAGAATTTCTATATTTATTACTGATTGTTATATAAGCATTTAAATTCATTTTGTCTTCTTAAACTTGTGAATTTTACACCTGTCACTCCCGTTTCTGCGAGACAACATTAAGGATGGCGAATAATTTAGAAGGGCTAGTGCTGGTGTTGTCGCTTTTTTTGGCAAGTGTAATTGCAGTAGAGCAAGGAAGATGGCAATTTTCGCTGAATCAGGTACATTTCTTAAATGTTTTTGATGGCATCATTCGTTAATATGAAGGATAGATGTCTGTTCTTATTTCAGTGGGATATGTGACGTGGAATTATTTTTATTTTCACAGTTGTAACCTTATATCTTACTGATTTGATATTTTATATGACATTTCGTCTGAAAGAAGTACTTTAAGTGTTTATTATATAGTCTGTGCTGGATGAAAATTGTCCATTTATTCACTCTTTCCTTCTTGTTACGTCCCCATTGAATCCATCTTCCACTGATAGAGGCTACATACTGAGTATTTATATTTTCCCCCCGAGACATACTAAAATGCGTAATACAGAGCAGTATGCTAGTACGAAAATGAGTCAAAAGTTTCTCAACTTCATTTTCAAAAAACGTCACTTGGACTTTGTCATGCAATGAGTTTAGAAGCTAGTCATATACATGGGAGAGGAACGTCCAAACAAGGAGTACATGCATACTAAAGTTGGTGTATTTAGTGTATTCTGTTGAAGTGTAAGAAACTTTCCTGAAGAGTAGCTGTTTTAAAATCAAGTGCAGATATTTCTCAAAACATTGTTATATAATAACAGTTAAAAGTGCTCTGCACAATCATAGAATGTTACATTATTGATAGTGACATATACCTATTTTTTTTATCTTTTAGGACAATGCATATGCCATGGTACACAAGACCATGTATAATAACACCCCTGTATCAGTAAAAGGTAAGTCAATAGTGTTTGGAAAATAATTTGATTTTCAGTTAACATTTACACTCCTCATTTGACAAAAGTGGTATGTTGCAGTTTGATGGTGAATGTTATTTTTCTGGATCTTAAATTTGAATTTTATTTGCAGTTGACTGCTCAAGTAATGTGAAGATAAGAGTACAGTGGAAGCTACGATATCTACCATGCTATATAAGTGCAGCTGAAGGGGTATGTTTATTTTTTTTATCATTAAAGTTGTATAGTTTAGACATGCCCTTATCATTTGATTTTGACATGCTTGCATTTGTCAGAAAAATGACTAAATGAAATGAGAAACTGACAGTTCAAAATCCTTATTATTTCAAAATATCATGCATTAGCAATATATATGTCTTACTTCTTAACCAACCACATTTTCTATACTGGCAGACATTTACAGAATCAACTTTGTATGTAGAATGCTTCACTGCATAAAAATCACTAACATGGATTGTTTTGAAAGAACAAGTAGTAACAAAGACATTAAGAATGTAAAAAATTATCTGTAAAAAATGTTCTGATGGTTGATTTAAAAATTGTAAAGTGAAAAATGTTTATTTAAAGGATGTACCTTCATGAATAACTTCAAATTAATTTTAATCATTGATTTTCACGAATTTAGGCATACTTAATATTGGATTTTGATAGAAAAATTATTCATTGACAAGTATGATAGATCAGTTATGTCTTTTTTTTAAGGGAGACTCACAAGAACAAAATTCTAATAATTTTTACAACATGGATCACAGTCCCCTTGTGGAGTTTGAAAACACACTAGGACAGATTAGAGTCCAAACTAGTACTGGGAATAATACTGGAGATTGTGGACAGCTAACATTAAAGGTGAGGACAATAGTGTCTTTAAGCATTGCCATCATCTGGTGCTGGAGGTATGACCATTCAACTTTTTTCTTATTGCAATAGCTAGGCAGTGATAATGTCATTTGGCTTCAAGCACATGTAGAAATCTCACTGCTCTAATATGACAGTCAAGCTCAAACATGGGCTTGATCTGATTTTCTTTTCAATAGTTTTGGCATTGTGGGCACTGTATCTTCTAAATGGTCACTGTTAAGTTAAAGCTTATATCTGCCAGGGTTAATTATTGGCCTTCAATGTACATCAAGTTCAAATTGGGCACAGTCTGATTATTCTTTTTTTTTTCATTTTATTTTTATTTTTGTAATTTTTATTTCTCTATAACGTATTGTTTACCTTTCTTGTTATAAAGAGTTTCATAAGATTATATTGCTCTGCTTTCAATAAAAATGAAGTGCACAATTTGTTTTTGTGACTTAACTTTTTGCATTTGATTAATGAAATATACTTTTTCCATGTATTGAATTTAACTCTAAAAACAAGGGATGGACAGAAATGAAGCACTTGTAAACCAAATGTGACTTTTAAACATTGGCTGAGATTTTTCAGTTCATTCATTTGAAAAGTTCCTTTTTATAAAGTTTTCTGATTGAACTTTTGTAGGATGAGAGTGGTGCGCCAATTAATGTGATACGATTTACCACAGTAAGTATTAGTGCACAGCCCACCATTATTATGAATTATTAAGAGGCATTATAAAGCAGGATATCATAGATAAGTGTGTGGTATTAGTTTGTATAATTTTAGGTTTTCCCAGCAGCACTACAACAGTGAATATAAGATCAAAAAAGCTCTTTTCACATGGAATCTCTTAAATTGAGAAATAGTTACAATTTGGTGTTTTACATTTGAACAGATCTTTTCTTATTCCATGATTTCTGATAATGGTGGATTTAAAGGGTGGGACACAGTCTGTTAAATGGTACAATGATTTTACATTTTTGTTTGATGAAAATTTTAATTATTTTTATTCTAGACAAATATTACTGAAAAAGCCAGTGATTCAAGTGATAAAAGTGTAGGCTCAGAAGCTGGAAAGGTAAATAAGTAATATGTGTGTCTTGAAATCTTGCCTTCTTTGTACGTCTGCTTCTTCATACACTACATGTATGTGTCAGGCCTTCATGCTGTTTGAGGTCACAGTATATAGACTTTTGCAATCTCCTTTGTGGGGATACAAGTTTTTTTTAAATCATTTATAATATTCTCATGCTTATGTGAATTAAGAGACTTATTTTGTCTACAAAATTCTAATTTGGCTATTTGATCTAACTACCTACATATACCTAATACCTACGTATATACTAATCTTCCTACCTACCAACCTTCCCCCCCCCCCCCCCCCCATCCCCCTGCCTGCCTCTTTTAGCTTTTAGGTTTGTTTCATTTACGGTTAATTATCTCTGATTACATTTCAACTTTAAAAAAAGGTTGATATGTGTTGTATTATTTTTCATCAGGCTGGTAAAGTCAAACGTCAAGCAACGCCTCCTTTAAATGTGGTAAGAATGGTCTTATTCTTCAAAATGCTTCTGCCTTTGAAGGTTGAATGATTTGTTGACTTTCTGACTGCATGTCACCAGTAAATTATTTATTTTTGACAAAAATAATCTCTAATAGAAATCTCAAATAGAAAATAAGCTTGGTTTAAGAACTGCTTCAAAGACAAAACATTTCAGTTACTCATGTATATATTTTGAATGATAAACGTTTTAAAGTTTAAGACTTAAAAGACTTATTGTCCAGCATCTGTGATGTATTTTTGACAGACCAAAACAAAAGCAGTAACGACTGCTGCAGTCACGGTAGCAGGGCCACAACCAGTAGAACAAAGTACAAAAGGTCAAACCAACAAGCCAATGCCTGCTGGTAACAAGGTATTAACTTGTTCTTTTCTAATAAATAAAGACTGTTAAATGAAGAGGTTCCAATTTAAGATTTATGCAGCCATGACATAGTGGATGGCTGGTTTGATTAAAATTGATGCTGTCTCCTGTTTTGCGCCAGAAAATTGGACAGTTAGTTTGCCCATGCCTCTCAGGGTAGGAAATGTGTGCAGCCTTTAGATGGCTCTCTTCAGTCAATAAAAGTTGGAAGTTTGATGACCAAAAGCTCATTATTTGTTCATTGATGGTTGATTTTCTTGAAGGTTCTGATGTTTGTTAGTTTTTATCAATAAGAGTGGAGAACAAATGCTTATCCTTCTATTTAACTTTTTTTCTCATTAAGGAGGACACGTCATATGTGGCTCGTGCCTGGCAGGATGGTACCTATGTCTTTATGATAAAGGTGTCTTCAGAAGAAAAATTTGATGTATCAGGTAATATTTGAAGCCCATTGTTAGTTTTTGTCATCTATTTGTTGATTTACTTGTTTATATGTAAATGTGACTGTATTTTTCTGAGCATTTTGTGTTGGAAGTTTTTGAATGAGTTGTACTTGGATTTAACACTTAATAATTGGTGTCCATTGTTATTGTTTAAACTATTGGTCTGGTGATATGTTGATGTAACACCTAATTTTTTGAGCATTTTGTGAGATATTTTAATATAAACCATACCTCATGTGTCATGATACTGCTTTATTTTCAGTGGATATCAGCATTGAGAATGCACATGGTTATCTGTCAGCTGTGGATTGGCCACTTATTATCGTGAGTACCCGTATATTAAACATATATAACCTCTGTATTAGCATAGACCAAATTTGGTAATTTCACAAAAAGTAAAAAGATCCTGTTTTTTTAAAGAACAACGTAGATGGGATTAAAGTTAAGCATTGGTGTTTTTCAGTTATTTTTCATGCAGTAAAATGTGTAAATATTATTGTTCTTATTTTCCAGTTTTATGGTGTCATGTGCATCATTTATGTGCTGTATGGATTATTGTGGCTTATCATGTCATTTTGTAATTGGAAAGATTTACTGAGAATTCAGTTTTGGATTGGAGCAGTCATTTTCTTAGGTATGAATACTTAATATATAACTATTTCACTTTAAGGACACTTTAATTTCAAAATTTGAGGACCTTGTGTCAGCACTGAGATAATAAGTAGTATCCTGTAAAATTGATTCATGCAAAAAGTTTCATAATACTATATAGATCTGAACAGCATAAAAAGCCTGTTACATTTACTTTTCATTAATTTTTTTCAGGAATGTTGGAAAAAGCTGTATTTTATGCAGAATATCAGTCCATCAACTCAACAGGAAAATCTGGTAAAAAAACCCCCAAAATTAGACTTATTTTAAAAAGATGTTCTATTTTTGTGTAAGTTGCCTGAAACCTTTTATAATTTTTTTTTCTGAAACTTCAAGTAATTCATTGCTAAGACTACCTTAAATGATGAGTGCAACATCTTTATTCATTGTTACAGTAAGAGGAGCCATTATAGTAGCAGAGTTGGTGTCCTGTATGAAGAGAGCTCTGGCCAGAATGCTTGTTGTTATTGTCAGTTTAGGATTTGGAATAGTCAAGTAAGTACTTTGTAACTGTTTTCTTTTATGTGTTGTCCTATACAACAGTGTTTGGGTATCATTCCCATCTTTTAAGCCATTTATTCTGATTTATTATTTGGGATATCTTTCCAAGGAACTGCTTTCACAAAATGAATAAAACCAGGAAACAGTCTTAGAAAATACTCCCCAGAATTTTAGCCCAGCTAATTGCCCTAGTTAATTGCTTTATAACAATAATTGAAAAAGCCTACAGCTCATTATATATATTTACATTTACACTAAGATACATGTAGGTTGTTACTTATGAAGCCTTTACAGTCACCATCATTTGATTTTGATGGCTTCTTTGATGTGTTTATTTTTTAAAATTCCAGGCCCCGTCTAGGTCCAATGCTTCACCGTGTGCTTGGTATGGGAGCCCTTTACTTTATTCTTGGATCAGTGGAAGGGTGCTTGAGAGTACTCAATGTGAGTATATGCTATATATAAGACAACAGAGAAAACAAGTGTGGCTGGGTGAGGACCTTATTGAAATTAGCATCGTCTATCTCTTCTTTAACCAGTTGGCATTTCCCTTGTTGAATGAGTATAATTTATTTATCTATATATTTATTACACATTTGAATAGAAAACATGGCCACAAAGTAATTGATTTTCTTCCAGTAGAAGATGAAAGAACATTGCAATGCTTGGTACTGTTTGAAGAAAGATACTGTGTACGCAGTCAATTTTCCATCACTTTCCCTCTACAAGTTAAACACTCAGAGCTGCTTAATTAGGTATTTTTTATGCTGTTTTAATGAACGTATTCAGTTTGGAAAATATATGGCTACTGTTTTGTTTTGTTTTAGCCAAGAGAAGACCCAAAAAATCATGCTGCTCTTGCTAAAATCCCACTGGTGGTTCTCGATGCAGCAATTGCATTTTGGATATCCTTCCATTATGCCTGTTGTAGCAGTTTTGATGACTAACATTGCATGACCCCATATATAAATATATTATATTGGTCTTATCAAGCATGGGGTTTAGCAAGATCATGTTCTCTTTCCACATACACACACACACATATATTATAACCAATGCATGGTGTTACCTTTCAGCCTAGAGAAGACCCTGATAACCATGCTATGTTGGCACGCATACCTCTGGCAGTGTTGGATGCTGCCATTTGTTGGTGGATATCCTTTCTATTTATTAATTCCCTTGTGCTTAAAGTATTGCATGGGGATTATGCTAGTTTAGCTGTAGTTGGTGCTAATTGTCATTTTTAACTTGCTACAAGGAGTAATTGGTTTTGGGTCAGCAAGGCATGTAACAGATAAACAACCAGGCAGCAAGGAGTTTTTGACACAGACAGGTGTGAGGCATGAGTGGATGTCACATACACATTGCTGGGGAATTGAGTAACTCACTTTAATTTGACTTGGGGATGGGTGTGTCATGCATGTATGCCAGGTCCACCATATTTGGTTCTTTTATTCTCAACATATACCATGGTATAAGAGCAGATATCATTACCTTATACTGACAATTGTGGCATGAGGGTGTAGTATATTATTGTACCACCAGCGTTAGCGCTGGCGGTACACGTGGTTTTAGTCCCGTCCGGTCCGTTCCGCCGGCTCCGCCAGCTCTGCCGGCTCCGCAGCCATGTTACCGTTACCGCTTCTCCTCCTAGACGGTAAGGGCCCCCATACCCATCTC
Source organism: Lingula anatina (assembly GCF_051362555.1). Classification (NCBI taxonomy): domain Eukaryota; kingdom Metazoa; phylum Brachiopoda; class Lingulata; order Lingulida; family Lingulidae; genus Lingula; species Lingula anatina. Next base: position 26,931,248 of record NC_141768.1, read on the forward strand.
TTGGATTTAGGTCACCTATAATCTCAACTCGTTCCACGTAAAATTTGGGCTTTGTCGGTATTGGGGCCTAGGTGTGGCATTCATTGCAATGCACCCTTGTCCAAAAATGGCAAAATTAAATGCTAATTATCTACCCTACGGAAGGAATTATGGGAAAAATTTCTACAGACGGCTTTCCAAAGGCATATGTGTAGATTTCAAATATGCCCTTGGATTTCACCTTTGACCTTTACTTCAAGGTCAAACGGGCCAAAATTTTCAAAAAAATGAATTTTTTTACAGAAAAAAAATTATTTGCGCTGTTATTCAGACACCACACAGACTTAACCAATAATATTATTGGAAAATGTTACCCTTCAGGTCATCTTTCATATCCGTAATTTTGGGGTCAATCGGTGCATTTTCACGGGAGTAGCGGCCATAAGATACCGAAACTGAAAACTGTCTCTAATTCAGGAACCGTTAATGCTAGAGACCCATTCTTTTTTGCATTTTGTAGAGCATGTAAAGCCCAACACTGGAGGTGGTCTCCGTTTTTTTTTGTATTCCATACGGTTTTCGAGTTACGCTGTATCAAAAAGTACATATTGGTGGTGAAAGCAAAATGTGCAGTGCGGTAATGGATAATAAATTTTAAACTCCGGAAAAATAAAACATAAGGCTTGGTAAAGCAGACAACTTGTGGTCAAAAATGACATTATTTCATCAAATTTGAACTTCTGAAATTCAGAGCACCTCCCATTTCAAGAATTTTGACCAAAATGACCTTTTCTTTATTTTAATTAATTTTTTCTGTAGGAAATTTATGGCACATTATGGTAACCCCAAAATTATAACATTTAGTCCCTTATATCTCCAAAACTGGCAGAGATAGGTCCATAGTTACTATTGAAGTTGAATAGGAAGTCATATACTGGCAATCTTACTGTGACCTTGAAATTGACCTTTGACCTACTTTTCACCATGAACTGAACTTTGCAAATTTTGCTTCCCTTTTATCTCCAAAACTGGCAGAGATAGGTCCATAGTTACTATTGAAGTTGAATAGGAAGTCATATACTGGCAATCTAAATGTGACCTTAAAATTGACCTTTGACCTACTTTTCACCATGAACTGAACTTTGCAAATTTTGCTTCCCTTTTATCTCCAAAACTGGCAGAGATAGGTCCATAGTTACTATTGAAGTTGAATAGGAAGTCATATACTGGCAATCTTACTGTGACCTTGAAATTGAACTTTGACCTACTTTTCACCATGAACTGAACTTTGCAAATTTTGCTTCCCTTTTATCTCCAAAACTGGCAGAGATAGGTCCATAGTTACTATTGAAGCTGAATAGGAAGTCATATACTGGCAATCTTACTGTGACCTTGAAATTGACCTTTGACCTACTTTTCACCATGAACTGAACTTTGCAAATTTTGCTTCCCTTATATCTCCAAAACTGGCAGAGATAGGTCCATAGTTACTATTGAACTTGAATAGGAAGTCATATACTGGCAATCTAAATGTGACCTTGAAATTGACCTTTGACCTACTTTACACCATAAACTGAACTTTGCAACTTTTTAATGCTTTTATTTTCAGAGATACGCCCATAGTTACTATTGAATTTGAATAGAAAGTCATTAGAGGCAATTAACTGTGACCTTTGACCTTCTTTTCACCATGAACTGAACTTTGCAAATTTTGCTTCCCTTTTATCTCCAAAACTGGCAGAGAAAAGTCCATAGTTACTATTGAACTTGAATAGGAAGACATATACTGGCAATCTTACTGTGACCTTGAAATTGAACTTTGACCTACCTTACGATGAACTTTAATTTGATTGTACCATTTTTAGTTATATATATTTTTTGCATATTTTGAAAATTCTTGTTGATTGCATTTTTACAGCTTGTCAAGCACAAGACTGGTGGCTGTGTCCCTTATTTTGTGTATGTGGGGGTCTGTACGAATGCGCTTGCTCCAGCTGGTGGTACAATATTCGGAGGCGGTATCGCCTCTCTGATCCTCTAGTTTTTGAAATACTTTGATAAACTTTTTTATTGCCAAGATGCACTGAATTGCTCGATATAAAACAATAGATATGTTCCTTACCTTATCATAATTGTTAGCTAGGGGTTAACAAGCACCTTTTTTTTTAACCGAAAAAATTAGCATGACTTGTCCTATTATTACAACTGTTTTTACTATAACATGCCACAGATGACTGTTTTCAAACTGGAGGAACAGGGTTCGAGACATGCTTCATTTGAGAATATTAAGAATTATTTTAGTATAATATAATTAATCTGATTTTCATTTTATTTGAAGAGGTGTTAAAAAGTTTGTTCAACTATTTTCAAAAGATTGATTTTTTAAGAAGACTGTCAACACAAAGATTATATGAATTGAACAGGTCCATTTGTTTCCTTGACCTTTACCAAGTATTCTCCAGTCTTGTCCAAACCACGAGGACTCTGAGACTGAGGAGAAATGTAGTGAAGCTGAGCTTGTACAGGCATTTTACAAATACCTTGATATTTGCTGTAGTAGGTGAGTCAGGCTTCCCAATGCAAGAGTTTAATTTGAGGCATTTTATTGATAAAAATGAGAGCATTGAAAGTTGCCTGTAGAAGACATATAAATAGTTTGTCATCATCCTGTAAATGTAATGTGATGTGATAACATTTCATGGTTTTTGAGTAAGGGAAGTGGTTGGTTCACACAAGGATGCTTGTATTACCCATGTTGTTTAGTTTTTCTGAAAAGTAACTGGTTATGCTTGATCATTTTCGTTAAAAGAATTAAAATCTCTTTTCCAGCCTCTGTAGCATTCATGATTTGGTCCATCAAGCAGCATACATTTGCTGAGTGCTTGCAGGTAAGTTTGGCATACTGAGAAGTGAATTAACCCCATAGGATCCAGTTAATGCTGACCCATAAAGCTCTGCTGTGCCCAATTAATTCTGTGAGCTAGCCTTGAAAAGCCGGGTCACCTCAGTAAATTGGTCATAATTTATTTGTTTGCCTTTATTACCCATACAAAGTATACATTTTTAAAAAGCCAATATTTCAGGCTAAATGAAAATAGAATTACATTTAAATTTTACATGCAGTATCAAAAGTTACAGCCGGTTAAAAACTACATTTTCATTTGGTAATGGGTAAAATAAAACAAAGTTGATTTATTTTATGCACATCAATTTTTTTTTTTTCTACATACATTTGCCTGAAAATTCACAGGGATGATGTCAATTATAGTAACTTTCAATCCAGGAAATTTCATCAATTTATCTCTATCAATTTTCAAGTTATGATCGTTTTGCTATCAGGTATACCAGCTTTTCAGCTCACCTGAACATAGTGGCCAGAGCTGAACAGAAGTCAAATTTTTACACCATCTATGACAAAAACATCTTTAAAACTTATATCATGAATAAAGGAATATCATCCCCACTGTCTATATCACTGTCACTCGAAAACACCTTATCAGTGTCGTAGTTTTCAATCATTTCAATAACAGTATTCATTCGCAGGCCCCTTCCGTAGTGAGAAGTCGCCATTTTGATTTTACTTTCACCAGCTAGGTCTAGAAAATCGCCGATTTCTCGCTCATATATATTTCTATCGTCCTTTATATCATAAATAAATGAATATCAACGCCACTGTCTATGTTACTGTCACACGAAAACTTCTCTTCAAAGTCCAGATTTTCAATCATTTCAATAACAGTATCCCTTCGCAGGTCCCTACCGTAGCGAGGAGCCGCCATCTTGATTTTACTTTCTCCAACTAAGTCTTGAAAATCGCCGTTTTCTCGCTCATATATATTTCTATCGCCTTTAAAAATGGTGGCAATGATAGACAAGAAATATACCCGGATGTTAAACTATATATCATTTCATGACTCACGATACAAAAGAGTACAGAAGACGATCTTTCCAAGATACGCACATATGCGGTTCTGGGCGTTTGGGGTAAGCGATAATTGAACCGCACATATGCGGTGACGGGCTCTATGGGGTTAAATCGTACTTAAAAACCTGTCTGATATAACCGCCCATAAGTGATCACTAGTGTTGGAAAGTTACTTACGGTAAAGTCTTGAAAATTTCGTCGCTTAAAAATTAATTAATATTTTTAATTGAGTAAATCCGACTAATTTTTCAAAATTACCTCTCCCCGACTCCTGGGTATGACGAAATTTTCAAAAATCCGGCCTTTGGGCTTTTATCCTTAGCGACTGTTATCTTTGACCCTCCTATATGGTGGGATATTTATTACTACTTCCTAAGTCATTTTCTGGTGGTAAATAATAACCTATTTATTAGTGCATCTCGATTAAGTTGTATTTAACTTACTGTACCCGAAAACATGTTGAGAATTATTTTCTCGGTAAGAAACATACCTCCTGATAGAGGAGAAGGATCAAGATAAGCCTAATTGCAACCTTGCATCATAACCTGGACGCGACATGTTAAAAAAAATTACGGGATAAAAAAAATATGGGAACGTTTGTTGCATGCAAGGCTTTTCCCAGGATTGAGTGTCAGGCCTTCTAAAAATACCATCTGTAACTTCCTAAACATTTACAGGGAGTTAAATAATGATCTCCCGTTGACGATCTTCCGCAATTTAAGTTCCTTGAACTAATATGAAAACTGCATATTATTATTGCTTACATCGATGAAGATGTGAAAATTGCCTTTTCGTCTAGCAAGGATCGCAAACGATCTCCCGCTGACGATCTTCCGCGAACGAAGTTCCCTAAATCCCTTGAACTAATATGAAAATTGCATTTCATTCTTGCTTACATCGCGGACGATCTCCCAAAGAAGATATGAAAATTGCCTTTTCGTCTCGCTCGGATCGCGAACGATCTCCCTCTGACGATCTTACGCGAACAAAGTCTTGACGATATTACGCGAACGATTCTCCGCTGAAGATATGCCGTGAGCGGGGGAAGGGGGGGTTAAAGATAAAATGAAAAATATATATTATTTATAAAATTCAAAGGGGGAGGGGGGGGGGTTAAATAATGATCTCCTGCTGACGATCTTCCACGAACGAAGTTCCCTTGAACAAATATGAAAAGTGCATTTTATTCAAGCTTACATCGCGAACGATCTCCCGCTGAAGATATGAAAATTGCCTTTTTGTCTCTCTCGAATCGCAAACGATCTCCCGCTGATTATCTTATGCGAACGGAGTCCGCTACAAATATGAAAATTATCTTCTCGTCTCGTTTGGATCGCGAACGATCTGTTGACGATATTACGCGAACGATTCTCCGCTAAAGATATGAAAATTGCCATCTCGTCCCATTCGCATTGCGAATGATCTCCATGTACGAGCCAGGTAATCGTTAAATGGTCCTAAACTGAACATGGGCATGAATAGAAGTGACGGGTACATTTCATTTGAGATAATATCTTGATTTTTTCATTGTGTCTTCCTCATTTAGGACAGCCGCCGATAACAATAACGGCGTTACAAATGACAAAGACGCGGCCTGTGACTTCTATTTGCCGGCTTGATAACGCACCTTAAGCCAGGTAATAGTAATGCAACTAAAGACAAAAGGCCGACGTTCCCGCAATTGAGAACGGGAATTCACATCTAAACCATCTATATTGTGAGTAACTGCTCGCAGGGGCGCACTATTGTTCCTATCTCCCATTGAGAGTGTTATCGGCAATGATATCCTGATCGTATCATTGTCTTGAATCAACTGACGCATTACCTTCACGTTTGAGCAGGACAACGCCGCCATATTTGGTGACGAACTTTTCAAAAATTATCGAGTACCTCATTTTCAAGGTCGACGAAGTTTTCAAAGGGAAAAAAATTACGTCGGCGGAAAATCGTCTGTCGACGAAATTTTCAAGAACGACGAAATTTTCAAGACTTTACCGTAGTCCAGGTGCAGCACAAGTTCCTTTTTATCATGTTTTTGGAATAAAGAAGGATGCGTAATGCTTTTAAATTGCATACATTCTATGGTAATTTTACTCTGTATATGTCATTTTAATTAAAACTACGATGAATTATTATGAATTATTTTATGTATTCAGGACTGGGCAGAGTTGTGGTTAGATGACGCCTACTGGCACCTGCTGTTTTCTGTTATTCTAATGGTGATAATGGTACTTTGGAGACCCACTATCAACAACCAGAGGTAAGCTGCACAATTGGCAAGATTTTGAATGCAAAGAATCTTTGCTGGTTTTGTTTCTTTTTCTGTTGAAGCTCATATATCTTTCTCTTTTGTTGGCCTTTATGATGGATATGTATTAGATATAATGCAGTATGTAATATTTCTGCATTTTCTTTTTCATGGCTTCTTTTCATGGATTATTGAACTTTCACCAATGCTCTCTCTGTTTCAGATATGCATTCTCCCCACTGCTAGATGCAGCAGACCAGGAAGCAGAGGAACCCATGATGAATGATGCTTTTGGTTAGATTTGATGTTTAATTTTTAAAGGCCATAAAACTTATGGCAACAATAATGTGTAATTAATAGTAGCTACTGCATGGGGTTGTGATAAGTATTTGACTTTTTGAAAGGCACACAAGTTAAACATTAATACACAGATTTTAATATTTCTTGGAGATTTCAATTCCTTTCCATTAATATAGTCAGTTGCACAGTATTCAAAACTGTTCACAGATATATGATCCATGTAAGTTCAAAGTTTCTGGTTTTTGAGTGCCTCTTATAATGAAGATAGACTGGTGATTTTCACTTGTGGAGCTAAAAAAAGAATTTTAGAAGTCAAAAACATCTTGATAGATTGTAATTTTCTCAATGATTTTGGATATAGTTGTACCCCCAGCGTGGCGCTGGCGATACACATGGTTTTAGTCCTGACCTGTCTCGTTTACCTTGGTGATGGAAAATATGCTATATAAAGGTCTTACATCACATGCCTTTAAATCTGGATCACTTAACAACACTCTTTGCATTTCAGAGGGAATGAAGATGAGAGGATTAAAAGCTGAAGGTCAAGTGAAGCCCAAGGAACCAGCCTCCAAAGTGGTACGTTCTGGCTACCCCTCTAATGCCCAAAGTGCTTCCTGTAGTGTATAAAAGATAGCTCTCTTGCTGATGTTGCATATGAAGATTATCTTTGAAACTGTGAATTTCAAAATAAAAATTTTACGAAATAAAAAAAAAAATATATATATATATATATATATTATAGCATTTTCTGTACCAAGTTTTGTACTATTGAAACTGTGTATATGGTATTTGATTTATTTATTGTTTTACAGGAGGACGATCTGAAGTGGATAGAAGAAAACATTCCTGCATCAGTAGCTGATACGTAAGGATTGATTTTCGTGGATACTTCTGTTTTGGTCTTTTCATCAATGTTGAATTTTATTAACAATAACACAGTTCAACTTTGTTAAAGGGATAATAACTGTTCATTTTGGCCAAAAAATGAAATTTCCCGGAGTAAACAACAATTTTCCCATACTTACTAATGGTAAATGAACCCATTTCTACAATCAAAGTTAGTCCCTGTTTTTTTTTCTGAAAAGTTTGGTTTTATGTGATAACCTCTTTAGAGATTATTACAGAGTATAGCCATCTATGGAGGTCACGTGGTCTGATGACAAGCTCAGATATCAGAATAATAGAAATACGTAACTGCTGTTTTTGTGGTAAAACATAATATATAATATTTCTATGAGTTGTTTACAATGTTTTTATTGTGAAATATAGATCTCATATGAAGAGTTATTATCCCTTTAAATGACTCGAAATTAGTTTTCAACTGCATTTGTTAAATGATTTGAAGTTATCTTTTTCTTTATAGCTTTCCACAAAATAATCATGAATTATTATTGAACAACAATATAGTGAAATGAAATCATTAATATTTCTTTTCTTAATCCCAATATAAATCTGTTCCCTTCTAGTGCCCTCCCAAGCCTGTTGGATTCAGATGAAGAAATCATGACCACCAAGTTTGAGATGTCCAAGATGGAGTGAAAATATGGATGAATTTACACTTTAGTTTCTGAAGGGATGAAGCACGATTTGATTATTAAGGGTTGGGTTTCCTTTATATGGAATTGTCAGTGATGTCATGCTCTTCAAGATATCTATTTGGGATGTCATTCCTCTCCTTTCTGACTAGCTCACCTGTGCTAAAATATCTCTCAAGCAACTTACAGGGAAAATTGATGAGACAGCTAACAGTTTTAACTTGTTAAAAGCAAAAGTTGTTTCTTTAAGTTGTTAACTTTAAAATGCGCATTTCAGTATTTAAAAAGAAAAAAAAACGTACTTTTTATTAACCGTGCCCAATTGTTTGCACATCATATAGAGTTAAAAGTGAAGCATAAGTTGTTTAGTGTTTAAACCATCTTGGCTTACAATAACTTTAAAAGATGACAATACAAGGCCCTTTTCACATTGTGCAGTTTATTTAACTTCATCGCATTGTTTTGAGAGATTGATGACTCAATAGCCTGGCTATTATGTAAGAGTCATCTAAATGGAGTTACTGCCATGGCCACAAAATCGGATTCAATTTGATTGATCCAGGCAGTTGTATACAAACTAGTGATAGGGAGCATAACTCCCCATTACATTAGGGTCAGTCTTGATGTTGCGGTACAGGCAAGTAAACGAGTGAGAAGGGCCCAAAGTATACATCATTTGATTTCTTTACCCTGTCTATGTATGACTGGAAATCATTCAGTCGTAGATTTGTTGATTTTGTTACATCTCACATTCATGATCTCTCGGCTATAAATAAGGGCAAGTTATTATGAGGGATTGATTTATTTGCTGGGGTGATGCCTAGATTATTGTATATTCCAGAATTAAATGTGCAGCTGGTTAAGATGTGTTGGGATCTTGTGGTATGTGTAGTTTGTTTCAATTTTTAGATTATTTAATTGGGGGATATAGATTTTGACTGTAGTATTCTGAGGAAGTGCACAATATACAATTGCTTTTTGTCAAATCATGCTGATGTTTAAGGAGCTTATTTTGTTGTATATATGATAATATATATATTCATGTTCCATATGTAATAATTTCGAAGGAAATTTCAGATTTAAAGTTATTATTTGTTTTCAGTTTCCTTTAATTGTATAATATTTTTACTGTGTAAATAAAGTGGGTCAATCTCTATTGCCATGAATTTTTTAAAGTTAATTCTTCATGAATATTTTTTCTAATAATCTGTGAACCTCCAGTATTGGGATGCAAAATGGTCTAAAGGTTGGATAGATTGACTTGCAAAAGTCCAGATTTTGTCAGATGGACTCCTTTTTCGTATAATTCCACAATGTATGTTATATTTGTACATGGTTATTTGATGAGTCGGCAGTTGATTATTAGGACTCTCTTTGGGAAATCCAAGAGCACCCTGGAGTAGACGTGCTCAGCCAGTTTCTGTGACCCAAAAACATTTAATTCATGATCCTAGAATAAAAAAATAGTATGTTCTTTTTGAAATGTAAATTCAAAATGCATAGAAGTTATCCTCAAGATAATATATGTCGCCAATCATAAAAAAACATACTGGTTTTTAAAACTTGGCTTAACACTGCTAACAAATGGACTTATAAGTGTAAAAATGACCGTAATTTACAACTGATAATCTGGAGCAATCCTTGTGTCTTTACTTACATGAATAACTCCCACAAATACGAAATTTAATATCATTCGATACATATGTTGCCTATATTTTTAATAAGTTTTAGCTGCATTTAATGCATGTTTCTTAACAATGGAAGGGATACTGAAAAAAAAACATAACTTGTCTTCAATACAAGGGTAACGAGACAAAAACATCACTTGTCTTTAATAAAAGGGAAACGGGGCAGAAAATATTACTTGTATTCAATCGATTTGTTAAAATTGTTCATATGATACATTTACCGACACATACTTTTCCATATTGCGTGTAGATATTTTTATTCTTATTTTCAATTTGTTGTCCCTCTTTTAAGCTAACACTTAATTCTTAGTGTATATGACGTTATTATATATATATATATATATATATATATATATATATATATATATATATATATATATATATATATATATATCATGTGAACATTTTTCGCAGATAGTTGAAGGCAAGAAATATTTTTTGTCTCGTTTTCTTTTATTTTAATGTAACATTAAGACATGAGTGTTGGCAAAATAAAAGACAAAATGAAAGACAACCAATGAAAATGGAATAAATAAATATTTACACGCTTCATGGTAACGTATGTATCATATTTACGTAACTAAAAAGAATGAGCGACGCACATATACAACGTCGCACACAACCACAGAGTCGCGACAACAGAACAAACAATGGAATCAGAAAACAATACCTTCACGTTATTTGGTAAAGTATGTATCGGTAACGTATCTATCATATAAACAATTTCAACAGACGGTTTCAAGACAAGTAACCTTTACTTGCCCTGCTTTTCCTTTTTATTGTAATGTAGTATACCGTAAGAAAATGGCGTTTGCTATCAAGACGGACAACAACCAATAAAAATGTATGAATTAATTTGTTGCATTGTTTGTTTTCATTGTTTGTTGTCCGTTTTGTGAGCAAACGCCTTATTCTTACGGTATACGACATGACTATATTGTTTGGTGGGCCAACATTTTACTTTTCTGTTACAATACAATAAAAGAAAACGGGACAAAAAAAAGTTTCTTGCCTTTAATTATTTGTGAAAATCGTTCATATGATACATAATTTATCGATACATACGTTATGTTAAGGTATTGTTCTCTAATTCCATTGTTCTCTGTTGTCACGACTGTGTGGGTGCATGAGACGTCGTACATGTGCTGTCGCATGTTTTCATGCCGCTTTTCTTATATGTTACGTTCATATGATTCATACGTTACCGATACATACGTTTTCTATTCTTCTGACACCATATTGAACCTGTTTTGATCAAGGAGACATAAAATTAATTGTATTTATGTAGGAAATGGTTTGTTTTGGTGGTGGTAACAACTTTTTGATAATACATGAACTTTTTGTTTATAGGAATTGGGTCTTGTATCTGCACATTTTGACCTTAAGTAGTTGACCAAGGCAAGGTGATAACAGATGCATAGGGTTACGGAATGTCTTAGCTGCTGTGTATCTAGGCACACGCATTTATATTTTATGAAAGATGTTCTGGGAACTATTTGTATCGAGCTGCATCAGTGAGAAGTCATTCAGCTTTTTAGCTACGGAGATAATTTCCCGCAGTTTTAGCAGCTACACTGTAATATTAGTTACGTTACTTTATTTGCACACTGGTTACCAGCCATCATGTGGTTTCATGGTTTGGGGACGGCTATTTGTTACTTTGTGACTTTATTTTCTTCGGATAATATTCAGCTTTCCCAGCCACCAGTTTTGTTATTCAAGTTTCGGCGACGGCCGTTTCCTTTTATTGGGTGACTTCCAAGTTCTTGGATCACACACAGGGTAGTATTTCTTTAGTGTCTTCATTTTTTCCCCTTATTCATGTGCTCTTATCAACAGATTTGTAATTTGTTTTGTGTTGCAACTGCAGATGTTAACTATTTTGTTTAGGTGTCCCTTCATCATGTTATTCTTGATTTTCTTCTTTTGTGTGCATCTATTTTATATATGTTTCTATTCCCACAGGTGTTTCAGAAAACATTACTTGCTATTTTTCAGCACGTGTAAACTATACGAAAAACAGCAACAAAATTAAGACTAAAAATCCTGAAATAGGGCATAATCCTGAAAACTTTCACCGGCATAATTTTTAACAGTTATAGACAATGATAATTAAAAATGCCATATTTGATTCAAAATGGTTTTATTATTCTATAGATTGTTTTGCTTGTGAAATCTGTCTTTATACAGCAACCATTTCTTCTGTACACAAATAACAGTTAATTTATGATTGGGAGGAGTTGGGTCCTCTCCTTCTGCCAAAAGTGGCTACCACATTCACAAAGCGCCTGTTGTACTGTAGACGACGCTTGGCACGGCCAGTCTTCTTTTTCTTCTTTTCTTGTTTCTCAACCTAAAAAGAAAAAGAACTGATAAGAATTGATATGCACCTCATCTTTTTTTTCTTCTGTGACCAATTAGCAATGCCAAAAACATTCACACATTATTTGACAGAAAAAAAAAAAAAAAAAAAAAAAACAACTGTGTTTCAACAATTCGTGAAATTTCTGTTGCCTTAAATATTACTCCATTCCTTTTTAAGGTGTTCTAAAATAATGCAATATTTTGTTATCAATAAAAATGACCACCCTTGCTTAAAAAAAGGCAGCAGCATCGATTTGGGACTCTACAGGTAAAAGTGTGAGAAAGCTGTTAAAGATATATCAGTTAAGTTTATCACTGTGTTTCCAATGAAGCACGTCACTTTTCACTAAGTTTACCTTGGGTGTCTGTCCCTTCACTTTCCCAGCACGAGCCAAAGAGCCATGCACTTTACCTGTAATTAGAATATGAGCCTACCATTATTCTATGTCATATAGATAGTACATTATTTTATGTCATATAGATAGTACATAAAGAGCAAAATAATCCAATCAATGGAAACCATCAGAGATTGCCTAAAATGTAATTGTTGGCACTCCATAATGCCATTTAAGACCAGAAAATATGTAAGAATCCAGTAGGGTTATCCTTTTAGCAATTAACTTGAAACTCTTAGTCTACGTGCCTGGAATGTTGTCTTAGGTATAGCAAAAGGTGAAAAGACTAATTCTACAAAACTTAAAAAGATCGGAAAACATCCCTGGATAAAATCTGTCTGACTCTATTCTTTACCACTTTGAATTTGAATCTATTGGTCTACCATTATTTTTCTTTATCTCACTCTCCTTTAAACCCTGTGAAACCTCACTTCATGTTACATGGAGTTGTGCAACATTTTTAGGCATCCTAGATGATCCCTGCCAAGATGTGAATTTCATTTCAGTATATGAGACAGTTTTGTAAACAAGGCAGCAAAGCTGTCAAATGTACAGACAAAAAAACAGAAAATAAAGATGCAAATAAGTGAAAAATTAAATTTTCACAAAAAACTGTTAAATTGCCAGAAAAATTTACCAAACAGACTGCATTGCCTATTGAAGCTGTATGTTAGACCCATGTTTCTTTCCTGTAAGTTTGAGAACAGTAAGTGACATGATTTCCCTTAAATGATCATCATAGGAGCAGTGCCCAAAATAGGGGTTTCTTCAAATTTTGATGCAACATTACATAATGTTGAACAGCATGATGACAATCAAATGTTATTAATAAAATATAAGTAACATGGACATTCAGAAAATGTGACAAGCAAAAGTCTTCAGGATCATGGAACTTTAAAGTCACACCTTGTAAATGCCAATATGTGAAAAATTAAATTTTCACAAAAAACTGTTTAACTGCCAAAAAAAAAAAAAAAAAAAAGAAAGAAAAAAAAAAAACAAACAGACTGCATTGCCTACTGAAGCTGTATTTTAGTCCCAGGTTTCTTTCCTGTAAGTTTGAGAACAGTAAGTGACATGATTTTCCTTAAATGGTCATCATGGAAGCAGTGCCCAAAATAGGGGTTTCTTCAAATTTTGATGCAATATTACATAATGTTTAACAGCTTAATGACCATCAATTTTTAATTATAAAATATTTGTATCACAGATATTCAGAAAATGTGACTAGCAAAGGTCTTCAGGCCCATGGAACTTCAAAGTCACACCTTGAAAATGCCAAAATGTAAACAAGACAGCACTGTTCTGAAATGGGTTTCTTTCCATTTTTAACACTTTTTTAACATAAAACAAAATAAACATTTTACTGCCATTTTTATATGACCAGCTAAAAAAATTGATGAGATGGGAAAACTATCAATAGAACAGTGTTAAATGTCCAATTTCCTCCATTCTGAGATTCTGAACATAGTGGATGATTGAATCTGACAAACTGCAATGATATGAGTTTATTTCCATTTTTGACACTTTATTACACAATACATGATAACAAGTTTACCATGTTTTTTACATAATCAACTAACAATGTTGTAAAGATGCAGGAAATATCAAACAAACACTTTTAGGCATCTTATTAGTTAAATAATGAGACTGTTAACATGCCTAATAATTGAATCTGAAGACATGTGAAAAAACAGTATAACTTCTAAAATAATGGCCCGATTATGTTGATTTTCGAACTCATCCTGCGTTTTAGTAAGATTGACCACTCCTGTGAGTATAATTACAATTGGCCAATCCGTTTTTCTTATATTGTGTTATCAGTGTTGCATTTATATTAAAAATAGTGAAAAAACAGCATAAATTCCCTAAAAATGGCCCAATCATGCTGATTTTCGAACTTGACCTGCGTATTATGAATATTCATCAGTTCTGTAAGTTTCAAGTCAAAAGGTAAAATGGTTTTCTACTTATCGTGTTATCGGTGCTGCATATATGCTGAAAAAAGTGAAAAAACAGCATAAATTCCCTAAAAGTGACCCAATCATGCTGATTTTCGAACTCGACCTGCGTATTATGAATATTCATCAGTTCTGTAAGTTTCAAGTCAAAAGGTAAAATGGTTTTCCACTTATCGTGTTATCGGTGCTGCATATATGCTGAAAAAAGTGAAAAAACAGCATAAATTCCCTAAAAGTGACCCGATCATGCTGATTTTCGAACTTGACCTGCGTATTATGAATATTCATCAGTTCTGTAAGTTTCAAGTCAAAAGGTAAAATGGTTTTCCACTTATCGTGTTATCGGTGCTGCATATATGCTGAAAAAAGTGAAAAAACAGCACAAATTCCCTAAAAGTGACCCGATCATGCTGATTTTCGAACTTGACCTGCGTATTATGAATATTCATCAGTTCTGCAAGTTTCAAGTCAAAAGGTAAAATGGTTTTCCACTTATCATGTTATCGGTAAAAGTGCACGGCGACGACGGCGACGACGACGACAGACGCAGATGATGGCTATATGTACAGACACATCTGTGTCTGTACATAAAAAACTACATGCTTTGTCAAAAAGAAAACTGTAATACAGGGGCAGAAACACAAGTTAGGACTACAAAGGCAATATGATGGCTAACATGAAAAGTCAGTTCATCGCTTAAAAAAAAAATTACCTCCCAACATTCTGACCTCCACATTAAGAGTGGACAGGTCAGTGAGTCCACAGGCCAGTAGTGTGCTAGCATCCTCCAGGGGGGCTCCAGCCAGGGTCACTACCTGGTCATCGGCAGGCAGACCTTCAATCTCGGTGATCTGGGCCTAGAAAAGGACATGAACAGAAGTGAATATAATGGAAAAACTATTATCATTACCATCTACAACGATGTAAATATTCTATGCTCTTATTGTATTACGGATTATTTGAATGTATGTGATATTTCTTAACCATTTGTGACTGATGGGCATGTTATGGCTAAATGACAAAAACATAACAATATTGCACAACTGAAATGAAATTCTGATGTCTTATTGATCAATCATAACTTTGTACCATTGGTTCACTTACGTGTATTATTATTACTGATATAAAGGTTTAGTGATACAGCAGCAGTAAAAAATGTTTACAAGTACCTTTACATCAGCGATGGTTTCATTGCCAGTCACCTCAAGGGTGTGAGTGTGTTGAGCACGAACAAACAACTGCATTTTGTGGGTTCCTGAAATTAAAAAAAAATTACCAACTTTACATCAATATTTCAGTTTTAGAGAAAAATCACTAACAGTATCAGTTTCTTTAACATGCCATTCAACCAGAGTTAAGTACGTCACAATCTGACGAGGAATTTCAAGTTATTTGAAGCTACTCGACAAAAAGGGAACACATTTGCGCAAAATAAAAGTATCTGTAAGGTTGCATGATTCCCACAATTTTAAAAGAAAACTGGACAGCTTGGACTACGAATGTGACAAAGTTATGGCAGATAAACCTACCAATTATTAAACTAAAGAACATACCTCTGAAAAGATACTTATATCACCAAAGAGTTTACTTCTTGGGCTTGCTTAAACAGCTAAATCAGGCATCGTTAGATCGTACTAAAGCACAAAATATCGTATTTATACTAAACACACTTACACGTGATGGTGAAATCCAAAATGGCAGGTTTCCAAAAGATAGATAGTGCGCAGTTTTTCGCGCAGCGCAGGTTTGGGCACATCCTCTTTCGTCATCACTTTTAGTGTAAATCTGATGACGTTTTCACAAGCGCGGGGTCCGAAATGGCTACTTTCATTTGTTGTCTTCGCAGAGTTGGAGAGATATCAAACAAACGAAGGATAGAGCCACTAGAAAACAAAAATGAGGTAAATCTAAGAAATATTTTATTGACATTTATAGCCATTATCCTTAAATAGCTTTTGTAAGATGATGTGTAAATAGGTGCTAAAATGGAACTTGCCACGACGCGGACCCAAGTAGTAAGTACATGTACAGTAAATGTACATGTGATACCTATGTTTTAATTTTTATATTTAATCGCTTATCTCATCAAGTTTTTTTGTGTGATTTGCGCTTATTTCATGTTGAATGAAGCATTTTCATCAAGATCAGTAAACGAGAGAAATATAAAAACTTCATGGGAGTGCAGGAGGCAGACTAACTTCACCAAGGGTTCATTCCCAGTTGAAACTATTGTTCTACTTAGATCGACCAAACTCCCTAGGAACTCGACGAATGCAATCAATGTGCCCTTCTCTTGTTTCCAACGTTCATGTATTGTACCAGCTATTCTGTATTCTACTAAATGCTAGGGGGTATGTGAATCTGTTAATCAGTGTTCAGCAACAGACCCCTAGCACGAAAATTCATGTGTTAGCACTCCTGTTGACGATTCTGATATGTACTGTCTGTGCTAACACATTACATATTAGAATCGTCAATAGGAGTGCTAACACATGAATTTTCGTGCTACAGTCCCCATGAAGTTGGATCTGTCTGTGTAGAATGAAAGTTCTATTGTGCCCTAAAGCTTAACATGGAATTGCAACTTTGTTATTTTCTGTGTCATTGATATTGTTTTTCCTTCCCAGCTATGACATGGACTTTCATGGCTTTAATTTTTAGTTTGAAACAGAGTGTAGACATTTGTCCCAGTCATTTGTGTGAATTTATTTTTATAGTCATTCCTCAATAACATGCAATCTGCATTCTTCGATAGCATACAATCTGCAAATTTTGGTGAAAATAAATTTTATTAATTTCTTCTGTCAGTCTCATTTTTCATTCACTGCTCCAAATGCCATAAGATGTAAAAATACTTTGTCATCAAAATTCTTAGTGTTATATATATATATATATATATATATATATCAGGGCTTGACACTAACTTTTTTCGATACTGGCCCAAAATATCGGTAAATATTGCAAGGATGATTTGACATATGACATTTTACTTGCTCTTTGGGCCAGTGACCCCAGCGATTCAATGGCCCCAGGTTGGTTTTCAGTGGCCCAGGGCCAGTGGGCCACCCTTAATGTCAAGCCCTGTATATATATATATAATTTATTTTTATTTTTATTTATTTATTATTTTTTTTTTGTATCCCAGGTCATCATTGGAAGACATAAAGAAAATGCCATATGCATCACTGACAGTGTCATGATATCAAGAAAACATGCGGTATTGAAGAAACTACAGGATGGTTCTTGGACTATTACAGATAACAAGGTACTTGCCATAGGACCAGTGGTTACATCTCAACTATTTTGTTTTAAGTATGTCTTAAGTTTGCTTTATGTCTTATTTTAAGTATAATTTGATAAAACATCAGGTATGCCGAAAATGAATACTTCAAGACTTAAACCCCAATAACTCAAATTATTTTTGAATCTCAAAAATGCATGTCATGATTTTTCATGAAATGACAGGATGTTTATTAATTTATTTTGGTTTTTAGAGCCTTAATGGAGTTAAAGTCAATGATAAGCAGTTAATTCCTTCGCAGCCCTATTTGCTCAAAGACGGAGACAGGATTCAGCTGGGAATTCCTCCAAATAATGCCAGTAGCGAGCCAGTAGTTGTATTTCAATATCACACTTGCCTTAGAGTCAAGTCAAAAATGATTGATAAAATTTCATCCAAAAGGAAACATTCCGAGGACAGTGTAAGTTCAAAAAGTAAATGTGTAAAATATGATCATGTTTTCAAACATCCGCACTCAGAACAGATTAGAAATCCGGGCGCAGTTTGGTCGCCATCTTTGCAAATGAAGAAACAGCTAGAGGAACAAGAGCGCCTGCATCAGGAGAAGTTGAAAGCTGCAGAAAAGGAGATGGAAGAGATGAGAAAACAGTTAGAGGAAAAGGAAGCAGCACAAAAAGAGATGTTTAAACAGCTCCGAGAAAATGAAGAGAGAATCAAACTTGAAAAACAGGTAGTGAGATTGAGAAAGTTATTTATGGAGAGAATAGATGTCAGTATTATTGTTTCAGTAAGACTTGATTATTAGGGTCACACAAAAAATGTGAATAGCTTAAGGTATACTGCACACTTATAAAAAAAGTCCCAAAGACATTTTTCATGTCTGAATATCCAGAAAAAGCTACTGATTTTTTCCAATTCGGACCTTCAAAATAATAAAACCTCTCAAATAAATTCACCTGGCGTCCATATTTCCTTATGAAATGTAAGGACAACATGGCAGTCTAATTGAGTTATGATTTATTAAGATTTAATTATTTAATTAGCATTGGTACATATCACTTAATCCAAATGGAGAGAGAGGCTGAGCAATAATTTGTGTGAAGTAGATATTTTTTTTAGATAAAAAGAGATTTAGTGTAAAAATCTTGCACAGACTACCCTGAAGATTGACTTTATTTCTTTTAGGACCAGAAGCAGAAACTCCAAGAAGCAGAGAATATGATCTCAGAAATGGTGCAGGCACTTAAAGAAAGAGAACAGACTGAAGCACAAATGATAGAAGATATTAGACAGAAAGAAGAAGAAGCAAGGCTAAAACTGGAGGAACAAAGGGTAGGGATAACATAAATGGTGTATAATCTGGCTTAGGAATTTTATCACAATGAGAAATTATTACTTAAAACAAAGGCCCCTTTTCTCATTGTTTGTTTCTTCAGTGAGTGATAATCTTTTAGCTGAAAGTCTCACTTTTACCACATCGTTAGGGCATTTTTTCACTTAAATCCGCCTTTTCATTTCAGGACCTTATCAAATTAAAGATATAAAATTTTAATTTGAAATATTTAAGTTCTGATGGAATTTTACATGGGAAGTATAATAACGTTTTATTTAAGAGCATTAAAAACTGGGGAATGTAATGGAGTTTGTCGCTTTAATTTTTGACATTGCATTTAGGCAAACATGGAAGAAGAAAGAAAGAAATTTGAAGAAGAAATGAAAAGCGAAGTACAGAAACAATTACAGGAAAAGGAGGAACTTTTGAGACAACAACTAACTGTCCAGAGAAATGCTCTTCTGGAAGAGAAAGAAAGGATTGAGAAAGACTTACAACAGGAGATGGAAAGAAAATTGGAAGAAAAAGACAAAGACCTGGAAAACAGACTGCTGAAGGAAAAAGAGAACCTTGAAAAAATAATATCAAACAAAGAACTGGAACAGAAAATGTTAGAAAGTCAGTTGAATGAAACTAAGATTGAAAATGAAAAAACTAAAGAGCAAATGTTGAAAGCTAGGGAAGATGTGTTGACCAATTTTGCTGATGTTATGGAAACAGAATTGCAGTGCAGCATATGTAATGAACTTTTCATCCAGGTTTGTGAAACGCTAGCTTGCATATGTATCATTACATTCAAGAACCAGTTCACATTGGAAACGTGATAAGATTTTCAGAGTAAGACAAAAAAATATGAAACCATATGGTATAACTTGTTCATAGTGTAAGGAGAGAGAGAAAGAGAACAAGCTTGCCCAAACCCATAAGGCTATTAACACTTTTTCTTGTGACTAAGACTTCCGGACATAATACTACATAAGACTATTTGCTTTGTAAAGATGTTGTTAGTCCTGGTTTACTTTAATATTGTTTATAATAAATGTAATGTTTATAATTTTTTCCAGGCCACATCTCTGAACTGCTCACACTCTTTCTGTGCATACTGTATTGGGCAGTGGATAGAGAAGAAAAAAGAATGCCCAATTTGTAGATCAGCAATTACATTTAAAAATAGGTATGTATTATCCTCTTAGACAAATTCATGCTTGTGTTTTTTAATGAGTTTTGAAGTTGATAACATACTTTTATCTTAATTGTCTCCTAAAAGGAGGTATTGTTTAAAAATTTTAGTGATGATTGATTAATTAATTATATAATCCTTTGATTAATTAATGGTTAATTACTACTTAATTATTTGTCTTGGCAGGGATTGTGCTCTCTAAGTGTTTATAGGTGCATTTAAAACATGAAAATGTATTTCAGTTGAATGCATGCTGGCACATTTAAGTAACACTTATTTAATTTTTGTTGCTTATGTTGACATTATTAGTTACAGGGCTCTTTTAATATTCTCTTTAAACTGAAATGCATATTTCATTGCTCTTGTAGAGATAGTGTTTTTAACTTTGTTGTTTTGTTATTTAACTAAAATAATAACACAACATGTATTATACATATGGGTGAATTTTGATGAAATTTGCTGGATAGGTTAGAAATGGGCTAGCTTTCATGATCCATTAATCAATTAATCAATTAATTAGTTGAGATTTGAATGCCTTCGTGGCAGGCTGTGCTCTCTAACTGCTATTCTAGTTATTATTTATTCATTTATTTATTTATTTATTTATTTATTTATTTATTTCAATAGGTCCATAGTTCTGGATAGTTATATTGACAGGATGGTGGAACACTTGAGTGAAGAGATGAAAGAGAATAGGAAAATACTAATAGAGAGTAGGAAAGGTATAATATTTTATTTCAATTATCAATAAGTGAGGTTGCTTGATGAACATAATGCTATATCAGATTTCATAGAAAGAGTCTGATTGTCAGAGAAAAACTTTTTACTGAAATGTTTGTTATTAACTAAATACAAACAAACCTCTTTGTACCCATATCAGAATGTGTGATCTTTGTTTTTGAGTAGGTATAAAAAGAACACATTCATAATTAATTAACAAAAATATCAAACTCTTAAATGTTAACTGAAGTCCCCGTTTCCTTTACAGAGGAGCAGGCAGTAATAGATGAGAAACAGAAATCTCTTCAAACGCACAGAGTTCCTCCTAGAGCTCATGATGTCATTGATCTGAGTAGTTCAGAGGATGAGGATGAAGATGAGGATGAGGAGGATAGTGAAGTGAGCGTAGAAGGAGAAGACGGGGTTTACTATGGAGGATATGGACAGTGCTACAACTGTGGTGAGTTTTGAAATATGTTTTAAGGTACATATGAACCAAGCAACAGTGGGGCATGGATTCCCAGTAACACATATAAAGCACTTCTGTTACTTTCTTATATGACCCAAATAAAGTGAACATGCCAAGGGATAAACCGAATTAATAATTTGATCAGCCATAAAAGAGCTTTAATATCCACCTTCTTAAAATTTTGGGGTCATAAACTTAACTTACTTATCTGACATACTTTTCTGACCCATTTATATACAGCATAGAAAGCAAGTGGAAAAATCCATTCAAATATCATTTTTCAGGTAATATAAAATGATGTCTTTGGTATTTCTCTTAGTTATACTATTTGAAACTATGTGGTGGCATTTGGTAATCTTGTGTCAAAAAATTGAATTCATATGCATCTTTAAAGAAATTTTGTTAAACAGATTTCCACCAGTGTGCACCACAAAGATGACAGACATGATTTTTCCCAACCAGATTTAAATAAGAAATTCTTGTTGGTTTTCAGATCTAAGTGACCCCCAACCCCTTGGCCTTAAAGGCACCAACCACTTTCTTCAGAATTATTTGTTACAATAAATTCCAAAACCATGACTGACTAAGGATATACAAACTGTAATTGTGATGAAAGCAACATTAAGACTCGTGTTTTGGAACTGATTAACTTCCCCAGGCAACAGAATTATTTACAGGGGATTTGAAAGTGTGAGATTTTTTTTATCCTTGGCAAATAAGTTTGGCTTTATGCTCATGTTTGTCAGACTAAAACTGTTTTAATTTACCTTAGTTATAAAAGGGACTGTATTTATGATTTGGGATGGAAAATGCAGTCTAATATTCCCTGCATCCTTGTCCATTTTATAGTGTATATATCTGTTGTCACTGCCAAGTTCCAGTACCCACAAGTTCTTACCTGTCAAGTTCTTAGAGGCACCCTGAAAATTAAATTTGAAATATTTTAGAATTGATTTTAATTTCATTATTTAAAGAAGGTTTAATACACCTCTAGGACACAAGCTTTTTAAAAAGAAAATATAAAAAGAAACATGTAGTACAATCACTTTAACAATTAATTAAATATAGTTTGATTTGGTAACCAGGTCATTTTTTTCAGTGTGTTTGTCTTTTGTTAATAAATTATATTAACTTTTTTGTTTTGTTTCCATTGTCACAGAAATGAGATTTAAAAAACAAGTTATTAAAATAACTTTATTATTAATTTGGTGTCATTTTCACTTGGATAATGTGGCAAAAGTGTTCAGATCTGATAAGTAATATATCAGTATAAGAAAAGTTGGGAATTATGACAAAAATACAATGAGACCACTTTAAATATGCAGGCAAAAAGTGAAGCTTCAGCTTTATATATTTACATATAACATGTTCTTTTTCCATCTTTCAGGGCACAGAGGTCACTGGGCTAATGGTTGCCCATTCAGGTGAATCCGAACTTAAGGCCATTGTTTTTACTCATTTTTTGCCTTTTTTTTAAATTATGTATCTAATGTCTCATGAGTAGTACAACTCTTGAAATATTTTGTAAACCCAAATATTATGTAGCTAGTAGTAAGCATGTTTACGTGTTATTGCTTAGTTAACATCTAATAATTTACAGAAACATTTAATCTTTTAATCATCTCTACATTTATTTTACATGACTGTACTATTATAAGAGATAAATGTGTCAGGAAGTGTTATTTTAGTATATTTCGGTGCTCAGTTGCAAATTGACATTGGTATGACTTTGAAAATATGTATAAGTTGATGTTTTCCATCAAATATCCAGTGTATGTGCTACATGAGATTAGCATGTAATTGAAAAGGACTGTCCTCAGAATCTGTTCCAACGTGCCTGCAACAATAACCTTGATGCATATATTTAGAACATACTCTGTGTAATTTTAATCTTAAAGGAGAGTCTCTGGAAATTTGATTCTACGCTTCGGGCAACAATGCATACAAACCACTTAATAGTGTATAATTGAAGCAGTGCATGGGAACCGATTTTAAGTGCCTGGGATGACATTGTTATCTACCTTAGGAATAGTTATTTTCATGTAACTTTATTGTGTGCCATTTTGAGATTATGAATAATTGAGATATTGAGTTCGAAATTTGATCCGAAGCCCCTGGGACAACACTGTACTTGCCTCGGGACAAAGGTATTAAATCTTACAGCATGCGCCCCCTTTTCAATGTAATGGGCAATTGAATTGAAAGCTTGTAACGCGATCTAGTTGCAGTATGAATGGTGGCCTGCGTAATGAAGCGAATGCTCTAGGTGAGATTGCAGTGCAGATCTCTGAACATTGTGTTGTACCTCGCAATCTCGTTGCAACGAAGGCGCATCATTAATTAATAGAAATGAAATAAAGTGTATTCCTCTAGCATGTTGCTAAAATTGCGTGCATTTGTCGATTTGTTTTCAAGAATCCCCACATTCTGCCCAATGTTGATGTTACAAATCGAAGGCTAATGGAAAGGACAGGGTTGTCACGCGACTACGGCGGTCATCAACGATTGTGTTAATTGCCGCGAAGAGAATCCCATTGAACAAAGGATAGATTCAGTGCACCGAGGAAAGGGCTAACCCACCAAGTGGATATCTCCGCTGAAAAATGGGCGTGGTGGGTCGTGACTAACGGGACCGTAATAGCTTGATCGAAATTCATTAAATTTGATTTTCTGAGATGCCGGGTCAGCATTAAAGCCGCAAAGTTCACGGCAAATTTAATCAAAACGTTTAACGACCCGCTCCTCTCCTCGCGGAGAAAGCATGATTAGTTTATCTCTCCTTAAATGCGGGAAATGTAATGGTATCGCGGGGCACAAAATAGCAACATTTTCTCCACAGACAGCGAAAGGTCGTCGGTAATAGCGTTAAGCTATCGTAGACCTGATTATCAAGAAGTAAATTGAAATGGACTCGAGTGTTTAGTCACCAACAGTTTGATCAGTGTTGAAACAAGCGCTGGAAGCTATACAAGGCTGCTTTACAAGCTGAGGTGGAAGCGATGATGGACACGGTTGTCGGACATACATTACTTCTATATAACAGTTATGGATAAACTTTATTACAGGGATTTAATTCCAAAAACAGTTCCCTTTTTCGATCTGCTTTATTATATCCTTAAACTCGTCGACGGTCCAATGATTTTTTAAAATTATAACTGATAATGTTTTTTTTAAATTTATTTATTTATAATAATGGTTATATGAAGAAGAAAGTTAAAAAATACTTTCAAGATAAAATACATAAAAAACTTAGCAAATCCTTTAAATAAATGATGCATATTTTTATAAGCAAGGGCTTCAGTATAAAGAGTCATTTGAATCGGACATTTCAGTTACATCACATTCAAATGGAAAAAAGTTTCAGAAAGAACCACAGCCAATCAACCTGGGAAAAAACCATTTCATTACATATTTGTCCTAATTAATAAACTCTTCGTCTCATTTTTGAAAACTGTTAGCTGTGAGTGGTAACATGTGCGAAAGGCCCGGGTCATGTTTGCGGATCCCGGTGCGGATACTCCCTCGGTTCCTGGCGATGCGTAATCAGTAGCAACTTTGTCGTAAGTGGAGCTTCCTTGCAAGGCCTTTGAAATGCACAGCATCTTATGTCGTTGACTTTTCGTACAACATGTGTACGTTTCTGTGGGGTCGACTGTTTTCAATCAGCCACTTCCAATTCCTGTCATAAATTATGAGGAAACAAGCTCTACCATTGCCACACTTGACAATTCAATTTTTTTTTTTTTAGAAATTTTCCTTTGCTGAAAAAAGAACTGAATTTAAAGAGGTGTTTGTATTCGTGTTAGAGGAATTGATTTTATCTCATCGTTAAGTATGTATTTCCTCATCAGAATTTCGATTGCAATGAATGATTATTGGCCATTTTCTCTTTCCGCTGTTAAGTTTATTTTCAGATTAATTGAAATTTAATGAAAAGATCTCTGTCTCAAAAGCTGAGCGATATACATCTTCAATGAACCTATTTGAGCATTTCTTCTGCGGGGAGAATCTTTTTTTCAGATGCCAAATTCAGGTGTTATTGACCATTTTAGAGCATGTCTTAGCAACTCGAATTTGTTTGTTCTAAATTACGCTGATAAAACACTCATTTTCAAACAATTAAATTTGTCGAGCATGCCCTTTCTATAAAAATCCAGGTTTCCTAGACTTAAAGCTTTTTAAAAGCGGTATTTCCAAGATAAATCAGAGACAAATTAACTTATTAGAAATTTTATTTTTCTGTTTTCTTCTGTTACATGAGCATCTATAGTTTTTTGCAAAATAAGTTTTAAAAAAATGCAAATTTTTTGAGGGACAAATGTGCCTTGTGAAGTGAAATTTGAAATTTCTTTTTTTTTTTTCAAATTTTTCAGCGAAGATTTGTGATGTTTATTAGCTTCATAAAGCTCGGTTACTTAAAACATTTTTCTGTGACACACGTGCGTCAACAATGATGTTAGTATTGATAGAAGAATTCATCGTTTACAATGGTTGCAGTTGCCTCTTACTCCATCCGTGGTCAATTTGGGTTATGGAACAGAGGTTGAGGAATATTAAATCGAAATGAAATCCTTTTTGATGAAATGAACACTTTCTACCCCACCTGTCAAGCTAGGGTATAATTTCGCCAAACTTCAAATGTATCGAGTGGCCATACAAACAAAAACTCCGCTATTTCACTGTTGACGTGCAATGAATGGTTACAATTGAAGGATACAAGCATAATCGCCGTCATATTCGGTGGAACGCAGGTGAAGTGCGTTGGATTTTGATTTCAGTCATTCTAAAACGCTCTTGCGTCCTTGCATGCATTGAAAGTAACCACAACTGATCACATGTAGGGGTTTATTTCTTTCTTTGTCCAAGGTGTTCAAACAGAGTGATTTTTTTCTTTTCTCTATTCAGCGTTGCTTACTCCATTAAATTATTGAAAATTCTCTTACAGTTACTCGGTCAGTCACCCTGTTAATTAGTAAGTTTGGAAAAGTGTTCTCTATTGCAGTGACTGATACGTGATTCGGAACAGCGATGTCTTAAATACATCCTCTAACATTTGTGTTTAGTCTAGTCATTCCACATCCAGCCCTTTCATCTTTTTTAACCTGCCCTGAAAAAAAAAACTACCAGAAAACAAAAAGGTCCTTAGAGGTCTCACCGGTGGTAATTCACGGGGACCTGAAGTCATGTGATAACAGAAATCGTCAATTTTGTAAACTGAGTTTTTGTGTTTTTCCCTGAATCGATCGTAAAACATTTATCTTGTCTCCGCCAGGGAAATTGAACTCACCTGACTGAGAGTATGCTTGTGTTATGGCGAGAGATACGGGTGGGCAAAACAAAATGGGGAGAATATTATTTTGCGCATAAAGCCACCGAGAGCACAACCTTTGCCTCCGTGTTGCATCTATTCCCTTTTCATTAAAGTTTCCCGATAACCTCGTTAAATGACATAAATAGTAACGCGTTTATCTGTCCCAGACACCTTTGCATTTGAGTGGATAACTTTTTTGTGGAAAAAATGCCCCGTTTAGTTGTGGTTCAATTAGAAAGTGAAACCTATCCCTCGCACCAAAGTGTCAGTAAAATGAATTGAAATTGACTACGATTGAACA
Organism: Lingula anatina; assembly: GCF_051362555.1. NCBI lineage: Eukaryota > Metazoa > Brachiopoda > Lingulata > Lingulida > Lingulidae > Lingula > Lingula anatina. Next base: position 26,958,198 of record NC_141768.1, read on the forward strand.
ACGCAGATCGTTTTCAAAAACAACAAGGCTGTCAAGTCGTGTCGCGGTCTACCGACGCACATGGAAATCTAGCCCTGTATCGATATCAAAGAGCTCTATTATAGGTTCTCGCAGGAGGCCGCATCTTGCCTCGCGACGATAGCGACATTTTAGAATTATTTGTGAAAATTTGAGGCGACGTCGTAGTAGGTTCGAGTCGGGCGTGTGCGCGAAAAACAGGGATACTGTTCATCAAATGTTTCAAACGCATTGTTTGGAAACTGGTACATTTTTTTCTCTAAAACTTAAGTGGATGGCCTGCGGTGGTAGGAGGATCAAGGAAAATTCAATTTTGTCATTTCACGTTCCTATTTATTTACTTTCATTACTATTGAAAGAACTGCTATCAAGGCGCAAGTACTGCGCAGAAATCTGGGCCCAATGCTAATTTATCCCGGTTCAGCCATTATGCTGAAGGTGTCAGTTTCCAAATTCTTTTTTCCCCCTCAATTTACCGTGTTGAAGGAGATCGTTTTAAGAGCTATAAAGAAGAAATCAACAACTCAGCCAGCGCAACAAAAACGTTTGCATATAAAACTGACAAATTTTCATTTCAATGTAAAATTGCCTTCGGCGAGTAATCGACCGGCAATCCTCCCCGATTAGATGAAATATGAATCGACAACTAATATCGAAGAAAAGAGAAAATAAATTATGTGGAAAAAGCCTTGGGGTACAGGTGTTTCAGTCATCGTAGAAAAAAAAACCTTAACTCTAACGCTTTACTCGTTTAATTCCATCCGACAATAGCACCATTTCGCCTCGTTCATCCACCGCGCACCTCCGGTCTTTCTTAGGCCGCGTCCACTTGTTCAAACGTTAGCTTGGCAACAATAAATCTTAAAGCATTTCTTGTATATCTGTCCTATTGTGTCTTCTTGTGAACAAATATGATCAAGTTATTAATATTCAATCGATTGCGAAGGATTACCGTCACTTATGACTTCATTATTCGAATATCACGGATAGCGTTTCAACCCCTTGAGCGATGTCCAGTATCGTATGTCCTGTTTGAGTGCTTCAAGTTTGTCATTGCTAATTAAAAGTAACTATTATACAGCTTTAGTTTCAGTCAAATAAAATTTGACGATAAAAAGTTTATCAGCGTCTTAAACCGAATTAAGTGATATGAATATTGGCAGGGTGATTTACATGATGATGGACCTCGCGGTGGTTGGAGAGATAAGGAAAGAAAATAATTCAATATTTCGCTCTCATTGGTGAATGTTTTTCTATGCCTTCTTCGGGTCTCGTTGTCATTCTCTTAGTCTAAATAATTCGATGGCAATATTTTTTGAATGCAAATTATAATTGACAAGAATCAAACTGCTGTTGTGTACAGATTTTTTTCTGTGAAATCCAGAGAACAGCTTCATCTGGATGTATTACTATAGATTTTGTAGGTCAAAATTCATTTAAACCACCCAGAAGTGATCAAGGGAAATGATGTTATATAAGGCTCCTTTTTTCTCAGAAATGTTCGGTTTTTCTCAGGAAAAGGGTAATGTTATATAACCTCAATTAATTCACCTATCCGCATATTTTGATAAAATATATTAATTGAAAGATCGGTATATTAGTCTTTATTTATTTATTTTTTTATTTATTCATTCATTCATTCATTCACATTTTTTAATCTTACGATTTGGTAAACGATTCATTAACTGACTTGAAAAACTTTGGATGTTCGATCGAAACAGTAGCACCGATTGGTCGTCTCGTGTAATGTGTAATATTATATATATTCAGATTTCAGTCTTTTTCTAGATTTCTTTGTTCAAAGGAAACTAATAAGTTTTTCAAATTGAGCAAAGTAACGTTCGGTCTCTTAGGAATTAAATGCTCGCTAAATTTCATTTATTCGATAAAACAATCAAGTGTAATTACATTATTAGGTACATATGAGATCAACAAACATTGACGGAAGAATAGTAAGCGCTAGTGTAAAGTTGGCAAATAAGCGGAGACAAACTTTCGCTAGGGAGCAAATAATGAAACTTCATTTTCCGAATCGGAGCAAATAGGAACATTTTGAAACTCACAGATGCAGGTGTTTGATGTGCGATTAAGCCTTTAACTAGCCAGCGTATTGTTGCCAATTTAGTTCCCATGTACTGAAAAAGAAAAAAAAAAAAGAAAAAAACAGAAGAGAAAAACGTTATAGATGTGCGTAATGTTTGTGTTAGTTTTTGCAGTAAAATTAATGTCCTTTCAAATGGTCACATCTGGGGGTTTCGAAATCCTTTGTCATTTCGGTCGATTTTTCCCATTTAAAAAGTTTTCATTGATAGTAAGAGAATATCAGTTTTGAAACGTTGGGGTATATTTTTCACATAATCCATATCGGCTAAAACGAGCGGTAGTGTAGAGAAAAGGGGCCGGAAGGCGTTAATCGAAGTGAGAGTGCCAGCCATAACAACAATGGCCATTTTTTTCTTAAGAATTCGATCTTGAACCGCAAATGATATGAGACGCTGTTTATCTATCATTGTACATATTTAACCTTAATGTGCTTGCTTTGCTCGAAAAAGCAACCCAAGTGAAAATGATACCATAAGTCGTAATTGACAACCAATAAAAAAGCAACCAGACTTTTTTCAGAATTGACTTTTCGTGAAAAAATGGTCACTCGTGCTTGAACTGCGATGAAAGTCAATCCTTTTTTGTTTGAGCATTTAACAATTAACACCACGCATAGTAAAATATTCCACAGGGAAGTCAATTTCATAACAATATTAATCGATGAGGTGTACTATAGTGAAAATAAGGTGTATTGGCTTGTTGAACCTGGCATGTTTTCTTTGACATGGCACCATTAAGCAAAGGAAACATGGTAGGATGAGTCAAGGGCATACTTTATTCAGCCCCGCAATTTTACATCAATATGACGTAACTTAATCGTAAAAGTATTCAAGATTTGGATTATGCACAATTTGTATTACAATTAAACTAGATAATGAAGGCCCCGTTTTGAATGCAATTCCGTCTGCCGTGCGCGGATGTCTATTCTCAAACAGTCATTCCTACGTAGCCGTGTCCTTTATCAATAGGTCAAAAACAGTAAGCATTGATTTGAGATCAAGTTTTACTCACAATGGTAATTTTATCTCTTCCCTTTCACTCGTTAAAAATTCATCGATGCTTGAGAAAAGCCGGTTATTTGCTGGAACATGCTAATGTAGCTGACCTAGCCTGGATGGAAAATAATATTAAGCCTAAGGAAAAAACCCTGTCAATGCGCAAGAGTGGATTTTCGGTAAATTTGGGTAAATTCAATTCAAATAAACACACAAATCCTTAATGGAATCAGAAACGATTTGTTTTGACTTCTGCGTCTGTGTACGTAGTAATGCTAACAGAGGGCTCTAAACGGACCCCGGTATCTCCGTTTCCAAAGTGCATAAAAACCTCTTAGTTTTGTCTATTCATCGATTCTGATACCACTTCAATTTCCAGCTGATACACAGAAGAGGTGGCTAGAATTTCTTATTCCTCCTTTATTTAAGCTTAAGATCTATAAAGAAATAATTCATATGTATCTTAACCGTGAGAAATCGCAAATGGTGGAGTGGACTCAAAAAAAGGATCTCAAAAGTGAGAAAATCCTTCCTGCTTTGGGTGCTGAATTGCTTTCCTATTATTTGCCAAGTGTTTCGCTTGAAGACACAGGCGTTTGTTATGTTACTTGGATATTAATTTACCATTTCCCCTCATACTTTACGCCACTAGGAAATACACACCATGACGTTGGAAAATGGAAGAGAGCGGCGTGCAGCCTATTTCCTCTTCTGTCTGCTTTATTCTCTCTTCTTTTTAACAGATAACGCCTTTTTCGCTTCTTGCACGGCACTTAAACGACTCAGTTCCGTAGCAAAATTTCAAATTCTCTATTCTTTTGTTTGAAATATTGTCATTTTCAATTTTCGACCTATAACATTAGCGAAACACCAATATATGATGGCTCTTTATAACATGGAATTTTGCCTTTTATTTTTAAGAAAATAACTGCCCCGTCTAGTAACAGTAAATACTTTCATGTGCATGTACAGTAAGATATTTATGCGGTATCAAAGGCAGGTGTGCTGATTTGATTAGCCGGCGTCAATGAACGCATTTACAAAGACATCAGGCCAGCACCAAGGAATGACACCAATATGTAAACAATAACAGTTTAGTTGACTTCTCAAATTCTCTTCGAGGTGCATAATGCGTGTACGTTTGAATAGACATGGCACCGCTCGGCAACAGGAGACAGATTCAAAATGACGGATGGCTTTCAGAAAAGTTATTGAAGAATAGTGCATCGACTTTGACAGCAAACTGGCTCAAGTCTCATGGATTCATTCTTCATTGTCTGTTTCACTACCAAAACTGACTTTTATACAAAAATGAATTAATCTGAAAATGGCTCAAATTTGTGCGCGCTTTGTGTGGTTTACTCGTCTGCCCCGCTTTGGCGCCAGATCTGCGGAGCAGAAGATGGAAGCTCGGCGGGAAACATAATCAGGCATTATCAACCAGTGGGGATCGTAAGGAAAATGATTGAAGACATTTAAATACGATGCAAAAATAACAATGCCACGCTTCAGGGAAATAGTTGGAAATACTTGAGCTTCACTTTGGCATCCCTCTAACGTGCGGGAAATGAATAACGATTGTAGACTTAAAGGTTTTGTTAAAATACGTTACATATATAATAAAGATATTAAATTAAATAAATAAAATCTGATTCGATACTGATTAAATTGAATAATATTTCAAACTGATCTTTGGGCGAAAAGGATATATGTATAAGTGGATGGATTGGATAAAAAAATGAAAAGATTAAAGAGCCCGCCTCATAATGAATATGTGGAGCATTTTTAAGGTCTGAGAGTCAGTATTGTCAAAAAGAAAGAAATTACAGTGATTATCTAGGGCATCATGGCACATTATTCTATGATTACCCCTCTCATTTTGGTGTTATTTGAGCAACAAAGGCTTCGTACGGAGCTGATTAAGCTTGCAAACGATCCCCCTATAGATTTCAGACCGCGCGGGTCGTTTTCAGACGGATCGGGTTTCAATTTATTAACTAAAACATATGCCTGGATCATTTGATACCTGTCAGCCCAGTGATTTTGCAGAAAAATTTCGAGATTTGAGACGGTGTAAGTATCCCAGTTAACGAGAGGAGAGAACATTGATCAGAACGACGCGTGAAGTTGATGGATGAAAATAGTAGCGAAAAATCGCATAATTACTAAATTGGAACATAATCTTTGCAAAAACGAAACAGTACTAAGCGCTTTATTGGGTATTACATATTACCAGGCAGATGGAATTATAAAGATAACGTGTCTCATAGAGCTTGGAATTGTAATGTCTTTGAGTTGGTGGCTGTCAGGCTAATTTGACATTCTCTAGACATACATAACAAGAAAGAAATAATAGCACATACATAAATTTCTGTTGTATTCTACCACAAGTGCGCTTCTCCCAGGGCCTCTAGCGTGTAAACGAGAAGGGGTAATTTACCCATCTGGACCTCAGGCAGTTTTGAAATAAATGTTAATCGCGAGTGCATTTCTTCGGCATTTCGATGTTGCACATGATCTTTTTTGTCTTTTGCTGAGGTGAATATTTTATGGTCAGTGACATACTTTGTAGCTGTAGCCCTTATTAGACAGTCACAGGTGTGCCACTCTTTTTATTGTGCGCTGTGGTCGGGACAAACTATCATATATATATAAAGAGATGGACAAGCCCTTTTATCATGGTGTAACGCCTTAAATGCCTGGAATTGTTGCAGCACAATAGAACTTATCACAGCGTCATTTTCCTGAAATAAATGACAGGGGCCGATGGATGGCGCTGCGATCATTTGTCCAGTGTTTGAGTATGTAAATGTTGATCTTCAAGTGAAAGCCTGTTTGGTGAAAATTTTAATCCATTCAATATTTGTATAGCTACCGTTGATCGATATGGAGCATCTCTTACGACGCTCTGCAGTCGCTGATGATGCTCTCCAAAACACCGTCGCTTTGATTCTGGTGGCGGTGGTGGTGGGGGTGAAAATTGACCGTGGAGAGCGAAATTGAAATGGTTTCATAAATTAATGATATCTCCTCGTTATGCCTGTTTCTTTTATGCTGCTGCTGGTGTGCCACAACTTTAATCGCAATAGTTAAGCAAACAAACCTGTAAAACGGCTCAAAAAGTGGTTTCTTTTTTATTTTGTTTGCTATAGCTTATAATGTGTGTTCCGCTATAAACATGAGCGTTCTCAAATGTTAAAACTGAGTTGCAAGAGAGAGTGCTTTCCCATTAGTAGACATACGATCTGGCATTCACGACTGTTTGCCAAAACAACCCATATTATTCAAGAAGGATGCGTAAGGTCTGTGACTCATTGGTACCAAAAGAAAAAAAAAATGAAGACAGAAAAAGGCTATATTTCAGAAATGTTAATAAAGGTAATATATACAAATTGTAAAAAGAAAGAAAGTAAGAAAGAAAAAATAAGAAGGAAAGGCAAAAGAACTGAAAAAGAAAATCTTTACTAATTGAAAAAGGTAAACTCTTATGCCAGGGGCGCAAACACAGAAAAAAATAATAAGTTGAACACTGTAGTTGCGTCAATTTGACAAACAGGAAGGACAAATCGTTAATACAGAAGAAAAGGGTGTAAGATTTTGGCAACACGTTCTCTTTCACGTATCTAAAAATATCATTGATTCTGTACAGCTTAATGTTGATCGTCTGCGCAGTTTTTAATCGTTTACGTGCTTTTGATACTGCCCCATCCCTCCCCACCTGTCCTGACACATCAATATTTTTGTCTGCTGTTGAGTTTGTGTTTGGGGAAGTAACTAATTCACAACTCATTACAAGTCGGGTGCCCGTTATTGATCGGGCAGGGGGCTACTTTCGAAACCCAAAGATTTATATTAGAACGTTAGCCTCTTTTCCCCCCTTTCATAGTGACACGTCGGTAATTGAGGGAAACGTCGGTAAATGCAACGGGCACCTTCCTGCCTCGCGTTACAGGATAAAAGAAGAAATACCTTTTTCTGAAAAGAATTTGAGAAGTCTCGATTTTTGGATCATTGTTCCGGCGTTCAATTTGCGGAGAACGATTGCGCAACAATAATATTTTTAAATTATCGTATCGGTTTGAAATCTCACTTCGCGTGATCGATTCGCAGCTTGAAGAAAAATCGGCTATTAATTGATTTGAAAGGTATCAAAGCGTGAAATGCAATTTACGGTCAAATTTAATGAAGTTGCAGTTTGAAAGGGACCGTTGAACGCTATAAATTTCTGAAGCAAAAACAAACATTAACTTTGCACTACAAATTGTATGGAACAAAAATGGTTCCTTTAGTTTATGATCCGTGAAGTATTTGGATAAAAAGCAGACGTTCAATATGCTCTGACTTCTTTGGTGGCATGGCATTGAAGAAGACATTTCTTCAGATACGTTTTAATAGTTACAAAACATCTGGACCACTGCGATTTTGATATCACCCCCAACAGATGTCAAATTTTCGCGTCTGATACTAATTAAACTTTAAAGTCCCTTACACCTAAACAACCCAGTTGTGAAATTCATCAAAAATTCATGACCATTCACTCTTATATTGAATATCCATTACAGATAAACAGTATTTGTATTGCTATAATACCTTGCTAAGACTGAACAACATCTGTGTATTGTGAAGGAGTGCTTTTCTTAAGTGTACGGATTTTGTGATAATTGGCAATTGTTTCGTCTTACAGTTTCTTTAATAATTGAGCCGGGTTCTTTTCTTTACGCAAGGCTCGTGTTAAACAGATCAAGAAAAAAAAAAAAAAACTACTTCGATATGCTCGCAGCAGCTCTTCAAAGTTTTTGTCTTCATTTTGCTCTCGATTCAAACAAAGGTGATTCCTTCAACCGCACAGCGGAGCCGTTACTTGTCTACTGAAACAAGTGCAAAGAAAACTGTCAAATGATCATCTTTTATCCTCTGTAATACGATACGTCTAACTGCTATTTCTTTCGTGCTGAGATAATCACAAAATACATGGTTAACTTATAATTTTCTTTTTGCAGTGCTTCTTCACGTGTGAACGCTGGGAGACTCTGGTGGGAGATTCGAAGCCGACATTGCCATTACGTCAGATGCGTTTCCCTCCCGCTCTGACGTGAGTCAGGTGGGCGGGACCGAAACCTCTGACGCAGAGGATCAAATTTCTTTTCTCTTCTGCCCCCTGCCCTCTGTGTTGATCCAACGTTACCTTACACTGATCAATTTAGAGCAAAACGTTAGAGCATTGGTCCAAGTAGCACTGGAACAGCTGTTTTGTCAATATTAGCGCAGTCTGGGGAGCATAAAGCATACCACTAATACCGGCCCTGTCAAATATTATCTTACCAAACATGTCAGGCAAAGTTGCACAGCCAAGCCGTGAGATTTACCTTCAAGAAACAAAAACATGGCGCTCAGGTTACTATTTGACTTTCTTGTGAAACAAAAAAAGTTTCCCAACAAATATACTCTCCTGTCATGTCAATAGAGGATAGTAGAACCTTAAAAGAACTAGCTGGTGGAAAGCCTCCATAATCTTTCTCCGACATCCTGTAAGTTGGGTCGGTCCACGTGTCCTGACTGTCCTGTCCTACTTGAAAATATTAATAAGAAACTTTTCAAACACGCGCTCTTTTGCTACTTATCACTATCGACATATCATAATTTACCATCTCATTACATGACAATACATCCACCGCCGTCCTAAAGTTTGCTATCCATTTCTAAAAAAATTCTACTCGAGCGATTTTGCTTTCGATTTTTTACCCCCGAGCCTTTCTACATCAAGTACCTTACAATGGTGCTACTAAACCGCGACCGTCTCTGAAAATAAACTTGGGGTTTTGTGGAGCGCGGAAGTTGACAGGCAGCATTTAAGTGTATAGAAATGGAGTGCATGAAGTCAGTCCATATCAACACCCCTTCCCGTATCAGGTTTCACTGATTGACGTGGTTGCCATGGTGTACCAACTCACTAAGTATTGTATGAATATCGATATTAGCAAGGGGTCGGGAAGCTGAACCAATCAGCTTCTAGCTTACTTCCACTAATGTCGCCTTAAAATAATAACGCCAAGATGTGAGCCCCACACGTTGGGTTGTTTTCACAAAGTTCAGCAGTGGCGGCAATACAAGCGTTCCGAGGCTACAGTGACACTGTGCCAGTGCTCGCTATGCTACACGAGCAGGGCTCACAAGTCCCAGTCACTAGTTCAGTTAATCCCCAGGGTCCGCCCGCGACCATGCTCCCTTCGTTCGGATTTACCCAAGAACAAGTCGCATGTGTGTGCGAAGTGCTACAGCAAGGTGGGAACATTGAAAGACTGGCCAGGTTCTTATGGTCTCTACCGGCCTGTGAACATTTACACAAGAATGAAAGTGTCCTCAAAGCCAAAGCCGTGGTAGCATTCCACAGAGGCAACTTTAAGGAACTGTATAAAATTCTGGAGAGTAATCAGTTTTCTCAGCACAATCATCCCAAGCTTCAGGCACTCTGGCTCAAGGCGCATTATATTGAAGCAGAAAAACTCAGGGGCCGACCCCTAGGAGCAGTAGGGAAGTACAGAGTGCGAAGGAAATTTCCACTCCCTAGGACTATTTGGGATGGGGAAGAAACTAGTTATTGCTTCAAAGAAAAATCCAGAACTGTTTTACGAGAATGGTACGCGCACAATCCGTACCCCTCCCCCCGGGAGAAAAGGGAGCTAGCTGAGGCAACAGGTCTGACAACTACACAAGTTAGCAACTGGTTCAAAAATAGAAGACAGAGGGATCGAGCGGCTGAGGCAAAAGAAAGGTAACTATACCCAAAAATAACACATATTGCTCATATAAATCTCTAGAAAAGGTCAGTTATGGGGTGTTATGTTTCATACCACCAACAAACCCCCGATACCCCCATACGACGAGCTATGCAGGGACTGCGATAAAGCCGCAATGCTTCCTTTTTATCTCTTCCTTACATCACTTTAAAACAATTTCTCGAATATCAAGCATAACACACTCGGGGCACTCGAACCCTGTTTGCCATCGCTTCCAATTTTTGCAACCATTAAACATAGGGTGAATTCTTTCTGGTTGAAGGCAAAGCACAGCAGCACGTCAGGTTTATTTATGGCACACACATGGCTAAAAGGCAACTAGCAGGGAAACAGCTGAACGGGAAGATTGTGAAAATTCACACTTAAGCTCCTCCGCTTTCAATTTCGTAATTATTATTTTACTGTAATCTTCTTAATAATGAAGTAACCACCATTTCCCCGAGTGATGAGCGGATTGTCCTGGCGTTATAAAAGTTATGAATAATTCCAGGGGCCTTTATTTAACAATGATAATAGTATCTTCGATTTTGTCTCGTCTGGTAGCATTTGAAGTGATTTAATGGGTTTTTCTTTTAAATGACCTTCACTTAAGTAGAAATTATGTCACAGCGATGAAAAGCAGACAAAGTGCGATATTTCTTCAAAGTTTAACTTTACCAACCTTCGCTGACCCTTACTCGGCACAAAGTGCAGAAATCAGACGAATTCAGCAATCGTCAGGATGGCAGCCATGTTTTCAACTAAAATTGACGAAGCGTAGAAAGAATGTGGAGTTATTCATGTCCTGTTCCTCCAATGGTGGGAAACAATAGGGTGTGTTTGAAGAGGAAAGAGCTTAGTTTGTGTAGTCTTCGACCTAACATTTTAACTTTTGCCACGCTCTAAAAACCCCCCATGTCAGTCTTAAAGAGTGTTGATCTCCATTTAACCACGTGTAAAGTTTAAACAGCACGTAAAACTGCACGGTGTAATGGGTCTTATATGAAGGCCTATGTTAAGTCAACATAACTGCAGAGTCACGGAGCGACTTAACGATTAAAATGAAAGCACACGGATTCGATGTGTTTACCAGCAGTCCCAAATACATATGCCGTGAAGTGCTGCCAACGTTTCCATCTGATTAAAACAGCAGGCTTCCGACTTCATATAAAATTCTTGTTAGTGTTGTACTTCTGCTTACTTCAACGGGACGTCCTGTAGAATTCACGCGGAAGCTTCCTTAATTATTGGAACACAGACGCCGCCATTGAGTAAGATATAAAAGAAAATAACCCTTAATTTCCTTGTTTTCACAACTCGATTTTTTTCTCTTCAATGTCGTTTATCAAAAATGAAACCAAACACGGCAATACAAAAAATGAATTATTTATGCAAGGTCGGGACCGTAAAGAACGTCAATTCGTAGTCCGTAATATTTCTTTATTATTACACAAAACGAAATACAGTTGGTTTGAATCAAAGGAATTTATTGTGAAGTAAACGGTAATAATGATTAGACAGAACGCTGGGGATTGGCCGTCCTGCCTTCTTTGAACTGACTAGACTCATTCAGATTTTGAGCCAATGATTGTTATGTATTAAAAGTTTCATATTGAAAGACATTGTAATTGTCTGAATCATCCATGGTGAAATGCCGCATAACCGGTGCGTAGGATGCTTCTCGTCGAACTGAATAACGTGATGAACGCACGTTTTATATTTAAATGTCTAGGTTAAAATGTAACTTAGAAAAAGGGATGTAAAAATACCTAAGCATGATATAAACAAAGTTACATCCTTCTCCTTTGTGTTTGTGCATATTTAATCCCTCGGCTTACTATGGGTTTGAAATGAGCTGTTAAATTGAATTAATTCCTTTTGTTGAACTCGGAAAACCCAATTACTGTGTTTACATTCGCATTTAATTAACAACCAATGAATCCGTGCATGTTATAGCCTATCTTTCTATTAAATATTCCAAATCATTTGTAAACATGCATAATTTATGGAAGTTAACACGATTATCACGGAAAATTAGGTATTCTGGCAAATTATCCGTACTCGAAGCACAGCGAACAACTGGACCCCGTTGAGAAGGCGCTAGGACGGGGATAAGGCCCTCGAATACGCTGGGAGGGGTGAAAGTGAAATTCGTCACCATTACGCAAGGGGGGAGATTCTTCGTGGATAATTATCAGTCTTGAAAGAAAATAGCACCTTACCGTCGTTCGTCTGGCCTGGGAACTCGACGTCCTAATAAGAGTAATGAAGGTGTTACTGTTCGGATTACGCAAACCTTAAATTAGGGTCAGTGTTGGGGGGTGTCTGGGGACGCAGAAACGATATTTAGAGAAGAATATCAGGCGAATAAAAATATGAAATAATTACGGATGAATGAACGGAGGTGGTGCTTCCTTCCGGCTACAAACTGACGGTCTGGATAGTTTCATCTGTGAAAAGTCTGGGCTATGAATGCTATATTATTATTTCTCTCTCTGTAAGGTTTCTCGGCTTGATAGTTTATTTAGTTAATAGATAAGCAGAGAAATCGCTCCTGGAAATTTGTCCCAGCAAATTGAAATCTTGCTGTGACTTGTGTTTATATAAAGTCAAGTAAGATTAGACAAAATTCTCTTAAATGACTCGAGTGGAATTTTTGACATTATTTCAATATCGAATTGTTTTACTTATATTCATATTTATGCTAAATGTCCAAAAATTCTAGAAAATTTTGTTATTTTTACATGTACACTTAATAAATTACAAACAGAATTTGAAAGAGATTTTGATATGTTCTTTTTTTGAAAATGAGTAACTAATGAATTTCATTTTAAAGATAGATTTATTCATTCATTCCATGTATGGTCAAATAGTGAAATTTTATGCCATGAATTGAACTAAATAAGGAGTAACTAATTTTATAAAAGAAAAAAATCATCTTTTTTATTTCCAGAGGAGACCATGCACCAAACGGAGAAAATGGAGGCTTGGGAGATACGTCTAAAGATGATTCTGATCTTGAATCCAGCTTAACATCGCCAACCAAAATCGAGCCCCCAGACCCACCAAATAGTATGTACGCCGATTTGAAGCCGTCCCCGACGTCGATGTCGTCTGGAAATCCTTTGCAATCGATGCTGAACACTGTAGGGGGACCTGTGGGGGAACATCATTCGGTGAGCGGAATGCTACAAGACTATCACGCACTCTGAAAACGATAGCATTTACTATACATACACAAATATATATATATATAGAAATATATATACATTTACTTATTCTAAAATGAAAATTTCCATATGTTATGTTATTCTGTCGTGTCTCCCCAGCGTTGCCAAAAACGGAACACAAGGCGTGCTGCTTTAATTTCCTGGATTTACATAGTACTTGTGGTCAAAGACCATTATGGAAACAAACTCACTGTTCAAATTTATTGTCGTGTGTATGTACGAACGTGGAGTTTTTTCAAGTTCTCTTTTTATTTTTGGCGTTTTTTTTTTATTCTGTGGATGGTGCTTCATTCGAGAGAATCAAAAAAGATATAGAGAATTAGATATTTTATTAATATCCTGTAATTTGCCAAGCTTGTTTTCACTAGTCCAGCGCTCGCTCTGTGGTTTCATCAATTTTGAGCTCTTAATTTGGGACTGCGTTTTTTTCTCACGTTTTTTAGCCTCGATATGAATATATAAGTCCTCATAAGCTCAGAAACGCAGCAGAACACTTGCACTGCCGAGTCTTAAAGGCAAGCGCTCTTAATCGTGATGAGGACGCAAGTTTGACGACCGGGGGGAATCCCTTCATTCGGACAAATTGTCTTGTTAGATTTGACAGAACATTTTAAAATAGCAAGAAGAGTCAAAGACAGTTGCGTTAGGTCAACATTTCACCGTCAAACCGCGAAAGATCCGGCAGTGCTCTTGTTCTTCCCAAATGGAGATGCTTTAAACCAGTATGGAGAGGGTCTTTGTTTGGTTTAGTTACGGTAGGTGTTTCAAAAAGGATTTTCGTTTTAATTGATGAAAATGTTTAAGCTTCATAAAATTTTGATTGAGATGCCGGCATTTCATTTCATTATCTTAACGTTTCCCGTTTTAGAACTCTGTAATTTCTAACGCATTGTCCTGCTTAGTTGTAGTTTGTTATGATCATGTTGTTAATTAAAGAGATAAATGGAAAACAGTGTTTAGCTTAGCAAACTCTTCGGCCTAGAAAGCCGTTAAATCTTAGTTAGAAATAATCTCAAATACAAAAATAACTTAGTATGTCATAGACGCTACTGGTGCTTTTTCTGTGCAAGTAAATATATCTATATTTTTGAAACAGTCGCCTTCGCTTTTGAAAACTATTCCTTTATTAGACAGCGAGATACATTGAAGCGAGTGTCCATTAGAAAGAGGTGCCTTTTCTTATGAGAAAGTCAAAATATCCACAGCGGTCGTTTTCCGTACTCTGAGCTGTAGACGGATCAAAAGAATTCCATTTGTATGTATATAATATATTATTTTACTTGTAATTTTATATCGTGCATAATTTTTTCAGCTCTAGTATTTGTAATATTAGACGCTTCCAAAGCTTGTTACTATGGCGGTTGTCATATTTATTAGAATTACAATTTAGAATTCTTTATATTAAAATCTTTCAATAAAAAATATCGGAATAAACATCAATGTCGTATTATCACTTGAACCTCAATTATTGGAGTACAGGCACATCTATAATGATGATTAAGTCGCAATTATATTGGATTATTTCCCTGATGATCGAATTATCCATAATGTCATGTAGACCTCGAACCCGGCATTATATAAAGACGGGTTGCACAAGTCCTAGCACGTCTGAAGTGGTGATGTATTAGATCCACTGCATAAAGTAAGCTGCTCGCCACAATTCTGCTGATTCTTGCGGTCTGGCGAGTCCGATCATATCTCTTCATTCTTACTATGCCAGGGACTTTTCCGATGTTCTTTTGCCTTTTATTTGAAGACGGTGTAGGGTTCCTTTCGGTCTATTAGGCAGGGCTTTTACTGTGCACCATTTGTTGCTCTGAAAGGAAACGACTTTTGGGGCAAAAGGGGAGAAAAGGCACAAGTAAGATATGATCTGTGTGCCGAGTTAGCGTATAATGCTCGTTTTTGAATGGAAGTAAACACACTTGTACACAGTACCTATTCTACGCACAGTGAATCGGGGTTACACATTAGGAGCGCAAGTTGGAAGTATTTTCATAACGGGTAAAAATATACAGCTCGGACAATTATGTAAATAGATCGGGTTTCCCCAACAAAATTCATACGAAGGAGACTAATGTGTCCCACCTGAGCTTCTTACTACGTACGCGTGTTAGGCAATTTAAAGGTTACCTAAAGTTGTACGGAGGTTTACTAGCCCAGCTTTCTACCAAATGTCGCTACTTATAATCTCGACGGCTGTATCCTTTTTTTGCTTTCCAAAGTCGTGGAAACACGAGGACAAGTGCCGCAGAAGTCGAAGTATGCCCCCAGTGAAAAGGCCAATTTTCGTTTGGTTCAGCGAACAGCGGGAGATCAACAGTAAAAGGCAAAATTATGCATTGTGCAGTGACTTTTCACATTCGTTTGTTAATTTTATTGAGTTGTTTTAAATGGGCATGTTTGTTCTTTTCTCAGGTGAGCCGTCGAAGCGATGCGAGTAAAAAGTAAAATAATAGTGGAATAATGCTCCCTCTAATTTGATATTCAGTTGATTGGCGTGACCGTTTACCATACCTACGACGTATATACGTTGCCCTTGACTCACAAAAGTGGCTGGAAAAACATTTGGTTTCCATTGTACAGGGAATCGTTGGTATTGTTCAGCGTTAACCCGGCTATTTAAAAGGAGTTGTGTTTTGATACTCAATACTTCAGCACAAAAGTCGCGCCTCGAGAGTCTGTGTGACAAGAAAGCTCTCATGCCGCTCAAGAGCACCACCTAAACGCTCCGTATTGTCACCTTTTCAGCCGTCCCCCTTCAAGTCTTGCTTACTTTGCCATTTTCCCGTACAAGTGTGTACACTGTTGGGATATCTAAATATATACCTGGGACTCCCGTGTTCATTATGTGGCTGTGGGATCAAAACCCGCCTGGCTTCTTGCCGTAATCATTCATTAAACACTAGTGTCAATAATACGGAACGTGATATACAGATATTGATATGATCATTTTGTAACTTCTGGATTTGACACAGCAGACAATGAGTACGTGTAAGATTCTAAAGTAAGATTCTAAAAGTATAATATTCTGATAAACCTTCCATGGACTTGTACGATCTTAATGATGCACATTTTATTTCATTTTGTTATTTCTGTTTTTAAATGAGGATGTCTGTGATGTAGACATTTTAAATGCCATTTTTGTTCGGGATGTATTTGACAATGTTGATAACTATTGTTCCTGAATTGTTAGAACAAGTAATTATATGTAGTAATAATATGTTTACAAAAAAGAAAAGTAAAAAACGGCACACGAAAAATGGCATAGCCCTGAGTGCGACAGACGTTCTTACATTTCCTTCAAATTCTGTCAGCAATCACCTTGAAACCACGTGATTTGATTTTTAAAAAAATGCCTCTTTGTCATTATATTCCAGATGGTTTATTTAAGAAATTCTTTTACAACAAATTATTTTTTCAAGCTTATCTTCATCTAGTTTCAACAAAATTAATTTCTGTTCAGATGTTAGTACTTAGGCGTTTCAACTAGGGCATAAATCACGTTAACTGCTTTTGTGTCGTGCGACCAGTTGAAACTTTCTGTCAGATTGTTAGTATATCTACTTTGACATACTCCAGCTTTTGTGGGGTTAATTATTTCGCAGTGACATAATTTTGAGTGTCTCGAACAACTGGTGGTTACTCGATCCCACTTAATGGGGTATCTGTTTATTTATTTCTTTGGACTAACGGCGGGTTGGAGTCGAGTGTACACTTTATATTAATGCCATTTACATTAACCTTTCCCGACTTCTCTTTGGCGAGGTCAAACGAAGTATAGTTTCAATTGTACCAAACAGATATTTCATACTTGTACAAGTATACACTCTCGAGGACGGAAACGGGAACGTTTCGAGCAACATCCTTGAAACATCCTGTGAGGAGCATTCCACAAGCAAAAAGGTTCACTGAATCATCATTCCCCCACGCTCCTCAATACTGTACTTTGCACAACATTGCGTACAAATGTCAGATACTGTTACTGCTCAGGTAATAACATAGTCAGATATTTCGGCCGAGAAGGCCTCACACAATCTGAATGCACTTTTAGCCCATATTTTGTCGGTATTGAGAATCGTATATCATTCCCTCACGCTCTTCAATACTGTACTTTGCAAGAACATTGCGTAAGAAAGTGGGATACTGTTACTGCTCAGGTAATAATATCTGCAGACATTTTGGTTTAGAAGAGAAAGTCTCGAAAAACAAGAGAAGTACATTCTGTCGGCATTTGTGGCTTCTATCAATCATGCTTCCCATTTCAAGTTCTGCGAAATGCCAGTATAATGTTGGTTGTCGGATAAGTACTGGCATTCTCCTAAGAACACATATAATTTCGGTTACATGGATGTTCCAGGCGTATTGCTGACCTGCGAACACGATAAAGTAAGCATTATCAATAGCACCAATTGATTAACACAGTGGACCGGAGGTTTTAGGGAACTGCCGACGGATACGGCACTAAAATACACAGAAACTATAATATTACTAATAAAAGGTGGATTTAAACCGTACAAGAATAATAAAATCACCAGGTTAAGGGCAACGTATTGTTTTTACTTCATTTCCTTGGTTTGTCGATAAGAAAAACAATGGTTGCGATCGCGGCAACAGGGGAGCATTAATTATTCTACGGAGGTATCGGGTTTCTGGCGAGCCACTCGTCTTATCTAAATTGTAATTCGAAATCGAGATGCTATGCCAGAAATCCGATGGCAGAAAATTAATTCTTATACATATTTGGGGCAACGTCATTTAGATCGGACTTGTGGTTGTTGCATACAGTTATTACGGAGCAGCCTTGAACAGGTGTTTTTAGTTTTAAGCGGTTTTTTTGTTGCTTTCGGGTCAGTGGAACAGTGGCAAACTTCATCAGTTTATGTGAATAGTTGGCAAAGCTGACAGCAGTAAAAAAACTATTTCAATTAGTAGGAACATTTATTAACTGAAAGCATTATTGAGAACAAAAATGGTTCGTTAATTTTACACGTCTGTGAATGAGTGCTGTTTGTGCACATTTCGGCATATTTGACAAGATGTAATGAAAACTCATTAAAAAAAATTAAAGATTCTCACCTTAGTAAACCCTATATTTCACATGTTAACACTTTTTGGACACAGAAATATAACACTCAAACACAGTCTAAGGTATTCTATTAAGAAGCTTAGATTGGAAATACTTAGATTTGAAATATATAATCCGATTACTACATATATTCATCTTTCCTCTTGATTGAAACTAATCTTCAGATATCTAGTTCACCAATATCTTGCCATCATGAATTCTTCTCGTATTCCATAACGGATTAAAGCGAAAACATTCTGCACCTAAAGCTATGAAATGATTGTTGCTATTTCACAAGGGTTTTTCGAGTCCATTTTCTTTCCTACCTCCTCGGCCACCCGATTACATAAATTGGGTAGCACACAGACTTTACTTTTTGATGCAAGATCGTGAGATCGCCACTGATTAAAAGATAATTAATTTATAATTAAATGTTTTAAGGTCGTAATGAAAAAGACAAGAAAATAAGATAAGCTGTCAAGCGAAAATGGTTGGCAAGGCGCAGAAATGAAATGCGACATCATTGCTCTCTAGAGACGAATGTTCATTTTGCCGTCGATATGAAAGCTGAAGTATGAGATGGTGTTGTCTCTCACTTCTCGAGCTCTCACGCACATCACGGCAGCGTCCGCGCTTGCCATTTCTAGGGCTGCGACCAATTCTATTTATGTAAACCATATAGAATTTGCAAGATATTTTTCTTTGTTTATTTCAGTAACGATGGCTGGTTCTCGCTACTCCATTTTCTCCTTTTATTTATTGAACCTCCTCTATGAGAAAAAAAATCAACACCATTGTAGATAATCGGTTGAATAACATATCGATCCTCCACTGTGCAGACTTTGAAGCATAATAATTTAAGGTGACAGTATTACCATAATTCGTTTTGAAATTTTTAATTAAGTCTCATTCCATGTTGCGTATAATTCGTGTTAATAATAACAAAAAATAAGAATCAAATCAGAGAGTATATCAAAGTCAAATAAATATTTCCATTCTTCGCTAAGCAACTGTGCCGTTCGTTGGCAATATTGACTCACTTTAAAATCGGTGAGCCAAGTGTCTTTTTACACAGCGTTCCAGTTGCAAACATTAATATTATGAGATCAAACCTCACGACAGAAAGAAACACGACCTGTCATTGAAGAATAATCAAACATTTGCCTTCAAATGTTTCTGTTTTCTGCTTAAGTAATTTACAGGCATGTTTTCCCAAAAAATCAAATGCGAAGGTTTGTTTTTTAAAACAACTAAGATATTCAAAGGTTTGACTTTTACATTTTAGTCGTATATTATTTCTGTGTAAACCTATTAATGGCGGTCGTCTTCAACGGTGGGGGAGCTGTTTTCATGGGCTTTAAAACACCCAAACAGAAAGAGTACATATATATCTAAAGACATATTAAAATATTACAAAGAAGAAACTTCAAAAGCCAGAGGATGATTACAGCGAGTTTATTAAGGGTTTTTGAGCCCCTCTCACCGGGCAATCTTATAGCAGAAAAAGTACAGAAGTCAAGCACTCCATTATCCACTAAGTAAACGAAGATCCCGCAGAAAAGAGTATTATTAACTTTATTAAGAAGCGTAAGTTAAAGTAAATTCCCTTCCAATTCAGCCTTGGGCTAGCTTTTATACAAACGGCGAGATGTTAAGAGAAAATTACCAGGCTGTGCGTACGAACCTTAAAAAACAGATTCTTTGTAACACAGTGCTATCCAATTACCGTTTGGCCCAGAGCTAGTTAGGAGCGACAAAAGACGAAAATGGTTTTCCCGCGATTGAATAGCGGGCCGCTTCACGCATGAAAAAATCTAAGTTTTCAATAAGAACATGTGCCTAAAGACAGTACGCTTTCAAATTAAAATTGTTTTTTTTTCTTCGTTTCTTTTTTATCATTGTCACACTAACCGTGATATATGCAACCGGGAGCTGAGAGTTACAGTTACTTAAAAAGGAAAGAGCGGTAAGGGTGAGTTGAATTGAACTTTTTTGGCAACGCGTTTATATCAAATAAAATTTCAAGAATGTGAATACAAATAATTTAAGTATACAAATATAGAAGTTCTATATATTCCATCTTTCTTATGTAATAAAATTTATTTGACTACACAGAATATTTTTAATCTGTGAAGTCCCATTACAATTGGGAGATTTTATCAATGTTAAAGAATACGTAAATGTGTGTTGAATAACGTCAGGGATCCAGATGTTAATTTTGAGAGAGAGAGAGAGAGAGAGAGAGAGAGAGAGAAGTGTATGCTACAAAATTATGTAACATTCCAGGAAAATGTAAATGTCCGGACATTTTACTCAGAAAAAAGAAGCCCGAGGCAGAAAGAACATTCTGTTGTTTTACGTAACAACCGGGAGAACATTTTGTTAATTACAGCTAATTCATGGTCAAATTAGTCTTTTTATCACCGTGTGTCATAATCATGGGAAATTACTCAGTCATTGCTTTCAAGCAATATTAATGCCTCATTTATTATACATTATGGTCAGTGAATTTATTTAATAAACATAAATATTAATAGAATTGAAATAATTGGTTGAGGTTGTTTTTTTTTTAGTGTTTATAAATTCACCTGGCACCAAAACCATGTCTCAAAATATAGTAAAAACACCTTTAATGAAATTAATAACGCCTAGAGCAACTTCGAAGTCGGTCGTGAAAGCAGTCACTAAGAAATAAGAACATGCTGACTCGGTGGAACAAAAGAATTCAACAGCTGCCTATTTTTGGCTGGCAAAGAAGTGGCTAGAAGGAGCAATGACCAGCATGACAACTACGGCAACAAACGGCAAAAATATCATTTCCAGTAAAAAAATAAAGAATTAAGTGAACAGTTATGAAAAATGTCCGTTTGTTCGGGGCTTGAGCCCACGCAATGCTGAAAAAGCCGACGGTTCGCTGAAAGAAGTTATTCACGTGAAATGCGCATCGGATTTACAATGTGGAAAATATGTCATTATTACTGATTAATCAAGCAACCTACTCAGTTGACGTAGGTTTTTTTTTCATGCCGGGTGTATCGACAAGTAAAGGCAGTTAGAGGTAAAAGCGGGGCGGGGAAGACACAAAAACAGTCATTAGGCGCACAAGACCTATTGTCCTTGCGACCACTCTTAGCAGTGTGTGACAAGACCGTGAAGAAAAAGCACAGAAGTAATGCAGGTTATTTGTTAATATTGTAGGAGACATCAGTTTCACATCCTCTGACAAACATATTACCCGCCCAGCATAAAAACGGCAAACTCAGTCTCAGATGGTGTAGTTTACAACTTGAATGGAGATGAAAAAACAACCTGTCTCGCTTTCAGTGAACCAGACGAATATTATTGTTCTCAACGAAACAAAACGTTCACGGTCATCAATAACTCAAATATTTTGCAGCACTTTTCGAGTCAAAAGTCAACGCGCGATATTCCATTTCACGGTGGGAATTTATTTGTTATTAAACACTCAAATTGGATTGAGTTTAGCAAATTTCAAATATGGATTACCGTTTTGAATTTGAAATGCGTCTCTGAAAAGAGATCTTCATAGACTAAGATTTAAACGGTCTTTAAAATGTTTAATTTTAAAGCGAAAATTTACTCAAATTTCAATACCATTGTAAGTTAAATAGTCGCTTGTATTTGTCCTCGCTTGCCTATCCCCTAGCTCCTAACAGCGGACAATACCGAGTGTTGACACATTAGATCTAACATTAGCACGGCTAGGGCTGGCATGACAATCATTTCACAAAGCCAGTGCATTAACTGGCTTGCTTGTGATTTGATGCTGTCACTTCTCTGTGGATTTTACATGTCTGTTATGCGTTCCTGGGTCTGACTTTTACATGTGTAAATTTGCTTTTTGCTCTTTTCTTAAAGTATAAGGAACAAAGACTCCTGCTGAACGCTGCCTGACACCGCGGGAAACAATGGCCAAAGGTTTTTAAGAATCACGAAAAAGGTTATTTGAAATACGAGTTACAAAAGATTTTAAGGGAAATGAAAAAGAATCGATAACGTATACCAAAGTAAAAAATTAGAGCACTCTAATTCGCAATTTTATTTTAAAAAATTAATTAACTGTCATTATTTCGAGAATGCAGTGAAGTGTTGTGAATTTTATTTAACTAAGAGCGTTTTGGCAACGAAGAAAATGCTGTATATTCAAGAGTGAAACGGCTACACGACAGGATAAAAACACAAAGTAAACCTATTCTTTGCGTGTATTAATAACATTAAATGGCGGATTAGGAGGCAAAGGATCTGGGAGTCTTTGTTCTGAAAATATGATCATATTATATATAAGAATGTTTTTAAAATATTCATTCTCCCTTGTTAAGAGATTCTTTCTCCCCTGTTTCAAAAGTTCGCCTCACAGAATTCATTATCAAAGCTAAATAACATTCGCTCATTTTGCATTCCTCGTCTCTGCTGTGGTCGCAGAGTGACCTGCTGTTTATACAAAGATTTTATGTCCCCATTCTTTTCAGACAAGATGATTTGTGGGTAAACGACGGGATCGAATTGCAGATCAGCTCACCCGAACACAAAATTCAGTTTTTTTTCCACTTCTTTCCAACAGACCGCATCCTTCAATATCACCTCCCTGAGGGGCAGTTATAAGGACGGGGCTCACAGGAGGTCGTTGGCGTTGCTAACATGCTCGCTCTGTTAAAACTGAGGAGTATACATCTCTCAGTAGCTGAGGAAATATCATGGAAATGAAACTGTCAGAAATTAAGATATTTACTATGATGTGTAAAATGCGTCGCACTTCACGGGGAACACGAATCCTTTAAAGGGCATTTATCTGTTAAATGTGTTACTAAGGACACAATCATAGAAGTAGATCAAAGTGACGATATTCGACACAATGGGACAAACTTGAAATTCAGGGTACACGAAAAGGGGTGGTGGTGTATGGGGCGGGAATGGCTTCCGTCCCGCTTTTTTCAACTCTGGGATAACGTTACTTAATGGCACCCATCAATCATCCCGTAGAGCTCGTTTGTGTGTGCCTCAGATCGTTCTCTCTTAACGTAAGACTTTTTAAGTCCCACTAATACTCATCAATAGTTTTCCTAAAATATTTTCAGTTGACGCAGTTTTATATAATAACTGAATAGGAGAAACACATTACCACAAACATGATAACAGCACAAGTTTTCAATCTAAAATGGCGGCTTCTTTCATCGAACCGCCTTTATATTTCATAATATCCCGACCAAACTCTATATAAAATAAGGTTTGGGTTTAGGTTTGGTCTTCCTTTGTTTGAGGCCTATTCCGTTCCAGTGTAAATTTTATTATAGTTCCCCCATGTTTTAATTCTTCCCCAGCTGCTGTAAAATGCGCATTCGTCTCTTATAATGTATCAATGCAACTGTTTGCTTCACAACTCTCGGGTTACAAGAAAGTCATTTTCCAAGTTTAGGTTGTCATTATCTATTCATTACCTGATAGCAAGGAAACCTGAGACGGCACTCTTACCGTTGAAATACTAAGTCCCGTCTACAGTATCTTAAATCATTGCAAATTAAGTATCGGAAGATCGTAAATACGGCACATAAGTAACGTCAGTCCACGTTTTAGGTCCAAATAATGAATTGCGATTGACAGTGTGGCAATTAGAAGGCATAAGATTCAGTCAGGCTTAGAGGTTTTAACAAAGAAATATAACATCACATTTACGTCAAAGACATTCATCTTCTCCTCCGACTTCATTGCCCTCCCCTACAGGTGTTAAATTATGGGTTGCGGCCATAACCTGCAATGTCAAAGGTCCGCTTGGCACAAATGACCATCGCCAGTCTGAAGACCATAGATACCCTGGACGCAGGCCCTGGACATTCTGTGTGGACAAGACAAAGTGAGTGCGTTTTTGATAATGACCATGGGGGCCACACTAACATTACAATCATTAGTCCCTGGGGCAGTGTACCTCAGCGCTTGGATGGAGGGAAGGAAATGACAATTTTAGTGCAAAGCTTGGTATTTTCAGTGAAATTTGTGGTCTGTGAGTTTTATATGTTTTTAAAAGTATTTTCTTTTCAAAATTATTTCATATCTTTGCAAGAGGACTGTGGTAATTAAAATGCAAAAAAATGTATATTTCAGGTGTTGTTATTGATTTTTTAAAAATATAATTGCTGTTGTTTATTTATTTATTTTATTTATTTACGTGAAGGAGTGTCACAAAAGTACGTTTTCACTCACGTCAAAAAATATACACGCCAAATTAAACAAGTGGTAGAAGAGAGTCAGACTGAGAGGGTTCACTGCAGGCGACAAAAATAACTCTATTATCTCTCAGTGAGTTTGATCCTGAGCTACTTACGTGATATTTTGGCCAGTTCGCCGACAAGGGATCAATTTTCTTCGACCATGGGACCCCACACGCGTTGTCGCGTCTCGGGATATTTAATCTGAGAGCGGAGCACACCTCAATCTCTAGGTCATTATCGACAGAGAATAGACTAATTACCCAAAGCTTGAAACTACAATGAGATGGGGAACGAAATCACCCAGCGTTTAGAGAAAAACTTTTATGGCGCTGGGATATGTCTCGACGTCACAATGCGAGGAGATCTTGGTTTAATAAATCAAAGTTTAACTACTTTGTCAACGATATGGTGCGTTCGTGATGTTGTGACAAACAGAGAGAAAAAACCTAGTTTTTATGTCCATAGTTGGAATTTGATACAGAAAACACTCCTTTATATGTAAAAATTCAACAAAGAATGTATGCGCGGCTACTTAAACTGCAATGAAAAAAATACATTTCAGGACAGAGTGCGTTATAAGAACAGCGACCTGATTGTATCATGAAACACTAGGTCACGTGCTTCCCTTTATTCCTGTAGTTGATAGGGAATTGGAATTTAAGGCGATGTTTCTGGGGCAAGAGCCTTACAACATGAAAACGAAACGCACAATTAAATTAAAATGAAAAATACTCAGTAAATTACACGATGAACAATAATTATTTACGGCCAGTCTTCCCATTCCATAATTTATGCCGCACGTAAGGCGTCGATGACAGAAAACAGATACACTATGTTTTAAACAAATTGTCTTCAGTTGGGATGTCTGTTTCTACAAATTACTAAAATTACCAAATTAATGCTAAGTGGTTAGCCCACCTAAGTCGAGAGATGAGATAAGGGTGGAGCTCACAGCGAGATAATTGTTTATTTTATTCGCGATCAAAACCACTCTTATTCTTATCGGAGGGGTAGGTTTATACATATCTTAATATTCAAGGATATTTCATAGCGTGGTGTTGGTTTTACCATACAGTCTTGAGTCCAGCGATATGAAACCTTGAACCCACCGTCTACCGTCTACTGTCTTTCCTTTCGGCAAGCACGGTTTCTTTTTATGTAACATTACCATCCCATACATAAAGTTTCATTGGCAGACCCTCATTACACGGGGGCCCCTGGATGTGCACGTACAAAAGACACTGAGAAATCGGGCGGTAAGTAATAGGCTGGGGTTTGTTATGTCATTGTATATGATGCCATCCACATCTGTACAATATCTGTCTTCATGTTCAATCAAAACGAATATGGCCACAGTAGTAATTACATGTACGTAGAGATCGTGAGAATGCTGTGCAAAAAAAGAAGCGACACCCACTCGGCAACTTTAAAAATAAGCAACGCATTTTTTTGGCCCAAGAAAACTTTAAGTTAAAAAAAAAAACACGAAATTTACTTGAAGTATGATTCTCTATACTACTTTTATAAGTGACTAGTGAGTTGATTTATGTTCCCAATGAAGTGCTCAATCATAACGCGAAATTAACTGCAGATATATAAGATATAGATATATATTTCATTCAGTTGAAAATTAGTAATTGTGTCTGTGATCTCTGGTGCTATGGGACATAAAGAGACTAATAACCTGAGTTTAAATGTAAGGTTAATACTCATATACGATGCAGAGTACTGCAGTTAATTGCTTAACTAATTTATAATTTCCTGAATAACAAACAAGTAATGAAAAAATGGCGATAGTCACATTCCGTAATACATGATTATCAGTGGATTAGAATGAAGGGAAATTTTATCTTCCACCTCAATTGCTTTTGATGCGATAATCTAATTCACCAGGCTAAGTAGAAAAGATCATTAATAATCCCATTTCCTCCGTAATATAACAAAAGCGCTATCCTGTGATACCGACAAGGGAAAATTAGAGGAAAACGTTGTCATTCCCAATCAGATCATTGAAATAATAGAAAAATGCTCAACAACATAATAACTAAACTGCAAAATTGTACGTTTCTGTGTGGTTGTTGTTGTTGTGTTTTTTTTCCGAAGGGCTTGTTATAATGGAAAAAAGAGGAATTAATTTGTTTTCGGTTTAATCATTGTAATAATATACCGCAGTATGAAAATGTTTCAATTTAAGTAATCTAATAAGTGTGCATGGATACGTTATGTGTTCACAACGGTCTTTTAATGGGCTTTGTTATTAGCAAATAAAAGGGATTCAATGTCCCCCTACACCCGCCTATGTTCGTCCAGCTATGTTGATTGAACATAGTTAAAATACAAGCAGATAATAAAAGCTGATGTCAAAAAATCCTTTCTCTCGCAATAACGTTGTCTGCCGTCACACGGGCATTGGTAGCGAATTAACCGGCGTGTGTAGGATGAATTGGAGACGAAATGAAATGTGAACTTTATCCGGGATCAGATGCAAAAATTGCGGACTCGGCACAGGTATCATTTCCGAACTCGTAATTGCAATCCAGAATTAATGATCACTGTGGAATTGATATGTCTTGGGGAAGACCAGAGCGCACACTTGGCATGCGATAGAGAACGCTTTGCTATGCCACGTCTGGTCACAGAAATCCAGATTCCTTGACAACGGTTATAAGAGACACGGGTTAATTGATGGATAGTATAACTCTCAGGTGCAAAATTCATGTTACTATCAAATGAGATCGATTCAAGGCCTCACGAGATGGAAAGATATAGAAGAAAGCCGCGTTGTTTTTGCCGAAATATGATCTTGATCTCATGTCGATTGCAGAAAGATGTTGTCGATTCCACGTGAAATGAAGGCACAATCATTCAATGAGCTCTGGCGTTTTCCTACCCTCCGTGATGTCTGACTGCAAGACTAATGAATAAAACCTTTTGTTCAAATTATTAAATGTGAAAGTCTATACACCGGCCTTTCACATATTGTAATTAAAAGACTATCGTTCGCCGTCAGCTGCCTAGGATATGGATTGCGCCTTCATCATTGCTGATATTTTTTCATCCAGCGAAATCGACACCGGATTGGGTTTTATGCATTGACGTGCACGAGACGATCGGATCAAAATGATTATATCTCAAAACTTCTATCCTTTAAAAAGCAAGAAATATTCGAGTGATATGTCATTAATCAAACGAAACGTACACTGCTTAAATTTCAAAGTACAAATCTCCATAGATCGTTTGATTATGGAGTTAGTAGCGGTTTTCATCAATAACGCATTGTAAGCTATCCATTGCTAAAACACCGCCTCGACACCTTGTCAGATGCATGGCTGTGTACTTTTTCATTTATTTCACGAAATTTTGAGTGTTGAATAATGATATCATATTGTATTTTAATACCTTGTAAGTGACACTCGGTTTTGCGTTGAGGCACAATCATAAATACACTGTATATGGAAAAATTGCAAGCTATGTTGGCGATCTTTTGGCAGGCTATTAAAGCAATGGTAGACGGTTAAAGCAAGATGTTATTTCTCCAACCTGTTTGAAGTTTACGAAGCTTGAAAAATACTCAGTAGAATTGAAATCTTTAAAAAATCAGTGCTTGATAAGGTTCAACGTCTTATTTCAAATTTGCATTAATGTCTGGTAACATATGCCCTAACTGTTTAGGACGAGAGGGTATATAAGAATGAACATTGTGATTATCTTCAAAAAGATTACGTAAATTTCAGCTGTTTTATGCGACGTCCTCATCGACTTTTGCGCATTGGATTCGTAGGTGTTCTATATAATTTGAGAGTTGTAATATTCTCTATCGATTTCGCCATAGCAATGGTCAGAGCGATTCGCAACTAGACTATTTCAAGAACCTTTAAACATTCATTAATTCTGATATTTTATATAACCAGATATCACAAAATTGAATGTTAAAGATGAAGATCAACGCACGCGGAGACCCCAATTGCCGTTCAGCTCGCTCTTTCCTACCTGTATGATAAATAAACTGCTTCTGGAACTGTACGTTTGTGGTGCGAATCAAGAGCAGAATATTTCCTATTGCAAACAAACTCCAAACTAGGTTTTGATAACTGTGTATGCTATATTCGAAGTGTAACTCAGTTCATATGGTTTGGATTTTGATAGTCATCAGCACATAAATAACCAACCTGCAGCTTCTGATGTATGAATCAGAATGACGGACACTTTTTAAAAATTTAACCAGCAGAATAGAAAATGATTACAGTGATCACAACAGTAATTTAAAATCAAACTGATAAATTGAAAAATACTGAGATCATTATTTGAAATGCTTTAATCGCTGGAATTAATGAAGACGTACGATAAATGTTTCTGATTAGAAAAAATTAAATTTGGTACGTTCACTACAGTTTCCGGCTTTCTATTAACGTGCAGAGGACCTGTGAGTCAATTGGTCTACAACTTTTTCGCCTAACAAAATAAATATATTCCGCCTGGAGCCGTTGCAAATTTTTGTTACTAGTTTTTGGACGTAACGTTGCAGTCTTGCTTCTTCTTTGTTGATTGTCGTGCATTTTCTTTATTTTCCTTGTATTATGCTTCCCGGACTGAAATGCAAAGAAAAAATTATAACTAAAACTTAAAAGTGTGTGTGTGTGTGTGTCTGAGAGAGAGAGAGAGAGAGAGAGAGAGAGAGAGAGAGAGAGAGAGAGAGATTAACGAGGTACAGTTACAGTGACAAGAAGGAGCATAATGAATGTCTCTCCAGAACATTAGAAATAAAATATGAAAAGGAAAATGATACAATAATGGCGGTCTATTTATAAGTACTGTGGCGGATACATTTGTGACCGCATATATGGACACAAAAACCAGTTCACAGGAAAAAGCCACGTATTCCAGCCTCATGAAACACACTGTCTGTCAACACGAAATCTTATACAACTTCAAGTCATTCCAGTGTAAATTAACAACAATGTCGGGTAGCTCCTTCCTTCTTGTCAAACAAAAATGCGAATGCCTGTCCTAATACCCCTTTAGAAATGTCGTCTCTGATGTCAAACCAAATTCTGGCTCTAAGTGTTCCATTGAAAATGATGACTCAATATATTTTTTATGATATCACTGAATGTTGATTTAACATTCTTTTAAGTGGATATCGTTTCATTAGTTTAAATGACAATTGAATGGAAAACATAACCTAGATCAGTTCAGCATTTTAAATACCCAGAAATCAATTTCTTCCAAGGAGGTCCATACTACACATTATAATGCAGAGTTATAGTATCACACATTTGTTAAATTTAAATTGTGGGTCCCAGTCAATATTTCAAACAGAATCGTCAGCGTTGACAATCGTAATTTCAACAATGCAACAGACCTCTATTAAAACTTTCATGGACGGGCACGTATATATATATATATATATATATATATATATATATATATATATATATATATATATATATATATATATATATAGTGGTATTTTAATCTTTAAATTCTTAATTTTGTGAAAGGAAATGTTGTCCTAATAAACCTTGTTAATATTGATGTCTTATTAAAGGCATAAGAAATGTCTGTATGATATTCTTATTTCACAATAAATACATTTTAAACAACACATAGAAATATAATTAATTCCATTTTACCACCAAAACAACGGTTATTGCAATTATTCTGGAATCTGTGCTTGTCATCAGACCACCTTCATGGATGGTAATACATGTACCTCGGCAATAATCTCTTGAGAGATTACTTCAAAAAAATTTAAGGAAAAAAACGTACTTACATGAATGTCGAAATAGATTCTTTAACCATTGGTAAGTATGTGATTTTTTTAACCAAAACGAACAGTTGTTATCCCTTAAAATCAAATCTGTGGAGTAACATCACATTCAGGATGGAACTCTTCTTATCAGTGCTTTTTACAAAGACAAACTTTTTTACCTTCTACACGTACGAAGTTTTCACAAATTTCAAAAATACGTACTTTTAAATGCATGGTTATTTGCATACTGTTGTCTGTTTTAGGATTAAAAAAATGGCGTTCTAACATTCAAATCTTGACTTTTATCCACTCGACACAGGTGCAAAAAGATGTAGACAGGAAAACTAGATGTTCGAGTTTCGATTTTTTATTTGCTAAAAAAAAAAAAAAAGAAACAAAATAGAAGTTGTTTTATTGTTCTTGAACACGCACTACGAAAGTAAGAGGCGCATGAAAATTATATTCTGCTTTCCTCGAATCAGGGAGGAAACATCTAAGACAAGCTTTCCAATGTAATCTCAGGAAGCTTATACAAAATCTAAACACCAGATAGATATCACATAAGGTTGTAGTATATAAAGGAAATTGTAATGCTCATGCTGGCAAACAATTCCTGTTAATGCCCATAAGGGTGTGCATTGTGATAGCGGTGTGCTAGAACTTTTTCTGTAGGAATTTTAATCCCGTTTATGATTAAATCAAACATGTGACAACAAATGCCTTATTCATTCAAACAAGTTTACTCAGTTTACTGCACGAGTATTTTAAGAATGCTAATGAGATGCTTTAGTCGAAGTCTTACATGTAGCTGTAGGTCGAACTTTCAAGAAAACAAAATACAAAAGTAGATTGCATTAAAAAATTTATCCAAAAAGCAAATTCCAGTGTTTTTTTAATCTTAACTGTTGATGTTTTTAAAAAATTAAAATGAATCCCCATTGGGCATATTTTTGTCTAACAAATCTGAATATAAGCTAAGAGTTGGATTCAAATGCGGTAAAGTACAGTTCATAAACAATGATACTCATTTTCAAAAAGATGTCAGAAATCATGACAAAAAATCTATATCTGCTACCGTTTGTTGGTGGATGTTGCAGTTAGAATGCAAAGCGTATTATTTGTCTACATTGAAATCGAATAATCCCTCTGTGTTATTAATTTCTTCAAATTGGTCTCCTCTGTTGATTAACATTTCTTTTCTTAAGAAACAAAAGATGTGCACACGAACTTCATTAACTCAGGAGCATTTCACGTCTTTATAATAATCCAACCAAACAACGTGAAAACTGCAATGGGATTCCTGCATATTAATTGAAATAATTGTCGCAGGTAAAAAACTACCAAGAGAGACATATTATAATTAAAAGGAGTTATGCACTGATTGATGATACGAGAAGAGAGAAGAATTCGAAATCTTAAATGTTATAACAGTAAATATGGTGTTAAAATTGTTTACTCATTTTGTTCGTGGCAATAAAAATTTTCAACATTATGACGACAAAGATCGTGGTAAATTATTATAGAGCAGAAATAAATTATTCCATTGGATGTAGTGCATTAATTATGCACGTGACATATTTTTGTAACTTTTACAAACAGATGATTTTAGGATATCACAAAATATTGGGAATGTAAGACATATCCGATAATGAAATTAAAAGACGGTCCATTTACAGTCGGGAAACTCTGAAGTCAGGGTTGTTTGAGCGCGAATAATTCGAGTTGACAGCGTTCTTAATAAGTATTGCCTGCAAAGTCAACTGTCTACAAAAGACGTGAAGAAGGGATGCAGCTAAAGCTTTGTATTGTGACGTGGTTCTCGTTGGGTGTAAAAAGGATATATTAAAGGTCCCATTGCAGTCATGGATTGAAATTTTGTTAGATCTTTTGTTTCCTGTGCATTATAATAAGCGGTGAATATTTTGTGTCTGACGTCGCCCTGTTTCTCTCTCTCTCTCTCTCTCTCTCTCTCTCTCTCTCTCTCTCTCTCTCTCTCTCAGACACACACACACACACACACACACAAACACGCGCACACACATACATTCATACACCAACATAAAAAAGATTTGGTCGGCGTTTTTCTGAAATGAAATCCTCGCCTATCTTTTACAGGCCGACATTTGTTTCTTTTTTGATAACCAACTCCCTGTGTGGCCACACAAACCGAGGTGAGTTGAAACGTCAGAGAAAATCTTTCTTTGCCGACTGTTCCCCTGTATATATTTCTTCTTCGTTCTCTAATATGTCAGTGGGAATTAAAACATTTGTTTTTGATACCGAACCAAGATATTCTCATTGACATATACTAAAACCGACACCGTCTCAAGAGTATGATCCAAAAAAGACTTCATGCTTTACATAATTTCTTTAATTTCCGCTCTAAGTGGAAGTAAGGGTGTGCAGACCCGCAGTGGAAAATCTATCGTTCTGAACTCGACCCTTTTACGTAAACCCGATCCTATCATTGCCGACTGACCTTTCGGGGGTTCTCCAGAGTAGTTCTGCATAAATGTGAAGTAAAGGCGACCAGGTATCAAATCGTGGATAATATAAACACAATCTTATTAAAACTGGGCGAGTGACACCGCTCGCTAACGATCCCTGATTAAGCGCGTCTCTGATCTTTGTTGGTTTAGGTTCAGGCAATCCCGTTACCTTGGGATATTAACTACCTGGGGAAAACAAACATTGTTCCATTAGACGGCGATGAGAAATGGAACCTCTATTAAAACAATCACGTGAAATGTAAGAACCGCTTTTAAAGAATACCGGTAAGGAATATAACGAAGTGGCAATCGTCTTTAAAGGTTGGGATGGATGCTGTGAAAGTTCGATGCTTTTAGTTTTATCTATACATGATGATAATTAAGAATGCAAAGAAGAAAAAAATCCAAATAGGTCTAATAACATTACGAAAATCATAGTTTTAAGATGGTAAAAAAGATACGCAAAGAACTACATCAAAATGGTTTTGAACTTGGGAGAAAAACTAGATGCGGACACATTTAAAAGTCACGCACTGACTCGCAATTATAACGAGTTGAACGACAGGGCTTTTAAGTGCAATTGATAGAAATCCTAATATTTACAGGGACGTACACAGGTGAAATTGACAGGAAAGCCTTCGATGACAACCTTTCAAATATTACTACTGTTCGTGCAAGTACCTAGAATTCCATAAATGTGCTCTTTCGTTAAGCAAAAAGCGACCTAACTTAAACCAAAAAATAGGAAACGCATCTCCTTAAAAAAATTCATACCCGTCCAGAAAATGGCACATTCGCGTGCTTCGATCTAGTTAAGGCGGTACCTAACGGAAGAAATAAAGCAGAAAAGCGTAAGAATAAAAACAGTTGAGTTATTTATTAGACGGATAATAGCTTGTAGTACATAATGATGATTAGATATAATTAACAAGTGCGATACTTTTTGCACCTGTGAGGGGAATAAAACGTGGTAATCGCTACTTTACGTGTCGTCGTTTTCACGCACAGTTTTACTTCAGAGTTTTTTCAAAGAGGACGTTTTGCAACAATGCAAAACCATCCAATCGATTACCAAGCGTTACTAACAGGAGCATATGCACTGGTACAATAAAGTTTAATATAATTAATTAGCCCGTATTGATGGAGTGTGAATTTTAACTACACATGCATAATGTGCACCCTGTGACCGCCCGCCAGCCGTCCAGAGAAAGATCCGTCTGAACAATGCTTCTGCACATTAACAACGTTACAAAATAAAAGACAACTTAGAACTTTATTGTCCTAACAAATTTTTAGGAGTTTATGAAAATGATCTTAGATATGTACATAAAACATCGCATATGTCATCCTTATATATTTTTTTTGCCAAAAATAAGCGTCTTTTTTATTTCACTAATGGTAAGGTACATGTAGGATAAAAAATAAAACAGCGCGACGTTTCCAGTGGGTTCATTTGAGATGTTTCCATATTGTGTGTGTGTGTGTGTGTGTGTGTGTATGTGTGTATGTTTGTCTACCAAAAGTGGGGTTTTCTTCCAAGACTGTCGTCTTTATTTGCATTTGACGTTTTACCCTTAAACATTACGTGAGTGATTAAAAAAAACACTATAATCTTAATAGACTTTTTAAAAAATGAACTAGCGAAGGTTATTAATTAGAAGGGATTTTTTTTTTGTTATTCAAATATTCGAACGAAGAGAAAAAAGATAAATAAATATAAAGTTGTAAATTGCGTGCATTTTAATGGAAGCTATAGTCTGGTGTGGTACAAATCAACTGCTGTATACAAAGACACGTCGATCGCAGTAGATATGAGAATGAATTTTTTTTCATGCAATTTTCACGGTTGAATCCACAGTGGATGGGGTTGATATCTGCCTTGATGTGAACGTACGTTTGTGTCGCCTTGTCCAATATATCTTGACTGAGAACAAAGAGACAAGTTCCCACACTAATAAGACAAAATTGTTTTTTCTCTGAAAATGAGAAATACCGAATAAATCTGCTATCAAATATCACGAAAACGTGAAATGAAATCTCTCAACCACACGACTTGAGTAATTCAAATTGCGCGGCTAGAAGACACAGTCATTTAAACAATTTTCGTTTCGTCAGTGTGAATTAAATATAGCAAATATGATTACGGTATAACACTGCAAAAGGAGATATGCCTGTCTTTAGTATTAGTTATTTTTTGTATTATTTACGTATTTTGTTCAACGTCAATTGATAACTACATAGGACTATAATTTCATATGATGTAAAAAAATAATAAAAACACAAGCGTAACATTTACACAAATAATGTCTCACTCAAAAAAATCCGGTAATTTGAAAATCAGTGCCTTCAGCATTGTTATCGATCACACATTTGAAGACAATACCTGTCCCAACCTGAATCTTCCTTAATACATGAACTTTACGAATTCATTACTACTTCAACATCTTTTTTGAAAAAAAAAAAAAAAAAGAAAATAGACAAAATCCTCTCTTTCCACTCCGAGAAAAAAAGGATCAGCTGGTATTTATATGGCAACTATTTTGAACCGAAGAGAATTTCCCACGCGTATCTCACTAAGGTGTAAGTTTGTTTTTAGAAATGAGTGCCGGTTCATCGGGGCTCCGGGCCTTAATTGGACCTGGAGTCATCTCCAAGGAATCAAAACTCAATGGTTGGATTGAAATGTTGTCTCGTAATTGTCCCAGACATTTATCAAATAAACCAAGGACAGTGGATGCCTGTCGGAAAGATATTGATTGATGACACGATTGGCCAAATCATGTAATATCTACAATTACCGAGTACAAGGGTAACTTTACTGCGTGCTTTCTAAATAATTTATGTATATTTACCATTAACATTTGGGATGGTTATTGTAATGAAACAATTCTGTTTAATGATATTTATCGTAAATACAAGCTGAAAAATTATACATAAATATTTTTTCGGGATTGTACTGAAAATAAATTAACTTGTTTACAATAAATAACTCAGAAAATTTCCGGAATAATCCTGGCATTCACCCAGATAACATTCCAGCGTGTGTGTGTCCTCCTCAAACACTAAGTATCTTTTTAATACATCGACGCATCAAAACCAATCATGTTAGGAGAGCCCACCACAGCTTGAAGCTAGCTGCCAGATCAGCCCACACTATGTTCTATTATCTGTCAATTGAGATCATCGCCCGCTATCCAAACTTTCCCACTCGTTCGTATTTCATGCTCTTTTATCTTATTTAGACTGTCAATATTTATTTTGAAGAGGGAGCCGACACTTGCGGGGAGATGATCTACTGGCCAGAGACCGACTGGCTGCTGCTAAAGTAGATGGTGAAAAATGACACTGGTCACTCTCGCTGGTCAGTTGGTTCCCGGTGGCTTGATTCTTGTTATTTAGATTTTTCAATATCTACACAATTTCGCCCACCATTTTTTTTTCTGAGAAAAAATTGTGGCCTAAGATACGGTTGTTGGGTCTTTGTTGTTATGTTTTTTTCAAAATATCTATAAGGCTATACGAAACTGATAAATGCTGCATATAATGCAAACAGCAATAAGACATAGGCTATGTGGGGCACGGATTTTTAAAGAAATGAAATTGTTCATTAAAAGCGAGTAACCACAGAATAACATGGGAAAACAAACCACACGGAGTTAGGACATTATCAGGTTAGACAATGCCACAAAATGCGAAACCATTCAGCGAATCAAAACTAATAATATTGCTCAAAAGCTGCAAAACAGCGCAACACAGCCAGTTCTTTTTCTGGTAATTATCTGACAAGAGTAGTCTGAAATTGAGCGTGTAAAACCCGACAAACCATGCAAACACAAGCAGCAGGTGACGAAGGCAAACCCGTGCGTCGACGGCACGCAACAAGACCGGGTTCTCTTGTTATGGCACACCGGGTCACCTCAATGATACACGCGGAGCAGCAGCCCAACACACGGTCCACCGTGAGCTGCCAGCACACCAGCATCCATTACAAAAGGAGACAAACAATAGCGGTAGAGTATTTTCACTTTCCTTGCGGACTCTTTTTACCTGCACACCTCATAGATTTTCATAATTACACGCAGCACCTTAGCTAGTCCCAAATTTGATAAATGAAAATGAAAAAGAGCTTACCTGAACCATTAAGCAACGTGCTTTCATGGAGATCCACTGATTGCTGTGCCCCCTAGCGGACAGCTAGAGAAAATGGAAGGAAACTTCATTTATCAAGAAATGTCTTTATTTTTTATTTTCAGTGCACATTTTCGTTTCAGAAATATTTGAGTGTCTATGGAAATTAACATATCTACTTTTTCTTTATATTTAAATGGACTAAGTGACACTTTAGAAAGACAAAAGATGTTGGGCGGTGACATACAGTGTGGTATGGTATTTGAGAACGGGTGTCAATCGCAGCCAGCGTGATACCAAGTGTATCATTATGGATAGTTCATCTCTGGTGTGAATGCCATACACCCTAAATTATGAAGGGGTTTTAGAAAACCACAACAAGCTATGGGAACATGATCTATTTATCGAACTCCGCTCTGTTTTCAATTTGTGACCTGTCACACTCATCACACGCAATCTGGTAACACAGTATCTTACATGAAAGAGTCGCCGAACATCGTCAGTTACAGATCGTGCATTCCGGGTTTATATCAGTCCCACATCCCTGCTATTAATGCCCATTATGTCTATTGTCTGATAGCATATCTTATTCTGGTTTTGTTCGGTGACACTGTATTTTTCTGGATCAGATGAACGTGTAAGTTGCTTGGATTTCTAAAGGAACTAACGTGCAAACAAAAAGCCACCAGTAAGTTGGTCACGGTAACAAAACCGTATGAAATTTAAACAAACAATAGGCATAAGTTCTCTTGTCATTTTGACGGAAACTTAATCTGTAAAGATTTGCAATTTAATCCAGTCATTTAACATCTCACGCCATTGCGATGTGCTCGTTTTCACACGAAATCGAGCAAGGTCTGTTTGCTTTGTGTAGGAGAGAATTTTCGCTGCTTTTTCCGATGCCATCTTGAGAAGCGAACAAAGAGCTGGCTTTGAAGAACATTTTCAACCGATTTATTTATTCTTTATAATCGTCTGTGGCGTGTCAAGGTTGCTATCGAATCTTAATTACCGTTGCATTTGGATAAAAAAACGTACGCGTCCCCTTCCTGTGCGCGTGTATACCGTTTTCCGTGTTATTGAAGGGGTGGGGTACGCTGTTATGCATGCAGGGAGAAACACGTTCTTACGCCATTGTTTTTCTTTCGAGCAGTCAGACAGCATAACAATGAACGTCACAAATTTGGTATCAGAGCTTTTGGTGCACGTGCGGGCGAATGGCATCCCAGCGTCTGCACATTTTCAGACAGCGTTAAAACTCGGTTTCTCCCGGAACCCTACCTCCCCTTGGTAGCGCAAAGCACATGCTAGCTCTGTGGGGTGTGTTTTTACTATTGATTGAGAGTCATTAAATGTATTTTTTTCGCTGTTCTTATTATTCAGTCTAGCAGAAAAACGCGTCTGGTTTGTTGAACACACGACCCCCGATCACCTGGACTCTAAGGTTTTCATCATACGTGGTAACTTGCGGTAATCAACCCTAAGTCGTCTTTGAACAAGGTGTTTCCTTAATTACAAATTCGGGCGCTTTCCTCCATGATCAGTGAAATTTAAACGAATTCACTTCATCAGCTTTTTCTTTGAAGAAAGCCGAGCCTCGGAAGAGTATCTCGGTGCTAGAGCGCGACCGACGTCTCCGTTTTCTCAGGTTAGAAACTGAAACCGACTAGGTTGTTAACTTTTGACTGAAGACTTGTACATACTAGACCCTGCCCCAGCTGTTGGAGAGCTTTATTTTTGACACTGTTAAAAAATCGAGATTTGACCTTCGATCTCTCTGTGAAATTTGAGGGGTCGGAATGTCACATTGACAAATCCATTGCAAGAAAAAAAAAAAAAAAAAAGAGAAAGAAAGAGAAAACAAAAAATATATATACATCTAAATGAAACGCATTGTATCTTATCTATTGAAACTTGCAATAACTCTTTCACCGATCATTGATATTTAATTCAGTGATTTCTCCATTTTCCATCGAAATAATTACTTCTTTTAATGATATATTTTTCTCTCATTTTAATAATAATGACAAAACCAACCTACTATTTATCTATTTATTCACCAACAAGGAAGAGATCTCACATATTACAATATTTCAGAAGAAATTATCTGGGCTATTTTAATTACTGCAACGAAGTAACTGTTGGGCAATATCACGGAAGCAATTAAAATTTAACATAATGCATCAAATAAATATCTAAAGGGGACAAAATATATCCATATATATATTCAACCGTTTTTGAAAGTCAGTAGATATTGGAAAGTTAATAATGAAAAACTTGAAAAAAGGGTAAACTGTACAATGCATTGAAATTGCCACAAAGTGACACGCAAAAAATAATGATCATTTTTTCTATAAACAAAATGGCTCAATACTGTTTATTCTTATGCAGGTTGTCACATAAAACAATCGATGTATTTCAGGTTTTGTCGTGAGAACGGGATGAACTGTGTATTTCGGCATTGAAACATTTATCCAAAATACATATAAATGAGAATTTTCCTTGCCGAGAGGTTTTACTCACAGCTCTCACTAAAATATTCTTCCTCTAAAAATTATGTTTCAAGTCCGATCGATATATCAGTTCAAACTCTAAGCTCGTTCACTGTATCAATGGTGTCTTGGCAAGGGTAAATCTTACCAGCCCACGGTACATTGAACTAATGATGCAATTTTCGAAATTCGTTTAGAGTTCTTAGATTAAAAACGCTTATTTGAAAAATTGCTTTTTTGACATTTGGAAATAATAACCACCAAAACGAACATCTAACGATGTCTAGCTCAACACCTGTGGTAAATCTGAACATGATAAATCATTTTAAAAACACGAATTCGTAGTTGTGCAAATGTTGATTTCATTAGCCAGCCGCCTAGGAAAAGATATAAATCATGACATATAAGCGAAAATAAGTCCTCCAAAAAGAGCTTTGAAAGCCAGATAAAATATTTCAGCAGCCTTGGCTTGAGATAAAAAAAGTCACGTTTCAGACTTAACAGTGTGTGTTCATTAAATCCCCCGGCGTTACAAAATAAATCATATCTAACTAGTGATTTGAAACGAAAATACATTTCAATTAACGTTCTGTAACACACAGAAATCGACAATTGGGTGTCTGTTTCAAATAAAAACTGCGAATAGATCATATTTAAAAGGCGTGAACGGGAAATATCTTAGATCAGTTTCACATGGCAAGATTTAGGGACGCGACACCAGTGACCCCGGAATCGAGTTTGTTTGTTTAGAAACGGGATCATAAATTATTTTACCGAACTCTTCACAGTACGATTTTCCTTCTAATTTTCCGTAAAGGAAGCAAAAAACCCTGGAATCTTTATGT
This sequence comes from Lingula anatina, assembly GCF_051362555.1. Classification (NCBI taxonomy): domain Eukaryota; kingdom Metazoa; phylum Brachiopoda; class Lingulata; order Lingulida; family Lingulidae; genus Lingula; species Lingula anatina. The sequence goes on from NC_141768.1 coordinate 26,998,318, forward strand.
GCGAAAAAAAGAGAACACAAAAAGAGTTCAGTAATTTTGCCACCAGGTTATTCAATGCCGTATTATGCTTTACCGTGGGAATAAGATCTCTATTATGGCAGCTGAACTGCTTAAGAAAGGTAATGAAAAATAAATACATCTTTGTCCTCGGATGATCGTTTTGACTTATCATAATCGTGAATACAATTGAAGGTACCGTGTTCGTTGCACTTAATGCTGTGAGCTGGTTTGTCGCCCGGCCAGGTACACCTTTCTGGGTTCGGGATCAAAATTGAAACTTTTGTGGAAATAAATCAGTTTGAATCTCTTCTGTTCCCGATTCTTCGTGTCGTGCGTTTGCAAGTGACAAAAAATGAGCAATGCTGCTTCTCACGCAATCTTTACAATATCCTCACTACTTAAAACATCAATTTAGAAATTTATCAGTAAAAAGAGTTAATATTTTGCTTTTTGTCAATCTTAAGCCTACATAAAGAAAACGTGAAATGAGATTGATTTTAATTTTTTCGACGTAAGTTTTTGTATTTGTTTCAATAATTTCCCCCATTTTTACGTTTTTTTCAACTCTGAGGATAATCTTCATCCCGCGTATAATGAATTGGTCGCCGTTATGTACAGCTTAAAATGTCCTGGTAATTCGACACTATCTAGAATTTTGTTCATAACACTAAATGTGTTTTAAATCTACTAATCAAATGTTTTAATCTCATTTGTAAAGAAACCGACTCCCTGAGAATGTACTTCTTCGTAATCCAATGTTTTGAGTGGGTTTTAATTATACATGTATAATCTAGTTACTCGGTCTTCTTTTACGTAAAAAATGGATCTTTTAATTGCTGTGCAAACTTACTCCTCTCCATAACTATAACTCCTTATCAATTATAATTTTTTAGACAAGAACCCCATCTTATTTACTTATTACGGTGGGTTCACAAGTGACTACGAACTTTGTACGATTGCTTTTGGTGAGAAAACACACACTAAATGTTGAGGCAAATGCGTTTGCAGCAACAGTGGTAGAAGGAGTTTTTCATCTAGTTATTGAACTATCAAAACAATAACAAGGCAAACAGTCTTTCATCTTTATTGAATAAAATTAGACAGAAGTAAAGATAAGGCGTAAAAGAAAAAGAGAGTATTTTAACGTGCTTGCATGGCGCTTGTGCGTATATTTATTTTAGATTGGACACTTATGATTGTATGGTTATGATTCTGAGACCATATAGAGATATGCTTCGAGACCGACGCCTCAAAGAAAACAGGATTCGCTCAAGGCCTATAGTGTGAAAATAAAGTGCAAACATTGTTTAGATTTTGCAACGGAAAAGTAAATATCCTGAAAAACAAGACGGGAAAAGACACGAAAAATTAACTTAAATGTATTCATATTGTTGGCTATTAAGAGCACGTCCATCTTTATAATTAATAGCCTGATACATAGACTACGGATTCCACGAATCGCCAAGAATTGATAACTTTTAGAAATCGTGAGGAATTGTGGAATTTCGCACAGTTCTGGTTGAAGTCTTGCCCCTCTAGGATTCAGTTACAAATTTTAAAATAGACTTAAGAAAATAGACTTAGGAATATTCTGCTTGAACAACACGAATGTTGTAAAGAAACAGCTGCGATTTGCAAGAGTGACTTTTAAGTTCTTAAAAGAATACTTCACGAATATTAGGATTCAGTCAAGAGAAAGCAAAATAACTGCCGAATGCACCTGCCATTCCGGTACGATTATAAATATAATCTTGGCTATTCTTGAAATTTCAAATAATGTTTCCTCAAGACAAGTATAGAAACCCTCATCCCTGCTTGGGCATCTTTTCCTGGTATTCTTTACAGAATCGTAGTCAAATCTTGGTTATACAAATGCCTCACGATTCTCAGAATAAGCTAAAAATACATAAGAATGGCTAGGAATGTACTAGGAATCAGTTACGATATCTAAGAATGTACCACGGGTTTGTTAAGGATTATCCAAGATATTTTTTGCATTCGGGAGTTCGGGAGCAAAATTTTTGAACAGTTCAAATTTTTGGCCCGATTTCACAATCTCTCAAGACTTGCAAGAACTGACTTAAAATATATAAGAATCAGTTAAGAGCTTCAAGATTTTATCATGATTAAACTAAGAACGCTTGAATTTATTAGTACCTGGCGATTAGTGGAATTCGTAGTCTGTGTCGGAATAGTAGCATTAAATACTTTAAAATTTGATCTTAATAAGTAAATATTTTTTATGAAAAATCAATCTAACAAACAAACAAACAAACATAATTTTCCATTTTTTACGTTAAGACTTTTTACGTTGTGCCCTAGAAAATACCTTATATTTGTGAATGGGTTTATTTAAACTGCAGAAGAAAAGTTTTATGAAATAACACACTCATTCGACACAAAATGACTACCGCTTTGTTGTTGTCATTTTCATTGCGTAAGACCATTTAACTTCTGATGAATAAAAGTAAAGATCGCAAGTTGCTTTTTAAGATTGAATTGAACTGGGTAAATGCGGCAGTTGTGCCAGCACCTGTGAACCCCTTACTCATAATAAGACAGACCAATGCATCAACATGACAATAGACAGGTGAGTGAACTGTATCTGTCTAAGCCAGTTACCGCCGGGTAATTTTGAGTGGATACAGTATAAGACTTAGCACATTTGGCAATGAGGGGTTATACGATACTTTTGTATTAAATCATATATATCAGACTAACGTTAATATTTAAATCTATTTTTATTAGTTTAGTAAACCTATGAAGTAATATATATTGGCCCTTTTGAAGAGAGCGATTTAAAACAGCTATTTTCAGATCGGAATGTTTCGTACAAGGCTCTAGGGTAATTTGCATAACAACAGGCGTCCAGCGCAGTGCGAACAGTCTTTCTGCCTGGTCACTTGACGGTTGGATCTCAAAAAGAGAAGACGCAACGTTTGGTGTACAGAAGTCAGGAGCCCGTACTGTCAGTGTTGCTGCTTTTTCATGGTAAGTAACAGTTCTTCTACGGCACAGTATTTATTTATTTACCAGAAGTTTGATTTATATTCTCGATTTTGAATGATATTATAGTTAAATTGATACAGAGGACAGACTCCACATATCTCAGGCATAAAATTTCATCAAGTTACCGTGCACAAAGGTTCGAGTTAGAAAGTGCTCATATTGGGTGTCAACTGATACAAACATGTACCAAGGGAAAATCTATTACAGATAATTAGTTTGATATTAAAGTTAACTTGAGTTATTAGATGAAGAGTTATGCGAAGTCTTCTGTATTTATTGTTCATCGTCGATAGATAATCAAATGTCTTTTTTGTGTACCCAAGATAATTTCTTGCAACTTTTATTAGTCTTTTTGAATTGAAATTCCTCTGTATTTTGACTTCTCCATTGAGTCTTTACTTTGAAAATACTTTCTGATAAAGTTTCTTTTATGGACACTCTTTAGAAAGTGAAATTTCCTTTTGTTGCAGATTATTCAGCATTGAATTGTCACTGTGTTTATATTGATATTTCAGATCTGCAATCTCCTATTCCAAGAAACTGAGAAATCATATGCAACTGATGAAAACATGCGAAGAATTCTGTATGATTAGGATTATAACACATGTATACGGCTTTGCACGCTCATACGCTGCTATTTGAAGAGTTGTTTAACGAAATAACATGCAATGTAGACTGCGAAAGTGAGGATTCTATATATTTACTTGCATGTCATTATTTTTATGGTTCGAGAGGGAATTGCTGGATGAAAGTCGAGGAATATTGATCATTACTACAGTCAACTGCCATTTCATAAAATAAATAAAATTGAATTAAATTCACTTACGTTCATTTGTAAATGTTTCTGAATGTTATTGTTTAATACCGAATGTTCTTATCTTAATCGAATTCACTTGAATAAAGACACTTTTCTGGTGTTTTTGTTTAATCCATTTCACTTGATCTAAAGATGCAGGGGTCAAATTGAAATCAATTTTAAACTAAATTGTTAAATGTATTTCGTATTCTTTTGGATTTGAGACCGCGTGGTTTGTATCCACATCTTTTAAAAAAATTACATTACTTCAAAGATCTGTAGATGAGTTTTCGTTCTAAATTTCATAATTTGAAATTTTATTAAGCACATGCATAAACAAATATTGTTAGAATTGCTTTTATAGTTTTTCCAATTTTTTCAATATTTAGCTCCACGAAACTAGTATGAAGTCTTTATTAAATTACCTTTTCCACTTGACCTAAATCTGTGCATTGTAATTCTATACTTTTTTAAAGGGTGTTTCATTTTGAGTTTTCAAAAAAAATTCTGCATAATAAATGAAAAATCATCAAGTGTTTTGTTTTTTATTTCAAATAAGAAAGCTCAGAGAGTCTAATGTAGTATGGGGTGTTAAATTGGGTAATTCCATTCAAATTGAGGGTGTGATTGGTTTGACCATTCCGTTCGATTGGAGGGGAAAAAGAAGGGTTAATAGGCGGTACGCGTCCAATCATTTAAAGGGTGACAGGTGGGACGACTTTATTCCATTTGAGGGGTGACAGGTGGGGAAGTCCATTCATTTTGAGGGGTGACAGGTGGGACGAGTCCATTCGATTTGAGGGGTGACAGGTGGGGAGAGTCCATTCGATTTGAGGGGTGCCAGGTGGGACGAGTCCATTTGATTTGAGGGGTGACAGGTGGGGAGAGTCCATTCGATTTGAGGGGTGCCAGGTGGGAAGAGTCCATTCGATTTGAGGGGTGACAGGTGGGGAGAGTCCATTCATTTTGAGGGGTGACAGGTAGGGAGAGTCCATTCGATTTGAGGGGTGACAGGTGGGGAGAGTCCATTCGATTTGAGGGGTGACAGGTGGGGAGAGTCCATTTGATTTGAGGGGTGACAGGTGGGACGAGTCCATTCGATTTGAGGGGTGACAGGTGGGATGAGTCCACTCGATTTGAGGGGTGACAGGTGGGGAGAGTCCATTCGATTTGAGGGGTGACAGGTTGGATGAGTCAATTAGATTTAAGGGGTGACAGGTAGGGTAAATCCATTCGATTTTAGGGGTTATAGTTGAACACGTCAGAATTATTTTTATCAAATAGCATTATCAAACAACAACAAAACATGTTCACTTTTTATTTTATTTCAATACTTCAAATAACTTACATTATTGATTGTAAACCACTGTCCAAGTGTGTACACAGACATAAAAAGTGCTATAAATAACAGTATACAGATGTGCCATTTATTATCAAATGGTTAAAAAAAATTTTCAAATCTGGCTTAAAATGAAGATAAAAATTTATAAGATTTGAATTGTTTTATGACTATCGGTATCTATTTTCATGAGAGCAAAGCGAAACTTTAATAGATTTGTTCTGCAACACTTTTCAGCTTTCAACTGAATTTATTTCCCACTTTTCTCAAATTTAGAGACTCCTTTCGTCATACTTTGACACAGAAATCAGATGAGAAATCAGTGTTGTCTGTGGCAGCTCTAAAAAACATAAGAGATTTTTCTTCGACTTGTAACATCTGAATCACGTTTGCATTTTAACAATGTTGAATAGAAATGGCCAATTAAATAAACGTGAGCATCTTTGAATATTTCAAACAAAGTAATTGCAAAAGTGTAAAATTCTTTCTAATCAAATGTCGCTACATTAAGTAATCTGATACATACAAAAGGTCATTTCAAACAGATCAAATATATTATGAAAGGCGTTTTTCTATCAGAATTCGGATAATTTACTCTATGTATCGAAATATAATTTTAAGTAGAGAGCAATGCTGGCAAATATACAGACACTTTCCAGAAAAAAACTCCATTGCGACATTTCAATATAAGCTGACACAGTAAAGTAAACACTAAACAATATTAAAATCTTGCAAAATTTCCCAGTGACTGACACCATGAAATGTGCACTTCTGCCTTCTAAATTTTTTCTTCTTTTTTTTTCCATGAAACACAAGTTCTCAATTAAAAGTATGCATACAGATTCAGCTCTATTTAATTTTTCAGTAAAAACCTGGGACAAATGTTCCCAAAATTGAACATAACCTTTTATCAAATAAAGCTTACTTGTAAATTTAAAGTAAAGGAAAATATCGTTTTGCCCTTTTTGGGCAAACGTCACCAAAATGCATTTTTTTTTTAAATCGCGCATTTTTACCGAAAAAAGTCACTCAGTTAATTTTAAAACAAATGAAAATTATGGTCTTTATAGACGCCTTTGGGCAGCGCCAGAGACGAGATGAAGAGACACAGTTAAACAGAGTATATACATACTTTATAGTGTCTGCATACAAAAAACCAACGCAAGCAACATATTTTAAAAATATCAGCCCAGTAAATTGTCTTGTGACCAAATGCTGTGAGCTTGGTAATATTGTAAAGGACCCCGACGACCTAACGTGTGACAACTTCGCAAGCCGCTCAGTTTTGTGGCATGACGTCTAGTATCTGAAATATACAAAATATGCTGTTTTAAATAGAGAAAAATATTTTTAAAATTTTTTGTAACTGCATTAAACAACGATTAAGGACAGAAGTAAAATACCATGTCTACGTATACAGTAAAAGCTGTTTACATTCATCAAGCTGGGGTAGCCTGCACATTTAAAGGTACATACGAACCGAGTATCGGATTCATGGTAACACATGTAAACCACTTCTACTAGTTTGTTATAAATAAATATAAATGTCAAATAAATTCCACATGCCAAGGGATAAACTGAATAGATCACTCGATCAGCCATAAAAGAGCTTTAGACTTTTGGTCTGAAATTTAACCTACTTTCGTGACCTACTTTTCTGCCCCATTGACATACAGCATCGAATTCTAGCAGAAAAATCTGTTCAAACACCATTTTCGGGTAAAATTAAACAATGCCTTTTGGTAATTCGCTTAGTTATACTACTTGAAACTATATGCTGCCATTTGGTCGGTTTTTGTGACAAAAAATTGACATTGTATGCATCTTTAAGCAGGACTAGTCAAAATAAAATTGATATATAAGGGAATTTCATAGTTTTGAATTTTTACATTTGCTTTCATAAATCTTTTCAGAATCGACTGAAATATCTGCATACACTGGCGGGAAATAATAAAAAACATTTAGCTATTATTCTAACACGAAAAAGAAACCCAAGTAATATCCAAGTTTATATAAAACGGTAAAATGGCCTTGGTGTTCAAAGTACGAACATTACTTACAACACGTTTGTATACTACCGCTTGCAGACTAAAGAATCCGTAAGCAAATCGTTCACTGTACTCGTTATGGTTTTCCTCCACGTATCAGTGACTGAAAGCAAAGGAAGAAACTTGGTAAAACTGATAAAATCAATGATCATGATAAAACAAAACGATCCAACAAAGTTCCCCTTATTTTGTATCTTCTGTTAAAAAAACACGAAAAAATAAACATTTGCCTTAAGCAGTTAACATGTATAATTAGATGAAAATATTTTACGATTGATTTGCATTATACAACGATAATATTTGTAGTCGGCTGTTTCACAATCAGGGTGAACAATTAAATGTGGTTCATGTTACAAGTGTCTGACAAATTAGCAATTTATGATTGGAGATTGCTGATAGACTGATATCAAAGACACTGTACATAGGAGCAAAATATGAAAAAAGAATTATAATAATCGGACTACAACTTACAAAAATATAGCCAATTATGTGTTCAAAAAGTAAGCATTTTTAGCTGTTACGATGGGTCATTTGCAATTAAGGTCATAAATATAATGCACTAGCTCTTTATGTCAATGATTTATGGTGAATATGATATTGGTATATAATTCCCACAACATATGTCTTCTCTTCTAGCAGGTACTTCCAAAGATATGTTCTGAGAAAAAAATATTTTAACCATTTTGGTGAAATAGGCTTTGATACACATTTTATTTATTTTTGTTCATGCAATGAAAAACATGTTTGACAAGGCCAAATATTACTTTGAAATCACCTACGTGATGATTAGATGAATTTACAATGTTATGACTTAAACATAATAAAGGAGTTGTGCATATGTAACAATTATTAATAATGCTGTGGTATTTATAATCATGAGCCCCTTGATATCTCATAATTTTTGTAGTGTCCGTATCCCCCAATCTGTTTTATTTAAGAATCACGGCATATTCTGTCTGATTTTATTATTTTATGTATGTCCACACTGACATTTATTTTGCAGGAAGAAAATAGCACATAACCCCTTATTATGAAAAGATATGCACGTATTTGCTGCCAAATGTAGTGTCCGTACCCCCACTGTAGTGTCCGTACCCCCAAGTTATACATTAACCATTGGATAACTGGCTACTTATCAATGATGATAAAACTTCAAAATATGGTACAAAATATTGTTCTAGATTATATAAAATGCATCCATGTCTTATGATGTTTAGAAAAACATTGAATATAAATATATATTAGATAAAGTGATGCTAATTAATTAGAGTCAGGCAAGAAATTTTGCAAAGAAATAATATCAGTAAAGATGCTACTCTTTGCATTCAAAATGAACAATATTGCTTTGAATATATTGCCAAATATAGCTAACTGCAAAATAATGAACTGTATATGGATATTATTCTATGGATTAATGTATATGATATTTTTTCAGGGGGTACGGACATTACAATACATGCATAATTAACAGAAGAACATTTATAATTCTCTCAGTGAATGAAGTATCAAACATGGATGACAATGAACAAAGGCCAAAAAGAAAAAGAAAATGGGAACCTGAAAATTTTACTGTCAGCAAAAATACTTTGAAAAAAGACATCAAAGAGCTAATATCCGTAAAGATGCTAATAGTCTTGCTGAAGCACGTAAGGAAGACGCTGAATGCAGGGGCGGATCCAGAGTTATTTTCTGACAGTATTCCAATTTATCTTTGTTGATCCATCCCCCATTTTTGACCGTCTTCCGACAGAAAAAATTAGATACCAGTCAATGTAAACTTGACAAATCTGACCGTCTTCCGGGAGACCCAGAGGACGCCCTAAATCCGCCGCTGGAATGCACGCAATATAGCAGAGAAGCAAAAGAACCATCCAAGGATGTCCCTGCAAGAAAGACTAAAGAAAAGAGAAGAAATGAGGGCATACTGACAGAGAGTCAAGGAGAAGCAGAAATCCAACAATCCTGAAAACAGCAGAGCAAGAGGTGCAAATTAACGAGAGATGAAAAATAAGAAAAGACTCGAAAAACAAGAATAAAGACTGAAACAAATAAATAAATCAAAAAGGCCAAGCAACAGAAAGAAAATGTTTAAATTAAAGTCTGGTGAATGAAAGTCAAACTGAATGACAGTGGGTGTAACAAGAATAAAACGCCTTCTCACACAACCAAACGCCAGCATCCACTGAAAAACGTGCTGTGGTGTTTCTCCAAAAAAAAAAACGTTTTGATTCATACATGTACTTGTATCCTTTTGGTTAAAGATTTGCTGTTATATCTTTATTTTGATATTTTTAGAATGTTGACAAAAATAACCGGTAAACAATATGATATTTCAGTTACAAAAGCATCAGTCACTTGAATGTGTAGTGTCCGTACCCCCAAATCATAGCCTAAGCTGCGTTCTGTTAATTTGAACGTAGCACAAAAAGTAATTAATATTGTGTTCTAAAAATTTTGGATGTCATAGTTAAGATGTTATTCATTTTTTCTGTTGCAAAATTAAACAAATGCATCAGAGTTCATTTTTCTCTATTTGGTACCCCTGATTGTGAAACAGCCGAGTGCAATGTGTAAAAACGTTTGATTATATTTTATGTCGAGGACTTGTTGTGGCCTGATAGCTTTCGAGAATTTTCTGTTTCTGTGAGTGAACAATAGTGTTACCTGTACATTGTCGAAACTCAGAAAATTATCTGAAAATTTTACCAAATGGTAATCTTAGGGCCATTTACGAACCCATTAAAATATTAAAAGAACATTTCAAACAAAATGTCTTAAATTTTCGTTTCAATTACCAAAACAGTTCTACAAGTGGTAGATGGCGAAAAAAAACGTCCCTACGCAATGTCACATGCTTTTACAGAAACTAAAGAATATATCAATTTTAAGATATCTGTGCCCTTGTGTTATAATCTACCTGCCTGTGGATCTTGACAATAGGCCCATTCAAGCACCTCTGCTTTTCTGCGTCTTTGTCTTTGCTTCTGTATTATTTTGCTTCGTCTCTGTTGTGTTGAGGTTCATCATAGTTATATAAAAGGGGTACATTTTCCAAACTTTATCTGAGCTGCTTTTGAAGCTGTTAAATGACTCTACTGGAAAGTTGTTCCAGGAACCGGTGGTTCTAACTGAAAAAGAAAATGATTTTTAATATCGCTGACGATGTCACGTTTGAAGATTCAATGGGCGTTCCCTTGTTGAAAAACATTATTCACTCAATTTGTTTTAAAATTGATACCTTGGTCATTAATTTGTTAGAATCTTGTTGAGTTCTGTGATATCTGATATCTTCTATCAATCTTCGACATGCTAAGCTGGATAGTTTTAATTTTTAAGCGTTGTGGAGATGGGAGATCCTTTGTTGCGAGCTTCTGTACATTTTCAACTGCAGTTACGTTTTTCTCATGCCGTGCCCAAATCTGGTTAGCGAACTCTAAACGATATATTACCAGTGATTTGAATAAAAACTTAAGTTAACAGTGCCAAAAATATGAAAAAACTATGAAGCTGAAAGTGTATGGAGTATTTCCCAAGCCACACACATTAGTAGATGTACTTACGGCACACTATTGCTGGCACAAATAAAAGCCCTCGGTACCATCAGCGTCTCCGCCTTGAACCTCCACCTTATTTAGTTGGTCCTACCTGAGCACCGCTCACTAAATGGTCACTTACCTGACCTTATTTGCATAATAACAATCAACTCAAGCATTCTCCAATAGGGAGCGCTCTCTGTTTGGGTGTGGCGTAACGAGATCGTCTTGTACTCAGACTGATCTGCCAAGTGTCTCGTCTTCTTACTATTGGAAACCCAGTAGTTGGAAATCAGTGGTACAGAAAAATTTTTTTAAAAAATCTACAGTGCGGCTGAGTGTGATGTGATATTATGTTAAATAAGAGAATATTTATAAATGTAAAACAGCATTTAAACAATTTGGCAAAGTAAACGAGATTGTAAAAAGAGTAATGTTTGAAATGGTAATTGATATCGAAACATTTATTGAAATATTATATAGGTATTTGTCATAGGTTTTCAGAATTTTTTATTCGTTCTTTGTGATCCATCAATTATCTTCAGTCTACATTTGCCAACTATCTGAAACGCAATCCTGAGACGTGTGAGGAACGAAGATACTTCAGTCTTTATTTTATATTCTCTTCTAATTTGACCAAAAAATCATGAGACAAAATTCCAATTTCACAATTTTGCTGAATAAAGAACCAACGGAGTTCCAGTTTGTAACCCCGTTTTCTGCTAAACTAAGATGCAATTATTGTTATATCGATTGCTGTTTTAATTTGGTAACTGATAAAATATTTTCCAATTTCGTCACCTAGAAGAGATGTTGAACAAGAGATTCAGAAAAATGAAAACTATAAATAATGTATAATCATGTTTTATTCATCACTAGTAACTGGTCAGAGTGATTCTGTATTCACTTATCAAGGTTTTTCTCCATAAATCACAAAGTAGCCACACATTGGAATAATGATTACCAGTACAGCAATGAATAACTACACACATAACGCCATGATAACAATTTCAAATTGATTACGATGATATTAAAGACAAGTTTCAAGACATGGTTTAAGACAGAATATAAATGTAACATGTAGGCAACGTCTTTAAACTTGACAGATTGTCGCCATTAATTGTGCTTTTATTCAGGTGTTTTTCTCAATTACCAGATTCTACTTATTTTCATACATTACAGCAATGTCTCAACATGTTTTTTTTAACTTGCTACTAAACACATGTTAATTCACTCCAGTAAATTCAAACTTAAAGTATAGTTAGGCTTAAACAACATTCAAATCTGCTTAGCAGTTGGTTACCTTTAACTGATCTGGATTCTTTACCATGAAACAATACTTTCTAAACAGGAATAACAGTGATTGTTATATCAGAGGCTCACTGCTATGATATGATTGCAAAAATACAAAGTAATAATTTACTGGCAAAACTCATAATAACAGCAACATTTCTTCTTCTGTTTGGGTCTGTTTACTACAGTGCCATGACACCCATATAGACACCAGAATATTTGACGAGGTAAATAATCACCACAGTTAAAGTGTGTTGTCTTGAAGAGGTGTCAAGTTCATTCAATTTTGTCCACTGTGCTACCTTTCTTTGGTAGAGTTTTTATTTTCAATGGAAGAGTAAGTGTCCTTGCTAAAAACATAGCTCAGCCCAGACAACCTTCATGCAATAAAACATAATACTTAACAGCATATTGACCATCAAAATTTTTATAAAAAAATAAAAGTATCATGAATATTCAGAAAATGTGATTTGGGAAGGTCTTCAAGGCCATGGAAGTTCAGTCACACTTTCAAAATGCCAAAATGTAAACAAGAGATAACTGTACTGAAATGATTTTCTTTCCATTTTCAACACCTTTTTTAAAACAAAACTAGAGGATCAGAGAGGCGATACCGCCTCTGGATATTGTACCACCAGCTGGAGTAAGAGCATTCGTATGCCCCCCCCCCACCAAAAAAAAAAAAAAAATTGGACACTACCACCAGTCTTGTGCTTGACAAGCTCTATAAAATGCAATAAACAAGAGTTCTCAAAATATGCAAAAAAAAAAAAAAAAAAAAAAAAAAAAAATCAAAAAAACATAACAGTTAAAATGGTCCAATCAAGGAGATGTTCAAATTGACCTGTATTTTCCTAACACTGATCACTCCTGTGATTTTCTAGACAATAGGCCTATTGGTTTTCCTTGAAATGCATTATCAGTATTGCATATACCGGTATGCTGACAAAAGAGAAAACCTAGGGACAACACTGGGCAGATCTCTGCTAGTTTTGAAGATATGAAGGGCAAGAAAATATGCAGAGTTCAGTTTGTGATAAAAAGTAGGTCAAAGGTCAATTTCAAGGTCACAGTATATGACTTCCTATATAAGTTCAATAGTAGCTATGGGCATTTCTTTGCCAATGTTGGAGATATGAAGGCCAGGAAACAGCAAAGTGCAGTTCATCATAAATAGTAGGTCAAAGGTCAATTTCAAGGTCACAGTAAGATTGCCAGTATATGACTTCCTATTCAAGTTCAATAGTAACTTTGGACCTATCTCTGCCAGTTTTCGAGATATAAGGGATAAAAAAATTTGCAAAGTTCAGCTTATGTTGAAAAGTAGGTCAAATGTCAATTTCAAGGTCACAATAAGAATGCTAGTATATGACTTCCTATTCAAGTTTAATAGGAACTATGGGTGTATCTCTGCCAGTTTTGGAGATATAAGGGATGTAAAATTTGCAAAGTTCAGTTCATGGTGAAAAGTAGGTCAAAGGTCAATTTAAAGGTCACAGTTAGATTACCAGTATATAACTTCCTATTAAAGTTCAATAGTAACTATGGGTGTATCTCTGCCAGTTTTGGAGATATAAGGGCTAGAAAATTTGCAAAGTTCAGTTCATGGTGAAAAGTAGGTCAAAGGTCAATTTAAAGGTCACAGTTAGATAACTTGTATATAACTTCCTATTCAAGTTCAATAGTAACTATGGGCGTATCTTTGCCAGTTTTGGAGATATAAAGATCAGAAAACTTCAAAGTGCAGTTCATCATGAAAAGTAGGTCAAAGGTCAATTTCAAGGTCACAGTTAGATTACCAGTATATGACTTCCTATTCAAGTTCAATAGTAACTATGGGCATATCTCTGGTAATTTTGGAATATTTAACATTTTCCCCACTGAATATTGCGATGTTGTAATTTTTGATATAGCGCAATGCCTAAACCATATCTAAAACAAAAAAATGGACACCACCTCCAGTATTGCACTTGACAAGTTTTACAAAATGTAAGGAACAAAAGGTCTCTGGCATTTACCATTCCAGAATAAAAGCAAGTTTTCAGTTTCGGTATCTAATGGCTGCTTCTCCCGTGAAAATGCACCGATTGACCCCAAACTCCCAAAGATGAAAGGAGTCCCCAATTGTAACCCCTCACTATAACAGGAGAGCTTAGATCTGTGTAGTTTCCAAAAAATAGCACAAACAAATATTTTTTTGCAGAAAATTCCCATTTTTAGAAAATTTTGGCTTGTTTGACCTTGAAAAAAAGGTCAAAAGTCAAATCCAAGGGCATATTTGGAATTTCCAGATATGACTTTCGGTCAGGCTTCTGTGGTAATTTTTCCCATAATTCCTTTGGTTTGGGAGATATTTAGCCTTGAATTTTCAAAAATTTTGACAAGGGTGCGTTTCAACAAGTGTCAAGCCCAGGCCAATGCACCGACAGAGACAAAAAAACCAGGGTGTTCAAGTTGAGATCATATGTGACCTAAATCCAAGAGATGGGGACACAGGTCCTGGCGGTCTAGGAGGAGAAGCGGTAACGGTGACTTGTTTCCGGCGCCCGACTGCGGAGCCGCAGGAGCCGGCGGAGCCGCAGGAGCCGGCGGAGCTGTACGAGACGGGTCGGGACTAAAACCATGAGTACCGCCAGCGTATACGCTGGTGGTACTAATAATCAATAAACTGTCATTTTTAAATGTTCAACTAGGAAAATTGTTGACATAAGAAAAATATCAATAGAACAATTTTCAATGTCCAATTTGCTCCATTTGCAGATGCTGAACATAGTGAATGATTAAATCTGACAAACTGCAATGATGAGTTCCTTTCCATTTATGAAACTTTATTACACAATGCACAATAACAGGTTTACCGTCATTTTTATATAATCAACTAACAATATTGTTAAGAAGCAGAAAATGTCAAAACAACACTTTTACATATATTATTAGTTCCATAATGAGACTGTTAACATGCCCAAGAATTAAATCTGAAGAAATAACAATTATATATAAAAATACAGAAAATGCACAGCACTTCTGGTGGATGGGAGTTAAAAATCACATCTTGAGGATGCTAGTGTTTGAAAAATAATTTTAAAAAAATTTTAAATAAAACGTAAAAATTTCCAATAAAGCTGCTATTCAAACTTTCAATCTAGCTGTATTAACTTGATATTAATAACCCCACCAAGTTTGAGAAAAATAAAGCACTGTTATTCATCTATAGCATGTTGGCATAACACATTTTTTTGTTGTAAATTTATTTGCAATGTTAAACACCATTTATCTGCACAATTATCCCCAAATCCTAATTTTGTGACACAGTTAAGAGAGCTAAACCTATGGGACTTTACAGGGAAATCTCAAGGAGTGTTTTATGTAATCTCATTTAATGGCCAAGTAACTTTATAGACCTTAATTTAATTAGTGATCACCCATTCCTACAGTACCATCATATAGCACAAATGTGTTATAGGTGTTGTATACATGCTGAAAAAAGTGAAAAAACAGCATTACTTCCCTAAAAATGACCCGAACATGCTGATTTTCAAACTTGACCTGCGTATTATAAATATACATTTGTTCTGCAAGTTTCAAGCCAAAAGGTAAAATGGTTTTCCACTTATCATGTTATCAGTGTTGCATATATGCTGAAAAAAGTGAAAAACAGCATAACTTCCCTAAAAATGACCCGATCATGCTGATTTTCAAACTTGAACTGCGTATTATGAATATTCATCAGTTCTGTAAGTTTGAAACTAAAAGGTAAAATGGTTTTCCACTTATCGTGTTATCGGTGCTGCATATGTGCTGAAAAAAGTGAAAAAACAGCATAACTACCCTGAAAATGACCTGATCATGCTGATTTTCGAAACTGACCTGCGTAATATGAATATTCATTAGTTCTGCAAGTTTCAAGCCAAAAGGTACAATGATTTTTCACTTATGTTATCAGTGTTGCATATATGCTGAAAAAAGTGAAAAACAGCATAACTTCCCTAAAAATGGCCCGATCATGCTGATTTTCGAACTTGACCTGCCTATTATGAATATTCAGCAGTTCTGTAAGTTTCAAGGCAAAAGGTAAAATGGTTTTCCACTTATCGTGTTATCGGTGCTGCATATATGCTGAAACATGACAGCACTGTTCTGCAATGGGTTTACTTCCATTTTTAAAACACTTTTTTAACATAAAACAAAATAAACAGTTTACTACCATTTGTATATGACCAACTAAGAAAATTGATGAGATGGGAAAAATATCAATAGAACAGTGTTAAATGTCCAATTTCCTCCATTCTGAGATTCTGAAGATAGTAGATGATTGAATCTGACAAACTGCAATGAAATGAGTTTATTTCCATTTTTGACACTTTACTACACAATACACGATATCAAGTTTACCATCATTTTTACATAATCAACTAACAATGTCATAAAGATGCAGGAAATGTCAAACAAACACTTTTACGTATCTTATTAGTTCAATAATGACACTGTTAACATGCCTAACAATTGAATCTGAGGAAATGTGAAAAAACAGCATAACTTCTAAAATAATGGCCTGATTATGCTGCTTTTGGAACTCAACCTGCGTTTTAGTAAGATTGACCACTCCTGTAAGTATAATGACAATTGGCCTATCTGTTTTTCTTATATTGTGTTATCAGTGCTGCATATATGTTGAAAAAAGTGAAAAAATAGCATAACTCCCCTAAAAATGGCCTGATCATGCTGATTTTCGAACTTGACCTGCGGATTATGAATATTCATCAGTTTTGTAAGTTTCAGGCCAAAAAGTAAAATGGTTTTTCACTTATCGTGTTATCGGTGCTGCATATATGCTGAAAAAAGTGAAAAAACGGCATAACTTCCCTACAAGTCACCCGATCATGCTGATTTTCGAACTTGACCTGCGTATTATGAATATTCATCAATTCTGTAAGTTTCAAGCTGAAATAAAAAACAGTTTTCCACTTATCGTGTTATCGGTAAAAGTGCACGACGGCGACGACGGCGACGACGACAGACGCAGATGATGGCTATATGTACAGACACGTGTCTGTACATAAAAAGATGCCAAGGCCCATAATACATGCTAATGATTGTGTTACATGTACATGTATAATTAAAATAAGGTTGTGAGGACTTTGTAGAGCCAATCTGAATCAAAAAGGTGATATTGTAACTTTGAATAAGATTGAAAAATAAACTTATCAAAAACTGTATACCTTTTCAGTCATGATAGATAAAATAATATGTTGACTGAAATGTTAGTGACTGACCTTAATTGGAGTGATGTTTGTTTGTATTGGTCACTGCAAATTTACCAGTACTTGTAAATGGTTTTCTTGCCTCAGTTCTCAGTCTTGCCTATAAGTGCTAAGTACCCTCACTGCAGGTAAGGCCTCGCCCCATCTAGTGTTTCAGACTGTAGTGACTAAGGTAGTAAATATAAAGAGACGTGCATACTTACTATACTGTGTCTTGTTCTCCAGTTTTCTAAAATTTGTTTGATGTAACTGAATTTTTGGTATTTTCTTCACCCTTCTTTTCAGCATCATTAGCTTTTATGGCACTTTCGTGAAATTGTCCCACACTGCATTTCAATGGATGAGATTGTAATTTGCATAAAGGAAATGACTTTCTCCTTTCGTAGTTCATCCTCTCAGTTCTCTCATTTTATTTTCACCACTGAACATTGCTCAGTTGTGCTTTTTGATATAGTGCAACTCCTTGACCGTATAGCAAACAAAAAAAAAAAAAAAAACGTACACCTCAAGAGGTCTCTAGCATTTATGGTTCCAGAATTAGGGAGAGTTTTCAGTTTCAGCATCTAATGGCCGTTTCTCCCATGAAAATGCATCGATTGACCCCAAACTCCCAAAAATGAAAGGAGTCCCTAATAGCATCCCTCCACCATAATATGAGTGCTTAAGCCTGTGTAGTTTCTGAAATTCGGCACAAATAAAAATATTTTTGCAAAAAATTCCCATTTTTAGAAAATTTTGGCCATTTGACCTTGAAATAAAGGTTAAATGTCAAATTCAAAGGCATATTTGAAATCCTCATATATGACTTTCGGTCAGACTTCTATGGTAATTATTCCCATAATTCCTTCAGTTTAGGAGATATTTGGCATTGAATTTTCAAAAATTTTGACAAGGGTGCATTTCCATGAGCGTCACACCCAGGCCAATGCACTGACTGAGACCAAAAAAACAGGGGGTTCAAGTGAGACTATATGTAACCTAAATCCAAGAGATGGGGGCATGGGATCGTGCGGTCTAGGAGGAGAAGAGCCGACAGAGCCGTACGACACAGGTCGAGACTAAAACCATAAGTGCCGCCAGCGTACACGCTGGCGGTACTAATAATCCAGAAGTTGAAGAACAGTGGTACAGAAAAAATTACCAAAACAAAAATTCTTAAGTGCGGCTGAGTGTGATATGATCACAAGATATAATGTCAAATAAAAGGACATGTACATGTTAGGCAGCATTCAAAATGTCGGGCTAAAACACTAAACACCCTCACATTGGAATAATGATTATCAGTCCCGCAATGACATAACGACACACTGCGTAGAGGCACCGTGATTACAATTTCAATCATGACGATATTGAAGAAAAAAGTTTCAAGACAAGGTTTAAGACAGAATATAAATGTAACATGTAGGCAACGTCTTAAAACTTGACAGATTGTTGCCATTAATTGTGCTTTTATTCGGTTGTTTTTCTCAATTACCAGATTCTACTTATTTTCATACATTTCAGCAATGTCTCAACTTTTTTTTAACTTGCTACAAAACACTTGTTAATTCATTCCAGTAAATTTAAACTAATAGTATGCTGTTTAGGCTTCAACAACATTCAAATCTGCTTAACAGTTGGTTATCTTTAACTGGTCTAGATTCTTTACCATGAAACAATACTTTCTAAACAGGAATAACAGTGTTTCTTATATCAGAGGCTCACTGATATGATTGCAAAAACACAAAGTTATAATTTACTAGCAAAACTCATAATAACAGCAACATTTCTTTTTCTGTTTAGGTCTGTTTACTACAGTGCCATGACACCCATACAGACACCAGAATATTTGACAAGGTAAATAATCACCACAGTAAAAGTGTCTCTTGAAGAGGTGTCATGCTCATTCAATTTATCCCACTGTGCTACCTTTCCTTGGTAGAATTTTTATTTTGAATTGAAGAGTAAGTGTCCTTGCTATAAACATAGCTCAACCCAGACAGCAAAGTGGTTGCCCCAGTCACATACCTATATAATAATAAAACAAGAAAAACTCATATTTTTCATGATTTTCACAATCTACTTTTTCTCAGAAAAACTCTTAAAAACATTAAAAATATTTATCTACTAGTAAATTCATAGTAGGAACCTGGTAGCAAGACAGTCATAAGACACTGCAGTTGAATACTTTAGAAATTGTATGACAGTCACTGTATAAGAAGGAACATTTCTGTAACTTCTGACTATAGTTTATTTCCAATAATAAATAAATAAATAAATAAATAAATAAATAAATAAAAGATTAAAACCTACCACATCCCATGCAATACTGTATGATCCACATAGTTAAAAACTGGAGCTCCGAGTGTAGCAGCAATCAGTGAGATTTGGCAAAATGTATTAAACTGAAACAAACAGTATTTACACTTCATGAAAACTTGGTTTGTATATCCAAAAATAAATGTTCAACTCTGTCTCCCCCTTCCTATTCTTTTTACCTCCGCCAAAAAGGTTATGTTTTCACCCCTGTTTATCTGTCTGTTTGTTTGTCATCAACATAACTCAAAAAGTTATGGACAGATTTTGATGAAATTTTCAGGAACTGTCAGAAGTGGGCCAAGAAAGAGATTATTATTATTTGGTGGATCAATAATCAATCAATAATCAAAAATCGCTGTCTTGGCAGAGGTCTGTGCTCTCAGAATGTTTTTCTAGTTTTCTGTTATTTTGCTTAGGCCACACTTTTTTATTTTTATGGATGACATCCTCTGGGGACCCCAACATCGGTGCGAGCGGGCGATAAAAAAAAAAAAGTCAAAAAAAAAAAAAAAAAAAAAAAAAAAAAAACTGCTTAAGAAAAGTTATGTTTTCAGTACACAGCTGGAAACACTAATTTACCACAGAAACACGTATCAAACTAACAATATGTCTTTATCCATGCTCTCAAAATATTAAAGCATTGTGAATAGGGCCTACTTCGTAGAAAGGTAAAAAGTCGAATATATATGCTGCATATTACCAAATCTATTTAGGGTTATTTCATGCATTCTGTTGGTAAAGCAATCAATAAAACAAATATCAAATAAACAGCGTATCTTTATTTGCACTCTCAGAAAATTAAAGCATTGTAAACACTTCAAAGAATTGTTAAAAAAATGAAGCAAAGATAGGCCTATGCTTCCTACTACCAAATCTAAAAAAGGTTATTTCGGTCGATACCATTTTGTCTACTTCGACTCACACGTAGCAGCCAACTATCGGGTGGCCCGTCCGACCTTCAGTCCACCAAATACCACAACGCTCTTCGCTACAAAAAAAAAACCTGGTATGTGCTGCTTTGGACAGAATGTCACTGAAATTTTCCGGGCGATGATCGCTGGCCGCGGCCAGCCTTTCGTATAATTGTAAAAGGGTGATATCTCCATGTCCAATATCAATGGCAAACCAATCCAAAACGACGGCCCCCGTTCTCTTTATGACTTTAAAGGTATAATAACTCTTCGTTTTGGCCAAAAAATGAATTTTCCTGGAGTACACAACAATTTTCCCATACTTACCAATGTTTAATGAATCCATTTTTACATTCAAAGTTAGTCCCTGGTTTTTTTC
Organism: Lingula anatina; assembly: GCF_051362555.1. Lineage (NCBI taxonomy): Eukaryota > Metazoa > Brachiopoda > Lingulata > Lingulida > Lingulidae > Lingula > Lingula anatina. The sequence goes on from NC_141768.1 coordinate 27,019,185, forward strand.
TAAAAAGTTTGGTTTTTTGTTAAAATCTCTTAAGAGATTATAACAGAGCATAGCTATCAATGGAGGTCACGTGGTCTAAAGACAAGCTCTGATATCAGAATAATAGCTGTAACTGCCGATTTTGTGGTACAACAGAAAATATTATATTTTTATGAGTTGTTCACAATGTTTTTATTGTGAAATATAGATCTCATACGAAGAGTTATTATCCCTTTAATTGTCGTGTATTTTGAAATTAATGCTAGAGATGAATTTGACGGCAAAGCGGCCATATTTCCACGTGGTGATAATGCGCATGCGCAGAAAGCTCATTTTCCGCACTTGGAACTACTCGGATGTCTCCGCAGTCGACAATGACAGTATGGAGCTTGCGGAATTAGCCGAGGATTGCCGATTGCATTTTCTGGCAAATTCAATAATGACGTTTGCGACAACCGACTTCCTTGGGGAGGGGGGGGGGATTTTTTTTTTTTTTTTTTTTGGATAACGGACGAAAATCAGTGCATGCGCAGGATGTCATCCATAAAAATAAAAAAGTGTGGCCTTAACTATTTGGTGATCTGTAGAGATAAAATCAAAAAGTTGTTACAAAAAATTCATACTTACTTTGCTTAACACAGTTGGGTTCACATTGTGTGATGATAATGAAGGATTGAATATTCTGGAAAGGGTTTTCTGAAAAAGATTCAAACATCAAAAAATGCTTCAGAAGTGATCTAATTGTAAAATGTGCACTGACTACTTTTATTGTTTTGAAGAATTAAAAAAAATCCTGAAGTTTAACTGATTGTTAAAACAATTTATTTAATGTACCATAACACCACTTTCATAAACAAGGAGTTCATCCTAGAGAGTAGATTGACTGTAGCATTTTTACCAGTTAATATACTTCTATACTTACTGGAGGGGGCAACATTCTGTATCTGATATAGATTCCCCCTGTCAGCAAAGCTACATCTCTGCCAATGATCAAAGCAGCAAGGGGGACTAGAGGAAAAAATAATATATATTTATACATTTATCTTTCTTCTCACCATTCTCATATTACAATAATGACAGATGAAAATAAATTACATATTTCACAAGTCTCACTTTTCCAAAAGTTAACTTTTAGTAAATCACGAACACTGATCACTTTTCAGAACTTTTAAATGAATCCCTTGCAGATATTACAAATAAACTGAGCAAAATTATATATTAACTCATACAAAGTGAATCTTATTGTTCAATGTGCCACAGATTAACATCAGCTCATTTGGATTCGTCCATTTTATGTTACATAAATAATTCATATGGGTCCTTTTTATTTTTCCTCTGTGAACAGTTGATTAATTTTGTTCAAATTCAATGACTGTTTCTCCCAATAACAAATAATTTCAGATGCCATGTATTATTATCATTATTATTATTATTATTAATATTATCATTATTATTGTACACAGCACTGAGATGGAGAGTGTTTGAAAGAACTTATTTATCACTTTTATTGATTACTGTACTACTGCAACACAAAAATTGGTGCTTACATTGGCCTGTTGTGGATGGAAGAGCTTTATAAGTGAATACATACATGGAAGCAAGTCCACTTGGGTCAGTGTGACAGTGAGAATGGTCATCAAAATCTTGTCCCCCAGTGGATCAATCAGGCTTCCGAGAGCTGACCTCTGGCTGGGGAATTTCCTGGCAATGTAGCCATCTATCTGTGAAAATAAATAAATAAATAAATAAATAAATAAATAAATAAATAAATAAATAAATAAATAAATATGTGGGAATGTCAACTGGTCTTAAAAGCTTGCTCTATTCAATTGAAAGGAAATTGTGTTCATAGAAATGAAAATAACAAGGCTGAAAGAATTACATGTTCAACAAACGTATATCAAGATAAGGTTCGTGTCTAATGGAGGAATGGACTGACAATGCAATTCCTTATATACTTTTTCAATTATGTTTGCTTGTGTGATAATAAAAAACAAGGCAGCAAAGCTGTCAAATGTACAGACAAAAAGCAGGAAATAACTATGCACAAAATAGGCTACTGTCAATTCTGATGCAAAAGTACATTATGTTAAACTGCAAATTCAACATCAAATTTTAATTATGCTCAACAGGTAATACCAATGTAAGGAAAACGTGTAACAAGCCTAAGGCTTCAGGCCCATGGGAGTTCAAGTTCACACTTTGAAAATGTATAACTTCCAGAAAAAGAAGCCAATTAGACTACTTTTCCAACCCAGGCTGCATTTTAGTCCTGCATTTCTTTTTTGAACATTTGGCAATCATAAGTAACATGGTTTTCCCATAATAATCATGGCAGCAGCACCCATAATTGTTTTCTTCTATTCTGATGCAATATTACATATTGGTTAACAGCATAATGACCGTCAATTTTTAATAATAAAATATACGTATCATGGATTTTCAGAAAATGTGACTAGCATGGGTCTTCAAGCATGTAGAACTTCAAAGTCACACCTTGAAAATGCCAATATGTGAAATATGCTGAAAAGTGAAAAAAAGCATGACTTCTACAATAATGGCCCGATCATGCTGATTTTCGATCTTGACCTGCGTTTTATGAATATTCATCAGCTCTGTAAATATAAAGCCCAAAAGTAAAACTGCCCTCCACTTATCGTGTTAACAATGAAAGTGCAAGGCGCCGGTGACGGCGGTGACGGCAAAGACAGACGCAGGTGATGGCAATATGTACAGACACATTTTTGACACATCTGTACATATTTACTGTACTGTTTGAGAACAGTAAGTGACATGGTTTTTCTTAAATGGTCATCATGGGAGCAGTGCCCAAAATAGGTTTTTTTCAAATTTTGATGCAATATTACATAATGTTTAACAGTATAATGACCATCAATTTTTAATAATAAAATATTAGTATCATGGATATTCAGAAAATGTGACTAGCAAAGGTCTTCAGGCCCATGGAACTTCAAAGTCACAACTAGAAAATGCCAAAATGTAAACAAGACAGCACTGTTCTGAAATGTTTTTTTTTCCCATTTTTAACAATTTTTAACATAAAACAAAATTAATAGTTTACTGCCATTTTTATATGATCAACTAAGAAAATTGATGAGATGGGAAAAATATCAATAGAGCAGTGTTAAATGTCCAATTTCTTCCATTCTGAGATTCTGAACATAGTGAATGATTGAATCTGACAAACTGCAATGATATGAGTTTATTTCCACTTTTGAAACTTTATTACACAATACACGATAACAAATTATATTAACCATCATTTTTACAAAATCAACTAACAATGTTATAAAGATGCAGGAAATGTCAAACAAACACTTTTAATATCTTATTAATTAAATAATGAAACTATTAACATGCCTAAGAATTGAATCTGAGGAAATGTGAAAAAATAACATAACTTCTAAAATAATGGCCCGATTATGCTGATTTTTTAACTCAACCTGCGTTTTAGCAGGATTGACCACTCCTGTGAGTTTAATGACAATTGGCCTATCTGTTTTTCGTATATTGTGTTTACAGTGTTGCATATATGCTGAAAAGTGAAAAAAAAGCATAACTACTAAAATAGTGGCCTGATCATGCCAATTTTCGAACTTGACCTGCGTTTTAGTAAGATAGATTACTCCTGTGAGTTTCATGACAACAGGCCTATCGCTTTTCCTTGGAATGTGTTTACAGTGTTGCATACTAGTATATGCTGAAAAGTGAAAAAAAAGCATAACTTCTACAATAATGGCCCGATCATGCTACATGTATTTTCGAACTTGACCTGCGTTTTATGAATATTCATCAGCTCTGTAAATATAAAGCCAAAAAGTAAAACTGCCTTCCACTTATCGTGTTTACAATGAAAGTGCACGGCGCCGGCGCAGGCGACGACAGACGCAGGTGATGGCAATATGTACAGACACATCTATATATATATATTTACTGTACTGTTTGAGAACAGTAAGTGACATGGTTTTTCTTAAATGGTCATCATGGGAGCAGTGCCCAAAATAGGTTTTTTTCAAATTTTGATGCAATATTACATAATGTTTAACAGCATAATGACCATCAATTTTTAATAATAAAATATTAGTATCAGGGATATTCAGAAAATGTGACTAGCAAAGGTCTTCAGGCCCATGGAACTTCAAAGTCACAACTAGAAAATGCCAAAATGTAAACAAGACAGCACTGTTCTGAAATGTTTTTTTTTTCCCATTTTTAACAATTTTTAACATAAAACAAAATTAATAGTTTACTGCCATTTTTATATGATCAACTAAGAAAATTGATGAGATGGGAAAAATATCAATAGAGCAGTGTTAAATGTCCAATTTCTTCCATTCTGAGATTCTGAACATAGTGAATGATTGAATCTGACAAACTGCAATGATATGAGTTTATTTCCACTTTTGAAACTTTATTACACAATACACGATAACAAATTATATTAACCATCATTTTTACAAAATCAACTAACAATGTTATAAAGATGCAGGAAATGTCAAACAAACACTTTTAATATCTTATTAATTAAATAATGAAACTATTAACATGCCTAAGAATTGAATCTGAGGAAATGTGAAAAAATAACATAACTTCTAAAATAATGGCCCGATTATGCTGATTTTTTAACTCAACCTGCGTTTTAGCAGGATTGACCACTCCTGTGAGTTTAATGACAATTGGCCTATCTGTTTTTCGTATATTGTGTTTACAGTGTTGCATATATGCTGAAAAGTGAAAAAAAAGCATAACTACTAAAATAGTGGCCTGATCATGCCAATTTTCGAACTTGACCTGCGTTTTAGTAAGATAGATTACTCCTGTGAGTTTCATGACAACAGGCCTATCGCTTTTCCTTGGAATGTGTTTACAGTGTTGCATACTAGTATATGCTGAAAAGTGAAAAAAAAGCATAACTTCTACAATAATGGCCCGATCATGCTACATGTATTTTCGAACTTGACCTGCGTTTTATGAATATTCATCAGCTCTGTAAATATAAAGCCAAAAAGTAAAACTGCCTTCCACTTATCGTGTTTACAATGAAAGTGCACGGCGCCGGCGCAGGCGACGACAGACGCAGGTGATGGCAATATGTACAGACACATCTATATATATATATTTACTGTACTGTTTGAGAACAGTAAGTGACATGGTTTTTCTTAAATGGTCATCATGGGAGCAGTGCCCAAAATAGGTTTTTTTCAAATTTTGATGCAATATTACATAATGTTTAACAGCATAATGACCATCAATTTTTAATAATAAAATATTAGTATCAGGGATATTCAGAAAATGTGACTAGCAAAGGTCTTCAGGCCCATGGAACTTCAAAGTCACAACTAGAAAATGCCAAAATGTAAACAAGACAGCACTGTTCTGAAATGTTTTTTTTCCCATTTTTAACAATTTTTAACATAAAACAAAATTAATAGTTTACTGCCATTTTTATATGATCAACTAAGAAAATTGATGAGATGGGAAAAATATCAATAAAGCAGTGTTAAATGTCCAATTTCTTCCATTCTGAGATTCTGAACATAGTGAATGATTGAATCTGACAAAGTGCAATGATATGAGTTTATTTCCATTTTTGAAACTTTATTACACAATACATGATAACAAGTTTACCATCATTTTTACAAAATCAACTAACAATGTTGTAAAGATGCAGGTAATGTCAAACAAAAACTTTTATGTATCTTATTAGTTTAATAATGAGACTGTTAACATGCCTAAGAATTGAATCTGAGGAAATGTGAAAAATATGCTGAAAAGTGAAAAAACAGCATAACTTCTACAATAATGGCCCGATCATGCTGATTTTCAAACTTGACCTGCGTTTTATGAATATTCACCAGCTCTGTAAATATAAAGCCAAAAAGTAAAACTGCCCTCCACTTATCGTGTTTACAAGGAAAGTGCACGGCATCGGCATCGGCATCGGCGACGACAGACGCAGGTGATGGCAATATGTACAGACACATCTGTGTCTGTACATAAAAACCTTTAAGAACTGTCAGAATAAGCTGCCATCTTATTTCACTTTTGAATAACTGCTATTAGAGTGAAACAGCAATTAACACTTACTAGAAGAAAAACAAGAATCTTAATGCCTAGAACCAGCGCACTGGTTATGGAATAACTTGAATGACCACATTTTCAAATCAAATAATGGAAAGAAAAAAATGCAAAAAAGGCAATAATCAATCTTACAGATTTTTTACAGATTTTGTTGATGACTTTTTCAATATTTCTCAGTAATACATTCATGTAGTGCAAGTAAAAACAAGACACTGTTGATGGCAGGGCCGAGAATTAATTACAGCTTTGGAAGTAACTGGCTCGCGCTGCCCATAATTACGCCGTGGGGTATTCAGGGCACAGACCGTGATCACAAGATACCGCAAATAGATTTTTAGATTTTTAGAAATAGATTTTTCATGTGAACAGAGCCTAAAACTGACAACAATGCCATCGTGTAATTTAGACAAATAAAACAGTTCACTGATTAGGGAATCTCTGCTTTTACTTTTAAAAAATGGTTGAAGTGTGTTTATATTTAAGTCTCTACCATTGTCTAAAGTAATTAAAAAATTGTGACAAAAATATTACATTAATAAAAATTAATTTCATCCCCTTCCTCAACCTTATGTCAAAAAATGAGATTTGTTCAAGAAACAAGTAATTAAAGAAATTGTCTTGTAAATGAAAAAAGGTTACAAAGACTGGGTTCCCATAAACCTATCGTACTAGCAGGATTAATCTTACTCCAGGGGAATCTTGCTAAATTGCAATCAGTTTAAGCAGCTTAAATTTCTGTCATGCCCACTGAAGCTGCTAGGGGGTAATTAATTTCCGTGCATGCTAAAACTGAATGCGATTTAGTGAGAATCCCCTCGGAGATAGATTGATCCTGCTAGTACAATAAGGTTATGGGAATGGTCCAAAAGGCACATACCCAATCAGTTGTTCCAGCATAAACAAACAATCCCAAGGCCCAGGTGTAGCTCTCATGCAGTACTAGGTAGCCAAGGAATGGAGACAGTACTATCCTGGATACTGTAAGGGCATTGGGCACTGTCAGTATGTTTTCTTTCTGAAAAAAAAAATACAATATATAAAATAAATTTAACTAAAATTAAAAATAATAAATTGAAATATATCCATTTAAGTAAAATTTAAAAAATAAATTGAAATATATACATTAAAATGAAATTTAAAAAAATAAATACTAAATTATTTGAGAAGACTATAATTTCATTTATAGTGCAATATACTTTGGGAGTCTCCCGTGCTTGGGGTGTCACACACGTGGTTGTTTAACATACTGTCACCACTCAGCTAGCCGCATGCATTCATTACACCACTCAGGGTATTACTGTATGCCCAGTCGCAGGTCAACTCCTTAATTCTTAATTACAACGCGTCCACCAAATGCGCCCAGCATCAGATCATCCTGAGCAACCAGACTGCAGATCGAGTCACATACAGATCACAAGAATATCGCCTCAAGATAACACAAGACCAGCAGAAGGTAACAAACTTTATTTTCAAACTTAGGTACACAAGAAAGCAACATCATACAGCTTGTATTCCTTTAAAGTTTTATAATTGATATATACCTACATTCACGTAGCAATTTACCTTCCCCCATCTCCAAGCTAGACCATCTCATTGGCAATACACAGTGTAACCACCCATGTTCCTATTTTTCTTTATTTATCCCACCTTCAATAATTGCTAACTGTGCTTAAGTATCTATCTCAGTATTTAATCAAGCAACACAGGGTGACTTCCGCTCTCGCCACCAACAACAATCAATTATTGTAGCGAGCAAATAACTACTTCCTCTCCTTTCATATAGCAACTATAAATTGAAATAATTGAAATATAAATCCATGTGGAGCATCATTGACATGCGGCAGTCAAAAAATTGAATAAAAACAACTGTAGACTGAGTCTTCAAGGAAACGGAAGCTTGTTTGTGGGCGATTAGATCATAAAATACATGCACCAAACACAATTAGGGGTGCAAGCTTTAAACCAAAAGCTATTAAGAAAAAATGAATTTAAAATAAATAACTAATTATCATTCATATTTAGTTGTATTAATGGCTACATGTTTAAGGATGAAATATTAAATGTATCTGTAGAAAAAAGAATAAAAAATATTGAAATAAACTGTTGATAAGTCAGATAAAGTGTTGGTTAGTTGACAAAGGAAGAACTGAAGGTTAATAAACAAAATCGATTTTACCTATACGGATAAGATCAAGATGGGAGGAGAAAAATTTAAGAATAGTAAATTGTTGGTAAGTCATAAGGTGTTGGTCCCATTTAAAAGGACGATACTTTCAGAGCACTGAACAAAAACTTGACATAAGCGGAGGGGTTTACTTAGGTTTAATCATTGCTGTGACCTACTTCCTGTATGTACACAAGTACTAGTACACACTGACTACAAATAATGTGGCCATACATACTGGCACATGTACATACTAGCTGTATTTAATAAAAATACAAAGCAACAATAATCTCTGTTCAAAATACTTTTTTACAACAGGTAACACATGTATACTAATTGTGATCTTGAGGAATTTTTTTTTATAGTTAAAAATAGATCTGGCGTGCCAAAAGTCCCCTTTACTCATTACGTATACTCATTACTCACTGGAAATTTCCTTTGTAATCTAGAGTTAAAATCACAGGTAGTACAGCTTAAGTGGATCACTTAGACAAAATCTATCATGAAGAACTACAACATCATCCTGTTCACTCTCCATTTGATACAGCCAATTTTTGCAGCAGTATGTAGGTGAGTTGTGACCTCTTTTTATCGCATATTTCAGCTAAAAATATCGCTACACCAACTCATTGATCTATTTTGACCGGAATGCCAAATATATCTTATGCATAACTTATCAGGGTGTCAAGTTATAACGGACCTTCAGAAAATATGAAAATAGGAAAAAATTTACAAAAAATAGGAAAAAAATAGGTATTTTGTCAAAAAAGTATATGAAAAATGGAATAATTCTAAAAGAATGATGGCTTCACAACACCTCTTAAGCCATACCAGGCTAATACACATCTTTAATTGTAGTAAATAACACTATTTAGTGTAACAACAATAATTTATCTAACCAATTTACAAACAACAGCATAAAATACTAAAGGCTCTGTCACACCTAGCATAAATATATACATAAGAACTGTATGAATGTGATCAATTAAATGCAAAACTGTAAGTAATCATCATTCCCAGGATATAATAAAGATTTAAGCAGCATCTGGAATTGTTTTTTGACATGCCCAAAATATTTATCCCCCTCTGGCAGGGTGTCAAGTTCCTATTTTTTCCTATTTTTTGGTCTGAAAATGATGTTATGTATCAAGTCGTGTTGGTTATTGGGAAAAAAAATGAGGATCCCTTAGTCAATATTGAGCTCAAAGTGGATGTTTAGATTCATCCAGTTGTATTCTAATTAGGATAATGAAAAAATTTAATCTGATACTGTATCTTACTAGAAATGAGAATCACCATGTTTCAAGTAAAATCCAGTATAAGACCCAATTTTAATGTAGCCATTACCTGCATCTGACGTTGCCGTCACAGTACAATTTCAATGATATAATAAATATGATAAGTGGGAAACCATTGTAGCTTTTGTCTTCAGCCTCAGTACAAAAAAGGCTGGATGAATCTTGTCTTTTTAGTCAGTGACACTGAAATATGTAGTTTGAATGACTTAAATCTTAAATCATCACAAACCCTTGAATATTATTATATTTTACAGAAAGAACGAAGAGTGCAGTAAGGACCAATACTGTGATATCATTGGACTTGGACATTGTGTTGATTGTAGTACCATTTGCAATGTCAACACCAATGCCATGCAGAAAGAATGTGAAAGAGTGTGCCCCGGTGGGTAATTTTTTAGAATACTTAACTCAAAAATAAAATAAAAAGTCAGGTCAAATGGAATGTCTCTCACGGGTTTAAAACATGTTAAGTATTTCCCAGAAATTTTCTTCTTTTACCATTACCACACAAAATAAAAGCAATTTCTCAAAAAAGAAAAAAAAAAAAAAAAAACTTTCTAAGAAAGCAATATTTCATGGTTTCAACCCAAAGCCAATTTGAATCCTAGCAGTAAACAACGAGCTCATTCTCTCCTCTCCATCATACAGTATATATATTACAATAGCACATAACAGATGACAGTTCATTTACAGCCATGTTTTTTTACTTCAACAGGTTACATTCAGGCTCAAGCTAATAGGGCTGGTACCACAACGGCACCTTGGGTTATCCCATCTGTGGCTACAGCTAATAGGGCTGGTACCACAACGGCACCTTGGGTTATCCCATCTGTGGCTACGGATGTAGCCAATGGGGTTGGTACCACAATGGCACCTGAGGTTATGGCAGGTGTGATCACTGGTGCACTGATCGCTGTTGCTGCATTATTTATTGCTGTTGGGGTACTTATCTACTGCCTCAAAAAAGGAAAAAGGCCATGTAAACGGTACCGCAGAGGTAGGGAAACAGTACTAGTATATCATGTTATCGGAAAACAATATCTCATCTTCATCTTTTTATCTTCATCTATCATTTGGAAGAAGAAACATATTGATTTTTACAGTAAAAACATGATTTGTTAAAAATATTTACTTAATGCAGCACTGTCTCCTGTCTATCATGATTTGAAAACCCTTGAAATACTTCAGTTGTGTAAATGTACATTCGCAATATGCAATAAATTTTAAACAAAATGAACCTCTAAAATACCTTTTAATACCAGCAATTGAAAAAAGGTTTTATTCATAAAAACTTTCCAAACTAGAGGATCAGAGAGGCGATACCGCCTCCGAATATTGTACCACCAGCTGGAGCAAGCGCATTCGTATAGACCCCCACATACACAAAATAAGAGACACAGCCACCAGTCTTATGCTTGACAAGCTATAAAAATGCAATCAACAAGAATTTTCAAAATACGCAAAAAATATATATAACTTAAAATGGTACAATCAAAATTAAGTTCATCGTAAGGTAGGTCAAAGGTCAATTTCAAGGTCACAGTAAATTGCCAGTATATGACTTCCTATTCAACTTCAATAGTAACTATGGACCTATCTCTGCCAGGTTTGGAGTTAAAAGAGAAAGAAATTAGCAGAGTTCAGTTCATGATTATAAGTAGGTCAAAGGTCAATTTCAAGGTCACACTTAGATTGCCAGTGTATGACTTCCTATTCAAGTTCAATAGTAACTATGGACCTATCTCTGCCAGTTTTGGAAATAAAAGGGAACCAAAATTTGCAAAGTTCAATTCATGATAAAAAGTAGGTCAAAGGTCAATTTCAAGGTCACATTTAGATTGCCAGTATATGACTTCCTATTCAAGTTCAAAAGTAACTATGGACCTATCTCTGCCAGTTTTGGAGATAAAAGGGAACCAAAATTTGCAAAGTTCAACTCATGGTGAAAAGTAGGTCAAAGGTCAATTTCAAAGTCACATTTAGATTGCCAGTATATGACTTCCTATTCAACTTCAATAGTAACTATGGACCTATCTCTGCCAGTTTTGGAGATATAAGGGACTAAATGTTATAATTTTGGAGTTACCATAATGTGCCATAAATTTTCTACGGAAAAAATTAATAAAAATAAAGAAAAGGTCATTTTGGTCAAAATTCTTGAAATGGGAGGTGCTCTGAAGTTCCAGATGTTCTAATTTGATGAAATAATGTCATTTTTGACCACAAGTTGTCTGCTTTGCCAAGCCTTATTCCGGAGTTCAAAATTTATTATCCATTACTGTACTGCACATTTTGCTTTAACCACCAATATGTACTTTTTGATACAGCGTAACTTTGGAGATAAAAGGGAAGCAAAATTTGCAAAGTTCAGTTCATGGTGAAAAGTAGGTCAAAGGTCAATTTCAAGGTCACAGAAAGATTGCCAGTATATGACTTCACAAGTTCAATAGTAACTATGGACCTATCTCTGCCAGTTTTGGAGATAAAAGGGAACCAAAATTTGCAAAGTTCAATTCATGATAAAAAGTAGGTCAAAGGTCAATTTCAAGGTCACATTTAGATTGCCAGTATATGACTTCCTATTCAACTTCAGTAGAAACTATGGACCTATCTCTGCCAGGTTTGGAGTTAAAAGAGAAAGAAATTAGCAGAGTTCAGTTCATGGTGAAAAGTAGATCAAAGGTCAATTTTAAGGTCACATTTAGATTGCCAGTATATGACTTCCTATTCAACTTCAATAGTGACTATGGACCTATCTCTGCTAGTTTTGGAGATAAAAGGGAAGCAAAATTTCCAAAGTTCAGTTCATGGTGAAAAGTAGGTCAAGGGTCAATTTCAAGGTCACATTTAGATTGCCAGTATATGACTTCATATTCAAGTTCAATAGAAACTATGGACCTATCTCTGCCAGTTTTGGAGATAAAAGGGAGGCAAAATTTGCAAAGTTCAGTTCATGGTGAAAAGTAGGTCAAAGGTCAATTTTAAGGTCACATTTAGATTGCCAGTATATGACTTCCTATTCAACTTCAATAGTAACTATGGACCTATCTCTGCCAGTTTTGGAGATAAAAGGGTAGCAAAATTTGCAAAGTTCAATTTATGGTGAAAAGTAGGTCAAAGGTCAATTTCAAGGTCACAGTAAGATTGCCAGTATATGACTTCCTATTCAACTTCAATAGTAACTATGGACCTATCTCTGCCAGTTTTGGAGATATAAGGGACTAAATGTTATAATTTCGGAGTTACCTTAATGTGCCATAAATTTCCTACAGAAAAAATAAATTAAAATAAAGAAAAGGTCATTTTGGTCGAAATTCTTGAAATGGGAGGTGCTCTGAAGTTCCAGAAGTTCAAATTTGATGAAATAATGTCATTTTTGACCACAAGTTGTCTGCTTTGCCAAGCCTTATGTTTTATTTTTCCAGAGTTCAAAATTTATTATCCATTACCGTACTGCACATTTTGCTTTCACCACCAATATGTACTTTTTGATACAGCGTAACTCGAAAACCGTATGGAATACAAAAAAACGGAGACCACCTCCAGTGTTGGGCTTTACATGCTCTACAAAATGCAAAAAAGAATGGGTCTCTAGCATTAACGGTTCCCGAATTAGAGACAGTTTTCAGTTTCGGTATCTTATGGCCGCTACACCCGTGAAAATGCACCGATTGACCCCAAATTCACACAGATGAAAGATGACCTGAAGGGTAACATTTTCCAATAATATTATTGGTTAAGTCTGTGTGGTGTCTGAATAACAGCGCAAATAATTTTTTTTTCGTAAAAAAATTCATTTTTTTGAAAATTTTTGCCCGTTTGACCTTGAAATAAAGGTCAAAGGTCAAATCCAAGGGCATATTTGAAATCTACACATATGACTTTTGGAAAGCCGTCTGTAGAAATTTTTCCCATAATTCCTTCCGTAGGGTAGATAATTAGCATTTAATTTTGCCATTTTTGGACAAGGGTGCATTGCAATGAGTGCCACACCTAGACCCCAATACCGACAAAGCCCAAATTTTACGTGGAACGAGTTGAGATTATAGGTGACCTAAATCCAAGAGATGGGTATGGGGGCCCTTACCGTCTAGGAGGAGAAGCGGTAACGGTAACATGGCGGCGGAGCCGGCGGAGCCGGCGGAGCCGGCGGAGCCGGCGGAACGGACCGGACGGGACTAAAACCATGTGTACCGCCAGCGCTAACGCTGGTGGTACAATAAAAGGATAATGATATATGTTTTCTAAAGTCACACTTTTTATATATTTTACAACTGTCAACTCACATCTGTTTTACAGACAGAGCTAAGAGGAAGAATAGACAAGATCCTGAGGAAAACGTAGAAATGCTCAATGCATCAGATACAGCTAAGAGAAAGGATAGCCAGGATTCAGAGGAAAATACAAAAATGCTCAATGAATCAGAGAGTACGTCCAAACTTTCACCTGATGAAACACCTCCCTCAACGGGACAGTCTCGTACCAGAAATTATGAAAGGGAGGACAGCAAGGATCGCCTCAGCATAAATCCTATGCAACCACCGCCTCTCCATTCAGACCAGCAGGTTCAACCTTCAACAGGGAGGGATCCAGATGACATGGTTCTCAAGCACTCAGCTGATCCTGAGTCAAGTCAAGTAGCAACCATAAATGAAAAAAATCAAACAGCAACCCCTTGGACACTGGAGGATTCAGAAAGATATCGCAAAAGAGAAGATAATGATGTGGTAACCAGTCCCACCACCACCACCACAGACAGTGGCTTCCCTCAGAGTGATCCAAATTCTCAGACAACAACTCCAGATCATACACACAGATCCTCATCAAGAGAAGAATCACCAGAAGGTTCCTCAGATCCAGGAATTAAGGTCATGAACAGTTCAAATGTCCCACAGCCTCCATCATCTGCCATTTTAAAAACAGCCTCTCCATGTGCAAACCAAACAAATTATCGACATGTCAATGGCCTAACTGAACCAAAACCAAATAGCTTCCATTTTACTGCTAATGGTTCAGTTATTGATATTCATATACATGCCCCCCCTCTTACTAATAATAACAATCCACTAAACAATGATACTCAAGAGAAGAATTCTCCCCATAATATTAACCCCTCAACACAAGATAAATGTGAGCTTGTGACATCCAAGAATGGAGGACAAGGGATTTCATCCCCAACCCAAGAAACTTTTAAAAAAGCACAATTGGCAAATGGACACACTTGTTAAAGGATGGCTCATATTAATCTAGCTACATGTATATCAGTTGGTTTAAATTAATGTTATTCTACAACACTGTGCTAGAGCCAGTGGGGAAACCATTCAAAGAAGATGCCGAGGCCCATAATACATATGCTAACGATGATGTTACATGTACATGTGTAATAAACAGAAGGTTGTGAGGACTTTGTAGAGCCAATCAAACGGGTGATATTGTACAGTAACTTTGTGTTAGCTAGATTGAAAAAAAAAAAACTTATAGAAAACTGTATACTTTTTCAGCCATTTTAGATAAAGTAAAATGTTGACTAAAACACTAGTGACTGACCTTAATTGGACTGATGTTTCGGTCTGTTTGTATCGGACACTGCAACTTTGCCAGTACTAGTACATGTACATTGTAAATGGTTTTCTTGCCTCAGTTCGCAGTCTTGTGTACCGGCAAGTTAGGTACCCTTACTGCAGGTAAGGCTGTGTCTGGTGTTTCAGACTGTAGTGACTAAGCTGGAGAATATACAGAGATGTGTATACTTACTTTAGTGTCTTGTTCTTCGCTTTTATTAATGTTTTTTCCTGAAACTGAATTTTTGGTATTTTCTTCCCCCTTCTTTTCAGCATCATTAGTTTTGATGGCACTTTCATGAAATGCTCCCACACTGCACTTCAGTGGATGAGTTTGTATTCTGCATAATGGAAATGACTTTCTCCTTTCGTAGTTCAACCTCTCAGTTCGAGTATTTTTTGGGCTTCTTGTGTAAAATGAAATTTTATCAATTTTGCAAACATTACTTAGACAACGCCAATGTTTGATGCATCGCTCAGACTTGCGATATATTCTTGATGTTTGACTAAATGCATGTATTTTTATTATCGTAGATAAATGCCTTTTCCCAGTGTTTACTCCACTGCTGTGGACAAAACGTTTGGTGCAGTAAGGACTCGAAAAACTAAACAGTGTCCGTGCGACAAAACTAAACTCACAAACTGCAGCCATAGTACTAAACTACTCTCTAATCCAAATATCGGAATTTAGTAAATATTCCAATAGAAATACATCTAAAAGTCAAATTTCTTAATGAAATTGTATCTAATGCTTTATTAAAAAGAGAAAAGTTACATTCAAGTATTTGAAAATATATCTTTTGATATAATCACATGGAAATAATTCCATTGTTGGGTTTCAAGATTAACACTGACAACAATATCCGGTGAACGATGGAGGTGAGTTTGAGTGGGCATCCCAGGCGAAATTCTTTGCGTTTTATCACTGATATTTTTACACAGTAATAACGAATAAGTTGTGAATGACTTCGATTTATAGTGTAGTTCATTGTAGTTGGATTTCAGTAGGATAATGTTTTGTCTAGTCAACAAATCTTCTTTACCCTCTGAGAGGGTGCGGCAGAGCTAAAAGGGGGGGGGGGGGGGGGGGGCGCAGACGTAGCATACTGTACTAGCATACATTAGTAGATCTTATTATTCTGTTCCACGTACACGTGTCTTTGCCAACATGTGAACGTTGACAAAATATCAACGTCTCAGATGTATTTTGTTTTAATTGCGAAATATAATTAGACTTCACTTAAATTAAATTATTTTAAAAATGGACTCTGTCACCAAATAATTATATTGAAGTACAAATTTGAGAAATATGAAGTAGACGGTATCATTCACGACAAGTCTGGGTGCATAAGAGCTTCCAATATTTTTAAAAAGCTAATGGGGATGGCAGAAAACAGACACACAGTCATACAGACCTCCAGAGTTTCCAATCTGTAACTACCTAACTTTATTACCCTTTATTATAATTGAGGGGTGGTGGTTGGATTGGGGGGGAGAGACTTTTTTCTGTACTTCAATGTTGGCTTTTAATTGACCATTTATTAAGAATTTTCCTTAATTCAGTAATTTCTGTATTTGCCAATTCTACATAAATCAAGTTATTTTCAACTACTAGAAGAAGATGTGTATACTTGATAAATATTTTACATTCATTCAATTTTTATTTTTATTTATATGAAGATTTTATATTTAATACAATTAATGCATATGTTTGAGAAAAAGTAAGACAAGTGCCAGTGTGTTGCAAATAAATGCTTCTTATCATGCAACATGAAGAGCTGCATTTTAAAGAAGCAGTGAATAACTTAAAATGTGAGGTCAGAACATAAATCTCTAATGTCACTCGATGTCACAACACATATGGAACAGAGCTATGTTTTGTATTTGGTACTGCATCACTTATGTACAGTTGCATGCAGTCTCATTCACCATGTTGAATGAAAAATACTGAGTTAGGTTATATAAATATATTTAACCTATCTAGATTGAAAACAAGACCTATTTCTGTTTCGGTGTCAGTGAACTTTATATGTCTGGAGAGGTGACAGATGTCGAAATAGGCGTGGCATCTTACAGAAGCAGCTGATACTGTGCAAAGTAATTACAGAAAAGCTGTAGGACTTCAGCATAAGCACTTCCTTAGCTATACCTTGGTGGTGAGTTTATTCTTGAATATTGGAGAAGAACCATATTATGAATTTCATAATGGCAGCTGCAGTGAAAATGGGTGGAAATGATCATGTTAAATATGATTCGCAAGTGTTTATTACATGTCTGCTTATTTTCAGAATGGGGCCATGGAAGAGGTTTACTTGTATGAGCCTAAACTCTTGAAGGAGATAGACTTTTCAACAGTTGAAAATAAATTTAAACATGGTATCTCACCCATAAATCCAGGGGAAAATCTGATTTTGAGGCCACTGTCCTCAGGTGATTTTGACAGAGGTAAGTATCACTGGGAAAGACTTTGGTTTCATATCAATAACCTTGGTGAATGTATAGGCCTTTAAAGATCATTACCTTGTCAGTAAGCTGCAGGGCGTGAGGGAGGTATTCTCCCTTTCACAAGTTTGCATCTACTAGGAAGCCAAAGTACCAACCAAAATTAATGGATAGTGTCAAGTTTGAAAGGTTCGGTTTGGGTGATAAACTTACAAAAGAACCAGACTACTAAGCTGTCTGTATCTTAAAACATACTTAGAAGTGCAGAGGGAATGCTGATATATAACCCTCAGTATGAAAAAGCCTTCTGATCACAGTGCATGTAAAAGATGTTCAAAGGTATAAATTATGACAGTCTCTTTTCACCTGTAATTTTAAAAGTAAGAAGCCTCATTCAACTTGTACAGTGCCAAGTATTGTGATTGGTATTGCTTATCTCCCTGTAATAACAGTACTGTGTGCTGGCTGAACAGGGTTATCATTATGACCAGCACAAGTACAGGTAGGATTTCATAACATTAAGAAGGGAACATTATTCAAAAGCCCTCATGAATTAAAGATACAAAATTTTTAAATCTTAATTACTCATGAATAGTTGTGTGGATTCCGGATGTGTCTCTTAAAATATTTCATACTGCAGAATTAACCTCTAAATGCAGCACAAGAAATGAATTTCTAAAATATAAAACTTTCCATTGAAATACAGTGAAAATGCAGTGGAAGTAAATTAATTTAAAGGCTTTGAAATTCCCACTGATGTAATGCAATGCTTTCTGTTGTTTTTTTTTTCAGGTTTTCTACAACTCCTAACACAACTGACGTCTGTAGGGGAGGTCTCCAGAGCTATGTTTGAAGGTATGTATATACAAATATATAATAGTTTTGTTGCATTTATGTTTTAAACTGCACAAATGCTGTAGAAAATGTCTTGGATCTACTTTTCAGTTACAGAAATAGGAGTTTGTTAAAAAGTTACTTTAACTCAAAATGATATAAATGAATATTATAGAAGAGAGACAGTTAAAAATTACGAGTACTTGCTTGGGTATAAAGTCTGTTTTCAGTACCGTTTGTTTCCACCAAAGCTATCAAATCAACTTCCTCCCATGTTTTTTAATGTTGACTAAAATATACATACCATTGACTGTTACAGAAACCTACTGACTTGATCCAATAACTTATAAATGTTTGAATTTCTTGCTATGTTGCTTTCATTGTAGATCAGTTTAACAACATGAAAGCATGCAAGAACACTTACTATGTTACTGTGATTGAAGATAAAGAGACAAATGCTGTAATAGGAGCTGCTTCCTTAGTTTGTGAAGAAAAATTTATCCATGCAACTGGAAAGGTAACAAATTTTACGCGTACAAGTGTTTTGATAAATTAAAACAATTGGAAAAAAAGCACAATGACTTTGACTTATATATTTATTATTATTACTGTTATATATTATTATGATGTTGATATGATTTACCAGTTCCTAACTAATGACAGTTGAGGTTACTAAGATTTTATCATAACACAGCAGTTACTTAGATAGTCAGTTATTCAAAAGGATTAGCTTGGTGCAAATTACATTTTTTTTTTCGTGATATTCATTTGATTGTATAGTTGTACCTAAAAAATACTATAAGCTCTAACTTGTATATTTTTGGCAGAGAGGAAGAGTTGAAGATGTTGTGGTTAGCAGTGATTATAGAGGAAAACAATTAGGAAAAGTGTGAGTATATTTTAAAGCTGGGTTTGTTTTAGATGTTAAATTGGACATGCCTCTTCATTTCCTTAATCATTAACTGTATCATTTATTATTATTACATGTGAAAAAAAAATGGATGACTAATCTTGGATGACTAATCTACACACTGTAATTCTTACATAGATTATTCTGTCTTATATCTTCAGCTCTAGACTTTTTTTTCCAGGCTTGTAGCAGCTTTGACTTTTCTTGGAAAACATGTTGGATGTTATAAAATGTCGTTGGAATGTACAGACGACATGGTTCCTTTTTATCAGCAGCTGGGATATATAAGAGAACAGAACTACATGCAACAGCGATTCAAGAATTAAAACAAGATTTTGAAATGGAACAAGTTTTTCAGAAAAATCATGGCTCAAAAATTGAATTCCTTTAGAGCACTGTTACTGGCTCCAATATGTCCCATACTTTTTAAGTATGAACAGTATAAAAAATTGTGGACTACTGATTTCCTGCCTGAATTTCCATCTAGATAATGAACTAGTAAATAGTTGTTTAACCTTTGTAGAGGAATTTGGAAATGGTCAGCTAGAATATTTTATATGCCATGTGTCTTTACAAGAGGAATTGATCAAAAGAGGATTCAAGTCTTAACAACGAGTATTTATTAATCTTCGGGCAGAAGGGTATGTGCCTCATCTTTGCAGCTGTTTCACTATAAAGATCTGACATCTCTTATAAAATCTTCCCATCAGTAGTTTGTGCTCATATTTTGACAAGCTGTTTAAATGTACAGAATTGTTGAATTTTTTTTTCATCATTAATACCTAAAACTAAGGTATTCCAGAATTATCTTTACTAATGCTGTCAAAACCATTAAATTGAGCTTTTTATTATTATCATTATTTTTTTTTGTGTGTGTGTGTAGCCAAGGTTCAGGGTCAAGAAATATATAAATGGGCATCACGCAGCTGGTGAAACTATGGCATAATCTGTGATAAAGAACAACAATACCTATAGACTTTGATAAAAACAAGTTGAATACAACATAATTGTGTATTTTGAACAAAATAGTTTGTGTGTGTCACATAATTGTATATTTTGTTTGAAAAGTACATTGACCAATTGCAATATGAACATTTTGCCACGAGACTTAATTAGCTTTTATACTAGAATGCGGTTTGCTTGAAGAAGCTGGTCATTTGTATCTCAAAATGGGTCCAGGGTTTTTCAATTACTTGTTTTCATATATTATAATTATACTATAATTGCTTTTGGTAGTACATGTGAAAATGGTAGATTAGGACCAGATGATTTTAAATGCCTCTGAATCAAGGAATAATTGGATGCATGAAAAATCATTTGCAGTAGCAAATTTGTAGAATTAAATAGTTTTCTAACATGATATACATGCAAGATCTGGAATGTCTCAAGAACCTGGTGTAAAGTTTATGTATCATCTTTTTGTGTTCATGTCTGTAGGTGCATGCTTAAAAATTGCTACCTAGTTTGTACTAATATTTTATGTGAAATCCTGTGAGAGGTGTGTCTGCCAAGCCTCACCATAAAAACTCCCAAAAAAAGAAAAAGAAAAAACTGTGATTGTCCAGAAAAGTTTATCTCTAGTCATTATGCAATCCATGTATAGTTTTTACTTCATGTAATTTTAATGTTCATATGTAATGATATCATAAATCATTAAAATCCAATGACATATGTACACTGGGTGTGAAATTCAGAGGATGCATACACACCATTTAAGTGTGTAAATATATCTCTATATGATTGAAGTTTCATTTATGTTTATTAAAATACAAAGACAATATCGGTGGGAAAGGTTTTAAGAATGAATGGTTATATTTATTTACTAATGCAGTCCAAAATGTGCAGCGATTCACAATAAATATCAGGTGTATAGCTGATATAGTTTGTTGGCTTGATGTTCTGCAACATTTTTCACCATACCTGTTGACTTTTTGAAGAAATTAATTTTTTTTCAGAAAAAACAAAACAAAAAAACAATGGTTGAAGATGAGGTCTAGTTCTTGATATGCACATTGATAATGTAAAAGTGCAAATAGAAATGAAGAATTTTATTCCATATTTTTGTTCACAAGAGAACTCCTCCATCCTTGTGACACTTAAGGCATGCTAAGTGCTTTTAAGACCTTTATTCAGCACAAATTAAAAATGAAATGAAAAATAAGACTCCTGGAATTCCAGCAACTTTCCCTTTATCATCAATTTACATCCTATCCAAGAATGTTAACAAATTGACAAATTATGAACCCATTTTCCAGTAATAATTACTAATGTTTACCATCAAAAGTAAAGTTGAGTTTCTGTCCCCGTTATGGGAGCCACTGGATAAGAAGTTTACAGAAACTAATTCTGCAAACAATTATGGATATAGCATACCTTGGTTATTGAAGTGAAAACATTCCAATCTCTAAGGAAATTGTATTTCTCCAATATAGGTCAAAGTTCATTGTGTGGTTTTAAAGGTTTTACTTAAAAGTAAAGGTGCTGAGCTTACTGATTTGGTGAGCTTTACAATGCACACTTAAATCAGTCAAATCAATGAACTTAACAGACTTCTGTCTTGGGAGTTCAACCCCCTTGTAAATGTCTTTTCTTCTGACCATGTCTTCTTAAACACTCCAAAAAACACTGAAAACAACGCAGACTCCCCTCTTCAAGAAATCGACAAAAAACTGGAAGCAGGTGTCATTTTTTGCTTTTTTTCTGACTTGCTAGAGTAACACCATATTTTTAAATAAAATGGATAATCTAAAACAAAGTATCAACAGTTCAAATTTGTAAATGTGCACTTTTTTGTCCATTTCTTGAAGGTTGAATCTACAAAAACAATTTTCTGCACAGCAGTCAAATATGGCAGTAGTTAACTATGGTCACCCATTGAAGTTCTGTACATTTCATAAGCATGTACCTCTTTATGTTCCTTATCACAGTACACTCCAATATAGTCCAATTCTAGGCTGAAAGGTCCAGCAGTACCATCTGCTATTATTATAGAACACACTGCGACTCTTGAGAGGTCTAATGGACGTTGAATATCATTTATAATCCCAGAATTTGTGAAGAAGAACTTAGAAAAGGGGATCTGAAATTCAAAATAAAAAAGTAAAAAATGACTATTTTCTGAAAATACGTGTTTTATTATTTATTCCAGCTAATAAGAAAAAAAAGTGCTATAATTAAGTTTGATAAAACAGCAGGAGGTTAGTAATAACGGTTTAGATTACAGTCAATAGAAATTTAGATTTATAAGCACATATTTCCTCTAATCCTGAAGTAAATAAGAGACCATTCCCACAGATATTTAGATCGATATATCCCCCTGTCGCGTCTCACTAGATTTGTGTCAGCTTAACTTTAGTGTGTGCCAGGCTCCCGGAAGCTGACAGCAATTTAGCATGAATCCCCAGGGAGTTAGGTCTATCCAGATGGATCGGTCTAAATCTGTGGGAACTGAGTCTAAGACCCCATTCCCAGAGATTAGATCGATCCAAACTAGATTGACCTAACTCCCTGGGGGGTTCATGCTAAACAGCTGTCAGCCAAGCGGGCACGAAAGTTAATTACCCCCTTACAGCTTGTAGTTGGCGGGACAGACATTTAAGTCGGATTATCTGACAGTAATCTAGTGAGACTTCCCAGGGGGGATAGATCGATCTAAAATCTATGGGAATACGCCCTAAAACTATAGTTATTTATTTTCACCTTGATAGTCTGCCAATAAGGACCACCCCTTGTGTACAAGAAGAAGTTGTGCATGTCATAAAAGTTGAGGTTAAACTGTTCATCACGCCCAAGCCCAATTCCATACACTCTCCCATCGCCACGGCAACGGATAACAAGATGTGTGTAGTCTGACCAATCAAAAGGGGCTCGTCGTCCAAAAGATTCCTAAATAGACATATACCATGGATTAAAACAGACTGCATATCAATTGCTCAATTATTCATATATTTACAAGACCCAACAGTTAAAAAAGGCTATTTCACAGATAGTCTCTTTGTCTCACATCTCAAAAATTCAAAATTATCTGGAAAAACAAATGTATCAGGCCAAAGAAAATTTAAACTCCAAGGCATGAAAGAGGCCATTCAGAATGAGATGAGCCAAGTGCTAGCTAGGCCACGACCTAAATATGGCGGACATACATGAAAGGAAGACCGCTTAATCGTGTAATGGTCTCTCCGCCTCTCATACACCTCCCCACGTGTCATTAATTCCTGCATGGGCACAGTAATTAAATCTCAGGTCAACTCAATCGGTCAAGGGACAATGCGTGGGGAGCCGTGTGAGAGGCACAGAGACTATTACAGGATTAAACAGTCTTCCTTTCATGTAGGTCCGCCATATTTAGGTCGTGCACTTTAGGTTTAGCACTCGGCTCTTCTCATTCTGAATGGCCTCAAATTGATTTCAACAAGAATGTCTGAGAGGGTGGTTAATAAAAAAAAAATAGTCTAACCCATCTCCTCTTGTTAATTAATGAACAATATCCTGCTCTCTCTTGCAATTCTCTATTCTGAATAGTTGTTGCAAGGGTTCCTCGGAAATGTCCATGATTGTTTTTTGTTAAGACAAGTTCTGCCTCAGAAAATCCAAGATTTTCTTGCTTATCTGTGCTCAGAATCCAGTCATTAAGACTATCTTCCCCCTTAAACTTCCATACAATACGAAGATCACCATGGCGGACTTGTTGGCTGATTTCTTGGCTAATAGGCGAAAGGAGAGACAAGGGATTACTGCGTAATTTTTTTCCCCACATCTTAAGGTGTTGTGGAAAGTTTTCTAGAACTTCATCTGTAGTTGGTATGCCTACATAATAAGACGGTGGCTTTTTTTTATGATGGAGGACTGACTGCCTTTTGTATCTTTTGGAAATCACACATGTCTGAAGTCTCTGAATACCATTGGTCTTTAGTATACTGTTCCCAGAGTGTATAACAGCTGTCAGTGGACGTGCCATTAGCATTGTGTATAATGCCTGCAAGTATAATATGATAAAAGTGTAAGCACTTAAGCAAGCATGGTCTTTCTTTTCCAAACAGACTGAAAATGAAAGAATACATGCACCGTCTGAAATAATCTACCAGTACAACTTACCTTCTAAAACCTTTTCACCCTACTTAGATCATTTATTTCACACCTAGATAACCAAACTAAGATTCATGCCATAAGGATCACAGACCACATAAGTAACTCTAGTTGATGTTTACACAAAATGCCATAAATACATCTTCCCCCCCCCCCCCCCCCCCCCCCCCCCCCCCCCCCACTGGTCATCACATCCTGATCAGGGCATCAGAAGAGAACGACATCGGTGTGATCCTTGGCACCAAATGATCACTTGAAGCCCATGCAATGCTGTTCTGACATCCAATAGAACCATGGGATCCATAACATCGACATACCAATATGCAGACATGGTCTCTTTCAGGCAACTCAACACAGCACTTGTTAGGCCACATGTGGAGTAAGGAAATGTCTCATGGTTTCTCGATCAGAAGACCTAAACACAATTGAGAATGTACAGCACAGAGCAACTAAACATATAACTTGCTTACATGACCTGAGCTATGAAGAGCAACAAAAAGAGTTGAAGTCACCAACATTGGTATACAGAGGCATCTGACAGTGAGGGGATATGATTGGGACCTATGGTACAAGATCCTTCACGAGGTTTATGACACTAGAATGGCATCCAAGTACATATTGAATCCTGCTCCAGATGGAATAACCAGAGGCCATAAATAATAATAATCATCATCATTATTTTTAGTTTTAGCATATTTTTACAAAGGCGCTTAGGCCATGACCAAACAAATATGTGAGAAGTATAATGAAATATGTAAATGTTTAGATATACTTACTAGTAATTATAAATTATGATATACAGCCATGCAGTGGAACATGATATCCTTTTTACAGAGATTGAAGTTACTGGTTGTCTGACATATTCTTTACTTTCATTAGCTTGGATATTTCCATATTCCATTTATACAAATTGCTAGTTTCAACACCCTATATAAAGGCACAGCAAAACTACTTCGGCCTTTGAGTAGCAAAGCTCTGAAACTCACTGCCTGAATCTGAATCCACCAACTGGTGCTGGTCACATACATACATACATACATACATACATACATACATATATATATATACAGTATATACAGTACATATATATATAGTATACCAGTAATCTCATCAAATACAAATAAACCACATTGGTA
This sequence comes from Lingula anatina, assembly GCF_051362555.1. Taxonomy (NCBI): domain Eukaryota; kingdom Metazoa; phylum Brachiopoda; class Lingulata; order Lingulida; family Lingulidae; genus Lingula; species Lingula anatina. Next base: position 27,044,696 of record NC_141768.1, read on the forward strand.
ATAAGTTTTATACTTTACTGTGTAATCCATGTATAAATGAATATTGTGGATAAAATTTAATGTATAAGATTCATTTTAAATATGAAATAAATCAAATCAAATCAAAGGCTTAGGCATTTAAAAGACGACTAGACAAGCACTGATGTAACCAAGTCTGAATATGACCCAGACACATGCATATTACCAGAGACATTTAACGTGTTCAATGACCTGAGGGATATGAAAACAGTTGAAGGAAATCTGGACATAGAGGCTCCATAGGCCGCATCTAGTAATTGTTACATTTGAATACATACATGTAGAATAATTATAAGATACAGTGTACATGTATGTAGCTACCTGTGTGTTACCTACAACTAGCTAATGGTCAACTAATGGGTGTGAAAATGGGTAAACATAAGGGCAAAAAAACTAATTATAAGAAATGGTCAAAATGTTACATGTCTCACACCGTATTACAAATGCACATTTTCACAGAACCGACCTGTCCAAGCTGGGATGCTGTAAGGTCACTGGCTGCGAAAACACATTTACTGCGGGTCTATGAACGTTACATATGTCGTCAATTGAAATTACCAAAATTAGATTTTCCAAATTATTTTGGGCCAAATAATTCTTCCATTGTTTGTTGGTGACTGTGAAGCCTATATTATTTTTATAGAAGAGCACACTGTGTATAATTTTGCATTTATCCCCAACATCGTCATTACGTCATTACGTCACTTCCGCCTTCCTCTGTTGATCGAGAAGTGATTATAAAAAGATTGTAAGACATGTAAAGATATACTTTTTTCATCATTTTTATAAATTATTCACTATTTAATAGCTAAGATGGGTTCCAAGGCATCAATCCTTCTTCAAGACGAAGAAGTTAGCGAAATACAAAGGGAAACTGGATGTAAGTAAAATTTTCAATGTCACCTCTGAACGGAAATCGTCTCTTTCTTAAAAACTGTTTCAGCCCTTATTATTTAGAATGTTAGACTTACATTATGTGGGTAATCTCGCGCTTGGTCGCAAAGGAATCCCCCCTCCAATGCAATAATTTTGGACAGCCTGTTTCAAAATCCTGCCTAGACCATTGCTTTCATTGTAAATTAAATGGAAAATCTTTCAATTAAAGTTTAAACATTATTTTTCAGTTTCCCACAACCAGATTGTTAGACTGTACAGCCGTTTTACAAGTCTGGATAAGACCAACAATGGTTTCCTCAGGTATAGTAATAATGATAATGATGATTACAATTTATTAAAAATTGCAGCTAAAAGGTTAAAGTTTTATAGTTTTGGTATAGTAGAATATTGAAAAGCATATGATGATTAATTAAATTATTATGTATATTTAAATTTAGATCTACATAATTTAAATACTTGAACTTAAAAGTATAATTTTCAGGTATATAATTAACAGTAGTTAGTCTTTTTTTATAAGGGTTGGCAAGCAAATTGAACTGGAATTCATGTTTAAATGTTTACTAGTAACAGAACCAAGACAGGCATTGAGCTTTATTACTATTTTTAGTGAATTTAAATAGCAAGTGACAGCAGATGCAACAAATACCATTGTTGTATTTCTTGAACTATGGATGAGCAAAATGTGTTTAAATAATCCTACTTTGTTTATGGATTTATATGTTTTCTTTTATAGTCGAGAAGACTTCTTGAGGATTCCAGAACTAGCCATTAATCCATTAGGTGACAGAATAGTCCATGCATTTTTCCAGGAAAGGTTTGTAATTTTATAATATTAATATTAAAAGACACGTGATGTCCTGTAGAGGGATTAGATATCTACACTACACTTACGCCTTTTGCCATTTTTGGATGACCTGTTGATGGGTATTTCATGCATGAAAATGATAATCTAAAAATTGCAGTGTACTTTTTATGCAGTGTTTTTATGTATTCTTTTTTCTTAGCAATGATGACAGTGTTAACTTCCGTCAGTTCATGAGAACTCTTGCCAGGTTCCGACCAATCAAAACAAACCGCCTCAATGAATTGAACAGTAGAGATGAGAAACTTAAATGTAAGTCGCTTGATGAATCAGGGTGTGTTGCTCTCAAGCTCATCTGTTGAAGTCATCTAAATATTAAAAAGCAGCTGTTAATGTGTTAGTATTTTAAAAAGAAAAGTGAAATTTTATACATGATGATGAAATTAAATCTGAAATCCATTACTGAGTTTGGTTAACTTGATTTTTTAGTTGCATTAAAATGTATTTACTTGTTTTTTTAGTTGCATTTAAAATGTATGATCTTGATGGAGATGACAAGATCTCAAGAGAAGAACTGCTTGCAGTGTTGCACATGATGGTTGGTGCCAACATCTCTGAGGAACAGGTAAACCAATATATATAATTATGTAATTAAGCATTTAATTGTGAAAATAAATATCTTCTGCTGTAAGATATTGAACATGAAAGATTAAAAAAAAAATTAATATGCTTATGTGAATAAGATTTGTGTATTATTACTTAATTAAGGATAACATTTGTCAACATTCTAGGTTTGTTATTGCTAGCTTTTTTATGTTTCGGATACTTATGAAAAAAATATCAAACAAAATTATCATCCCAGTAATCCAAAATTTGTACAAAATTTGTTCAGGCATATTATTGATAAGTTGAAAGTTTGAGATTTGAACTTTGTAAAATACTTTCTTTCCCCAGTTGGGCAGTATTGCAGACAGAACAATTGCTGAGGCTGATCAGGATGGAGACAGTATGATTTCATTTGAAGAGTTTGCCAAGGTGTGTAGAATGGATGTTCATGACTCTGAAATGCTGTTTATTTGACAAAAAATCTAAGCATGAAACTGGGCACATTCTTAAATAGGCTCAGTGCCGTGCAAATATTTCATGATTAATATAATTTTGTTGTTGTTTCACTTCATTTTTTATCCAATAAGAAACTTTATGTACAATATATCAATATGGCTAACTTGAACCACTTCAGGCTTTGTATGTTGTGATTCAGCACGTTTTTTTTTTTATGATACAGGCTATGGAGAGAGTTGACGTTGAACAGAAGATGAGTATAAGATTCCTCCACTAGGTACATTTCTGCTGGACAGAATAGAACAAGATTGCACAAGATCACACAATGACATGGAACATTTAGGTTGTCTGACTTCTGACTCAGTTATGGTCACAGTTTTGGATAAGTAAGACTGAGGTCTTGTTGAATTCAGCATTACTTAAGTTTGTTGGCGATGTGCATCAGTTTCTGTATCACTGTTTAAAAGTCATTTTGTTTAATAAGAAAGACTGTGAGAGTAATTTTCTGTTAAGAGATGGAAGCAAACCAAGTGGCTTCAATTCCTTCAATATTAATTCAGGATGTGTTATTGTAACTGAAGTACTGCTGTTAGTTTATTACTTAAAGAAAAATAAGGGAAAATGTCACAGATTTCTTTTGAATTCATAACACTAAGTTACATTCTATACTTTACAATTATTATGAGCTGGGGTTTTATATTAACACTGCCTTTACATAGTCTACAAGTATATTAATCAGTATTTGTTAATGGAATACTCTGCGTACAATTTTTTTCTGTCAGCTTTAAGACAATGGTGGCTTGCTTTATTTAGGGTTGATAAAGAAACAGATCATTGATGTTAAGTTTTGCAAAGACTTGTTGCACCCTAACATTTTTTATTCACAAGAAGCATCCAACAACAGATTTAGACAAATGATGGTAAGGAATATATATTTTGGACACTTGGATTGCTTCAAGTAATGGAGAGGAGTTCTGTTGAAGGTTATATTATACTTTATAATACTCTATACACCAGATAATGTTTACTATTGAAATTGCTTCTATTATTTTCATGAAACTAGCTTCAAAATAACCCGTTTAAATGTATGATTGCACCAAAGTTTTATTTATTTGTACTAGTTTCAAAAGTCCTAATGGGTGAAAGGATGGTGTAAATAAATATTGTTGACTAAGTTTTCTTTGTAAAAGCGTCTTTATTTTTTTATCCATTTATAATGTGAAATTTTTGAAACTATGGCTAACAAACCATCGAGTAAACTATCCTATAATCAATAATCATACCACTGGCATATAATTATTTTGACACAGAGAAGCACATTTGACATTTCGCTACCTAATTTAATACAACACGCCATTTTAATGTCATATTTATTTAATACTATATCATAAATATTATATTCACATATACATGTGTATATGGAATTTGGCATAAAATATTTTTTTATCCAAAACAGCCATTGTCATCAACTGTGTAGAAATAGTTTAATATCATGGAATAAGCATGCTCAAATATAATTTTGCAGTGTCTCGTGCAAAGGCACCATTTCAATAGAAGCATATCAAACTATTCTGACATCAAGAAATTGTTGAATTCATAAGTCTATGCATACAATGCATAGAAAATCTAGTGCCAACATACAGTTTCAGTGTGTGTCCCTTTCTTCTGTCTTCGTATCAGCTACAACCGTTTGGATCCTATCACATAAGGTCTTATTGAACTGCCTATTCAGTTTCACTCTATTATTACAAAACACAGACCTCTCTTTTCAAAAGGCAAATCGTTCAAATTATTTATTTATTTTTGCACAGAAATGCTTTTCTCTGTGTTATGTTGAACTGGACACTGCAAGCTTCTTCAGATGTTCCATGAAAATTTGTAAGCTAACGTCATCTGTCAAAACTGGTGCACCACCATCCTGAAAAACAAAATATCACGTCCATGAAAACCATATTGGAATATTTAAAACGAGAAATGTGAAAGACGTGCAAGTTCAAGGTCCCAAATTAATTTGTAAAAGGACTAGACAGTTGACTTGGGGATAATACTGCCATTCAGAGAAAAAGTTGGAAAATATGGCGTGGGGTCCAGGGGGCTGGAAGTCCAACAACAGTCAGAAAAATCTCATCCCTGGTTGTCCAACAAACCAGATGCAACATCAAGGCCCCAATACCAGGGCCATGTCTCCCAAAAGAGCTGAAGTCAAGTCTTTTAAAAGTCTTTTAACTTAATTGTACTTTTACCAGAGAGTAACTAGTAGCAATCTCCTAACATGGATGTTGGGTCTGTTTGACAAAAAGTAAGTAAATAAACATATAAATAAAAGTAAAAAAAAAAAAATAATAATAATAAAAACAATGAAAAATATACAAAATTAATTTAAAAAATAATAGACTGATAGTTACTGCATTTTAGTGGACTACAAATTACTGTCAATGACAATGAAAATGCCAGTCTTCAAGTTCTAGATAAGAACACTTTTACCCTTGGTCCAGCTAGTACAACCTCAGCAAATGCCAGCAAATTTTAATATTAAAGGAGCGACAGCTTTTATTTCCATCACCACCACTTTAACATCATTTGCAAAGAGATGTGCAATGTTAAGAGACACCAAAACCTTCATACACCATACATGTTAGCAAAATGTATGATCTGATTCACCCAGATGTTTCAATCAATAAAGAATGGAAATAAAAACAGGGAAAATTGGCTCCATTTCTTGATGAAGTCTATATGGGATATAGACAAAATGTCTACCAAGCAAGTATCCAGTATGAGATTTAATTCTCCATTCTTTATTGATTAATACATAATATGTTTATAAAGAATACCACTCCAATAACAAATTTTGTAATCAGGCCATATGACCTGTTAATTTAAACATCCACGTCTTTACTGGCATTTAAAAGCTTAAGGTAAATGATGGTAACAATCTCCTGCATACCACTAAATTCCCATACCCAAGAGTGTTTTCAATACCTAATACCATTCATGACAAATGCTATTAAATTTCTGCTGAATTTCTCAACCCTAGTTCCACTCTGTACAGCTCATTTAGATATCAAATATTGTCTCTCTACAACAAAGGGTCCATTCAGTTAATAAGGGAATTATTCATAAACTGTAATTTGTTTAATTATTATGATGAATGACCACAGCACATTTAAAGTTTGAGGTAATCTGCATACATGTAAACTGATCTTTCTGTGTGACATCAAAGCAATATTGTTATTTCTATGCAACTTAGTGACTAAGATGGCTCTGCCTTGGTGGCACTTTATGAGTTGGCAGTTTGACATAGGGTAATTGCAACCTGGAAGTTAAAACCTTTTTAAAACCTGCTATTCCCACGTAAGCAATTTCTCTCAAACATGCAGTATATTAAACTAATGCCAATAACCTCATTAAACCTGGCTATGACTACAGCTATGTTAATATAATTAAATGATTTTACAGCTAGAAGAAAAATGTAAAATGTAAGTAAAAAAGAACAAACCGTGTTTGCCTGTTGCTATTAGAGAGAGGGAGAAAGAGATGTGAAAGATGAGTTATTGAAAAGATATAATTCTAACAGAAAAAAGAAAAATTACAGTCATCTAAAATATGTGTTGATTGCAAAAACAGAGGTGGAACATTCACTATTAGTATAATTAAAGAAAAGTAAACCTGTAAATCTGTAAGAAAAGAAGTTCATCTACTTAAGTGTATTCAACTCAATCATGGATAGATAGCCACCAAATGTTTTTCATCTGACAAACATGACCAAACATACCTTTTCCAAACTAGTAAAAATGTTGTAAAACTCATGACAAAATGTTTACCATAGCATAACTTACCTGACCCCATCCATACATGTTGTTGTGGGTTTGGGAGGGATTCACTCTTGACAGTAAGAAACGTGCCTAATATTGAAGAAATGAAAAATACAGTAACTGTTAATAGACAGATAACCACACCCTTATCTTCAGAACTAGTCTTATTTTACTCATAATGCTGAAAATATCTTCAGACACCCTTCCTCCCTACCCCTAAAAACTAATTCTATTTACAGTCACAAGAATGACAATAACACAAACCATTTATTTTGTAGGATAAAAGATTTCAACGTTTCCCGCCAGGTATTTCCTGGTATTGCAAATCATTAATTAGAGAGCCTCCATTAAGGCAAAATGTAAGTAATGATAAAACAAAGAATAATAAAATTCAAAATAACACAAGGCCCAGATTCAATCCATATAGTTGTCTTAGTCTTACCTGTGATCCATCAGCTTCTGTATCAATGTATCTTGGCATTGGAAACCTCGTTTGTAGAATGTCCTGGGCATCATCTACAGGGGCCTGAAGTAACTGCTTGAAATTTTCATACTCTGGTAAATTCTGATAGCCTTGTTTTCTCCATGATGCTACAGTCTGGAAAGAAAAGACAATTACAATCTTCTTTAAGCACTCCATATGCAAAGTTTGAAGATGATGCAGATGACACAATATAATTGTGAATAATTTACAGATCTGACAGAAGAGAACTTTTGAAGTATCAATTCACTAAACTTTCATCAACAAAACTCATAAAATAATCTAAGGGATCCTCAATATTTATCATTAAGTCTACAAAATATACATTGGGGGAGGGAGTTTATGCCCTCTGTACACTTTTGAAAAAAAGAAAAAAGGATCCAAACTGCTGTCAAAGGTTATCATTTTTAGCATTTCCCCTGTACTGGAAAAGTCTACTCTTTGTAGTCTTGGACAAATGATGATAAAAATGGATGACCCCTAAAGAACCTCCTATGCACACTTGTGCCATGATTGTTTCAATTTTTAATCATAGATATATATTGAAAAATACAGCCACTTACAGCACCATGGTAAATGACTATCTGGAAAAATGTGTCCATCAAGAGAATTCTGTCTGGCTGGATACTGCTTGTGTCCAATAATACAGGCTGCAACAAAGGGAAAATTTTAGAATGTCACATATAGATGACTTTAACTAAGACCTTCTATGTTACTAAAAGAGACAAGATATCTTTATCAGTTAATACCAAATAAACGTTTTCCAAATAAAGCTCTAATAAATAATGTTGCAACAAATGGATAGTGAAGCTAATTACTTGAATGATGATATGCCTAAGACAGTTAAATTATATTACAACAGAGATCTCCCTCCTTATAACACTCACCTCTGGAGGTCCATTGAATGAATATGCATATAATATTGGCTGTATCATAATCAAAGACTGAGTTAAATCTTCCCTGTTCAGCATATGCCTGAAATAAATCACAATTCCTCAACATATAAACTTTTTTTATGGTATTCTGCAGCTGTAACATCAAATCATGTACAAGACACACATAATTTTTCTTACTTTTGTAATCATTCAATTACTTATTATATTTTCTCATTCACAAGAAGAGAGATAATATATATTCATATGTGAATCTGAAATATCACAGAAGACATAATGTGAGCTATATCACTATTTATTCTCACCTGTAATAGGATGTTTCATCAGGACTATTGTTAAAAACTTGTAAGAACTGTGATCTTCTGAGATGGAACATAAATTGTGGGAACAATGAAAAAGTTTCAGAAAATCTGAAGGAATTTTGATCATCTTTGTGGTAGTCGCCAAACTTCTGGCACTGAAAAAAGAAAAAAATAATAATAATTAATTCCAGATAAATCTTATTCCTTTGACTAAAATATGAAAAAATGAGCTAACTAGTGAATTAGATCAAACACATGGCTTAGGTTCAGAAATGGTATAATACATGATGTAATATATAGTTCAATGATGTGCTTGACAAAATACATTTCTTCTGTCTGCTCATGGGGCTTAATTAAAAGACAAAATAAAGAGGTAGATTTTTTGTATAAACTCAACTCAGTCAGCTAAAATCCTTAGCTGTCTTTGCTAAGACTGATCGTGGCATGAATCATACTGTGAAAATAGCCTCAGAGATCTTACGAAAACTTCCTTACCAGTCTTATCAAGTTTCTATCCAGCCATCTGAGAACATCTGGACCTTCATCAGTCTCTGCTCTGAACACGGCTGTTCTGGCCATTATCACAGCAGCTGCCTCTTGATCAAAGCCCGCTGATATGTGCTGAATGTTCAAAGAGGCATCAGCCCAACTGAAAAATGTGTAGTTGTATATATATCAACAGCTAAACAAAAAAGGAAAGTACTCTGAAAATCAATGGACAACAAGTACCAACTTTAAAGTGCATTTTACCAAAAAGGTTGTTTGCATCCGGCTAAAAACATGTACACACGATAAAACAAGCAGTAGTCTTTAACTGGTGAAAACAAAGTTCAGTTTAAAATTTCAAATTGTTTTTTTTTTGTGTGAGATAATCAGTTTTAAACCTACTTCCTTGCCACTGTTGTAACTCTCACTCTCTTTTGTCCACTGGAGTGCTGATACTGAGTGATGAATTGTATGTAGCCTCGCCCACCTTGCGGTATTGGAGCATTATGCTGAAAAGAATATTTAAGGCAATCAGAAAAACTGGAATAAAGTATGTTCATACGTAAATAACAAACATAAAGAAATATCTTGTTGAATATTTGGCCACAACTTCACAGCAAAGAAACAAGCAAGTATTAGATGAACACTGTCAAAGATAAAGCCAGGAGTCAAACCATATTTCAAAACAGTTAACAATACATTAAATGAATAGCACATACAGAAAACTATCAACCAAAATATCAACTTACCTGATTGACCACCTCAAAGAACAGAGCATGTGTAGTATTGGGATAGAGGCCACACATCTTCCACGAAGACACCCCTCCCACTCCAATCTCTGTGTCCGAAATATTCTGACCTTTGACATTCCCTGCCACACAAGACCCCACACAGCCACTGATCTTCAACTCTCTGGAGGTCTGTGGATGACATATGTGCATCATTATTTAACCAAAAACTTACAGCCACTTTTTATCAATTAACATCTTTATATATTTCAAGGACCAATGCTAAGAAAAAGGGGGTTGGAGAAAAACAGGTAAATATCCAAAATTTATTTTGGATCATTTAGTCAGAATGGGATCAGACGTTTGCTTAACTATATCAGCAGTTATGTAAAGATGAGATGGATTATGTAAATGACAAACAGAAATATGAAAAATGATTGCAATGATTAATTGCAGTAACCGCCTCACACTGCCCCTTACCTTCACCTCCATAGAAGCTCCAAAGCCCATCTTGAACTCTCCTTTCTGGTCCTTGGCAAATACTCTCTGGAAAGTCTGCTTAAACAATGATGTGTTGAAGGAGTCACCCATCACCATGTGCCCACTGAAGGATAAGGAAAGTATTTGAAAGGGGATGTTTTAAAAATATAAAATATGAAGGACAGCCTCATTGCATATGAACACCAAACATCCCAAAAAGAATATAAACAACAAGAATATTAACCACAGCAGTGAGTGGATTGGCTTTTAGACATGTCATCAACACCAAATGAATATTTTTTTACTGCACCACACCAACCAGTTTTATTGACATTGATCATCATTCATGATTTGAGAATTACTATTCCAAATTTAAAGCAGCAATTCTTACCCGGTGTAGTTAGAGACATATTTCATCTCATGGAGACCAGTCTGATCTAATGCACATGAATACAGGTCCACTACATGACCATTGTTTGCAGCTCTGGTAGCAAGGCTTTCATAATGCTAAAAGACATAAGGATCATATAGATCACATTTAACAGTAAAACAGATAAGACAAAATCGAATTGTGTCTTTTCTTGTTCAACGCATCAAAGTCAATTTCAGCAACATTAAAAATGTTATGTGAATGAGATTTAATTTACATACTCTGAAGACTTTGAAAGACCTGAATTAGAATGGCTCTCCTGACCACGTATACCAGACTTTGTTGATAGTATGGCAAGTGTGATATCCCACCTTCATAGCTTTCTTCATGTACTTGGCATTGTCTTTCTCAATATCATGATGGGACCTGATGGGGTGCTTCAGCTCATCATCCACCACCATCCCTGGGCCCTGTGAGCATGCTCCCCCAGCAAACATCATGATACGGGCCCCAGTGTTGGGGTAGGTGCTCTGGAGGAAATGAGCAATAGATGTTTATATTTGAAATCATGCTGGCTTGTTTTCTGACAGTCACTGTGAAGGTCTATGGCATTAGGAAAACCATTAACAGTAACACCCAAAGCAATTTAAGTACACCTATGTTGATATATTAAATTGGGAAAAGGCAGGTTTATTAATGTGGAGCACTTGATTACCTCCAAAAGTCCAACAGCTATGGACAGGGCCACCCCTGAAGATCTGAGTGGACGCTTGCCCTGTGCTACAGGCCATGGGTCACTCTGCAGTTCACCCAACAGGTCAGTCAAACTCATGTCACATTTATGCACTGGCTGCAGAAATCTACAAACAGAAATAAGATTTTAAATGTTAGATCTGGGTGTTGGCTTTCAAAATTTATCTTCTATGCTCATTCATAGCCCTTTACATTAGCAATCATGATGAATGTCTAAATTCCTGACTGATTTTTTTGTTGTTATCTTTTGTACAGGCACATGATTGTCTTAGTATGCGTAAGGCACAAGCACTGGCATTTAGTGGTCTTTTCTAAAATCAGTACAGTATAAATTGAATCTAGCCATCAGCTATAACAACACCCCATGTGTACAAAAAATTAAACAATATACCTGTTCGATGGCAACTGATAATGTTGCTGAGGGCCATGTGGTTGCTGTGGGGCACCCCTCTGCTGCTGGGGGTTACCCCCTGGGGCTGCGCCACGCCCTATACCCAGCATGTCATGAATCTGCTTTGAGGTGAGGTCTTTAGTGCCTCTGAACACATAACTCTTGGAATATCCCTCACATCCCAACTCATGCACCTGTACCATCTTGCCGTATGTGATGAGGCCAATCAGTGCATTGGGTGGTAACAGAGACAAGGACATCTGCAGAGATTCCTGCAATAAAGAAAGTATTCCAAATAAAGCCTGATATATAATTTGAAAGGATAGAAATCAGTTTTTTTTTGTTGTGCAGACTTTCTCATGTTTTAACAGGAAAACCAATGAGATTGTGACTTTCTCATCAGTTGAAAAACAAAAACATGCAAGATAAATATTCTCTTTGTGCCATCATCAATACTTTAAACCGCAATAAATCTATAAATGTTGCTAATCATTAATAAATGAACACTAAAAGCCCCTTGTGTTTATCAGCTAAATTGGAAGACCATCTATGAGTCCAATTAAGCTACCTTAACAGCCTGCAAGTCATCTTCATCCATGCAAGTGTCCAGAACAATAAGGAACACTGGTGGTGGACAAGTCACTCTCTGGAAAAGATAAACAAGGGACAAACTTTACTAAAAGTGAGTCCTAACTTTATAAAAACAGTAGAATTCCATTTACAGTGAAATCTGTAACATGTCATTAAGATATTCTTCAATTTTATTATTTTAAAGACATATTTGCTCTAGACTTCTACATTCACCCTCAATCAAAATTAAGTTTCAAGTTTTTTGGTCTAATTTCAATGGCATATGACATCCACAATATAATATCCAATGGCTATATAGAACATCTTCATGTTTAATAACAATAACAGTGTATTCCTACAAAGGTCCTAAAAGGCCCATGGTGTCAACTTACTGGCAAGGTATACTCCAGAGTGGTGAACTGTGGGATGATCTCTGCAGGTTGGTGCTGCTCAGAGATAGCTGCATACTGAGGTGGGAACTGAAAGAGAACACAAACACATGCACAAATTTCTACTTAGCCAAATAGCCTACTAAGAAATTTCTTATAATAATAAAAAAAATACACTGAAAATTAATCAAAATGATATCTTTCGCTATTTACTTAATACATATAAAATGTACTTTATATAATGTTAAACATAGTTCCAATCACTTTAAATATTGAGAATAGAGCTATTCTATGATGACTAATTAGCCATTTCAAACACTTACTGGGTTTCTATTGAAACAGAAATTGCAAGCCCACAACTTGGCTCTGTAATCCACTTGACTGGAAAGAAAGAAAAAAAAACATTTTGTGAATACTTTAAAACAATGTTGTAAAATTCATACTTTTAAAATTCATTAACATTGATGAAAAAATGTTTTTTGTTTTATGAACTGGAATATTTCCTTTGCTTTGTGAAATGTCTCTGTGTAGGGAGTATCAAAACACTTAAAAAAAGACATGTTGTAATGCTAATGATTACACCCTTACCAATATGGATTCAGGACTGCTCTACAGTTTGGTCTTGTACACAAAATTGGCTCATAGTTTATAGGTGGTAGGTCAGGTCTTTCCTTTATAGGAGTATACAGACAAGCTAACGGCACGACCATTCTTGTTGCCTCCAGACGACTTGAAGGCCACACATTCCAGGTAAAGCGTACTCCATCCCGGTCTTCATTTTGCTGAATGAATTCTTGGTATGTAGCCATGCTATATGACATGAAAAGTAGAAAAACATGAGAAAAGAAAGCATTTAGCTAGATATAATAATGATTGTATTGCAACTGGTTGAGGAGATTTTTATATTCACAAAGCTTTGTGTTGATTTAAAGAATACTGCACTATTTTGTCTAAACGTACTGAGATATAGCATTTCTACCTCACCTGCCTTCTGACTATGTTTGCTGGGGATGGTGTACTAAAATGAATAAGATTAGCACTGTCTCAATGTGCCAGATTCATTTAACTAGAACTTGGGGTAGAACTTGGAAGAACGCGACTCACTTATGTTATTTAGACGCACATACAGTATGTCTCTGCTTAACGACCAAAAACAAAACTCAATGTTAATATATAAAAATGAAGGCGATTCAATAATTCTACTCGACTTCTCACTGCCTAAGATTGTCAGCTTTTGACGGTCCATTTGAGCCTGGACTGAAACTTCCCAGCCGGCTTCAGCTTCAACGCCAATCTGTCGTGAAGTGTAAAGTGCCGACGATATTGATAGAAGCCGGTAAACGAAAAGCTGCGTAATTGTAGGTTTTTAAACAATCAAGTCTCTTTAAAATATAAACTTACCTTTATGGTTTGAAAGTGTGTTGTCTTTATACCAATTACCACACTTAAATAATATGAAAATACTACACGTAACACATTGACAGATGAAGCCACTAAGCGGAAGATGCCACGTCGAGTCCCACAATGCAATGGAATGTGACGTCAGCGGAAGGGAATTCCCTCTCCATTGACCTTTGTCATGTTTCAAAACATTACAACGTGTTAATTACAGCGAGAATCTAAACACGTTGATATGTAGGGTGAGTAAAATAAGTTAAATAAAAGTAACAATAATCACAATAATAAGTAAACAGATATCAAACTGATAATCTGCATACAAAATGAAATAATAGATGATTTGTGAATGTGAAATGACAAATTGTGCTGGATATGGCAGTGAGCAATTCAAATTGGAGGACCTTGGAGGGGAGGAGCAGGTCACAGATTGATATTAATTTCGTGATTATAAGAATGCGATTTCTGTCGAAGTAAGCCCTAAAATATTAATATCATAATTACCCCTTCCTCTTTTACAAGCATTTTACAAATGCCAATTTTTGTAAACAAACTAGTAGAAGTCAGTTTCTTAAAATTTATTTGAAAATCATTTTTTAAAAACATACTCTGTGCATCTATACATCTCTTATCTTGTACTAAAGTAAATGTGAAAATCATTTTAAAAAATCGCTTGCTACACTGTAACAGTATATAATTAATCAGACTACTAGTACTTACATGTATATTGCCCCAGTACATATTCAGATTCCAGTGAAAAAAATTGAATTGGTAATTATTGTGATTTAGAAAGAGTACTGTATGATATGGACTGCACAAAGGAATTGCTACATAATGGGCTTGAGGAAGCAATTCATAAGGCTGAGGCGATTTTAAAGAAGGCCAAAGATTATGCACAAGGTAATAGTTTTTCTAATGTTTTGCCTTGTGTTTAAGATTTCTAAGAGATAGAGGATAATTGATAAATAATGACTTAATGTACCAATAAGGTGCATTTCAAAAAGTTTTGTAATTCTGGAGGGGCATATTTAGCCACTTAATTATCTTGTTAAATGTGAAAAGCTGGGTGCATCACTGCATAAGATATGAATTACAGACCTGTACACTCATATTTCAGATCTCAGTGAATTTTTTTCAAAAAGATAGAATCTTAAAAGCCTAGATATTAATTTGTTGAAATTTTGAGAAGACAGATTTTCATATACTTTTGATATATTTAGGTTAAAAGAACCTGAATTTTTCACAATTGATTTAATTTCAGAGTCTATGAAGGACTTTGCGACAGACAACCACACATGTCTTGGTGGTTTAATTGGGGTGTATTACAATCTTTTCACAAGGTAAAAATTTACTTTATAATAGGAAAATCTAAATACAGTTTACATTAACATGCACTGAACTATCATTTTAAAATACAAAGAAAAAAAATTAAATATAAGTTGGTTATGAATCATATAAAATTATCCATAGATCTATACCTTTCACAACAATCATTACATTGCTGAAGGGTGAAATAAATATTATTTATTTTTCAGTTTGGGTGTTAAATCAAGACAAGAACTTGAAAAAGTGTGTGAGAGAAATTTCAGGCATTTGGAAATACAGGAAAGTTGGCATGAATTAGAAACTGTGGAGGTGAGCACTGCACTTGATGAATGTAAAGATAAATTTTGACAAAAATCATAAATGAATAAGTTTTTAGTTTTCTCTGAAAGGGTATAGTGAAATAGTTTTTAATAATGCATACTGTCACCAAGTAGAAAATGTCTGTTATGTGTCTGTTTAAACAGTAATTTTATAAAGGTAAATTGTGAAAGTTACCTTTACAACAAAATTTTCCTTGCTTTTTATTCAGAGGGAATGGAATCGGTTTCTTGATGATGTAGATAAAGAGCAATACTTTACAGAGTATACCACAGTACCTCTGCAGATTGGCTCTCCAGCTCCTGTTGACCTCCCTTTAATAAATTCTCAAAATAATCAAACAAATTATCTCAAAGAATGGATGAACAGCAGCTACCTAATCCTTATCTTGTTGCGCCATTTTGCTTGACTGCCATGACGAGACCACATAAAAGATGTGGAGCAGAGAGAGGTAGATTGGTTTTCAGCTGATTGACTGAATTAAATTTTTGTACCTGTACATTGTTAGAAATGTTTGTCTTTTTCAATCACCAGGTTTTATTTATGTACGAGTTGATGAAATGCTAAATTTTGAATAAGAATTCAAAGCATATCATTTTAAGAATACTAGTTCATTTATCACAATGCCCACCATGATTGATAGTTTATTTGTTTTATTAGTTCTTTTAGACTTACTTCATAAGTTATTTCTGAACTTGGTGATGTTGTGATTTCAGTCAGAACTGACAGCAGGTGGCAACAAGATAATTGTGGTCTCCTTTGGAGGGATCGAAGGTGCCCGCCAGTGGTTAGAGGTCACACAATGTCATTATGAACTCTTACTAGATCCAGATAGAAAGGTATTTATATTCTTGCATCCTAATTCATTGAGTTTAATGGTTTATATAAACTTGTATTTAGGTTTATTGCAAATGTGCCATGTGTTTAAAACTCTGTAACATAAAAAACTTGAATAATTACCAGGTTACTTTGATGTTGAATTTGATAAATAAATCTCATGTGTCCAATTCACTTGGAAAATGTATATTTCAGTTGTATCATGCTCTTGGCCTAGGTAGATCCATGTCAAAGGTCAGTTAATATGTATTCATAAACTGAAATATTATTGAAGTAAAAATAAGTAAATTTTGTAAAAGCACAGCAGACTTTCTTTTTTGTTTTCACATAACCATAAACTGCCTTTTGTCTTTAGTAGAGCTCCCTATGACCTTTGTAATCATATAGTACACTTAGTGTGTCTGTAATATTTTGAAGGAATTCTTTTATCATTAAATTAAATGTGCAAATATAATTTAAAATCAAAAAGAAAAAAAAAAACATTGTCAATGTTTATAATATGAATATGGCTATCATTATTCAGCAGATATGCTGAATGTTTTCTTTTGTTGAATTTCATGTAGGTGTGGAAAACTGACACGCTGAATTATTATGCGGAACAGAAAGCATCTGGACGAGCTCTTCCCAAGCCAGTGGAGGATGATCCATTGCAAGTAATGAGGAAATAAATGGAAATAAATTGGAAGATAAAAATAATGCTAAAGAAAAGAAAGTAATATGTGATTACAATGTACTTTGTTGTATATGGCATATACAGTGTATTAGAATAATAAAAACTTTTTGCTATATCACAACATGAGGCAAAGGGACCATTCCCACAGATATTTGAATTGATCTATCTCCCTGGGGAGTCTCACTAAATTGCTATCAATTCAACCGGCTTAAATGTCTGTCACAACTTGTAAAGCTTTTTAGGGGGTAATTATCTTTACCCCCTAGCTGATTTGTTAGGCGTGACAGACATTTAAGCAGGTTAGTTGATAGCAGTTTAGTGAGACTCCCAAGGGAGTTAGACCGATCCAGGTATGGGAACCCAGTCAAAGTGACACACTCATTATAGTACAGGTAGTAATGACTAATTTGTTTGGTTCCAGATGGGTGGTGATTTTGTCATAGATCCAACTGGCCACTTGGTTTACATCCACTGCAGCAAAGACCCCACTGACAGACCCTCAGTTGAACATCTCATTCAGCTTATTAAAGTAGGTGTCCTAGAGCTACAGTACTAATACATGTTTGCAGCCCCACTTTTCTCATCTTACACATTCAATTGACTTAGTTAAGTATATATGACAGATGATTCTCTTATATGTACGTCTACTGGAGGACAATACATCTTTTCTGATTCTTCAGTTTAAAGGAAGTGAGACGTGTGAGTGATGAGAGTGTACTAGCTACAGTAGTACAGGTATTAGGTCTGTAGGTGTTTGTTTGTGGGTGCATGACAATAGTCCAAAGGTTAAAATGTCAGAAGGTTCATCAATGCAAATGTTTACTTTAGAACCTCCAACCAACAAACCCAATTATTGAAAAAAAAATTGATGAAAACATTACATTTTTTTTAATGAACCATTGTACTAATGTACCTTCAGTCTAGATGCAAGATGCACCCTTGTTCTCAGATGAAGTCTGTTAGTTAACATATTTCTCCATAATATACTTCATTACTTATTATCTCATTAAGTTTTGTTTATTCATTTGATATATATGGAAGATGCTAAAATAAAGATATCTTTATATTATCAGGACCATGCTGCCACAGGACCAGAAAGCAAGTAAAATGTGTTGTTCCTTTTAAATGCCAAGATGACAGTTTTAGTGTAAATCAGTTCCTACTGACCACAAAAGCTTGAAGGATGCATTAAGAGGAGCTGCATTCTATTATTTCTGAATTTATTCTTCCACCATGGATGGATTTTATCAATTGCCAATTGTACTTGATTATATCAAAATGTTTTTTTTACTGACAGAAGAATATAAAGGGATTATAAGTAAATATACAATGGAAATGTAATCTGATAATTTATTCAAGATTATTGTTTTTAGCCTAGATAAATCAAAAATCATCTACTGAACTACAGGGTGTTCATACCATGAGTTGAGCAACCCTCAATTGTGTAAAATGTGATATATGACCAGCATCAATGAAAAATGATTTAAAAAAGACTATTCTTTATTGGTGAGGTTATTGTTTTACAATTAATTGGTTATTTTAGCATGTAAAAGTTTTCAGGATTATGCCTGATTTTAGGATTTTCAGTTTTTATTTTGGTCATCTTTTATCTTTATAGTCTAAGTGTGATGAGAAATTGCAAGTAATGTTTTCAGGATTTTTAGTTCTTACAACTGTCACCCTTGTGTTAGCATACAGCAAAACAATATTATGTATTATTGTTCCTGCCGTATATTAAGACTTTGTTCAATAACCATCTAAAACATTGAATCAATTGCACATGTATGGTTGAATACTAAAGATACTCAGTGAACTATCTCTAAAATTATGTTTGTCATCTTTGCTTATTGCCAGTACAATTGATGTGAATATTACATATTTTAATAAAAAAAAAACATCATTTAAAATGTATTTTAACTATAACAGCTAGCAAAATATAGCCTTCCCAAAAGTCAATAAAAATAAGATGAATATATGTGATTTTGTAACCCAAAAATAATAAAATAAATAAATAAAATAAAATAAAGTGTTATAATTAACTTCAAAGGTTCCATAATAGTAAATCTGACCAACTGCACCCGTGAAATTATTGCATTCTCAAACCTTACTTTCTGAGAGGTGCATTTAGCCTATCTTGTTTACAGCGCCACCTATGCTTTGCATTTCTTGCATCTAGGGAAGCTTTTTAGCAGGTGGGAGATTTGTGTGAATATTTGAATTTCTTTTGTAAACATATGTCTTCCATCACTCTCTGGAGAAGAACAAGAATCAAACCTCCCAATATTGACAATTTAGTTTGCATTCTTTCAAAGAAGAAGAGAAATGGTAATGGATATGAATGGCAACTTTTCGGATGATTGATTGAAATGATAGCCAATAATCCTGGCGGCTGCCCATTCATATTTTTGTCGCAGCCAAAAATGATATAGAAAGTTCAGTTCGGCATATTTGAGGTAAAATGTTACCTTTTGTAATGGAATAAACCACATTAAGAGAAATTATGTAACTGGGAACATAAACTGTGATAAATGATCCGTCCAAAATGGCTGAAGACAATGAGTATGTTATGCAGCTGCGGGAGGTATTTGACAGTTGCGACCATTCCAATACTGGCTATCTAAACAAAGCTGAGCTAAAGGAGCTGTGCATTAAGTTACAGCTGGAGGACCAGAGTGATGCAGTGATCAGACAGTTGTTAGGCAGTGATGAGGAAGGCAGGGTGAGTTTTTATTAGTATTATTTCTTTTACATGTACATGTACACTCTGGTCTAGCAGGTTTTCTACTATAACGCCCCTGTTTTTTTTTTTTTTTTTTCTTTTTTTTTTTTTTTTTTTTTTTGTGTGTGTGTTTAAATGTATTTTGATGTTGTAGATGCAACAGACATCTTTGCCATCTTTGCATTCACGTTTGGTGGCAATATGCATGTGATGAATTATAAGCTTCTTAAATGAATGTTTGTTATATTTGTAATTGCAGGTTGGGTTTGACGAGTTTAAGGAAGCTTTTGTGTCAGTGTTGTCAAGTGCTGTTGATGCTCTTGATGATGCCTCCTCCACTGAGGATGAAACCAGTCAAAGAGAAGATCCAGGTAGTGATATTAAAATAAACCAGCTGCCTTTGTCTGTTTAATTTTATCATTGCAATATATCATGTACTGTATGCTTTAAAACAGTTGGAAATTTTTATGAATGGTAAAATTAAATATATCTTTAGTGGTATTGTAACTGAATGCAAAAATTCGATGTCCACCCAAAATCTATTTCATCATTTAGTTAGAAATAATATATTATTATTTCTTTTTGATTTTGTGATTTCAAGTAATTTTTAAACAAACAGAGCAATATAATTATATTAGTGAATAATGCTATTACAGTATCTTATAAGATGGAAAATGTATGATTGATAATTCCATCCCATTCAGGATTATAGACTTAAGTTTCTAGGGAGAAGTTTTTTTACCAATTATTTCCTAAACCAGATTAAGAATATGATTCTGTTATTCTGTCAATAGGAGAAACAGTGTCCCCAAAGTATGTTAAAGGCAGCAAGAAATATGGCAGAAGATCGAAACCTGAGTTTGACACAGACTATTCTGATACAGATGTTAGTTATCAATCTCCTAGAAACACACCCAGAGTACGACTTGGCAATAGGGAAAGACTGTCTTCCATTGATTCAGTTGAGGTATGTTTCTTTGTGCAGTTGATTCACCAAAATACCAATGAATTGGACTAACTTTGTGAGATATTGTTTATCAGATAAATCAAGTAGGTATTCTAGAAGTAAACTATATTTTGAATAGTATAAAAGGTTTTTAAAGAGAAAAAGAGGAATTATTTTTTCAGTAAAGTTAAGAAAAACATATAAGGGGATGCTACCAAGCATCTGAGCAGAGATTGAGTTTGTTAGTTGTTCTTCTGGCCTCTTGAATGCTTTTTTGCTCCTCTTAAACAATTTAGTTCATCAGATCATAACAATTATTGTTCTTATTTGACTTTTTATTTCTATTTTTTAGAGCATAGGGAACTCGCCAACTGACAGCAAGTTTAATAAATCAGATGACAACGTTCTAAGCAGACCTGGCAGTAAAGCTGAAATGTTTGAAGCCGAAGGTAAGTATCAGCAAGGGAAAATTTTTAAAGATATTTAATACGATATTTCTTGAACACAGGGATTTATAAATGAACCTTGATTTTGCTTATTGAATTCTTATAAGTTCCATATGGTTATGCTCATCATCATCATCGTCATCATCATCACTGTAATTATCATTATTGATTTCAATACCAACATACTCCAGGAATTAACCATACCAGAATAGACTGACCTATGTTAGCCCATACAATTCTAGCCTCTTTCATTAAACTTTAGATTAAAGGTTAACTTAAAGCAAATTTACCCCGAGTTTCATAGTGCACTGGAAACTCATTTCTCTACATTTTGTCAGAGGATAATAGAAATGCTGAGGCGTGCTGTAGTTGAGAGACGAGTCTGCAGTTTCCTCTAAAACTTAAATATTACACTGGGTTGCTCTTGAAGATGAACTATTTTATATTAGGAGTAACTGTACATTGCTCTGAGATATCAATTTTAGCATAATTACATTTAATGAGAGATAAACATGAAGGTCTACGGGTATCAACCAGGAATCTTATTTGCAATCAGAATTGCAGTTCTGTGATTTTCATTGAGTCCATCAATGTTATGATTGCTGATTTTTCTGCTGAGTGTGCGAAAATTGGGAAACTGTTTTTAGGGTCATTATGTGAAACCTTGGATGTATTGCAATTATAACTGGTCACACAACTGACTCGTTAAGAATCTTAAACCCAAACCTGAGGATGATATACATTATTTATAGAAGAAGATGGAACATGAAATTGATTTTTAAATCAACTGTGGTTCCATACAGGTAACTGAGAATTTCTAAGTGTTTATGGGCTCATTCCCAATAATAATAATAATAATCTTTATTGGAAAATCGCAACCCGAAGGTTGAAGTTATACAAATATGTAATTTATTTATTTATTTAAATGAAATTTTTATTCAAGTCAGAGAAGCTAATGATACTTTTGTTCTATGAAGATCAATCCAACTCTACAGGGACTCTAACTAAATGCAATCAAATTAAGAGATTTCAAAACACGACTCCTCTTGTTTCCAACATACTGGTTTCATCATTAGCTTTTTCTGCCAGGAGGAGTCATGTTAATCTCTTTATCTGATTGCATTCAGCGAGAGTCCCCATGGAGTTGAATCTACATTGAACAATAGTTTCATTGGTAACAATATTGTGAAGTAACCTAACAACTTATCTGAATTCACACATATGACTGGTATGTATTTGCAAATGGAATTTGGTTTTGATTAGAAAAAAATGATTACTGTACATCTATCCTTGTTGCTTAAATAATTGTATGCTTACAGTAACTCTTCAGAAACCTTAAGTTAGCTAAGAATATTACACATTCAAACTACTCAAAAAATAATTCAGAATGACTCGAGTTCAGTAGGTATTAAATTTAGATAAGAAAGATATTTTCCTTTCAGGTTGCTAAATTCATCCCATTTAGCCAGGTTTTATTCATCAAAAGAAAAAAACTACTTAAAGAGATAATAGCTTTGATAATTTTAGCTCACATTAATAGAAAAACGTAAACACTGTTAACAATGTAAAATAATATATAATGCAGGGATTGTGGTTTATGAGTCAGTGTGAGCCCAGGCACCTGCTTTGGTTGTGTCAGTTTGATGGATATTCAGCACTCAGGTGTAGAGCTTGAAGATAATGAATCAGGAGAACTTGTAAAGAGGTCACCGCAGTTCTATTGAACTTTATAGCAACAGGGTGTAAGGTACTGGAAATATGAGAGATATTTGAATGGTTGTTTGATAGCTTTAAACGCACCATAAGAGACTGTGAAATGTTGTGTAACAAACAGAAAAATGATTTGGTTCAAATTCCGCATGTCAGTTTTTCATTTTTCTTTCCTTTTTTTTGGCATGCTTTTCACAATGTTGATTTGGGGTCTGACACATGCTTTTTTTAAATTCACAGTTGTACAATGGAAGCATGCAAATGGGGTCTCAAATTGTCAAGATTGTCCATTGAGCAATCTTCATGTGAGATGACATAATTGTTCACTATCAAAAGAAGCCAGTAAGTTTATCTAAAAACATAGCAACAGTATAGGGTGTGCTTCTTTGTTTATGAGACATTTCATTAACTTCAGCCAGATCTGGTTTAAGAGCAAGATTAAACTCACGTCTGGCATAAGATGGAACTGACTCTGGTAAGGCAGTATTTATGGTGTACAAGATAGTAAATCATTAGTGATACCTAAGGAATGCATTTTTTTTTCTGTGGGAATCTCCGGAATATTTTTTATTAAGCATGCTTCTTTTATAGTAAGTGGATGAAAATTGATAGCCTCAAACCAGCAGGATAGTGGGAAGATATCCATTAGTTTATTGTGTGTATCTCTATGTGGGGCTATATGGATGGTATTACAAGTAAAAAACTATTGCAGTTTTTAAAATCATTTTTACCTGTCAGTTTTCCGTATACTAAAGGTGGCACAGTTTTTGAAACGGTTCCTGTTCATGTTTGTTAATTATTTACACTGTCACATTTTGAAATCAAATTAATACTTTTGATAAAATCCATGACGTTTTCCATTTTATAATCTAGCATAATGATTTAGAATACTTTCAAGACAAATTAGAATGACATTTACATTAACTGCTGTGAAATTCAAGATTTTTTTGTTAGAAACTATCTTGAGATGGTCCCTGAAGACCTTTACCTATCTCACTGACTGCATACTTTATCTAGAACGTGAGGGTTTCTGCTGCTTTAGATAAACACAGTTCTTCTGCAGGCAGCTTTGGTTAAACAACATGTAGTGCATCCCAGGCAGCCTTCATCGCTAGGCAACAATATAAGATAAAGAACTGTTGTCCATAAAGTGACTGAAATGGTCAGGTATGATATTGAAACTGCGAGAACAGTGTTAAATAAGTACTGATGTCTGTTTTGTTTATTTTCAGATTTAAGTTGGCATTCATGGTGATACAATAAGAATTTGTGTGGCTCATTTACTTGTAACAATATAAAGTGCTTAAAGCTCTGTTGTAGAAGGATATCAGACATGTATCTGAAAGACTCCTGTGTAACAGGATGTTGAAAGGTGTTATATTGTAATTTTGGAGAGATGAATCCAAAAGAGGTTGTTAGCCATTGATATACGTGAAGCATTGTAAATAATGGGCGGATCCAGATATTTTTTTGACAGTCTTCCAAATTATCTTTTTTGAACTGTCCTCCATTTTTGACCGTGTTCTGACAGAAAAATTAGATGTCCTTCAGTGTAATCTAAAAAAATTCTGACTTTCTTCCAGAAGACCCAGCAGACGGCTTCCATCTGCTCCTGAATGACTTAGATTATATATTTTTATTATTACATTTTGATGTCAGTGTACGGAAAGGTTTTACACAAAGCAAGGAAGAACTGTATAAAAATATATATAATTCCTTGCACATCAGATTCTGTAAACTTAACATTTTCTTTCATTACCTAGGGAGAGTTTTAACATGAGGCATGCACACTTCCTGTGATGAAATGATTCATGAACTTATATTGTAATTTTCTAAATAGTTTGGACAACCAGATTGAATGATGCAATGAGTTTTGGTACCTGTCTCTTGAACTAGCACACACCATTATATTATTATCATATTTTTTATCTAAACCACATGCTGTTATCCAGGGGCTGTGTTTCACAGCAAAAAAAATTGACAGTACATAATTTCAGCCCAGCATGTGATATATACAGAAATCATCCTCTGAGTTTAGTGAGTCAGCTGTGAAATAATAAAAAAATGTCTGTGCATTTCCAGGCCAGATGGACCAGTCTATGAGTGCCTTAGACCCTGTCAGTGAGGAGCAGCACCTGAAGGCAATATGGAGAGAGCTGGGCGTTGGTCAGATGGGGTCACTCAGCATACATGAACTCTCCACTGTCTGTGAACATATTGGTATGGAGGAAATGACTGATGAGGTAAGGCAGGAAACAATGGCTGTGCTCTTGGCAACTGGTACCAAATGTCAGCTTCACCTTTTATTATAAAATTTAGATTTTGATGTTATGATAAAGTTAAATTGAAAAAATTCTCATATTGAGAACGCTCCTCAAGTTTTTTTAGATATTTTTAAAAACAAATTTAAATGAATAAACTTGGCTATTAGTTTAAGATATTGAATATAAACACTTCATCCAACAGATAGTTTATTGCAGTTTTTGATTTTTTTTAACCACATTGTAATTCAAACTGATGCAGTATACTAAACTCATATTCATACATAGCCATGCAATACATGATGAAATCTTTTTTTTTTTTAATTTTTCAGGAACTCAGTCAGCTTTTTGAGAGACTAGATGTAGACCAAGATGGCCAAGTCAGCTTTGATGAATTCCTCAGGGGTCTGTTCCAGCATGGGGGCTCAAACCTTCCATCCACTCCAATCCGTCCAATAAGCTCCCAGAAACAAAAGCTCAAACTACAGATGTCCATGTCTATGAATATTGATGAATCTTTACGTGGACAGACGCCGTCCATAGTTGCAGTTGGGAGTGGTTCTGGGGTGTTCTCTTCATTAGATGTGGGAAATACAGGGTGATTGTCTTTTTTTTTGTGTGTTTATGTGAATAATACATGGAACCACATGATTTAGAATTCCAAGCGCTTTCACGATCATTACCAGCCATAAAGTCATCCATTTTTGCCTGAACTAAAATGCATGCATTTCTTATGAAACATCAGTATAAAAGCATCACTGTGTTTTACAGTTTCCATGACTCACATGGTAAAATACAATATGTAAAGCACATAAGTAATTCCTTTTGATGTTCATGTTCATTTGCAATACAGATAAAAGCACTACGAATTGAATGGCATATTGATAAACCAAAAGCTTATTGTTTGGTTATCTATTGTTCTGCAGCTACGCCAAACCAGAGGAAATTACAGAGTTCTGGGACAGTCTTGGAATAAAGAATACCACAGATATCTTGCAGGTACTTAAAAGTTGATTGTTGCCAAATTGGAAAATATATTCTATTTGTGTGAGCTAGATAAAGACAAAGGACCACCTGATTTTGCAACTATTTTACTAGCAAATATTGGGTAAGATATTTTTTATATACAACATAGAATATCTATGCGGTTTTGCCACATGTTAAATTTTCATTCATATAACTCTTTTTTTTTTTGTCTTTTTCAGCATTTAGAGTTTGATACTCATTCCAAGATCCACCTAGCAGAGCTGTCGTATGCTTTGGAGCAGGAGATTATTGGTATGGAGGAGGACAACGCTGTCTACCAGGCGGCTGTGGCAACATATCAACAGGAGCTACGGCATCTCAAGTGAGTAGGATCATCAGGTGTATCAACATAGATAAATTAATAAATGAATGAATAAATAATAATAATAATAATAATAATTGTTGGAAGTGCACATTTGTCGGTCATACTTGGAACAGCTCACATATTGCAAAAAGTGCTGTGTGTCTAAGCTGCAGGAAGCAGCTGGCACAGATAATAGATCCAGAAGATCATCTAAGAACTAGAGGGATTCACATAATAATAATAATAATAATAATAATAATAATAATAATAATAAAAGTCTTGCTTGGTAGTGCGTATATCATCAGAAAGACGCTATCCATCTCATGAACACTAAAATTGCCTCAGAGTCATGGTATGACTCCGGCATCTTAGTAATTACCAAAGGTTACAAGAATCATCACATAATAATAATAATAATAATAATTATTATTATTATAATTATAATAATAAAATTGGTTAGTATATCTAAAGGTATAGTTATTGTGAAAATCAAATTGTGATGTAACCGTACACAAACAGGCAGTGGTTCTTCTAATTAATTTGATTACAAGTCTGTTTTGTTTTTCTGGAAGTTTATTATCATAATGCATTTTTCCAGATCTCATACAGAACAGTTGACCAATGAAAGAGACAAATTAAAGTCTGATGTGAATGATGCCCTAAACAGAAGTACAATTCTTGTCAAAGAGGCAGATGAAAGGCATATGAAAATGGAGAAGGAATCTGAAACTAAGATAAAGTGAGGACTGAAAACTTCTAAAGAACTTATGATAATTATTAATGTTGTTGAGTATCTAAAAGATGACGTAGAAGATCTTTTGGTTTTTAAATCAAGTTTTGTTTAAGCTGGGGAATAAAACTAACTTGTCATCACTAGTATTGTCATAAAAGTTATTGATTAAAATGAGACATTGTTAACATATATAAATGAAATATCATTTAAGACTACTAGAGAAGAAATACCAAGACCAGATTAAGCAGCTGCAGTCAAAACTAGAAGAAGAAACTGAACATTTAACCACCCAAGCAAGAAAACAGAAGCAAAAGTTGGAACAGGAATTGAATTCTATGAAAGAAGAAGAAATCAAATATAAAGACCAGATAGCAGAACAGCAAAGGGTAAATATGTATTGTTTCTTTGTTGATATTTCAAAGTTAATGCTATAAGTAGATTTTGAACCTTAGATTTGCAATCATACAAAAAGATAAACAAGTGCTTTTGACCTCTTATGAATGGAACATTTTGAAACCCCACTACTAATTAAGGAGAAAATAGACCTTTAAGCAAAAAGAGAAAATACAATTAATGAAAAGAAAATACAATTAACGAGGCTTATATGTTTTATTTTTTCATATTACAGGAGATTGAAAAACTAGAGAAGGAACTGGGAGATGCCACTGAGAAAGTGATGGAACTGCAAAAAGTTAACTTCAAACAACAACGAGAGCTAGATTCAGTGGCAGAACTGCAAGAAAGGGTAAGATTGCATAAACAAGAGTGATCTTGAAGAATGTGTTTATAAACCTAAAATTGGCCATTCTTTTTCTGTGAAGAATTTAGAAATGAAAATTTATGTAGGTAGGTTGGGGAGACAGATTTAAACAGAGGGTCCAATATGAAAATAAACATTTGGATATGGCATACTGGAAAAAAATTTTTTGAACCGATGTTTCATATAAGTGAACATTTCCTTTAGAAAATAGGATCCAGGTTTTTGATTATAACATAATGTATTTCTATTTTTTTTTCTTTCTATATAGTTAGCAGAACTCGAGTCAAACAGAGACCTCATGAAAGATGAACACCAAAAATTTACACAGCAAAAACTAAAACAAGTGGAGACAGAAAACAAGGTGACCTTGTATTTATTATTGTGATTATTTCTAAATTATATCTAAATTATATCATTCTGACTTCTGAATTTGTTTGAATGAATCCCATGATTGAACATTTGTATATACAGATGTTGTATGTGTCTGTATGTATTTTGGGTGTCTGTGTCATCTGCGTTGCAGTCATGCCAGTACCTGCAACTGCAAATGATTTTTACAAAAGTTGTTGATTTTTTTGAACATATTTTGATGACATTATCCCATGATTGATGTACTGTATTTATTTTATTTTATATTTGCTCTTTTGGTAAAGGCAGATTTCTTTTAAAAATCAGCAGGCAGCACATGATCTGATAATTTTTACAAAAGATATTGATATTTTGCTTTTTTTTTTTGGTAATGTTTATCCAGCTGTCCTTTTTTCTGTTAAATGTCTGCTTATTTGACAGCTTTGCTTTAGAGTTACCCTTTGGCATACATTTTACACATTGCACACCTTGTTTATCAATACAGGAACTAAGGGATAAGAATGATGAGCTGACAATGGAAGTCGAGACTCTAAAACAGCAGTTATCCTCCAAGAAAAGAGGGAAGTCAAGAAAGTCTAGTGAACACAATAAGCCAGTGAGGAGTGGGTCGTTACTGTCAGACTACACCAAACCTGTGATAGTCAAAAGGGCAGGAAGGTCTTCTTCAGGTTGGTTGCAGCATAACCATTATCAGATATCTTTTGTCTCTCGTGACATGCTTATGTTAATGAATCCCGTTGTATCTTTGGGATGTGCATAAAAATAGCAAGCTCAGTTGTCAGGTACATTTTTGTTGGAATTTTTAGGTAAGTTAGTCAGAAAAGTTTTTTTTTTCATATTTTTATCAATGCTTTCTCTCATTTACCTAGCATATTCTTTTTTTGTGACTACAAATTTAACCCTGTACTTCCAAACAAATCAATTTTACAATGCTTTCATTCTACACATGGACTTTCCTTACATAAACTTCGGCTACAGCAATGTTTATGGGAGTATACATCTATCTGTTTATATAAAATTATGTATGTTTAGAAAATTCTGATGAGGATGACAGTATGGCAACTGGCAGACCCCGGCGACGTCTGCCATCCAAACCAAATACTCAGGATATGACAGGGTCTAATGAAGAAGATGGTAAGACTTGTGCAGGATGAGTACTGAAACTATTGGAAACATGTTAAAGTGTTGAAAATATATTTTGTATGTTTTTAAACTTTATTTTATGTATATTGTGAATACTATAATAATTCATGTTTGACATTTAGGTGAAAATATATGCTTCTTATATTTGAATATTTCTATCCATGCTATTGTGATAATGAAATTATTAATGTTAACTTTGTTTTTTGCATTTTTTACACCAGACAAGCTACAAACGGAGATAGACTCATTAAAACAACAGCAAGAAAGAGAGGTCAAAGAACTACAAAACCAGTTAGAAATGGAAAAGAAAGAAATAGAACAAGCCTACAAATTAGAGATTACCAAAGTCGAGGAAGACTTTGCCAAAGAAAAAGAGGACTTGTTGAAAGGATTTACTTCAGAAAAGGAAAAGGCCAAAAAAGAGTTTACCAAGGAGAAGCTGCAATTTGCAGAAAATCTGGAGAAACAGCTGGCAGATAAATTTGAAAATGAAAGACAGGAGCTGGTCATAAGATATGAATCAGAGAAGAATCTACTTGAGCAAAAGTTTGCAAAGGAGAAAAACAAGATGACAGAAAGGTATGATTATATGGGTTTTTTCCAAAGTTTTGTCTGTGCACAGAATGCCTTATTTTCCCATAGAAAAATACTGTACACAAAGACAGAAGATGACACAATTTTCACACTCTCACACATATATGAAATAATTAATATCTTCCATCATCATCATCATTATCATTATTATTATAATTTTATTTTATTATTAACATAAGTTACATATTTTCTCCTTATGAATTCAGACTAAAGAAAGAGTTCCAAGAAGATCTCCGTGCTAAGCTCCATGAGCTCCAGGAGGAACATGAAAGGGATAAGCTAGTTCTGAGGGGTGATTTGACCAAGGATAGGGCAGAAGTGAGTAATATGCCATTATTTTCCAAATTTAAAAAAAAAAAAAGAAAAAAGAAAAGGAAAAAGAGTGTGTCAATTTGCATATACTGATAATGGAGCTGAAAAGAATCTGCCCAATGTCATTGTGTGTAGACATATATATATAAGATCAATCACCAAGAATTTCATCATTCTTTATTTAAATTTTGGGACATCCCAATGCTGACATCCCCTTTTACATGCCAAATGTAATTATTCATCTTTGGTTAAATTAATTATGTGATATTACATGATTCTACTATTGGTCATATCTCAGTGGGGGTAGTGATCTACACAATGGTGCCTCTCAGAGTAGTCAAGATTGTGATGATTTTTAAAAATTATGTGATTAATATCTGTCCCATTCACCCTTAGTTTGAAGAGGCAAACAGACAGAAGAAGGAGATGGAACTGAAAATGAAGCTACAGAAAGAGGAGATGGAGCTTGAATTTGCCAGAGAGAAGCAAAAACTTAGAGAGAATTTTTCACAGGAGAAAAGGGACATTGAGGACCAACACAGAATGGAGATTTATGATTATGAGAATATTTTTGTTTTAGTAAGTGCTTTGGCAAGTAAAATTAAATAAATTTAATTGTTACCATTTAAATATACTTGTTATTTTCAGCCAAGATTCTTGACAGCTGATACTTGATTATAATATTAAACTTATTTTATTATATTGTTCGTGCACTACTTTTTTAATTGTCTCAAAAGTCTATAATTAATTGCAAATGAAAGCTATTGCGTTAACTACCTATATATTCTGTATCAGTTACATTGTATAATGTGTAAAAAATTAGTATCAACACATGTACATAAATAGGATGTTAGAATTTATTTTGGAAAAAGTGGTAACACAAAAAAAAATTACAGAAGAAGATATCATGATATGCGTAAAGACTGAAAGAAGCATCAATGAAAAAAAAAGTTGATTTTAAGTCATCAAAATGATTACATTACAACAGGCTTGTTCAAATATGATTATAAATATTTTAATTATAGACATGAATTATAAATATATTATCTGAAAATTGTTCTTTTAATTTTTTTCCTATTTGCTCAATTTTTAGGGAACAGAAGGCCTGAAAGGTAAAATCAAGGATGATTTCTATGCTCTGTTGAAGAAGTGCACAGCGGAAGAAGTAGAAGAAGAGAGGGTGAAACTTTATGAAGATTATGATAAAGAGAAGGAGGGAATGAAAGAAGCATTTGAACAAGAGAAGGCTGCCATTTGTAAGTTCTTGCATCAGTGTGTCACTGCCTGGACGGATTTTGTGCAGACATTCCCTTCAGTTACAATGCCTCATCTTATATGGCATACTTATCTTTTGTTTTAGTTCAGCTTTATTACAATTCATTACCTCTTAAGATTTTTTTTTATTCAAAAGTCCTATAAAAAAACTCAATACTTTTGATAAGCATTAATCAAAAGAAGATACATGTATCTTGCATTTAGTGGACTTTGGAATTCAATAATTTGTATATAAATATATGTGTATATAATTTATTGATCACACTGAAATTATCTCCTTATAGCAAGGCATGATCTTAATGCCTTCACATGAAAAATATATATATCATATGCACATTAGTAACGTCATCCTTTGATATCTTCAGGCCAAGCTTTCACAGCAGAAAGAGACGAACTTGAGCAGACATTAAAGAAAGAAGTAACTGGAATGAGAGATCAATTTCAAGTTGAAAGAGATCGCCTGGAGAAACAAATCATACGCTACGAAGAGAAGCTGGAGAGCCTGAAAAGAGACCGAGATGCAGTGGAAGACAAACTCAGAGAACAGATAGATGAACTGGAAAAGCAAGGGGGAAGAAACCCTTATGATGATGAAGAGTTCATGGAGGAAGTCAAGGAAAAACTAGAGGTTGTTTTGCAGATAGTACTTTATATTTGAGTAAATTGATATTTAAAATACATTTTGAGCTAGGAAGCACTTCAAAAGCTCAGACCCAGGCTGAGAAAAAAGACAAGAAAAATATATTTGAAAAACATTCGGAGGAGGCAGATATATTGAGATATATGGAGATATGTAGGTGGAGATACATCAGTATTATTCGATTCATTTTCACCACTAGCTAAACTAGACCAAGTGTTTTAATTGGATTCCTTATACTTTCTGAACCTTAGAGGAAAAAAATTGCTGGTTATCATTTTTTATTAGATTTTTTTATACCCAACAGCTGCCACAGCATCACACTCTTGATATAAGTTCCCCATTTACATTATGACTATATTTTACTGCTTCAGGAGGAATTTATGGGTCAGCTGGAGAGAGTCCAGAATGCATTTGATGCTGAGCGAGATCAGTATGATCACAGGATAAGTCTTCTGGAAGAACAGCTGGAGGATATGAGGAGACACAAGGATGTGGACGAGGAGAACCTGCGTAAGGCAGAAGAACTGGAAGTCAGGCACAAGAATCTGGAGAGAGCTAAAGCAAGGGTAGGGATGACTGACGGGATGGTAGATCTGTTAGCTTTTTGTTACATGTAACAGTTTTTGCATTGTCATTTGATGTGTGATTTCACCAAGAGTTCTAACAGCATTTTGTTTATGGTAAACTTTTATTTTTCGCTCTGACGTTTAAAAAAGCTGACCTCTCACCCTATTCTCATCTTTTATTTGTATTCCCCCATTGTGGCCACTATTCGATGGTGTCATGATCAGTTATAATTCAAGCCCATAGCATGACACATTACATTCACTTGATTTAGACATCACAGTTCAGCATATGCTCACTTTCACTTTCACTTTAGGCAGAACAACAGATTGAGGACCTGAACCAAAGAGTAGATCAACTCCTCTCAGAGAACAGTGATATCAGGCACACCCTGGAGGGGAGGATAGAGAGGTTGGTGGCAGAGAAGGAGAGATTATCGCTGTCTGCCAAAGAGGACAGTTTGAGAGCGGCACAGCTAGCAAGCAGTCAGGAAAAGGTTGGTATATGTATTATGGCATTGTTATGGAGTTCTTTCGTCCTGGTTTTTGTGAAAATTGCTCTTTGATATGTGCACCGGTTGTGGCATTGTGTTTTGATTGTTTATTGATGTTATGGTAGGATTTTGATTACCTGCATGCCCCCTTTTTGTTGAAAAGTAGCATATTATTAAATTAAATTGCCAACAGTTTAGAACATAATAAATTGAAACTTAATTAGACTTTGATTATTGCATATTTTGTTTTAATAGTTCCTAAAATTTAACAACCCATCAGTCATAATTTGCCTTGAATAGTTCTTTAGGCAAATTTCCATTGAAATTTATAATAATAATGCACGGTGTATTTGATTGGGTTGACTGTTTTGACTCACAGACACTGAAATGTTTGATTTGCTGTGGTTTGCAACTAATATTGAATTGTTTCCCCTTGCACCAAGGCTGCACAGGATGCACTGCACAGTGAGAAAACTGCACTGCAGCACAAGGTGTCTGAACTGCAAGACCAGGTCAGAGACTTAAATATGAGGCTGGCCAGCCTGGTGGCAATAAAGGTTAGCCCTTTTAGTATTAGGAAATGGAATGTATTCAGAAATATATGTACGGCTATGTATTTATGTGGCAAAAGTTGGAAATAGATATCCAAATTCCAGTATAGCTTGACCTCCTGGGGCATCATGCTGACAAGTTGCTCTTGGGGGTTCAACTCTTGTATGACACTTAAAGAATTCATGGGAGTTTTTAATGGAGTCTTTTGTATAATCCATGTAATGCAAGATAATTTTTGAATTGGTATCAAATATTTTTTTTGCTTGAATAATTATACTCAAATTTGACCGTAGGTGTTTTTCAGGACCTATTCAGATTCTACAGATACTTATTTTTATTCATGAAAAATTAGCCCTTCTGCTGTGTATTGGCGTTGATGAATATTCCACTGTCCTGCACATTCTTTCCTGTCACTTTCACTTCACATTTTTATTTCAATTCACATATTTCACTGAAGGCTGAGCACACTACACTGTTGGGAGAAAAGAACTCACTTGAGGATAGGTGTCACCACTTGCAACAAGAGCTTTTGAGTCTCAGAAATAAACTGACTTCCACTTCAGCAGCCCAGGTTAGTGCAAATATGTTATGTTTGTGTAAATAATAGATGTAGAATGTCTCTTTCCTACTTAACTTTCCGACTGTAACATTCTACATATAAATATACACTCGTTATTATATATAACAGTCTTGCTAAATTTTATTTCAAAAATGCCTTCTACTAACCAAACTTGCGGTCAGAAATTCATTTGTATGAATTGATGTGAAAATAATTTATTGCTGTTGTGAAACACATTGGCAATTGTGCTGTGTAATGGATTTTTTTCTTTTTTTTCTGTTTAACTAATACTAACCATTGAAAGCTATATTTTCCTGATGGTTTATATTTGTTAATGCCCTTGTGATGGAAAATGTGCCTTTTGCCTTGAAATTCTT
Source organism: Lingula anatina (assembly GCF_051362555.1). Lineage (NCBI taxonomy): Eukaryota > Metazoa > Brachiopoda > Lingulata > Lingulida > Lingulidae > Lingula > Lingula anatina. Next base: position 27,079,462 of record NC_141768.1, read on the forward strand.
AGCCACTAACCCATTGCATGTACTAACATTTTGCTTAAAGGCTAAGTGTGAGATACTCTCCACTGAGAAACAGGCTTTAGAAAATAGACTGAAGGAATTGCAGCACCAAGTAACACTTGACCAGCTGAAATCTATGGAAACTGATAAAATTAAGGTACTCTTTAGTCACTTTGATTTTTGAATTTTGAAAGGAGGTGGAAGTGATCAGATAGTATTTATGCCAAGAAAACACAATACAAGCAATGTTATGCCACTCAGATGTGACATCTGAGCTTCATTTGGAATAAATTGCTAGATTTAAGAATAGCCGAATGTTTCATGTGTCATAACTATTTGATTTTTTTTCCTCAGGAAAGAATGGAAAACTGGGAAAATGAACGCAATATTTTGAAGGGACAGCTGCAACAAGCTAATGATCAGGTGTGTGGCAAAATTGTTTCAGAATGTGATAAAACTTCTTTTGCAAAGTCTTTTTTTTAAGTTTAATTAATATGACCATGCTATATCTCAAGTAGATATTTGAAGAATTACTCTGCATCTTTAAGGCAACAGACAACATTTGTTTCTAAAAAAAATGACAACTTTAAGGTTGTCGGAAAAACATGCATTTTTTGTGATAAATGATTCAGAATATATTTTTACATTTGTACTGTGTTTTCTAAGCTCCTGGAAGCCAACACCAGTCTCTCGATTGCCGAATCTCAGCACATCCGGGAGATCCAGGATCTTAAGGATCAGACAGAAAATATGGTGAATACTGCCATGTACAATGACCAGAAGTTACAGCTGGTGGGGGCAGAGAAGAAAATCAGGGAGTTAGAACAGGCACTTGAGATGAGAGTGACAGAGGGGAACAAGATACTTCTAGGTACAGAGTTAAAAAATGAAATTGAAAAAATGTAGAAAATAATAAAATTTTTCTTTCTCATGGTTTGTGTATTTTTGCAGTTTTATTCTTTTTAGGTGTTGGCAATATAGATCAGTGCAGGTATATAGTGTACAAATTCATAAATGAGGACATTTCAGTTTGTTCAAGATCTTTGAAGATGCACTTTAAGATCAATTTATATTATGTAATTTTTGTGGGTGGTCTACAAATGTATTTTTTCTCTTCTGCTATGTAAAAAAAGGTTGTAAACCATGACGATTGATTGATTTCATTTATTTCTTGCCAGACTCACAAGCAAGTCATAAGCGTGCCTTGAGAGAGACAGAGGAGGAAAAGGAAAGCACAGCTAGGAAACTAAAACAAACAACAGCTCTCCTTGAAGAGCAAATACTGAAATATAAAGATCAGGTAGGCAAAAGCTCAAGATAATGTTTTAATCTTGACCTGAGAGACACAATGCAGTCAGGTGTTTAACAGATATTGAACTCTCAAATAATTGTAGGAAGATTTTAATTCTAATTCTAATCTGAATCTAAAATAAAATGAGGGCAATGTTGCAATTAGATGGTCATCAGTGGTTATCAAAATATCAACTGTCAACTGACTGTGGGAAAAATTATCTTAATGTAATCTGAACCCAAAATGTAAGGGGGGGGGGGGGTTAAAATGAAATGCATCCTACACACTTTTATAACATCTTTATATCTCAAAATTCAAGCCATATAATTTTCATATCACAAATTCAGGTCACCATATGTCAAAATATTTTTTTCCTGTTCAGTGTGAGAAGACAGCCAGGGCAGGGATGTTGGTAAAGGATCTGTATGTGGAAAATGCACAGCTCATGAGGGCATTGCAAATAACAGAGGAAAGACAAAAGAATTCAGAAAAACAGTGTTATAAATGGGAAGAAAAATATGTAGCTCTTCAAAGGGTTGTAAATAAAATTGTTCCAGCAGCATTAGGATAGATGTGTAGTGCAATACACAAGATAGTCATAAAGTAGTGGTATCTTTTAAAGATTTTTTCATTTCTATTGAAAACAATATATTTGGCTATTATATCTACTGTTTTTATATTTGTATCTTTAATTCTTAAATTTTGACTGAAGGCAATAGTTATCTAATAATTTAAAAGAGAATGATTTACAGATAAAGTTTTAAAATTAAATCCTGGAAAGCATTTGAAAGTTAAGTAAAACATGTAGCAATTTATTAATTTGTAGTATTGTTAATAAAATCCTTCTGACACTAGCAAAAATAGTTTTGTTACAGTTTTCAATAACGCAATTAATAATAATGATAACTTGAATAGGGACCTACTGTCATTGTTTATAACATAAAAAACATACGCTCCTAGTGAAATAATTTAAATTAATGGCATGTTTTTAATCATTTACTGTGTGGCAGTGGACATATCCAAAAAACATATTTTATATCCCAGAAAAAAAAGTAATCAGTTTCATTTCAGTTTTTTAAAGTTTACTTTCAATTACATACAATTTTTTAAAAATTTCTCTTAATCACATTATTAAAAAACAGACAAAGTTGGGTAAGCTTGATAAAAACAGCAAACATGTCATAACTTATCTTTGTACTCTGTTATGACTGTAATTAAGCAATTTTAATTGCTCTTGCCTGATTGCACAACTTACTGAAGTGCAGCTCATGGTGAAAAGTAAGCCAAAGGTCAATTTCAAGGTCACAGTTAAATAGATTGCCTTTGTATTCAAGTTCAGTAGTAACTATCAGCATATATCTGCCAGTTTTGGAGGTATAAGGGATGGAAAATGTGCAAAGTTCAGTTTACCATAAAAAGTACAATGTATGTCTAAATCTGCCAATTAAAGTTCATTTATTAGTTGGAAAAAAGAATGTGGAAACCAAACTGCTTGTAGAAGTTTAAGTTTCTGATAAGATTTTATACTTTTTACTTATTTCAAATCAATGTTTTCACTTACACAGTGACTTACATAACATGCATTGCTATTTTGGAAATAACTGTTCTTTCAATTTTTACATTTTGCTTAGATGAAAAACTATCCATTGTGGACACTGAATTGACAGGCACTTTTAACTGCTGAACCTCAGATACAGTCTGATGTTGAACAGCATAATTTTGATTATACAGGTTGTTATATATAGTCATACAAATTTCAAAATTTTATGTATGCTTTAATTAAATAAAATTTTAGTTATTTCCCTATATATGTTTTGCAAATAACAAATATGTATCACCATTAAATCATCCAAACGTTTTCATCTAAATGTTAAAATTTTCAGATATTGCTTAGATTTTTATGCTGTAAAGTGAGTGTGGGTGACCATTGACCAACCACTGACCCATTAATGCATAGTAATGTGCCCTCTTTAAAAAAGTAAACTTGATGAACATCTTTTGGATACAGGCTATGGTACAATAGCTTTGTATCTTACTTCTTCCAAATTGAATGAAAGTAAAATTTCATTTCCTGGCTCCTTATAATAGAAAGTTTTCACTTCCATTTTGAATTGAAGTTATATAATATGCAAATAAAAAAATCTAAGAATTAAAGAAGGGGCCTCAGACTCGATGAACTAGTAAGTCTTTAATAGTCACACAGCATCTAGTTATACCCAAAAGTATTCCTATAATCGAAAATGTTCTCTTTTAATGGTGTTTAAGTTCATATTTATGAAAAAGCTTAAATTGTTGATGAAGTTTAGCCTCAGCTGACACTATTGACCTATTTCTAATGAAGCATGACTTTGTTTACATGTCTTAATCAAAAAAAATGAAACGTCCTTTCCCAAAGCTGCATAAATATGTGCATTTTGTTGCTGTATCTTCTACTGCCTTCAAATGATGAGCACTTTCTCTCTCCTACCCCCACTTACAAAGTTGGCAAATTTTGACTGTTAGGCTACACTCAACTAGTTACATAATTTTCTAAAATAAAACTGTTGAGGCTCCAAAGTTTTTTACATAAGTATGATGCTATACCATAAATATAAATCATTCACCAAATACCAATTTCTTTTTCAAACAATATTTTTTTTTAAGAATTTGGTTTAAATTTATGAAAAATCCATAAAATTTGACCGCTTGTGACCTCTGACCCATTATCAATGACCCTTGACTTATTGCCATGCATAAATGATTTTAGAAATTAATTGTCCCATCCCTTTCCTCCATAAGGATATATAATGCATTGATATATCTTTCACCATATTAATGTAGCGAGCATTTTCTCTCCCCTACCCCAACTTGCAAAGAGGGCAAATTATGACTGTAAGGTTCATATTTAACTAGTTACATAATTTTTTTTAATAAAACAGTTGAGGCTCCAAATTTTTTTCATGAGTGTTTAACTATACCATGTCTACAAATCATTCACCAAATACCAATTTCTTTCTCTAAAAAATATTTTTAAAAAGATTTTGGTTTTAATTTATAAAAAATCCATAAAATATGACCTCTTGTGACCTTTGACCCATTATCAATGACCCTTGACTTACTGTCATGCATAAATGATTTATGAAATTAATTGTCCCATCCTTTACCTCCATAAGAATATATAATGCATTGATATATCTCTAACCATATTGATGTAGCAAGGATTTTCTTTCCCCTACCCCCACTTTCAGAGATGGCATATTTTGGTCATTAGGTTCACATTCTTTTACATAATTTTCTGAAATAAGACAGCTGAGGCTCCAAACTTTGCTCATAAGCATAAGACTATACCATCTTTACAAATCATTCACCAAATACCATATTCTTACTTAAATAATGATTTAAAAAAAAACTTTTTGGCTTTAATTTATGAAAAATCCCCAAAAATGACCTCCTGTGACCTTTGACCCTTTATCAATGACCCTTGACTAATTGTCATGCATTCATGACTTTTGAAATAAACTGTCCCATCCCTTGCCTCCATAAGGATACATAAGGATATACAATTTATTGATATACCTGTTACCATATAGATATAGTAAGCATTTTCTCTCCCCTACCCCTATCTAGAAAAAGTCCTTGCTGCTGCAGGGGCGGGGTTATATAAGGTGTGATAGCACTCAAAAAGCTACCAGTATGAGAAGGCTATCACACATATTTGGGCACTAGAGACATAGGCCTTACTAAAAAACACTATGAGAATTTGGCCCTTTTTTGGTACCAATGGCTGAAAATCAGGGGTCTGGCTCATGGACTAGTAGGTCAATGGTCAGTTTCAATTCACAGTTAGATTGGGAGTCATTTACTGGAATTTACAGAACAATCAAATCTTACTTTTACTTTGGAGATAAAAGAATTGATTGGATTACAAATACCTCCCCAGATTTTGACAAAATATAGATACCGAATATGAGTTTTTTGTGCATTTCATTATTCAGAAATACATCTATATTTGTGCTGATTCAAACAATAAAAAAACTCAAAAATATAAAATATGTGCCTTTATATTTTTCATAAGCATTGGCAAGTCAAAAATTTAATTTTGAGGTGAAATAGCAATCGGTATGAGGCATAACTTCATCCCTGAACAAGATTTTTGATTATCACAAGTTAATTAATCACAAGTGTATGGGTATAACAATCCTGTGCCATCATTTTGGTTTAAACGTTTTTGCTATGGTGTTATGAGCCCCTAATTACAGATTTTCATTAAACAAAGGCATTATTTTGCTTTATAAATGACAAAAACTGAACTAAAATTTAAGAAAAATTCCTGGCAGGGTTTTGGAGCACTAAATGGTGTGATTTAATCAGCATTGAAATGGTCATCATAGGTGCTCAGGTAAAGGAGAAATTTGAGAAACCAATTTTTCAGTTTTTATCCCAAAGTCACAATTACTGGTACCCCAGATAGCAAGATGATGTTGGGCCAACGTTGGCACAGTTGGCATTTGGTTCGGATTGGCATGCCGCAATTGGGCCAATGTTGGGCCAAAGTTGGCGCTTTGATGTTGGCCTGCCGCCATTGGCCTAACGTAGGACCAACATAATTTTTTTACGTTGATCCAATGTAGGGCCTACGTCATTTTTTAACCTTTAATTAAACTTATGTTGGGCCAGAGTCTTTTTTTTTTAATGTTAAGCCGCCATTAGGCCAATATTTGTTGATGTCAGTTTGTTCTTTCTTTTTTTTTTTTTTTTTTTTTTTTTTTTTTTGACCAGTGAGCTGAATTCAATGCATGAACTGACGTCATTTTGTCAAATTTGATTTAAATCTATCGAAAAGATCCTAGACCACCCGTAATATGACATATGTGTAAATGTTAATTAATTTAGTCACTGCATGAACACTTATTATTCATCTATTACCCAAAGGAGTTTTGGGTGACAATATCCTTAACCATGCCAACATCGGGGTATATCTGGATCAACTCAGTCACATCTATTTTCTATTCCAAACTAACACAAAATATCAATTTTGCTGTGTGACAAGTATCAGATGAATTTTGAAGTGGTAAACTAACGGAAACAAGCTTAAAGATTTTTTTTTTTTGATAAAAAAAAAAACAATAATTTAAATTGATACATACAGAGCTAATGAAACTGTTCTCTTAAAGATGTTATGTACTAGCTAGTAAATTAGTTATTGTGTTCATTCTGCTTGATTTCCGTTGATTCCAGAAAATACTTTTGAATCCGCTTTATGATCCTTTATTTGTTGAGAATGACTGTTTCTTTTTTGTAATTGCAACTGACTTGTAAAGCGCAGCTCAGCTACACCTGGATCTAGGGGATTTCCAACTTAATTAATTAATTAATTAATCAATAATAAATCTGTCAAGGCCCCTTTAAGACCTTTGTAATCAGTCAGAGACGCTTAACCCAAGAAGTTACAACTCCTTGCTAAACCAGACAACCAAGAAGAAGAGTCAGGATTATTCAATTTATTGATGCTGCACAAAACGGATGAAAACATCTGCTCAGAGTTAAATAATTATGTCAAAGTCCACTCAGGCTTTAACTTTTCAGTGCATTTTATCATGATTCCCAAACTCATCACAATCAGGATTTTCTCTGTTATTATCACTTCTAACTGATGTATGCAAACGATGTAACATTTTTGTTAAGCGTACGCAGTAAAAATTGACCTCGACGGGCCGCGGGGACAACAAGCGTGTGCGAGAGGCGGGGGGGGGGGGGGGGGGGGGGGGGGGGGGGGGGGGGGGGGGGGGGGGGGGGGCGTTGAAATAAATTACAGTTTTAATGAGCACACGAACGAAACGGGGTGCCTCGATATGAAACCAGACAACTTTTGTGTTTTTAATCTCCAAATACTTAAAAAAATCAATAAAGCTAATAAATAGGCCGTCTACAAGAATCTATTATATCGTATATTTTATATTAATTATTATTAAATATCACAATTATAAACGAGTCGCCTTTTGGTGTACGCCCGGCTATGACCTCTATTAAAAAATATCCATTTTTACGAGATTACAAATTGTATCGGGGTCCGCCATATAGATAAACGTCCCAATAAAATATTCGCCCCGATAGATACGTCTCTATACATACACGTCTCAATAGATTTACGTCTCGTTAAATTTACGTTCCGATAGATCCACCAACAGATTCCTATAAACCCACGTATCTTTAGATCCAGGTACCGCTAGATCCATCTATCTGACATCGTAATCGGCTAAAAGGCCCATATCAACTTGCGTTGTGAAATTTAGAAAACATTTTTATGTTCTTTTTTGTTTTTTTTTTTTTGTTTAGAACACATTTACATGTAAATTCAGAACACTTTTTACGTGTTCGAATGATACATTTTGAGAACGCTTTAAACAGTGTTCTGACGCTAGAACAGTAATTAAGCGTTGTGAAATATAGAACACACTTTTGTTCTTTTTATGTTCTTTCACTGGGTATTGTGTGAAAACGATCTAGTAGAATAATATATTGCTGACTGCGTGCTGTCGTTTTAAAGAAGTGCATTTTATGTACTGAGTAGTATACCAACCATTTCGAGCAATAGTGTACCTGTAATGGATCTATCGGTATTTGGATCTAAAAATAAGTGGATCTATAGGTATGCGGATTTAAAGGACGTGGGTTTATGAGGACGTCATATCTATAGGAACGCAAATATATAGGACAGCAGAAAAAAAATCGGATCTATCGGTATTTAAATCTAAAAAGACGTTTTTTCCGTTTTTCCTTCATGTATCTATCGGTAACGGGAGTATAGGGACGTGTAATATTTTGGGACTAAATTTTATCCGTACGTACCCCCATTGCCTCGCTTTCAAAAGTTAAAACAGGCGCTCCAAAATCGTAAGACGAAGTAAAAAAAATTTATATTGACCGAGTTCGCCCCCCAATAAGAATATCCTTACAGCATTATCTGCAATTAACCTTCTTACGATTTTTAATGTATTTTGCAATATAATTTTCAATCTGCCCGATGAAGAATTTTATTAATCAAGAGTGGGGGAGGGGTGGAAAATCCCCTTGAGGCCACATATAACACTATAAATGCGAAGGGAATCCCCCTTACAATGACGGCAAAATGAATGTTAATCAGGAAAGTCCAATGGATTTGCTTTTCAAAACATAAAATCAACAAAATATTTCTAATATGATTTCTCAAAACAACACCAGAAAGCAAATTAAATCAAATAAACCAGACGGTAAACACCGGCAGGCTTTGTCGATTTCACCATTTGTTTATTTCAAGAAGTTATAACTTCTTGTTTATTTCAAACAGCGTACATTTCGCGCATGCGCAGTAGTTTGAGACCTGTGCTGTTTTAATTGGCGCTTCGCGAAATAGAACAACTAACGCCACCTAGGGACGTCTGCGCTCGCTATGACCTGGACCAAGGAAAATCCCCGCGATATATATATATATATATGAGCAATGGGGAATTTCAAGGGTGTGCCAGAACACTTCGACCGTCCGTGAGAGATGTTCAAGGCGCAGTACTGTACGTACAGTATTTATTGGCCTTACACAAGATTCCCCCCTCCCATAGGTGAAGAGCAGATTCTAAACGAGACCTTAAGTAGAGGCACGCCAGGATATTACTCGTAACAGGTAAGCAAAGTCGATGTGAAATAACACAAACCTCTTATTTTTTACATATACATTTTAAAAGTATAAACAGTATATGAAAGATTTATTTCTTCACATTTTGGTATTAAAGGAAAAGTGAGAATACATATACCTGCATGATAAGAATCATAATGGGCGGAAATTAAACGCCGGTGTGGCGTGATAGACCCCTGCCTTGACGAAACCGTTCTGCACATGCGCATTGAGGGTAGATTGAAAGAAGTAACTTCCGGTATGACGATGTCGTCCTTAGTATAGCCGCTATGTTTGCACTGAACTATGAACTTTAAATTCATAATTCAGTGGTTTTCGTCATGAGAGAGTATGAATTTGATAATTGTACCACCAGCGTTAGCGCTGGCGGTACACATGGTTTCGGTCCCGTCCGGATCGTTCCGCCGGCTCCGCCGGACGGCTACCGTTACCGCTTCTCCTCCTAGACGGTAAGGGCCCCCGTACCCATCTCATGGATTTAGGTCACCTATAATCTCAACTCGTTCCACGTAAAATTTGGGCTTTGTCGGTATTGGGGTCTGGGTGTGGCACTCATTACAATACACCCTTGTCTAAAAATGGCAAAATTAAATGCTAATTATCTACCCTACGGAAGGAGTTATGGGAAAAATTTCTATAGACGGCTTTCCAAAAGTCATATGTGTAGATTTCAAATATACCCTTGGATTTGACCTTTGACCTTTACTTCAAGGTCAAATGGGCCAAAATTTTCAAAAAAATGAAATTTTTTACGAAAAAAATTTTTTTTGCCCTGTTATTCAGACACTACACAGACTTAACCAATAATATTATTGGAAAGTGTTACCCTTCAGGTCATCTTTCATCTCCATGAATTTGGGGTCAATCGGTGCATTTTCACGGGAGTAGCGGCCATAAGATACCGAAACTGAAAACTGTCTCTAATTCGGGAACCGTTAATGCTAGAGACCCATTCTTTTTTGCATTTTGTAGAGCATGTTAAGCCCAACACTGGAGGTGGCCTCGGTTTTTTTGTATTCCATACGGTTTTTGAGTTACGCTGTATCAAAAAGTACATATTGGTGGTAAAAGCAAAATGTGCAGTACGGTAATGGATAATAAATTTTGAACTCTGGAAAAATAAAACATAAGGCTTGGCAAAGCAGACAACTTGTGTTCAAAAATGACATTATTTCATCAAATTTGAACTTTTGAAACTTCAGAGCACCTCCTATTTCAAGAATTTTGACCAAAATGACATTTTCTTTATTTTAATTAATTTTTTCTGTACAAAATTTAAGGCACATTATGGTAACTCCAAAATTATAACATTTAGTCCCTTATATCTCCAAAACTGGCAGTGATAGGTCCATAGTTACTATTGAACTTGAATAGGAAGTCATATACTGGCTATCTTACTGTGACCTTGAAATTGACCTTTGACCTACTTTTCACCATGAACTGAACTTTGCAAATTTTGCTTCCCTTTTATCTCCAAAACTGGCAGAGATAGGTCCATAGTTACTATTGAACGTATAGGAAGTCATATACTGGCAATCTAAATGTGATCTTAAAATTGACCTTTGACCTACTTTTCACCATGAACTGAATTTTGCAAATTTTGCTTTTCTTTTAGCTCCAAAACTGGCTGAGATAGGTCCATAGTTACTCTTGAACTTGAATAGAAAGTCATATACTGGCAATCTAAATGTGACCTAGAAATTGACCTTTGACCTACTTTTCACCATGAATTGAACTTTGCAAATTTTGCTTTCCTTTTATCTCCAAAACTGGCTGAGATAGGTCCGTAGTTACTATTGAACTTGAATAGGAAGTCATATACTGGCAATCTATATGTGACCTTAAAATTGACCTTTGACCTACTTTTCACCATGAATTGAACTTTGCAAATTTTGCTTTCCTTTTATCTCCAAAACTGGCAGAGATAGGTCCATAGTTACTATTGAACTTGAATAGGAAGTCATATACTGGCAATCTAAATGTGATCTTAAAATTGACCTTTGACCTACTTTTCACCATGAACTGAACTTTGCAAATTTTTCTTCCCTTTTATCTCCAAAACTGGCAGAGATAGGTCCATAGTTACTATTGAACTTGAATAGGAAGTCATATACTGGCAATCTAAATGTGACCTTAAAATTGACCTTTGACCTTCTTTACACCATGAACTGAATTTTGCAAATTTTGCTTTTCTTTTATCTCCAAAACTGGCTGAGATAGGTCCGTAGTTACTATTGAACTTGAATAGAAAGTCATATACTGGCAATCTAAATGTGACCTTAAAATTGACCTTTGACCTACTTTTCACCATAAACTGAACTTTGCAAATTTTGCTTCCCTTTTATCTCCAAAACTGGCAGAGATAGGTCCATAGTTACTATTGAACTTGAATAGGATGTCATATACTGGCAATCTAAATGTGACCTTAAAATTGACCTTTGACCTACTTTTCACCATGAACTGAACTTTGCAAATTTTGCTTTCCTTTTGTCTCCAAAACTGGCAGAGATAGGTCCATAGTTACTCTTGAACTTGAATAGGAAGTCATATACTGGCAATTTACTGTGACCTTGAAATTGACCCTTGACCTATCTTACGAAGAACTTAAATTTGATTGTACCATATATATATTTTTTTGCAAAAGTTTAAAAATTCTTGTTGATTGCATTTTTACAGCTTGTCAAGCACAAAACTGGTGGCTGTGTCCCTTATTTTGTGTATGTGGGGGTCTATACGAATGCGCTTGCTCCAGCTGGTGGTACAATATTCGGAGGCGGTATCGCCTCTCTGATCCTCTAGTTTTATTACTACAGTATAAGGGGGAATGTTGGAAGTGAGCTTTTGATCGTGACTGAACTGTTTTGCTCCGTGTGAAAAACGTGGTAGATCTAAGACTCGTAGTATAAATGTTTTCACTCTGCAATGTTCTTTCAATTCAGAGTTCAGTCATTTTCATTAAAAAGAAACTGTGTGTTTGATAATACTACAACTTTCTCTACGGGGAAATGTTGGAATTGCATGTGCAGCTACGTACTGTAAGTCAACAGACTGCTACCCCCGCGTGAATAATCCGTCAGAACGGTTTATTCACGCGGACGGTTTCTTCACGTGACACCGGAATGAAAGTATGGGGAAATCCCTTTTTCAGTGAAAGAATGAGTTATATCTTCTGAATACTGCGTTATATCTTCTAAATACTGCTTAGAAGAAAGCAAGGAGAGTGCTTTATGAAATTAAGAACCACTTATCCAGCAGTGTCCCTGAATTGCGCAAGACAGCGCAATGCACTGGGAAAAAAAAAAAAAACGCCCATGCAGTTGCCAGGAAACAGTCATTGTCAACAAAACAGGGTGTTATAAAAGCAAAATATTTATTATTATTAGGTAATTAATATTGTTGATGTAACTTATTAGGTAATTAAAATTGTTGATGTAACTGAACAAATCGGCAAGACTTGTATATCATCGGGTTGGCAGCCATGTTGGCATGTGGGCTTGGGGTCCGCCATATAGATAAACGTCCCAATATAATATTCATCTTGATAGATACGTCTCTATACATATAAGTCTCAATAGATTTACGTCTCATTAAATTTACGTTCCGATAGATCCACCAACCGATTCCTATAAACCCACATTTCTTTAGATCCAGGTACAGCTAGATCCATCTATCTGACATTGTAATCGGCTAAAAGGCCAATATTCAACTTGAGATACAGGTTTGAGGCTTTCGAGTGATAGTCTGGCTGCGAATACTGATCCACTTAGAGATGTGACTTAATTACAACCTGATATTTATTAATTATTCATTTATTTATGTATTTATATACTCTATTTATTAGGTGTTCAAACAAGACAATACATGTACATTCGCGTCTACACGTCTACCACACTCTAAAGTTCGGGAACGCGACGTAAATTGAAACAGAACACATTTTAAGTGTGCAAATGTTACATTTTGAGAACGCTTTCAACAGTGTTCTGGTGCTAGAACACTGAGTGTTGTGAAATATAGAACACATTTTTATGTTCTTTTTATGTTCTTTCACTGAGTATTGTGTGAAAACGATCTAGTAGAATAATAAATTGCTGAAAGGATTAATATGTGTACTGTCATTTTAAAGAAGTGCATTTTATGTACTGAGTAGTATACCAACCATTTTGAGCAAAAGCATACCTGTAATGGATCTATCGGTATTTGGATCTCAAAATACGTGGATCTATAGGTATGCGAATTTAAAGGGCGTGGGTTTGTGAGGACGTCTTATATTTAGGAACGCAGATATATAGGACAGCAGTAAAAAAACGGATCTATCAGTATTTAAATCTAAAAAGATGTTTTTTCAGTTTTTCCTTTATGTACCTATCGGTAACGGGAGTATAGGGACGTGTAATATTTTGGGACTAAATTTTATCCGAACGTACCCGGCTCTTCTTGGCATCAACAGTGTTAATTACCTTGTAATATATTTCGCTTTTATGATAGATCTATAGTTGAGAGAGATACAATGTCATACAGACTGAGGACAGTGTAGATGAGTCTATGATTCTGAAGAACTAGTAAACACTGTGGACAAGGGTAGCTTTTTTCCAGAGGGAATGTCTCATCTTCTCGATAACGAGTCAGTGCAGTGACACATAGAAAAGTTAATACAACTGAAACCACCTATTAAAATGCTGTTCTTTTATCCATTTGTGCACAATATAAGACTGCGATAGTTTCTTATAAAACATCAGCTGTCAATTCACCATTTTTCATTTAAAATATTAAAAATAAAAGTATTTGTAATAAAAATATTGGAAGAAGAGTTGACATAAATGTGAGTCAAAACCACATGATTGAGGTTCGATTTTGCAAACCTTGATTAAAATCTGGTTTGCTTGTCAAAACTGCAAGGTAACTATCAAGTCAACATAGCATACTGTACGTCCAGTGCATTTGATTTAATAAAAAACCAAATACAACAAACAAACACTTACAAAGAATCATAAATGCAAAAATCCTTTAAAATGTGTGAAAATTGTGCAATGACACCAAACTTGTCTTATTTTTATTTGCCACCATATCTTACAAATTTTGACAAATTAATCACTCAAAAGTACTGCAGAAGTAATAGACTGTTTTTCAGTTAAGCATATCAATCTCACAATTTTCATAAAACCTTGTTAATTTCAAAAAATTTCATTTATTGTTTTAAGATGGTGACTTCATGTGTTTAGGTCAGTTATTTGTGATGGGACATTGCTCATCTCAAATAAATCATGTGGCCTTAACACACATGAAAAATCCAAATTCTAAAAATCCAAAAATCCATTGGCGGTATCTTGTGATCACGGTCTGTGCCCTGAATACCCCGCGGTGTAATTAAGCAAGTTACTTCCAAAGGTGCCTTAGAATTCCAGTACCTTTGTTATCTGATTATCAGCTCTCCCTTGATGAACACCAATGACATTGCTGGAAATCATCAACCATAAGCTATTCTGCTTATACTTCATGGTTTGATGTTGCAAGTTATGCATCTGGAGTGTGCCCCCCCTCCCTCCAGTGCTCACAGTCATAGATGGTTTCCATTACCTTGATATGTTCTTGAGATGTGTCTGTACATATTGCCATCACCTGCGTCTGTAGTCGCCGTCGTCGCCGGCGCCATGCACTTTCCTTGTAAACACGATAATTGGAAGGCAGTTTTACTTTTTTGCTTTATATTTACAGAGCTGATGAATATTCATAAAACGCAGGTCAAGTTCGAAAATCAGCATGATCGGGCCATTATTGTAGAAGTTAAGCTGTTTTTTCACTTTTCAGCATATATGCAACACTGTAAACATATTTCAAGGAAAACCGATAGCCCTGTTGTCATGAAACTCACAGGAGTAATCGAGCTTACTAAAACGCAGGTCAAGTTCGAAAATCGGCATGATCGGGCCACTATTTTAGTAGTTATACTTTCTTTTCACTTTTCAGCATATATGCAACACTGTAAACACAATATAAGAAAAACAAATAGGCCAGTTGTCATTAAATTCACAGGAGTGGTCAATCCTGCTAAAATGCAGGTTGAGTTAAAAAATTTGGGCCATTATTTTAGAAGTTATGCTGTTTTTTCACATTTCCTCAGATTCAATTCTTAGGCATGTTAACAGTTTCATTATTTAATTAATAAGACACGTAAAAGTGTTTGTTTGACATTTCCTGCATCTTTACAACATTGTTAGTTGATTCTGTGAAAATGATGGTAAACTTGTTATCGTGTATTGTGTAATAAAGTTTCAAAAATGGAAATAAACTCATCATTGCAGTTTGTCAGATTCAATCATTCACTATGTTCAGGATCTCAGAATGGAAGAAATTGGACATTTAACACTGCTCTATTGATATTTTTCCCATCTCATCAATTTTCTTAGTTGATCACATAAAAATGGCAGTAAACTGTTAATTTTGTTTTGTGTTAAAAATTGTTAAAAATGAAAAAAAAAAAACATTTCAGAACAGTGCTGTCTTGTTTACATTTTGGCATTTTCAAGTTGTGACTTTGAAGTTCCATGGGCCTGAAGACCTTTGCTAGTCACATTTTCTGAATATCCATGATACTAATATTTTATTATTAAAAATTGATGGTCATTATGCTGTTAACCATTATGTAATATTGCGTCAGAATAGAAGAAAACACAATTTTGGGTGCTGCTGCTATGATGACCATTATGGGAAAACCATGTTACTTATGATTGCCAAACTTTCAAAAAAGAAATACAGGACTAAAATGCAGCCTGAGTTGGAGGAACAGTCTAATTGGCTTCTTTTTCTGGAAGTTATACATTTTCAAAGTGTGAACTTGAACTCCCATGGGCCTGAAGCCTTATGCTTGTTACACAAATTACTTACATTGGTATTACCTGTTGAGCATAATTAAAATTTGATGTTGAATTTGCAGTTTAACATAATGTACTTTTGCATCAGAATTTACAGTAGCCTATTTTGTGCATAGTTATTTCCTGCTTTTTGTCTGTACATTTGACAGCTTTGCTGCCTTGTTTGATAAATACATCAAAATTTGCATCAATGTGACACATTTAGAAACAAAGCAACTGTGATGATTTAGAATACGTTGTTTCATAGATGAAGTACAATATAACATATAGTAGCAATGTTAAGACTGATTTATCCATTCTTGCACTAATTTGTTAGGCCTCATTGGAGGTTAAAATATGGCCGACCCACTTGAATACTTCCCCATGGGATATCTATTCAGTGTCTATTAGCAGATTAGATGGCAAGCTTTGTAGTGGGTTGCCATATTTGACCCTCAGACTTGTTGGTCTCCTATTCTGAATGGAGCCTTAGACTGCATTCACATCGAGTTGAGCCATGGATCTACAAAGTCACGAACTAAATATGGTGGACGCACATGAAAGAAAACCGCCTATTCTTTTTATAGTCTTTCCGCCTCTCTCACGCCTCCCCACGCATCGTCCCTGTGGGGGTACAGTCATTAAATTTCGACTCCATTGGGACGACCCATGGGGAGGCGTGTGAGCGGCGGGGAGACTTAAAAGATAAGGCGGTTTTCCTTTCATGTACATCCGCCATATTTAGATTGTGACTTTGTAGATCCATGGCTCAACTCAATGTGAATGCGGTCTTAGACTCTCTTATTGCCACATGTATATAACTTCAGTTGCACATTACAGCTCATGCTGTTATATTTTACAAGTTTCTTTTGCCTCGCTTTCCAGATCTTATGTGGAAGCTTGACATGTGTTTAGGAGACAAGAAAACAAGTTTTATGTAGATTCTTTCTAACTCCCTCTCCAGTGATCAGAAAAAGACATTTATTTGTTAATTATTAAATATCTTTTTCTGACCGCTAAAGGTAAGTTTGAATAATGTTAAATTGTAATCCTATGAATTTTGACCATTTAGCAGTCTGAATTGAATTGATAATATATTTTCAGTTCTTTGACAAAGGTTTTGATTGTCAGTCTGATTTAATAATGTTAAATTCACTATTTATTTGTAATTGTATGTTTAGGTGCCTGATAATGGGCCATTCCGTGGTGTGTGTGTCCTGGGCATAAAATTTTCAAATGTACAAAAAGCAGTCAAAAGTTGCATTTTCTGAAAGAAGAGACTTCAGGGGATAAGAATTTGTAAAAGATTTATCTGTATTTTTTGAATACATGATTTTATAGTGCGTGAAACTTGAAAAATGTGAAAATTAGCATTACGGACAGAATTTTTATGTACAGACACAGATGTGTCTGTACATGTGGCCGTCACCTGCGTCTGTCGTCGCCGTTGGCGTGCACTTTTACCGTAAACACGATAAGTGGAAAACAGTTTTACCTCTTGGCTTGAAACTTACAGAACTGATGAATATTCATAATACGCAGGTCAAGTTCGAAAATCAGCATGATCGGGCCATTTATATAGAAGTTATGCAGTTTTTTTTCCATTTTTTCAGCATATGTGCAACACCGTAAACACGATCAGTGGAAAACCATTTTTCCTTTTGGCTTGAAACTTACAGAACTGATGAATATTCATAATACGCAGGGCAAGTTTGAAAATCAGCATGATCGGACCATTTTTAGGGAAGTTATGCTGTTTTTTTTCCATTTTTTCAGCATTTATGCAACACCGATAACATGATAAGTGGAAAACCATTTTTCCTTTTGGATTGAAACTTACAGATCTGATGAATATCTATAATACTCAGGTCAAGTTCAAAAATTGCATGATTGGGCCATTTTTGTGGAAGTTATGCTGTTTTTTTTTCACCTTTTTCAGCATGTATACAACACCTATAACACATTTTAAGGAAAATTGATTGGCCAATTGTCTTGAAATTCACAGGAGTGATCAGTGTTACTAAAATACAGATTAAGTTTTGAAAATAAGCTTGATCAGTTAAGTTTTGGTGAAGTTATGCCTTTTTTGTATATAAGTGTTTTTTCTTTAAACTTAATTCTCAGGCATGTAAGTCTCATTTTTTAACTAATTTAGATATGTTAAGTTGTTTTTTTTTACATTTTCTGCATCTTAACAATATTGTTAGTTGATTATATAAAAATAACGGTAAACCTGTTATTGTCTATTGTGTAATAAAGTGTCAAAAATGGAAATAAACTCATTTCTTAACAGTTTGTCAGATTCAATTATATCATTCACTATGTTCAGAATCTCTCAATGGAGCAAATTGGACATTTAAAATTGTTCTATTGATATTTTTCCTATGTCAACAATTTTCCTAGTTGATCATTTAAAAATGAAAATAAATTGATTATTTTGCTTAATGTAAAAAAGGTGTTGTAAATGGAAATAATCCCATTTTAGTAATAGCTATCTCTTGTTTACATTTTGGCATTTTGAAAGTGTGACTCTGAACTTCCATGGTCTAGAAGACCTTCCCATATCACATTTTCTGAATATCCATGATACTTTTATTTTTTTATTAAAAAAATTGATGGTCATTGTGCTGTTAAGCATTATGTAATGTTGCATCTAAATTGAAGACAACCCTATTTTGCGCACTGCCTCCATAGTTACCATTTAAAGAAAAGCATGTCACTTACTCTTCTGAAACTTACAGAAAAGTTGCATAGGGCTAAAATGTAGCTTCAGTTGGAAAACCCGTTTTATCAAATAACCTTTCTGGGAATTATTTAGTTTTTTGTGAGAATTAAATTTTTCACATAATGACATTTTCGGGATGTGACTTTGAACTTCTATTGCCTTGAAGACCTTTGCAAATTATATTTTTTGAATATCCATGATACTGTTACTTAATTATTATAAATTGATGGTCATTATGCTGTTAAGCATTATGTTATATTGCATGAAAGTTGAAAAAAAACCTATTTTGGACACTGCTCCCAGGATAGCGATTAAGGGTAAACCATGTTACTTATGATACTCAAACTTACAAAAAAGTTTTATAGGTCTGAAGTGCAGCTTGTGTTGGAAAATCAGAGTGATTGTTTTCTGTTTTGGAAGCAATGCAGTTCTTTAGAGTACTATGCGGTGCAATAAATGTATATGGATAAAGGTTAGTATGAAATTCTCCCTTGGGTGATCTCTAATTAAATTAAGGTCTATAAAGTAATTTGCTTAATCAATTTTCAATTGGGCATTAAATGAGATTACATAAAACACTCGTTGAGATTTCCCTGTAAAGTCCCATAGGTTTAGCTCTGTTAACTGTGTCACATAATTAGGAGTCAATGATAATTATGCAGGTAAATGTTGTTTTATATTGAAAATAAGTTTACAGAAGAAAATTTTGTGTAAGGCTTACATTAATGCTAAAGATGAATAACAGGGACTTATAACTCCCAAGGGCATGTAACAGTTCACTTTTATTGATACTACCTGTTGTGCAATATTTGCAACTTGACTTTGCAGTTAAAGGGATAATAACTGTTTGTTTTGGCAAAAAAAAATTTTTTTGTTTTTCTAAAAAGTATTTTTTTGTTATAATCTCTTAAGAGATTATTATAGAATATAGTCATCTATGGAGGTCATATGGTCTGATGACAAGTTCAGATATCAGAATAATAGCTATAACGCCCTTTTTGTAGTAAAACAAAATATATTATATTTCTGTGAGTTGTTGACACTGTTTAAACTCAAGTTGGATGATTCATATCAAGGTAATACAGCTAGACTGATTGGCAGCTTTAGTGGAATATTTTTGTAATTTTTCCTTTTTTAATTTTTCATTTTTCAAAGTGGTATTTTATAGATGTGACTTATCACTACCATTTACCAGGAGCCCCGTACTGTTACTTTGTAACATTTTCTGTATTTTTTTAACTTACAAGAATGATTCTTAGGATTGACGTACAGCCCAAATTAAAAAAACAGCTCTATCAAATTATATATATATATATATATATATATATATATATATATATATAATTGTTATCATTATTTTTTATCGAGTTTAAGCAATTTTTTTGTGAAATTTTCACTTATTCTCATTCTGGCTTATCAGCCTGAAGCCTTAGGGACCATTTCCAGACCCTATCACACTAACTGTGGGTCCATCTATCTCCAAGGGAATTATCGCTAAATTGCAATCAATGTAAGTGGCTTAGCTGTCCTACTGAAACTGGCATGCCAGAATCCTAAGCCGCTTAAGCTGAAAGCAATTTAGTGAGAAACCCCTGCGAGTTGGATTGATCCTTGTAGATTGATCTAGGTATGGGAACTCAGTCTAATGCTTGTTACACATTTTACTTTCATCCCAATCAACTGTTGCGCAGAATTAAAATTTGATGTTGGCTATGCAGTTAAGCATAATACATAAGTGCATCAGAATTAACAGTATCCTATTTTCTGCTTTTGTACTTTCTGTTTTTTGTCTGTACATTTGACAGCTTTGCTGCCTTGTTTATTTTTTGCATATAACACTCAGAATAAATTTTAATCAATATCTTTCAATTGAGACATAAATTACAGCAATTCCTTGAGGTAAACACATAAAAAAACAAGTGAAATCTTTAAAAAATAGTTAATTAATCATTAATCCAAAGTCATTTTTTCCGTCCGTAATGATTTGGGCTCTATTTTTTAAGTTTTTTTTTTAAAGACTACTTGGCAAAAAAAAATTTCCTTTCATATTTTCCTCATCCTAGTCCTATGTTTACCAAATATCCAAAATTAAATTTTTTAACATATTTGATAACAAATTAATTTTATAATAAAAAATCATTACCAAGGGAAAATAAGGATTACGGACAGAAAGGCATAGCTACCTGGCTATAACATTTCTACTGAGTGGTTTCATCTGGCATACTCAAGTAATTGATTTATGAATTTTAAAACTAAAGAAGAACTGTTTCCCTTATAAAGATTATTCACAAATGCAGGATTTAAAGTCAAAAAGTGCTTTTTCTTATCTGGCAAGACTTGTCAACATCTGGGCAAATAGTTTTATCAAAACAGATGTTTATTACGATTTAGGCATGTTTTCCTTACTAGTACTTCTAATTCAGGAGATACACTGTAAATCTGCATTTTTAATTGATATAGTGTTGTATATGCTGCTTAAAGGGATAATAACTCTACGTTTTGGCCAAAAAATGAATTTTCCTGGAGTAAACAACAATTTTCCCATACTTACCAATGGTGAATGAATCCATTTTTACATTCAAAGTTAGTCCCTGGTTTTTTTCTAAAAAGTTTGGTTTTTTGTTAAAATCTCTTAAGAGATTATAACAGAGTATAGCCATCAATGGAGGTCACGTGGTCTGAAGACAAGCTGAGATATCAGAATAAGAGCTATAACTCTTGTTTTTGTCGTAAAACAGAATATATTATATTTCTATGAGTTATTCACAATGTTTTTATTGTGAATGTAGACCTCATACGAAGAGATATTATCCCTTAGTTTAATTGTTGATTGCTTCTATATTACAATTCCACAGAGGGCAAAAAATGGCATCTTCAGCCACCCATGAGAGTCTGACAGGAAGTTCATCAGTGGCCAGTATAGGGTCAGCAGAACAACGGCCAAACTTTGTCCACCTTGATGAGCGTTATAAGTGCGCCAAGTGTAAAGATGCCCTGTTAAATCCAATGCAAACTTCATGTGGACATCGCATTTGTGAACTCTGCCTTGATTCACTGTTCGGAGAAAATCAGGTCGAGGTCATGTGTCCAGGTGGTGAAGAAGATTGTGACAAACTGAATAAAAATGATGTCAACTCTGTGAGTATTAATGTCCATTAGCTGTAGAAAAATGTCATTGGTAAAAAATGTCCTCATTGATGATAAACACAAAACTTCTTTTTGAGTTTGGGTTATCTTTACTAATCTGAAAATATAAACTTTTCTTTTCATTTTCATATGTTTATCTGAAAACCTGGTGATTTTCCAAAATATTCTAATGGTATTTTACCATGACTAATTAATGTGAAACTGAGAGCTATTGAACTTTTAGTATCATTTGCAGTCATTCTATTATTATTATGAACCATCATTTACTGGAAGTGCTGCCTGTTTTAAAATCTGTATAAATTTATGTCCCTGTCTTGATAAATACTTTTTTATATACTAGGTTTTCAAGGACAAGAGCGCTCACAGAGAAATGCAAAGACTTGAAGTTTACTGCTCAAATAAAAACTATGGATGCCCTAAAAAGATGAAATGGAAAGAGTTGGATGTAAGTACTAATTAGAAGGTCCACATTATTTTAAACAAAAATTTAATGTAATCTTTCAAATGGCTGAAAATTTAATGAGTTATTGAAGTAAAACTACACTGAATGGCTGACTGTATGTTTTTACACCTAAGTTACATATTTCATGTGTGTATTTTAGAAACATTCAGCAGATTGTGAATATACCCCTGAGTGTTGTGTATTTTGTGGCAACCCTATTCCACGTATACAAACAAACCATCACCAGACTGAAGAATGTTCACAGCGACCAGTAGCATGTCGGTATTGCCTACAACAGGTGCCCTTTTCAGAGTATGAGGTAAGATTAATGTAATATTGTAAAATCATTTTTGATTTTAGCAAAAAATAATAGTGACCTTAACTGGCCAAACATCAAACTATATATTATTGTGTTAATGTTCAATATCTTTAAAGCAGTTGTACTTTTTGGGATGGAAATGATAATTATTAATGCTATTTAAAAAAAATTTTAAGCGATTCTTTTAAATTTGTCCATTGCGACAAAAGCATTTGGAGTTTTTACATTAGATAATTTTGTATTACCACAGAGGTATTAAAACTGTACAGTTTTTTTACATATTGTTTTTACATACTTAATTGTTTTGACTTGGTTGCAGACACACATAGATGAAACATGTCTTGAAGTCCAAGTGGATTGTCCACACAAATGTGGTGCAACTGGAATTAAAAGAGGGGAGGTACAATATCTTTTTACTAGTAGCATTTGTTAGGTCTGCTATCTAATATTTCTTCAAAATTTCTTAGAATTATTTCTCTGAATGACAATCTATAACTTTCTTAATAGACAATCTTAAAAGTTTTACTCAAATCACGCATGTACTCACAGACTATGTTTAGTATTGATTTATGATTTGTACTAGTACTTTACATTTTATATTCTGATATATTTTTATTATACTCTCATTTTAGTATATTGTAAATTTGTGATGCTGTATTTATTTACTTATGGCTTTTGACAAAATATGTTAACTCTGTGTCTTGTGTTTATCAAGCTTGAAGAGCATTTTAGAATATGCCAAGCAAAGCCAGCAGAATGTCCATACAGAGTTTACGGATGTGAATTTCAGGTAAGAATATAAACAGTACATTTTCATAGGAGTAGAGTTGGATTAAAATATGTATATATCAGGGGGAATTATGAAAAATACATAATGAGGTAATGGTTATGTAATTAGAAAAAGATTGTCACTTAAAGTATCAAGGACCCTCCAGTATAAATGTGTCAAAATTAAGCAACATTCACATTATAGTTTGTTCCATCCTTCTATGATCTGTCAGGTTAAACTTGGCTCACAAAATGTATAGCAAATGTAATCCCACTGTCAAGTTATTTTGGAAAAAAGGGGGAAAGTAAATTTTGAAGTTTTTTATATGTGTTTATTCTTTATTGTTTTGCGGACACTTTTATAGATTTGGTGGTTGTATTTTTAGGGAACACAACCAGAGGTTAAGACACATGAAGATGAAGATAAAGTGAACCACATACATTTATTAGCTGTACAGTTAGGTAGACTAGCACTTGACAAGATGGAGGTCACACGAAAAACTGAGGTAAGGAATACGTAGTAACAGCTCCAAACAGTGTTTAAATTTGTTAATAAAGTTTGCATGTGCAAATTGGTTTAAAAGATGTTAAAAGGTCTTGGATAATAGTGGATGAATTCTTTAGGATAAAAAGATGTATTGAACATTCTTCTGATTGATGGCAATTTTTGCAGTTTCATAGTACATATATAGATTAACTATCCTTACTGATGATAGACTTGGTTTTCATTTAAAATCTGATGATTATTGTTGTCTACAGTGATCAGATTGTAATTATTATAACATTATTCCCTGTCTCAATGTAGGAATGCCTAAATCAGTTAGATGCTTTAAAGAACCAGGTCCAAAGTTTCGAAGCAGACAACGAGCAACATAAGCAGACTGCAGAAAACTTTGAAAAGAAAATGAAAAGCTTACAGGTAGGTCTTGTGGCATGGTTTATTTAACCTACTTTCATGAATTCCGATCTGATGCATGCTATCTTTGTTAAATATATTTTGTGCTAAGCAGCTCTGACCTTAAATGGACCCTCCATGTGATAATGAAAGTTTACAAATTTTAAAGTTAAACAAGTATAAACCTGTTTGAATTGAAATTGAAAAATAAATGTTTACTTTCAAAAATGATATAGAAACTTAAGTCTGTGTGTGGTTTGATGACAATACTTGTTTTAGCCAATGCAGACAAAGTAAATTGTAGTATGAATATTCAATGAGGAGAAGTGCACGTCATCATCGTGAACCAAAAACATCCCCACCTTCCTTTATTCTTATTTTTACTGTTGTCAGTTTACTATTTCCAACTAGTTGCAAGGCTTAATTCACACAGTTCTCTTACATTTCCTTGTTCATTCTTCTGAAACTGCCACCTTTGCCTTTGAGAGTTTCTTTTGATTAAGTAGAACATGTTGCTTGAATATTTAAAGATGATGTCATATAAACTGGCATGGTCTCAAAGTCATAATAACTCTTCGTTTTGGCCAAAAATTGGATTTTCCTGGAGTAAACGGCAATTTTCCCGTACTTACCAATGGTCAACTACCCCATTCCTGCATTCAAAGTTAGTCCAGGGTTTTTTTCCTAAACGTTTGGTTTTTTGTTTAAATCTCTTAAGAGATTTTAACTGACAGAGCCCTCTCTGACATTGCATAGTCACGCTATATCGAGCGATAGTTTCTGGTGACCTACTTAAAACCACTATATAACAATAATATAAGATTTATAAGATATATTTGTCTTATTGCTCAAAATGCATTAATATCTACAATGTGTGCAATTCTGGGCTTTTCGTTATCCAACACACTATACAAAAACTCGCAACTTATATCTGAGGATTGCATCAACGCGTTTCCCGCCATGTTATTTTGGTCTCGAATGAATGCGAGAATCCGCGTGACACCTCAACGTCATAAACAAGGGATGCCTTGACGACTGTGAAGAAAGGCATCGAAAGCCCTATTGACAAGCACAGATTTTAGTTTTACTACAATGACAGTCGTTTTAGTGGTAAAATGCAATAGAATATATTTCCATGTGTTGTTTACAATGTATTTCTTGCGGAATTTTGAATCTCAAAGGAAGAGTTATTATTGCTTTAAGGAAACCTGCTAAATGTGTCACATTCCCTTTTATGGAAGCAAGGAGTCTGGATGATGAAAGGAGCAATATGAAATCAACGTGTAATCGACATGGTTAAATTAAATCAAGGTGAAAGTCACAGTGAGAAGTTCCTCATTGATATGGAGATTTGAAAATGTGGTAGCTGGTATTCATCAAGTCTGTTGTGTGTCAGACTACAAACAAAATTTGAAGAGAAACATTCAGGTTATTTATGTTTTGAAATGTGGCTATATTCTTTTTGGAAAGCCTGTGCAAAAAGGTACATTTATGCCTTTAAAAGCTCACAAACATCTTGGATCTTTTAAAAAAGATACTGAAACAAATGCCCCTACTCACAGAGGCATTTAACATTTGAAATAATGACATACTTGTTCAACACACACCTTGTTCAAACATAAGTATTTTACATGGAATGGGATAACAAGGAAAAGGTATAGCCATCCATGCACTTAATTTAATTGATCCCTTTTAAATAGCTTATTTGGATTGTTATTTTGGTATTTGCAAATGCACATGATATAGTATGTGGAGTACTTAGTACCAGGACTATGATTTTTCTTTAGAAAATGATGGCCAGTCATGGCGAAAAAGTCTATAAACTGGAAGACAAGGTCGAGGGAGTTGCAGAGAAAAAAGTTGTCGAAGACCATGGAAGACAAATAACTGCTATGAAAGAAACACAGAAGAATCACGAAGATAGGATCGTCAGAATCGAGCGTGGAGGTGGAGGAGGTACCGGTGGGAACGTGGGTGTCAGTGGTAAGGAAATGTTACAGTGGGGACAATGCCTCGTGAAAGGGAACAACAAAATTTTGATACTTTTATGCCCTGGAGTTAGATGGAGAAACTTGATTTAAAGATACTAATATGCATATTTTGTAAAGGGAGAGATTGCTTTTTACATTCACTGACAGTCTGTGAGAATGAAAGATGGATGGTTTTTCAGTTGGGAACCACAGTTGAAAGACTCAGTAGCTTTAGGGTGGTCATTAAGATTACATTAAATACTGCTTTTGGGTCTGTACTATTATTGTACCACCAGCGTTAGCGCTGGCGGTACACATGGTTTCGGTCCCGTCCGGATCGTTCCGCCGGCTCCGTTGGCTCCGCCGGCTCCGCCGGATGGCTACTGTTACCGCTTCTCCTCCTAGACGGTAAGGGCCCCCGTACCCATCTCATGGATTTAGGTCACCTATAATCTCAACTCGTTCCACGTAAAATTTGGGCTTTGTCGGTATTGGGGTCTGGGTGTGGCACTCATTGCAATGCACCCTTGTCTAAAAATGGCAAAATTAAATGCTAATTATCTACCCTACGGAAGGAGTTATGGGAAAAATTTCTATAGACGGCTTTCCAAAAGTCATATGTGTAGATTTCAAATATACCCTTGGATTTGACCTTTGACCTTTACTTCAAGGTCAAATGGGCCAAAATTTTCAAAAAAATGAAATTTTTTACGAAAAAAAATTTTTTTGCCCTGTTATTCAGACACCACACAGACTTAACCAATAATATTATTGGAAAGTGTTACCCTTCAGGTCATCTTTCATCTCCATGAATTTGGGGTCAATCGGTGCATTTTCACGGGAGTAGCGGCCATAAGATACCGAAACTGAAAACTGTCTCTAATTCGGGAACCGTTAATGCTAGAGACCCATTCTTTTTTGCATTTTGTAGAGCATGTAAAGCCCAACACTGGAGGTGGTCTCGGTTTTTTTGTATTCCATACGGTTTTCGAGTTACGCTGTATCAAAAAGTACATATTGGTGGTGAAAGCAAAATGTGCAGTACGGTAATGGATAATAAATTTTGAACTCTGGAAAAATAAAACATAAGGCTTGGCAAAGCAGACAACTTGTGTTCAAAAATGACATTATTTCATCAAATTTGAACTTCTGAAACTTCAGAGCACCTCCTATTTCAAGAATTTTGACCAAAATGACATTTTCTTTATTTTAATTAATTTTTTCTGTACGAAATTTAAGGCACATTATGGTAACTCCAAAATTATAACATTTAGTCCCTTATATCTCCAAAACTGGCAGAGATAGGTCCATAGTTACTATTGAAGTTGAATAGGAAGTCATATACTGGCAATCTTACTATGACCTTGAAATTGACCTTTGACCTACTTTTCACCATGAACTGAACTTTGCAAATTTTTCTTCCCTTTTATCTCCAAAACTGGCAGAGATAGGTCCATAGTTACTATTGAACTTGAATAGGAAGTCATATACTGGCAATCTAAATGTGACCTTAAAATTGACCTTTGACCTACTTTACACCATGAACTGAATTTTGCAAATTTTGCTTTCCTTTTATCTCCAAAACTGGCAGAGATAGGTCCGTAGTTACTATTGAACTTGAATAGGAAGTCATATACTGGCAATCTATATGTGACATTAAAATTGACCTTTGACCTACTTTTCACCATGAACTGAATTTTGCAAATTTTGCTTTCCTTTTATCTCAAAAACTAGCTGAGATAGGTCCATAGTTACTATTGAACTTGAATAGGAAGTCATATACTGGCAATCTAAATGTGACCTTAAAATTGACCTTTGACTTACTTTTCACCATAAACTGAACTTTGCAAAATTTGCTTCCCTTTTATCTCCAAAACTGGCTGAGATAGGTCCATAGTTACTATTGAACTTGAATAGGAAGTCTTATACTGGCAATCTAAATGTGACATTAAAATTGACCTTTGACCTACTTTTCTCCATGAACTGAACTTTGCAAATTTTTCTTCCCTTTTATCTCCAAAACTGGCAGAGATAGGTCCATAGTTACTATTGAAGTTGAATAGGAAGTCATATACTGGCAATCTAAATGTGACCTTAAAATTGACCTTTGACCTACTTTACACCATGAACTGAATTTTGCAAATTTTGCTTTCCTTTTATCTCCAAAACTGGCTGAGATAGGTCCGTAGTTACTATTGAACTTGAATAGGAAGTCATATACTGGCAATCTAAATGTGACCTTAAAATTGACCTTTGACCTACTTTTCACCATAAACTGAACTTTGCAAATTTTGCTTCCCTTTTATCTCAAAAACTGGCAGAGATAAGTCCATAGTTACTATTGAACTTGAATAGGAAGTCGTATACTGGCAATCTAAATGTGACCTTGAAATTGACCTTTGACCTACTTTTCACCATGAACTGAACTTTGCAAAATTTGCTTCCCTTTTATCTCCAAAACTGGCAGAGATAGGTCCATAGTTACTATTGAAGTTGAATAGGAAGTCATATACTGGCAATCTAAATGTGACCTTAAAATTGACCTTTGACCTACTTTACACCATGAACTGAATTTTGCAAATTTTGCTTTCCTTTTATCTCCAAAACTGGCTGAGATAGGTCCGTAGTTACTATTGAACTTGAATAGGAAGTCATATACTGGCAATCTAAATGTGACCTTAAAATTGACCTTTGACCTACTTTTCACCATAAACTGAAATTTGCAAATTTTGCTTCCCTTTTATCTCAAAAACTGGCAGAGATAGGTCCATAGTTACTATTGAACTTGAATAGGAAGTCATATACTGGCAATCTAAATGTGACCTTAAAATTGACCTTTGACCTACTTTTCACCATGAACTGAACTTTGCAAACTTTTCTTCCCTTTTATCTCCAAAACTGGCAGAGATAGGTCCATAGTTACTATTGAACTTGAAAAGGAAGTCATATACTGGCAATCTAAATGTGACCTTAAAATTGACCTTTGACCTACTTTTCACCATAAAATGAATTTTGCAAATTTTGCTTCCCTTTTATCTCCAAAACTGGCAGAGATAGGTTCATAGTTACTATTGAACTTGAATAGGAAGTCATATACTGGCAATCTAAATGTGACCTTGACATTGACCTTTGACCTACTTTTCACCATGAACTGAACTTTGCAAATTTTGCTTCCCTTTTATCTCCAAAACTGGCAGAGATAGGTCCATAGTTACTATTGAACTTGAATAGGAAGTCATATACTGGCAATCTAAATGTGACCTTGACATTGACCTTTGACCTACTTTTCACCATGAACTGAATTTTGCAAATTTTGCTTCCCTTTTATCTCCAAAACTGGCTGAGATAGGTCCATAGTTACTATTGAAGTTGAATAGGAAGTCCTATATTGGCAATCTAAGTGTGACCTTGAAATTGACCTTTGACCTACTTTTTATCATGAACTGAACTCTGCTAATTTCTTTCTCTTTTAACTTCAAACTTGACAGAGATAGGTCCATAGTTACTCTTGAACTTGAATAGGAAGTCATATACTGGCAATTTACTGTGACCTTGAAATTGACCCTTGACCTACCTTACGAAGAACTTAAATTTGATTGTGCCATATATATTTTTTGCAATAGTTTAAAAATTCTTGTTGATTGCATTTTTACAGCTTGTCAAGCACAAAACTGGTGGCTGTGTCCCTTATTTTGTGTATGTTGGGGTCTATACGAATGCGCTTGCTCCAGCTGGTGGTACAATATTCGGAGGCGGTATCGCCTCTCTGATCCTCTAGTTGGATATTAAATGATATAAATTTGACATGTACGTAATGCATTTCAATCAGTCATGAAAATTTTTTTTTCTAAAAAGGATAATTTAAAATGCCTATTTACCTATATTATACATGTATGATGTCATAATTTCAGAGGCCTTAATGAATCAATTAACTGCTCATGACCGCCAAGTAGGTATCCATGATGTGAGATTGGCAGAGATTGATCTTCGCTTTCAAGTTCTAGAGACTGCTTCCTACGATGGCATCCTCATCTGGAAAATCAGAGATTACACAAGGAGGAAGCATGAGGCCACCACTGGGAAGACATTGTCTTTGTACAGCCAGCCATTTTATACCAGCAGATTTGGATACAAAATGTGTGCCAGGGTGTACCTCAACGGTGACGGAATGGGCAAGGGAACCCACATGTCATTGTTCTTTGTTGTGATGAGAGGTGATTATGATGCCCTGCTTCAATGGCCTTTCAGACAGAAGGTCACTTTGATGCTCCTGGACCAAGACTCCGGTCGCCGCCATCTGTCAGACACCTTCAGGCCTGACCCGACCAGCAGCAGCTTCAAGAAGCCCACCTCCGAGATGAATGTTGCTTCGGGATGCCCTCTTTTTGTGTCCCAATCAGTACTTGAATCAAAAACCTATGTGAAGGACGATACAATTTTCATTAAAGTCATTGTAGATACAGCTGATTTGTATGGACCCTAAGTAACTCATCCCCAGTAAACACACCATGTTGGGCTGTCATGGACATTATTGCAATGTGACTGTGACCCCAACATGGTGTGTTTACTAAGATCATCCTGCCAGTGCCAATGTCTTGTGTGTATGTGTATTTGTAGCATGGGCGGATTTAGGCTGTCTTCTGGGTCTTCTAGAAGACGGTCAGATTTTCAAATTTACATTGACGGGTATCTATTTTTTTCTGTTGGAAGACGGTCAAAAATGTAGGATGGATCAACAAAGATAATTTAGAAGACTGTCGGAAAATATCTCTAGATCCGCACCTGTGTATATATACTGGTAAATACATATTCGTGTACCTATACAGCTGTGCAATCAGTGCATACTTGACATGGGCCCCAGCAGGTGTCTATTATAATAGTTACATAACTCCTTGTATGAAGCGCCTCCCAGAAGTCCAACCCCTCCGTCCAAGTCGTGGGAGGTGGTAAACAAAGTGATTGCGATATACTTGCCTGGGATTGAGGTGCTTGCATGCCTACAATCCTAAATCAAATGGCTAACAGGGGCACTGGCAAACTTTAATATTAGCTTGTATTACAGCCTCAATTTTTTTTTAGAATTGCAGATAGTCATGTATTATACTGCATAGAATGAAAAAGTAAAAAAAAAATTAAAAATTAAAAAAAAAATTTTTAATTAAATGAAGAATATTACAGTGATGTGTATATGCACTGCAATTGATAAATGAGGTAATTATATATATACAAATGGAAATTGGTTTTGTCATATCATTGTTTGAATCAGTAGTTTTTCCAGAAAACTTAGTGTTTTAATTGTGGGATGATGTTATTGCTGTGTTTGCTTACATTTTATATTCTCCGTAGATTCTGCTTATAAATATTTCTGCATACAAGGAGTTATTGTAATTACCTGTATTGCATCAATTACGCTCCTGAACATTATATGCAACCCTGTCAGTAATTAAGTAGCTTGCTAAGTGCATTGAGGAATGATAATGACCTTGAGCTAAGGTCTATATATAGAGCTCTTGTAATCAAGGGGTTGGACTACCAAAAATGAGGTATGTTGAGTACAGCAAAAATTGTGGTATTTTGTCTGTTTTACACACAGTGCACTTAAAATGATATGTGCACAAAGTGGAATTCCCAAGACGGAAGTAGTTTAAGTATATTGATAATTTTGGGATTTTTGTTTCTTTCACACCTAGTCCACTTGAAATAATATGTGCAAGGAGTAACCATACCCCCAGTACATATCATGGCTTTCTTCGTCCCAAATGTGGGCAAGAAATACAGCACAAGTGCCAACCTCATTAACGTCCAGTGTCAAAAAAAGACTGCATTCCCATAAACCCATCGTACTAGCTGGATCAATCTAACTCTGCAGGACTTCTCGCTAAAGAGCTTTCAGTGTAATCAGCTTGTCTGGCACACCCCCTAATTTAAGGTGCTGACGCTGAATGCAATTTAGCAAGAATCCCTGCAGAGTTAGATGGATCCAGCTTGTGCAGTGGGGTTATGGGAATGCCCCCCTTGGGCTCACCAAATTGGGACATAACGTAGGATCAGCACCAGTGCTCTATTCTATAGGCACATTTGGGACGAAGAAAGCCAAGATATGTAGTTACTCGTTGCGCATATTGTTTCAAGTGGACTACGTGTGGAAGACACAAAATGCCAAAATTATCTATATACTGAGAGTACTTCCGTCTTGGGAATTCCACTCCTTCGGTTACTATATACAACAAAATTATAATGAAATACGCGGTACTAAGTGCCTCACTGAGTATGCCCTGTTATTTTATGTACAGTCTTCCTTGAATTTATTCACGAGCAATTGGTGCAATACAGAAATGGGATGAGTGCTTTTGGTCCATGTCAGGAAAAATGACAATTAAAATGAGTTAGACAAATAAATTTTTCGTCAATGAAGAGTTTGTTACTGTTGGTGATATGAGGTGATGAGGCATAGGTGCAATACCCATTAGGATAGATTTAAAGATTTTTATTTGACTTTCAATTTTCCTAGTGGATCAAAGAATTTTGCCTCAGATTTGGCAATAATGATATATGAAAAAGTACAAAGTCTGGAAAATGAAAGAGTTGAGAGCG
Source organism: Lingula anatina (assembly GCF_051362555.1). Classification (NCBI taxonomy): domain Eukaryota; kingdom Metazoa; phylum Brachiopoda; class Lingulata; order Lingulida; family Lingulidae; genus Lingula; species Lingula anatina. The sequence continues at coordinate 27,112,106 of NC_141768.1, forward strand.
CAGTTTTTTTTTTTTTTTTTTTTTTTTTGTTTCAAATGGTGAAAGGCGAGACGAGTGTTTAAAGGAAATTCGTCTTACGCTCTCATCATGCACAATGTACCCGGTATAAAAGCTGATTTGGTTTTGTTACATTCTAGGATTTCGTGATCCTTTTTACTCGTCACTTGCAACCTCTTAGTTCACTTTTTATTTGAATGAAAACATAGTGATCATAATTTTTAAAGAGACCACTCATAGTTTACTCGTGCATCTGCTGTCTTCTATCGGTGCACGGCGCTTTTTACAATGGCAGACCCGGGGGTGACAACAGTGGGCCGCGTGCCACCTTGCGTTGGAGGAACCTCTCCCCCTCCCCCCCCCCCCCCCCCCCAATCTACTCTACACATTACACTTAAACTGACCTCGCCTATCATTTCTTTAAATTTCACACTTGTTGCCCATCCCCCTCCCTCTCTTAAGCAAAATCCTGGATCCTGTAGTGTCTAATAAAGACCGTGACAAGGGACAGGTGTGACAGGAATGGTCGTCCGCTAGGAACCGTAATCCGACCCCCATTACTTTGTACAGGTGACATTCGTCCAATATACTAACCCCAGTACTCCAACTAACCCTGTGTGTATCATATGAGGCTCCAGACTCCCGTTCGTAAGACTATCAGTCCTGTCACCACTGTGTCTGTGCATGGAAGTAGATATACTTCCATGATATGTGACAGATATAACTGCAACATTATCCCTGTCGCAACAAGTATTATAACAGGTACCATGCGCGACCACGCCCTCCACTGCTCTAGGTGTTGACATACAGCTAGGATCCAATATAACACTATTATATTGGATCTTAGAAAACGGGTATTTGTATAGGGTTAACACCTAGGGGGTTCGGGCATGGTGGTGACTTGAAAATTAGTGAATCATGGCCTTAAGTACACGCCCTGAAAATTACATGACCACAACAATACCCGGTGGATTGTGTTTGTTCAGCCATCCCGACTCTTAACTAGCCCCGGAATTCGAAATGATGCTAAGTCAACAGTTATGAAAAGATGTGTAATTCTACACCTTTCAGATCCGCACCTTTAAACCAGCGTTAGTCAGAAAAGAGCTAGCAATATTATTATTTGGGTCATTGATGACTACACTGCTTTAAATATCGCGAGAGGCAACATAGGTGGAGAGGTGACAGTCGTTTTTAAATTTTGGTCCCGTTTTTTCTGTTTAATGACCCCAGGCCCCCATGTGTCAAATATACATGTACAAGTATATATAAGCAAGGACGCGTGAAAACACAACACAAATCTTTTAACTACCAGCTTGGTTTAACAAGAGGAGGAGGAATAACTTGATACGACGTGGATCTACTCTGCTGTGAATTGAAAACATGAAGCCTAAACTGTACTCCGTTTCCATAGTGCCATGTATATTCATCGAAGTCGCCTTCATCCTCATCACCATTGGTCTTGGGACGGACAGCTGGTACTGGGTGACCAGTGGTGACCACCCGGTGGCCGAGCGACCGGAGCACAATATGAAGTACGGACTGTGGAGGACTTGCTTTACAGACTGGCCAACAGGTAGTGTACATGATGTATACGCGTCAATTTTATCAAATTAAAATTTTAACTTCCTGGGCGCAAGGAATAAACGGAAAAGATATCCATCTTACACTGAGCATCAAATTTATTGCTAATAAAGGCACATTCTGACACAGAACAACTTTAATACACATGCAATATGCATGCGGATATAAGTTCGTATAAATATGATGTTAGTAATTTAAAGTCATAAGTGAATATGGAGCGGGAAATGTTTTAGAGAGAAACTGAGTAGACTGACATACTCTTATGATGCTTATAAAACTGCGTTCAATGTAAACGAGAGAAGGCCGCTAGAGATTGAATAAGGTAGAGTTAGAAATGGAAAGAAAGCGGCGCTGCAAAGTAGTCAATAAATAATATGAAAGGCATGAAACAGAGTTGTATTTACTACCTCGTGCACGTGCAGCGGCAAAAGAGAAAGACAACAACTTCGTCACAGTAGTAGCTTTATTAATATTTAAAACTGTCTAAAATCATGTTGTAAGTAGGCCTATTCACTTTATTTGTGTACAATAAAACATGATGCAATCCATTGTTAGGCAAAGAAATAAGTAGGCCGTAAATGTGAGAGGAAAACTCAATATGGCACTATTATTCATCTCTTTTTTTTTCATTTAGGTCCCTTTGCAAGGTTGTCGCTCGCACCACCGTATGAAGTGTGCGTGAGCAGCCTGACGAAGAGAACGAACAGCAGTACCGATAGCAGCCTTAAAAACACGTTAGAAGGTGCGACGTGATCGGAATGATGGTTTTTGCTTAATTTACTGGAGTAAATGATCCTTTGCGAACCTGCTTGATAAAGGTTACGTGAGCGTCTCTCTTTAATAAGGTGCCCTACTTCTTCCGAATGCGAAAATAAGGTTAAAGCTATTGGCGAATACAATAGATCGTACTTGAGAGATATAGAGTTGAAAAAGACGTGTAAGAGGTCTAAAGTGAAGAAAAAAAGCCATTATATATACACACATCTTCTCTTTTACATTATTTCTTACACCGTTATCCGATTTTTTTACTTCAGAAATTAACTTATTCGTGTCCATAGCTGTCATTAGCTCTGCCGCCCTCTTGTTGTTAGCGGTTGTTGTATGTAGTATTGGGTTCTGGAAGGAGTTGGTATCAGAAACCAAAACAGTGGTAATAGCTGCTTCCACCGGGGGCCTAGCTGTTTTAGGAGGTAAGTGCCCAGGCCCTCTTATTACAATACTTTCGAATTATAAAAAGTTTAGGAAAAATTGAGTCAATTTGCTGTGGGTCAAAAGATAATAGAATTCCCAAGCAGTTCGTCACACTCCCCGGAGCGACGCAACCTCCCCGCCTTCAGTTTGAGACATAAATCTTGTCAACACTTTTCACTTTTTTTTTTTTTTGGCCTATTTCTAAATGTTTTGTTTATTGTAAACTGGATCGCCCTTTTGATGTTACGGGCAAATAATAATAATAATAATAATAATAATAATAATTGACATTGCTTAAAATGGAACAGTTGATATAAAAATTGATAAATCTCTGACTGAAATTAACGTTTTTTTGTATGAAATCATTTCAGGGTTACTGGAAGCAGCTGCTCTGATCTGTTTCATCGCACTACGCGACCTGGAGCGGCAGAACAGCCTGTTGCCCGCCACTGTGTATAGAGGCTGGGGATGGTCATTCATGGTCAGCTGGGCGGGGGTCGGGATGGCGCTCATTGGGGGATTTGCCTTCTTTTACATGGCATATCTGATGAAGCTTGAACGAAAGTACACCTATGTGTCAAAACAGATCGGGAAAAGTGACGACAAATACGGGCTTGCCATGCAGGGTTACTGATAGAGATTTCATAAGTGGTAAACTTACTATGCTACGGAAGATTCTTTTAAAGTGACTTGGTATGAAATGACTGCCAACGTGAAATTTGGTCTGTAAATGACCAGTTGAAGACGGTTTTAAGAGGAAAACTGAAAACTTTTAAAGGGTGTCAAGTCTAAGAATACATGGTCAGCCTATGAATTCAGTGTTGGGGATCCGAAGGAAATTGCAAGCGGTTACAGAAACGTCAATTATTTGTTTTCAACAGTTTTACCCTTGGTAAATTCTGATTTTATATATTTACTTGTAAATGTAGCTATTTTTATATTAGGTTTTGATAATGCTCTGTGAAATATATTTGGATACATATTTATGCTGGCGATAAGTTTCTCCGTTATTTAAGTATGTGACGTAGGATAATCAAATAGGATAGGTACAAATGACAGAGTGTTCGTGATTCGAATCAGTGATCTTTATATTAATCGCCATCATAGATTTCACCTGTGTATTATATTTCTGTACTCATTCTCAGTTTCATTTTTGATCTCTCATGCATAGCTGATGAGATAGTATCGCATGAATAAATGTCGCTATTATTGAATTGCTATTGCTCACACAATCATAGATATTTAAATTTGTATGCTGATCTGACAAAGTTTATGGTTTTCTGTCATTATTGATCCGTTTTTTTATATTTTAATGTTGCATTTCAACCCCCCCCCCCCCTTACTTTTTATTTTTTAGATAAAATATTTAGAACTATTTGGTTATCAGGCTATATAGTGTGATTTGAATTAAGAATTAATCATTTCTTCGGGTTGAAGCGCCTCTTGCTTGTTTATTTGTGATGACATCAACCAATTTGTAGAATTGGGCGCAATAATTTGGTTTCATATTTACATGGGAGGGGGAGGGATTAAAATTTTCCTTTGGTATTCATTAAATGTTTTTCATGCTGATATGTTGAATGAAACTGGGACGTCTAAACTATATTGTTTCTGAGAGAACAGTTTCATTAGCTCTGTATGTATCAATTCAAATTATTGTTTTTCTTTTTATCAAGAGCTTGTAAGATATGTGTATATGAGTATATTGTTTCTAACAATCCTGAACCCTTTGGTGCATCCCTTGAATACCTATGTATACCCTTTCAACTCTTCATCCGCTTTCGTTATTTCTTTACAAAATTGACATCCTAGCTGTGGACTTGTTTGTCTAAGTTTTAACTGATAAACAAAATGTCCAGTTTGGCTTTTTTTTTCAGCAATGAAAAAGTAATAACTCAAGTTTAAAGCATATCAGGCTAAACATATTTGTAAGCCCTCTTCCTCTCACGACAAGCATGTATATATGCTCTCAGCAACGTATTATACAAAAGCACATCCTCAAGTTCAAGTGTGTTTGAAATGTGAAACTACGAAAGAGTAAGTACAACATTTTTATTCACGCATTATTCAACACGAATTCTAGTTAATCTTAGTGAAAATAACAAAAATATTCCAATAGCAAGATGCGGGACTTCCCTTCTGCGGGATTTTCCAGTCTGTAACCTACATAGAGTCGCCCTCTACGTCATTTTACCTAGTAGGGTAACGCCCATGGTTGTCAATAACTAATACAATTATATTAAACGCTAACAATAACAGGTGCAGTGCATGCTGCGTGAGGCAAAGAATTGCAGGGTGTTAGAATTTGTGATTAACCGGTTTATAATCTGGGTATTACAATCGCCACCCCTGCTACACGTGCCTGGAGACCGGTAAATTGGTAAATTGTACTAGAAACCAAAGAAAAGGACGGAGATATTGCCATGCATATTCACAATGGCCAACAGAAAGCGACTAACGGAAAGCTCGACCCAAAGCTGGATTAACTGAGACCGAGGCCTTCTCGACTGTCACTCTCACCATCGAATACGGCATACCTGTATCAAGCTATATGGCGTGTATTGATCAGAAATAACAGTCCATACCGCGTCACAATAAGAACTCGGCCAGGTTAAAACAACTGAACCCGGGGTCCATCTTCGCCATAACACGGGCGTGGTCGCTGTCAAACTGTGTGGGACATCCCATTAAAATGACCCGGCGGAGCGACTCGGTTCCCGACCCCAAGGCTATGGGGCCCAACCCGGAACATTACCAGGCGGCATTCGCACCGTGTGTATTTGTAGCCGTGGCGTTAATACTGGTCACCATCGGTCTAGGGACGGACGCCTGGTATAGGTATGCCACAGAGGCCAACGCCGTTGACACCGACCCTTTACATAACCGAGAGTTTGGGCTATGGAGGACGTGCTTCTATAACTGGCCTACAGGTGAGTGCTAAGTGCTAAGAAATTGCCGGCCCCAGACACAGACCTACTAATTTCACCGAGGTCTGACTCACTACGTATGCTTCACCTGAGATATTTCACATAAAACTTGTACTAGAATCGGGTGCCGTAGAGGGGTCACCTCAATATTGTTAAGCATGAAAAAAGACTCGTAGCATTAGCTCAGAACACATGAAAAAGAACATGGTTACATGTGACTTTCTTTGTGTCTGGACAAAGAACTGGAACTCGTGATCAATGAGGTTTCGATAATGAGAATTTTCTTTCTCACTTTTTACCGTGGTGTTGCCCGTGAGGTTTGATGCGCCACACGCTAGAATCACGCCAGTATCTACTGCTTACCTACACAAACCATTCGCCTTAATGACATAAAATTCCCAAGGCTGCCGTTAAGTGTCCAATCTCCACACTTCACGAACTTCACCTTTGCACGCTAACATGTATTCAAAGGACAAATACATTCAACCTCTGCATTATCGAGCTATTTTCTTCAAATATTTAATCGTTATATTGCATAGGTAGGTTTTAACAATTGTAAGCGCCCCAGAGATCAGAATTAAAAAACAGGCTTGAAATTAAGGAGTTATATTAAAAACGTAGTATGTACGGGGCGTGGTGTTAACAAGGTAAGTGGTAAGTCTATTCCATCACTACCTTACTGGTATATTCGGAAGATTTAAAAAAAATTACAGGTTTTGCTACTGAGAGGCACCTTGCAAAATTTTCGCTTAGTCATCTCATAATAATATACAAGAAATATCGCTGCTTAACTCGTTTCCTCATTTTGTCCATATCACCCCATTTACTTTATGAAACAGTATTTTCATTGGCTGGGATACACATTCCAAACGTATATTGTTTCGATTGCGATAGTTGTTCGCCGGTAAAATGCGATCCCATTTACTTTCAGGTGCAATGTCCAGAGTCAAGCTTGTTCCACCATACTTAGTGTGTATAGACGAAGTTCCCGAGACTGCCAACAGTTCAAATGTTTTGTATAGCAGAATGAAAGGTAATGCCCTGTTGTAACTCCACTGATTGGTTGGACTTTTTTCTTAAAGATCGAATAAATTCCTGACTACGTTTTTTTATATATTAAGATTATAGATATTAGCATGTGAGATAGCTTCTTAGATTTAAGAAATTAATATATTTATTCTTTTACTTCTTAATTCTCAGGTATGGTTCGTGTAACCATGGCATGCGTGCTGGCATCTGCTGGAGTGCTCCTCTTGACACTTGTGGTCATAACTCTTGGTTACTGGCGACATCTGGTGCCACAGGTCAACGTCAGACAAATAACGTGGGCCGCCGGGGGTTTCTCTTTACTTGGAGGTAAAATTATGCGTTTCATCTTCAGTCTTTAGGCTACAGGCCCGTAGCCAGCAATTGCAGAAGGAAGGGGGGTCTTTTTCCTCAAAGTGTGGGCCTTTTTTCATGGAACCTTAGTTTATCTAGATCAAATTTACCCAGAGTGGACATTTTCCCAGCTAAAAGATGGGTTCGAAAGCACTAATAGGATATATGCAATGTCAGAGGGAAAGTGACAATCACCGAATTATACTGATAATAGGATGCGACACACTTTTTTTTTGTTTTTTGTTTTTCATTAAAATAGTCAGTTGAGCCTGTCATTTTACAATTAATTGTGTTTATTTTAATCACATACGGGGTTTCATTTTAACTAATTTGGTCAATTTTGAAGAGTATGCTGAATAGAAATAAATAGTTTCTATGATTTTCAGGTTGTTTAGAGATGGCTGGTCTGATATCTTTCATAGCATTACGAGACATGGAGCAAGAAGGAAAAGGCCTGGGCAATTCTTACTATACCAGCTACGGATGGTCGTTTATCATAAGTTGGGTTGGAGCAATTTTTGCCGTATTAGCTGGCTTTACATTTTTCTATGTTGCATATTTAATGCTGCTGGATTACAAGTATATCAAATCTATAACTTTCCCCGGTGGATTTACCGAGGAGACTTCTCAAAACGGGAGTAGCCTAGCTGGACCAAGGGTTTGACGGTGGATTTTAATTTTTTTTGTGATACTTACCGTGCTTTCATGTAGATTATGATTCTAATTTAATACACAAGATACCGTGGACAACATTACATTTTAATCATGACGGATGACAGATGGAAATCATGTTTTCTTTAAGACGGGAAACAGCCTCCTTGTACTCAGTGAACGAGGTGAATAAAGACTCGTTTTCTGGAAGGATGGATGAATATTCACATTATCTTTTACATTACAAAATAAGCTTGTCTAAGATCTGTCACACTGTGTCACTGAGCACTGTATACAAATACTGTAATTTGGTGTGAATAGAATAAAACTGCAAAAAAGCTACAGTTTGAGTTTCTACAATCTATCAATTGATGGAAGATTAAATCAACTTACTTAATGAAAAAACACGTAGTCAATTTTATTTTGAAGTCCGTCGACGTCGTCTAACATTAAATTTTTCTTATTTTTATCACACGAGTGCTTAATCTCCTACTCTTTCTTACACGTTTTGCCCGAAATTCGATATATACGTTTAACTATCGGTGATTATCAAACTGCATATCTGCAACGGGGGATCCTTAGCACAGCGTGTGAGTGCTCTGCGTTAGGTTCAGAGGAACCCCCTTCCTAAAATTTTGCAATACTGGCTCTCGGTTCTATGTTCTGGGTGACTGCGGACTTTTCCATTACATTCGAGTGCACCCACCTGGTTCACGACTCCTAATAAAAGCGGGTAAACCTTGAGATGTATCTATTTCAAATAAAAAGCGCTGGATATCAATGCCAATCATTAGTTGCATTAGCTCAATAAACCTGATGCCTGGAAGTGGTATGCTTCGTGTTTGAAGCCTACCTGTACATCGCTTGTTCATTATCATCCCAAGTAAACTTAGTACAGAAATCTTGAGATGATTTCGGATAGGATAGCCCGTTACAGTCACCGTTAAGTACTTTGTTGGACGATTTTCAAACTAAGGGCAGACCGAAAACGGAGATGGCATTGCTGTAATTTGTACCTAGTACCATTTTACCTTCTACTCCGAAAAGAAACGCGGAAGCCACTGCACCTGAATCTGTGATAGCTCCAAGAAAACAATGAAATCTTTACCTCATTTCTGTTTTTGTTTATTTTTAAGTTTGTATTGAACAGGTGTTTTGGGGTTGAGGCATTGTTTTTAAACTGGACATTTATCAAGCCCATCATTATTAAAAGTGCGGATTAATAGTGGTTGCTTTGATGTACAGTTGAATTTAATTGAATAGTATAGAAGTATTTTGGCTGGAAATGTGACGAACAAATAATATTTACCTTGAACGAAAAAAAAGTGTGATTATCTTATTTCCTTTTATGGGATGCAAAAGAACGCACAACATTTGAGGTACACGAAACACTTTCTCTCTTCCGACAAAAAGGGTAACCTCTTTGGTACCTATTCTTTCGCGTACATGCAAATATCTAGTATGATAAATAAAAAAGAAAGGGGCTCCTATATTTGTCAAAATATCTAATGTTTGAGAACAGATGCACTGACGGGGCCAGGCCTAGGGTTATTTGCCAAGAGATGGGGCGGGGCAGTTTGCGAGGCATAGAGAAAATATTAGGCGAGTTTCATACTATAATATGTAGCGTGCATGGAGGGGGGGGGGGGGGGGGGGGGGGGGGGGGCGCTTGGTTTTGTCTCATTTCGAAAAGGAAAAATATTATATTTTAAAATGAAGACCAACATTCCGCCCGAATTTTTGCGGAACTTGCACGAGCTACATTGTGAAATAGGAACAGCGAATAGCTGCAGCTTTGATGCCCATACTACGGCCATCGTTCAATTGTTTAAATATTATTTTATCAAATCGGCTAATCAGTGATTTGATTGTGGACTGCTGAATCTCCTCGGCATTATTGTGGATTTGTGCAAATCGTTCAATCTAAGCTCGTTTTATTGTTTAAAATAACCAGTACACGAACTTAAATGTTCTTTTTTTTTTTGGTGAAGCAACTTAAGACCTCATTTGACCTGTGATAAGAGGTAATTTCCATATAGCTTGATTTATGAGATGAATTATAATTCTTTTAACTGGAAGTTGATCCGTACTTTAATTGGCTTTACTCGCAAATAATTTTCTGTTGGAATTTCCATGAAAGAAAACAGTTCTGTCGCTACTGATTAAGAAATTAATATCCGTATACATATGCCCCGCCCTCTTTTTAACTAATTAAGGTTGCTGATGCAAAAGATACCCCCCTTAGTTTGTGCTAACTGTTTTAATCATTTGCCTAATTAGAGAGCTCTTGAGAGATTTCAAATTTCGGACGTGACGTAGGAATCGTAATACGAGCAGTTTTCTGTATATCAACATTATCTCTTCTGTGTGAGTACTTAATTGGAAACGTTTTGTGGTCATGTTTACACAAAGCACCGCCATAAACATTTCACTTCCCAGTGTAGCCCAAGCCTCAGTCATCCATCTTCTGGTGATTGTCAGCGTTAATGAGCTTACCTGTCGAGTTTACCCGGTAAAAAAGCTGAACAGGTAAGGACACGGTAAGAGCTCTCCCCGACAGGGTATCTGTCTAATTTCCCCTTGAATCAAATTAAACAAGATGCATCCTAACCACTCCTAAGGACAAGAAAGTTGGTGAAGCCATGTTTACGCCTTTAAGTGAAGCTCGTGTGGGACAATTAATCTTAATTTTAGGACATTTTATTCTTCCTTTTTGGACCCCGGCCTCGTTTGACTCAGATTTTTCGCCAGAACATTTTGCACGTCACAAAAGCATGAGCTGAACTCGAGAACAGGGCTGAGTTACGCCTTTTTTTTCATGCCTTGCTCCCAATTATTCAAAGCTTTTAGTATAAAAAGTTGGTAACTTTCCAGTGCACACATGTGGTGGCTATACACGGTCGTTGATGTCGAGACACACGGATTGATCTAAAATGCGTGCCGTTTTTATATCAGATGAATAACAAACACGATTGTAAGAATAAATAACGGCCGGGTGATCCCCGGGAGCCGAGTATGGTTATTGATAGGGGGAATCAAGTGCTTGGGTTAGATCTGAACTGGCAAGGTAGTCTACCATGAAACGTTGGCGCATCTTCGCTTCAGCTGAAATGACGTTTAATTCCTGGAGATTCAGCGGTGTGTGAAGAGCTGGAATGAGTTACAGTTGTGGAACCCCTTTTCCCCGATTCCAGGAGACCGCATTCCGATGCACCAATAGTATGATTAGATCTTTTGTTTTGAATTTAAAAGAACATTAGGAACACAAGGATGGAACAAGGATGGTCTTTGTTCTTCCTTGTTTACCGCAAGGCAGCAGTTGGCCATCTTTTAGATCTACAAAACTAAATAAAATTGCACTAAGCGTAAACTACAAATAATAAAACGCGGGAAAGGCCCTAGGAGGTTTCTGCATTGCGTCAAACTTGTCCTTCCCAAAGTGTTGAATGTAATAGTATTCAGGCAGATCGTCTTGGAGGATAATCATCTTTATACTTCTAATCATGTTTATTATACTTAAAACAATTCAAGTAAGCCACTGATGATGATTACTTAGGATATTAATTACTAAGAAGGGGAAGTCAAACATGGTTTTACGGACATCTGAACGTCGTGCATCTTGAAACTGATACTGTCAGACCCGCGGATAATGTGTTTTTTTACATCACGTTTTGGTGTGATTGCGGTTTGAGTTAAGGACAAGTTTCAGGGTTGAATAAGTGTTCAGTAAAGTGGTGAATATTACTAAATAGATATTTAAAGATAAAATGGCACGATGAATGAAGTTCAACAGTAGCGCACAAAGATCCAATGTTTTTTGCCATATATTTCAATACAAAAGTGAAGTGAAATTTCTCGCATAGGCAGTCCTCTATGCCTTAATGCATATCCATTAAAAGTACAGAGCAAATCTACGTGGATTATGCCTGACAACACCCAAGCATTAAAATAGAAGTGACATGAGACGAGTTTAGCTAATGTTACAGACCTGCGTATTTCCGCTGCTTAACAGTGTGCCATCTTTTGAAGGGACGGCACAATCAAGAAGGAGTAATCATTTTCAGGGGTTTGAAAGGTAGACCCTTAAATACAAATGTGAAAAGAATCGATGGCACACCATAGTCCGCATCGTGGGTAATATAAATGCATTAAAAAGGATTAGTTTAGTCAACAAAATAGTATGTGGTAGTCGCCTCCTATTTGTGTCACGTTGTATTCAACACTTGTTCTTGTGAATGGGAATTGGTTGCGTAAAAGAAAAAAAAACTTCTATGCACATGCTGCTACGGCGTCTGTGTTGTAGTTTTGCAATTTGAAAGTTGATCTGCTGCGCACGCTTCTAAGATTGCGACGGACAACAAAAGTTCACTGGTTGACCTTTGGCGGCTGGAGCTTCCAGTATAAATGACTGCAGTGCTACCACTGGCTTCGCAGACCTGACTGGTGTTTCTGCCGTTCTCACTGTGTGTGCGGGGAGAGAAGAGAGAGAGAGAGAGAGTGACAGGGTACAAACCCAGGGGATTCTAAACCTTTGGGCTCCAACCTGGGTCGGGGATCTTTAGATGACCGCCTATTGTCGTGACAGTGCATCATTTCCCCTCTTTTCGACTGTTCAGAACGATGACGACCAAAAACACTGGGAGTTTTTTTCACGAAACACCAACTCACTTCACGAGAAATGACAGCTGCAAGGCGGATTGTGCAAACTGTTCTAAGCGATACCACAGTGAGAACCGTGCGCTAGGGCGTCAAATGTGTGCACGGGGACATTTGCAGCAGACGACTGTCGATGGGATGTTTGAAACAAGCAAAGCCCCTGGCAGGCCAGCAAAACACTGTACAGACCGCAATAGCTCTGGAAACACGTTCCAGCTGGGACCTTCAAACTTTCGTTTACTGCATCTTTTTGTAGTTACCATCTGCCTCATAGATCAGGGTGTATGTAAGGTAAGTTACCCAATTAGTTGTATGACTCTGAACGCCACGATTTTTTTGTCAGTCAGTTTTTTTTCACTCAGTGAAGGCTTAACTTAAGAAGCTATAGTTTGCATGCTATTGTATTTTGATGCGTTTACCCGACTTGTCAATACAGTCATCAATGTCGAAATTGGAAGCCATAAAAATGCTTCTGCTTCATTCAAACCCCTATAATTAAGAGAACTGCCATCGGTTACGTTAAATTAGCAATCGCAGCCATAGACATTTAACAGGGAAAGCTCTTAGACAAACACTTTCGACTTTGGGAAACCCATACTATTTTGAATTATGTCTATAACCAAACGTCTCGACGTACGTAAAGTAAACACACACCGTCCTGCTGAGTTGTACCTTCAGCGATGAGCGGGGATTATTATTGAAGTAAAACGAGTGAGAAACAAAGGAAAATGAACCTGTGTGTTGACCTCTTCTCACTTATTTCATTGACCAGCCTTTTTAAAGCCTTTCTTATATATCGCTTCCGTGGAAAGGAAATATGCTTTAACCGTTATGCTATAAATTAATTGACGTTTCTCGGCTTAAAAGCTGTATTGGTGGGACTCAGTCGTAAAGAGTTAAACACTCCGCCGCAACTTATAAAACAGCTGTGATTTTTTTGTCAGGGCTTTTATTACTCCAAGAGTTTTTTTTTCGTTAAGTTTTAACACGTAAAACTTCTAACTCGTCTTTACTTTTAGAGAGATATCAATGAGATGAAATACTCGTTTGTTATGTAAACAGTGGGTATGTTGATACAAACTCCTCCTTATCTTCTAGGAGTCGTGGATTTTTGCATGTAGCATATACAAGATAATATTTGTTCTGTCGGCTAGTAAGAGGGAACCCAAACACTATCATTGATGATCGGCTGCTTGTAGAAGTTGTATTTTTATTATTTCCACGTGCTGAATAGCAACTGTTACAATTTCTTTTCAGGTTATCGGCAGTGCGTCAGAGTCAGCAGCAGTAAGAGGTGAGTAGGCCGTTTTGCCACAGGTAGAATCTTTGGCTGAGTCTGATGAATGTATCAAACTGGGTGCTCGAAAGACCTAGAGCTTGGAGGGGGGGGGGGGGGGGGGGAGGATGGGCCGCCCTTATTTTTGTCAAGCACAGCCAAATGGGGTTTTAAAAGCTTCTGCCCCTGTCCACCTACAAACTTCCCTAATTTTTGAATCTGTCCGACAGGCAACTGAAAAGTATACCACATCCAGGGCAAAACGTATTGGCGAACAAAATGTTCTTGCCATCTACGAGAAGAATATATTTCTGATTCCTTAGTTTAAGTGCCATAAGTGGCTTGTCGTGCACCTGCATGGAAATTGCGATGAACAGGACCGCCTTACTTTATGTAGGTAAATTGATGGTATATTTTGTTTAAAGAGTGCATGTTCGAGCGGTCTAGACTACTCTTGCACCTTTGGGGTATTTCCCTTAGCTTAGTCACTCTCCGGAAACAAGGTTTTGCTCCTTAGCACAATTCGCGTGATATTATCCAGTATTTTCGTTCAGTTAACCGACAACCTCATAATTTACGTTTTGCAATGTTTGCAAATCCGATACCAAGGCATATCGTTTAAAACGTGCGTATTTAATATGGTTCTGTAGATCAAAACAATGCTGTCTTCACCAGGGGCGTCTGAAACATGGATAAGAACTGCTGCCTTTCACTTAAACAGAAATCTGTCTGCAACGCACGTGCTTGTCTGGTTTACAATACTAGAAAAAAGTAAGCATTAAAAAATGAAAAAGAAATAATAAGCAACAAATTATTCTAAACAAAGATGCGTTTTTAAGGGAATTCAAAAGCTTTAGATTGCCCAAGTGTTTTCATTAAAAAATCGCCTAAAATGTTGTTGATTTCAATTTTTCACCCTTCAAATTTAGGTCACTCTGTAACCCCCCTCCCTCATTTCGTAACGTGCACTTAATGGAAAAAAGGTTTCCACTGAAATGGAAAAAAGGTTTTCATTGAACAAGTAGATTAACGGTTAACCAGTAAGCATGCATGCGTCTTCGGTTATTTTTTTAAAATTAGAGTACTACTACCATTTAGTTGTCCGTGAGAAAATAAACAAATAGTAATTTTAGTGTATACAACTGGCCAGTCGAAAATGAGTCATTTTATTTTGGGTGGAACTAAAAAGAAATGATGAAAGTTTTTGGAAATTGTATTTCGGTCGCCTGCGAACAATTTTGTTGCGGTAAAGCTTATTATTCCCAGTAACTGTGTCAATGAAAACAAAATTTTGAATGTCGACTCTTTGACCTTGAACGATTATGTATTTCCGGTTTTAACGCGACACCAAATGGGTTTGGCACTTTTTTGTCATAGAAACCCTGGGATTCTGAGTTAATGGGTGCTGTTTATGACGATAACTTCCGTTTTGTTTGCAAGTTGGGCTAAGTATTAAAAAATAAATAAAAAATAAGAGCAACGAAATAAACCCATAAAGTGTTAGGGGGTCAGGGCCGATATCAAGGCGGAAATTGGTTCTGTGGGCAATGGGCAGGGGTCAATAAAACCCAGGTGGTCTGACAGATGCACACATGTTCAGATAGACTCCCTACCACTATGACACCAGTCGGCCATGTAGAGACACAGAATGCCGTCTTTCATCTATGAAAATATATGGAATTGACATTTTATATCAGTGTTCGCAGTGCATGGCAAATTTATTGCCTTGGCCGCTGACCTTTCGATCTTGTTCTCAAGGAATCGAACATAAGATCAAAAAGGTCACACCCGCACCGCTGACGCGTAATTGAATTAGAGTCTTATTATTTTGATACTAATTGAAACATGCAATTGGGCCAAAATGCTATTGCTCGGCACCACATGAGCTAACAATCACAACAGAACGCCGCTACCCTGGGAGGGCCTCGAAAACAATGCTTCAAATCTTTTGCAGGCAAATACAGAAAATCTAATTACAATACAGGGTCAAACAGTGGCTTTGTTTTGCGGAAGGATTCGTAACATAATGCCTAGAAAATCGGCCGATTCCACTTCGTTTACAAAGGAATACCCATTAACCCCATTTAAAGAGCACACGCATCGAGGGAATGTCGAGTTGCATTCAGTTAACCGTTATGATGTTAACAAATTCTTATTGTTCTCTAGGAGTGTTAAATTGAGCTGAGCTCTGAAATAAACACCTCTTTTGGCAATGAACCATACACCGCCGTCTGCCAGATAACAACGAAATTTACTGTTGGGTTTGTTGGACCACGTTTATATCATACAATATTCAATGTGTGGGACAAGGAAAGTGATACAAGTAAATTGTTTTATATTTGTACTGACAACGTAGGCCCTTCCTAACGTAGTAACGCAATACTATTGTTTTATCTTTGTTTTGCATGCATAAGAGTTCTTATGTTGTCACTATTAATTTTGGACATTTTTCATTTCCAGAAGCAGAGAGTCAATACAGAAATATTCTGTCAAGGAAAGAAAACACGACTGACTTTAACATCATTCTTCCATACCTCAGTGACTTACAGGGGAGATTTCTCTCCAGTGATTTGCAAAACATTCCAAATTTGGTAAATCCGAACAAGGAAGGAGGCCATAATACCAAAAGGAAAAGAAGCATCCCTAACGAAGATGTCAATATTGCGTTTAATGTGAGAGGAGAAATAGTATTACTTTCACTCTTCAAAACGGACGATCTCATTGCGCCATCAGCCATATTGGAATCTAAGGAAGGCAATGTCACATTCGGTGGTGTCCTTCAGCAGGACTGTTATTATCAGGGACACGTGGAACACAGCTATGACTCCTATGTGGCTCTAAGTATTTGTGACGGCTTGGTAAGACATACTTTGTACCCGTACACTTGTCGTTTTTGTTTTGCATCCACAGTTGAAAGAAGTTCCTTGTCCCTTTCGGTACTTTCGTGTTAATTCTTTAGAGGGGGGACTCTTGTAGAACTCGGGGGTTGTTATTGTTTTGATCCCTTTTGCTTCGAAGAACTGTCACCGTGAATTATAGGGGGAAATATTGATCTTTTCCGCTCTTGAGGTACTCTACATCTGCTAAAATATATAGTTCCACAGGTGCCTCATGGTGCTCATTCCCGGGGTCACAGTACTAGTTGAGGATTCTTGCTTTGACCCGACAAGGACATAAATAATACGTAAATATACCTCCTACGTTCAACGATCACGATGAAGCACGCTTTAGCTCATGGGGAACCGATTACATGACCGTTAAACGGCCGTTTATTCCTTTGATCAACGTTTAAAATCCGCCCTTATTCCGAAGATTGCTTAGAGAGCGCCAGTTAGGTACAACGAATCCTGTTATGTTACGTCCAAAGTGACACCTGTTTTGACATCATTTAGCCTCTTTTTTGCAAGACCCTGAAACTCTGTTGAGGTCTTGTTTCCTTTCCTTTCAGTTGCCTCGTGAGTCTTAACTAGAGAATTCATGTCGCTGAAGCAAAAGTATATACTGCAAACTCTTCAAACCAACCGTTTTCAAAACGACCACAAAGTACAGGTTTTACCAATTTGCAACTCAATTTGAACGATTGTGTCAATGTCTTTTTTTCCTTCTTGTTTTTCGGACAGTTCTCGACAGGCTAACTGCGAAGCACATGTCAATGATAGATTTTTAACGTTTGCCCTTTTTATGTTTTGTTTTTTGTCTTTAGAAGTAATGTAACAGCGTTAAACAAGGCAGCAAAGCTGTTAAATGTACAGACAAAAAGTAGAAAATAACGATGCATACTGTCAAATCTGATGCACTAATACATGATTAATAGCAAAGTCGACACCAAATATCAATTATGCACAACAGGAAATACCGATGTAAGAAAAATGTGCAACTAACTAGCATAAGGCTTCAACCCCATGAGTGTTCAAGTCCACGCTTTGAAAATGCAGAATGAGAAAAATGAAAAAAATGCATCAATTGAAGAACAATCAAGTTGGTTTTCCAATTTGAGCTGTATGTCAATTCTAAGAATCATTCTTGTTACATTCAAGTTACAAAATAATAAGTAACACAGTTTTCATTTCGTAATGTTTGTGGTGGCAGTGCACAAAGACGTTTTTTCAGTTTTGATGCAGAAGATAATGATTAACAGCATAATCACTGCCAACGTAAGTGAATGCAATGAGACTGGTTTTCCAACTCCAACTCAAGCTGCATTTCAGTCCTTCGATCCTTTCCGTTAATTTTGAGAATCATATGCAACATGGTTATCCTTTAATGGTCATAAGTGCCCAAAATAGTTTCTTTTTCCAATTTTAATGCAATATTACATAATGTTTAACAGCGTAATGACCATCAATTTTTAATAATAAAATATAAGTATCATGGATATTCTGAAAATGTGACTAGCAAAGGTCTTTAAGCACATCTGCAATACATAATCTGTGTCTGTACATAAAAAACTACCGAAAAACCGAGAATTTTGTAAACGACCTTTGTTTCATTTTCATTTTTACACGTATTATGCACTAAAGATCATTGCCTGATTTGGCTTAATGCACAGTTGAATAACGTGCTTTCCAGTGCAACTCCATAGGCGTAACCTTATAGCGACGAAAGGTTTTCGTAGTTTAGATTTTAATCAAATTCTGTGCAGTTGTCGTGAGATATTTGTCGCGACCACCATGCATGCCTGTTGATTGATTGTCTTTGTTAACACCAAATGAAAACTTGGCTTGTTATATAACGAAATCAAATATTCCACATCCAAAAGTACACCAATTCTCATGAACTTGGACACTTTTTAAACAAGGTTTATTTAAAGTAGTAATAGATATCGTTAATTCTTAACACTGGACATCGTAATACGATTTTGGTTGTCAACAGCTGATTGTTTTAAAACGTCTTATAACACCAAAGGATGCAATTTGATCTTAAAGCTTAATCAGACACGAAGAACACGGCAGTGACTGTTCACAAATCGAGCAATTACAATCCAGCTGTAAAGATTAATCCAGTTAGTCTGGTACATTATTAGGGATGCTTATCAGATTTCGGGGTCACAGGAAAGTTGTTGACAATTTAAACAAACTCAAGTAGCTATGGTAAATTTTGTAACAAGGCTTTTGATGAAAAGGATGGACTTTCATTTAATTTTGATGGCAACAGAATCAAAGAAGGCTTAATGAGACTGAAAGGGAAAAAATAAACATCAATATTTTGATAAAATTAAAATATTAAAATAGCATGTCACAACAATGTAATAAACGGACAATCATTTTTACGTACACGTACGGAACCAGAAAATCAAGAAGAAATTGGTTATTGGCAACTCTACCAGAAATTAAAAAAGATAAAATAAGCTTCAAGCTTTCGGTTCCGGGGGGGAAATAGGGAATGGATGTCCCTCATGCCTCCTGGATCCGCCTATATGATATATCATAAGCCCCATTAAAAAATTCTCAGTGTTTTCGACACGTGAGAATTGGAATGGAATCATTGAACTAAAACATAAAACAATACAGTTGCTGTAGTGTTCTGAAAGCAAACCAAGTTAGAAAATTATTGTACTGTTTTTCTCTACAAACTGGATACCTATAAGGCAGTAAAGAACCGCTCGTAGCTTTGGTGTCGGCATTTTCAATAACTTTGTAAGTAGTTTTGTCTTCACAAAAATTGAATAAAGGATTTGCTTTTGATTCCAGCTTGGAATCATTCGGACAGATGAAGAAGAATACCTTGTCCAGCCATTGCCTTCAAGATCTAAAGAGGGGCGACCTCACGTCCTTAAGAAGCTGCCTCACCCAAAAGGCAAGGCCACTGGGCATAAAGGTAGCCATTATACTGGATATTTGACTGCCAAAGGTTAACTTTTAATTCGTTGCGAGTACATGTACATCATAATGTGCTAAGCTTTCTGTTTCTAATTTCCTGTTAGATTTACAAAGACGTTGGTTGTTTAGCTGTTTCAGATGAAGTCAGTGACAAGCACCGAAGAAAGAAGAGAGCATACGGTGACAAATATCTGGGAATTATGCTGGTTGCCGATCAAAGCGTCGTAGACTTCCATGGGAGTAAAAAGAAAGCGAAAACCTACCTACTAACGTTGATGAATATTGTAAGTTATTTGGAAATAATCACTTTCTTTAGACATTTTTAACTGAAAGTAATTGGCAAGGCGTCAGGGTTGTTGTACTGTAAGCAGAACAAGATCGTTTCCGGCGATATCAATATTAAAGTATTATGTTTTAAATAAAGGTTATGGTGTGCTTTTGTAAAAGATTACATTCGCACGTGCACGCACTCACTCATAGGAAGGAAACTCTGTGCTGAATTCTTCCGCTTTTTAGACGTACGATCTACTTTTTATATTGATTAAGTTGCAGTTGAGCGCAGTCAATTGACAGATCTAATATATTATGGAGTGGTGTCCTTTCACCCTGAAATGACAACTCCAATTGTTTCTGATCCATGTAGGGCTTTGATTCCACCCTGGTTAGGGGGTGAGGCTACTCTTACCTAACAGTCCTGCTTTGCACTGGCTGAGTGGTGTAATACAATTGCATACCGTCGGTCAAAACGGTATACTTTTCGTAACACGTCTGCAATCACTGAGCCCCAGTTGGCCTTGTTCACAAACGTTAGTGCATCAACCAGTGCACTGCAAATTATCTTAACAAGAAGCACAAATCTGCACTGAGATGCGTACAGACTTAACATTTATACAATTTACAAGTAATTTGTGAGGAATGCTCCTCATCTTCGTAAATCATATGCTTGTTTGGTTAGTGCAGGCTTCAGGGTAGTTGCCGTTTACTTGATAGATTTTTGGCAAAAGACCGAGACGTTTCTTGGATTTTTAAGTGCTGTTCAGTTTTTTATGTAATTCAAGGTTCCCCCAGAAAACACATTGTGCCTTGTAACTATGCTATATCCAGACGAAAGGCGAATAAGAAACAAAGCGAAGTTATAAGATCATGGAGGCCTTTGTAGGCAATGGCTCAGTTCAGAGAGACCTGAAACACGCCAAAGCCAAATTGTCCATCTCTAAGTTAAAAATCTCTTTTTTCATACTTATAACAGTATTCAAACTTGTAATTTTATATAAATTGTACAGGACCTTTCATTTATAGCTTTAAACCCAAGGTTTGCATTGCCATATGCCTCAGTTATCTTCAAAAGGAAAGTTGCAGTTCTGTATGAAGCATATCAAAATCCCAAACTGCTTTTTACATCCCTTTCTTTATCATATGCTTTTCCAAAGGCTGGCATTACCGATGTTACTCCAGGCATAAACACATTTAAAAGTATAAGTTCATCTCAGTTTAACTTATCTTGTAAACATTGTTTTATCTCTATTTAGATGAACTCGGTTTACCGCCACAATACTTTGGGTGTGCGCATCAACGTCGTGGTGGCCAGGGTAGTGTTTCTGGATTCTTATCAGGTATGTATTAGCATGGTGATCACTCTATCCCTCTGCTCTAGAGCCGTCTACAGAGTAACACAGCGTATAAAAGAATCAAAAGCGCTCTGTTCTTTGGAACAAAAGTCTCTAGTTACGACCCAGACAAAATATACGTGACGCTTGGCGCCTTCTGTAATATTGGTCAATGTGCAGTTTTTTTTGTTCGTTTACTGTTTTAACTGTCAATCGTTAAAGAAATTATGGTTGAAAAGATCATATTTGTGGTTGACCAAGCAAGAGACTTTACGGCTCTTGGTTCTTGCGGTTCTTGCACTTATATGATCTCGAGGCAGATGTTCGGCAAATTTGTTGCAGCCTTAAACCTGGTTACGCTTGTTCCAACCTATTAACTCCACACAGTACATGGAGCAGTGGGTAACTCTATTGTTTTGCATCGCGTTTCATAAAATTTAATAAAAAACTTAATCTTGAGAACACTTCATTTGGTATTCTTTCGTGCCCTGCCATTTAATTTTGTGTTTTCATAATTAAACGGAAAAGCAGTCAACACGAAATAATAACAGCGATTCTTATTACGCTGGTGTGTAAGATCAAACGCTTAAAAGATGAACAGACGTAATAAGTAGTATTCTTTGTAATTCTAGGCTAATGCAATTCTTTACCGTGGTAACGCTAGACATACCCTGGACAGGTTTTGTAAGTGGGTTCAATTAAATCGTCCTCGGAATCCAAATGACCCAACGAACCATGATCACGCCATCTACTTGACAAGGGACAATTTAGGACCAGCCGGTGAGTATAAGTTGACGTTTTTCAAAAAAAAAAAATGGACATCCATCAATCGATTATTGCTTGAAATTGTTACCTTTCTGTAGATAAAGACCAGGGAATGTTTTCTTCACAGAGTTGTGCTTAAACAATGAAAACTCTGCTTTCTGGAAATAGTCCAATGAAGGAATCGTATACTTATTGACACAAACCGATTGTTTTCATGTGAACACACTGAAATTCTACGAATTAATACAATTTGAAACGTTTAAAGGTTTGTTTAAATGTGTTTGCATGAGTTTGAACAGTGTAAGACCACAGGCATAGACTGTATGCATGGTAATTCAAGAGTTCTATTCACTTCCACATCCAGGGTACGCACCAGTAACAGGAATGTGCCAGCCAGACCGCAGTTGCGCAGTCACTAAAGATGATGGTCTGACGTCGGCTTTCGTCATGGCCCACGAGACGGGTCACGTGTGAGTAACCTTGTGCGACAGTGTGTGTCCTGCGATTGTTGCTATTATTGATTAAACTAATGTCGATTTATAATGAGATGGTCAACCGTGTTGTCTGAATTTACCTGGATTATTTTTACTTGTGGCAAAATCAAGCATTATCTATGAGATGTAGGTTTAATCTTCTTCTTCATCTCTTTTTTACTTTTTGCAAATAAGCAAATTGCAGGTTCTCTTACACAAGACCTCACGTTTGTTTTTACTTTTAGGTTTGGAATGCTGCACGATGGACAAGGAAACAACTGTGATGGCAGTGGAGAATCTATCATGGCACCCCTAGTGCAATCGACATTTTCAAGATACTACTGGTCCTCTTGCAGCGCGCACGAACTAAAACTTCGCTTTCAGTAAGTTATGAAACCGGCCTCTGATTCCTTTTTTCAATTTCACCGCTGTCTTCGTATGTTGTAATGAATGGATAAAACAGACTTTGAGGACTAAATGATCAGACCAAAATCAATATGTTTTAAATTTACACACCACAGGTTGCATATAATAGCGCACAATGATATCAACACTATCAGTGGGCCCTATACGTAGATTTTGCGTGTTGCAATCGATATTTCATGATTCCTGACCAGTATCTTTTCTATCCTATAGCGAGTATACCTGCCTTGATGATAACCCGTTTAGGCCCCCGACGGCCAGCGTTGCTGACCCAATGGGCCAGAACTGGGATATGGATGAACAATGCAGGCAGGAGTTTGGAGATGGATACGGCCTTTGCAAAGCAGTAACTACCATATTCTACTAATATATATATACACGTAGTTTCTGAGTAATTGTGGTTTAGAATATTCCAAAGCAACGACTTACAAATATTACTAAAAATTTTTAAAAAATTTACAGGTAATGGTATATCAGTAAACATGAATGCTCATAGATTAGTTGTATCTCTTTGGAAACTTTAAAAGTATTTAATGCCGGCAGTATTAAGATTTCAATAAACAGTAGCATTTTAACAACCTTATTACAGCGTTATATTTTGTGATCTGATTAGGGAATATTTTCCTCTTCCAGTTCCATCACGTCGATCCGTGCCAGTATCTGTGGTGTGCTACACACGACAACCCCTTACTCTGTAAAACCAAGAAAGGACCACCGCTTCCAGGGACCGAATGCAAACCTGGCTACGTGTGTATTGCTGTTTTGATGTTTTTCCATTAATAGTGTGTTAAGCATCAATCTCTGCCACAGAAAATCCTTAGTATTATTATTATTTTTTTTTTTTAGATTCACCCAATCCTATTCACCACGGGTATATACGTGCATATATTTACTACGTGTATTACACGTGTGTATGCGTTTCCAAAATTGGTGGAATTATCGACCCGAAGAATCCTCAAAGCTCAAATTTGTCACCAGAAATGGACTTTTTGACCCATTTTGCCTCAGAACACATTTGTCCCTCTAGAGGTTTCCAAAAAAGTTATTTACCCTGCCCTATTATTACAGAAGTTTTTTAGTCGTTTTAGAAATCTCAGATTAATACAAACATTTCTGAAGCGATCAAACTGGTAAATTTTGTATTTGCTTAATGATAAAGTCACTCAAGAATATAAACATTTTCTCTAGTTTTCTTTCTGAAATTGATATATCTTTTCTCTTTTTTCCCCATTTGCCATCAAAACAGTGGTGCATGAATGAACGTTGCGAGCCAAAAGGCACCAGCACGGTCAGTCGTATTGAGGATGTAGACATCCACGGCGCCTGGACCACGTGGGCGGAGTGGTCGTATTGCACACAGACCTGTGGCGGAGGGATACGTCTGAGGTCACGGTCATGTGACAATCCTGAGTAAGTACTGTTACTTTGACATGGAAATTGCCAAATTTTACTCATTTACTATGCTTCATTCTTTTTAAATTTACGTATTTTGTGAAATTGGATTTTAATTGGTATATCATTTGATTGTTTCAGACCGGACAGAAAGTCAAAGGAATGTGAAGGCTTTGACACAGAGCACGAAATATGCAATCAAAATGTAAGTGTGTCGATATGTTGTTATTAAAGAAACCTGTTTTCAATATAAATCGCACTCGAACCAATTAAAACGGGCTTGGTTCCAAAAAGATCAATTGAATTTATAGGAACAATTACTATATTTGAAACAATCTGGTTTTACTGGCCTTCTACAAATTGTTCTTTTATTTACTCTCCAGGAATGTGAAAAACTGGTAGACGTTCGTTCAGAGTTATGTAAGAAGAAAAGTCCGTGGCACAACAACAAACACCATGCATGGGCGACATTCCAAAGCAAATACAGTACGAATTGCTTTTTACTATACTTAAACAACACCTTTCTAAATGTTATTAAAGTAATACAGAAAGTATGTTATTCCAACGTCGCTAAACTATTTAAACGCGAACGAATAGTTATCATTTCTTTACTTTGTCTGTCATTTCAGAATCTAACCAGTGCAAACTGAATTGTGTATCTGTCGATTCTGGCGAGATCGTCGTCTCCGAAGATGTCCCAGATGGCACCCCATGTACCTATGAAACACCATACCACAGGTGTATTGATGGAGAGTGCAGGGTAGGGCCTTGCTTA
Organism: Lingula anatina; assembly: GCF_051362555.1. Classification (NCBI taxonomy): domain Eukaryota; kingdom Metazoa; phylum Brachiopoda; class Lingulata; order Lingulida; family Lingulidae; genus Lingula; species Lingula anatina. Next base: position 27,137,022 of record NC_141768.1, read on the forward strand.
ACAACCTTTTTATTTAACGGCCTCTCTTCCTTTCAGTTGGCCATTCGTTGAATTTTATTAAAATTATTGACTTTTAAAAATCTCCAACCAACCCCAGAGCCCAAATGCCCTTCAAAAATAAGTATGGGCGCTTTTCCGCGAGTTTGATTGTGAAAAAGAGTTAAAGGCTCTTTTGGATAATTTATTTGTTTAATTTATTCAGGAATTTGGTTGTGACGGAATTCAAGGCTCCAAGAAAAAACCTGATAAGTGCGGTGTCTGCGAGGGTACGGGATCGGACTGCAGAGACGTGAAAGGCAAATACAAGGAAACACCAAAAGATGGTAAGTTGATCTCAGATCCCCAAACACTAGTGAGAAAGGACTAGTTTTTATATTTTTGTATTATTATTATTATTATTACTTTTGTAGCACGTGCAGGCCGTAGGTTGAGAGAAGTGCTTGGTGGGGGCGGGGGAGGGTGGAAGGTTATGTAAGTAGTACCTACATGTACTTGTGCAACCGGTATTACTCATCTGACTGAAGGGGAAGTAAGAGGCTTTTGGTTGACTGGAAGAAAGGAAAAATTTAATACTTTTTAAAGATACCAAAATATTTTCAAAAATCTTGAAACTTTTATGTGTGTGTGTGTGTGTGTGTGTGTGTGTGTGTGTGAGTGTGGGGGGCGGGGCGGGCGGGGGGAGCACTTGTCCTCTACTCCCTCACAGTACATGTATACGGTATGGATACGGTTACGGTATGTATACGGTTCTGAGATGTTTAATTTGAATATCATTTCATTGCCTTACAGGGTACAGGACTGTTGTAAAATTACCTAAAGGATCTAGGAACATCGAGATCAAACGAAGAGTATATTCGGCACACTTTCTTGGTAAGAAGTTAGCAGTCTATTCTTGAAATCGAGTTGCCATGGAGACAAAATAACAATACAAACCAGTGACAATCACACTGATGACATGGCTTCGGTATTATTTCAGTAATATTTGTACAGTCGATTGAAACAGTGCCAAATTGAAATTCTCAACATTGTTTTTTAAATTAACGACATCAGTAACTGAGAAGTTTTATTTAACGGACCATGTTTCTGATTTTAGCTCTAAAAGACGGTAAAACGGGTAAATATTTGCTCAACGGAAAGAAACGGCAGGAGTATTCTACCAAAGATATTATAGCCTATGGCTCTAGGCTTGTTTACACTAACGACGCACGTACCGAGAGCATTAAGGGCACCGGACCGCTTGGAGAAGAATTTTTTGTCATGGTGAGTTTTCTGCTTTGTAAACGTGTTAATTGTTTGAGCTTGATGCACGGATATCGTGCATGAATAATATGCATTTAACTACCAACAAAAGATATTTATTAGTGTTGCAGGAGTTTTTAAAAATAAAATTCTATCAGTTAATTCTACGCGACGTAGTAATGTAAAATGCTGAATGCCGAAAATTAAGTAAGTATTTAGTCGAACGATTGTTATATTTACAAATATAAAATCATGACTCACCTTTAATAAATAATCACAGTATTTAATCTCTAAATAGGTGTATCCTATGCACTCTAATACCCCCACCCCCGTGGACATAGATTATCAGTTTACGGTGTCCAAAGAGGAACAAACAAACAAAATATCGGGGACCGTGTCAAAACGATATCGTTGGAAGTTTGATCATTGGACGGAATGTTCCGAGGAATGCGGAGGAGGTAAGCATGGTGGGTCCCCAGTGGGTGAGATCCATATTGTGACAGTATTACAAGGAATATATTTGAAACGTACGCAGAGACAAGTAGATGAGGTTGCCATGTAATGGTATTCTAACAGAAGTCCTCGGCCCGGTTACAAAAATGCATATAAAGGAATATAACCACTCAGGATTATTTCAATAATTATTTTTATTCTTAAGAGAACCGTAGAAAATAAACACGTATTAAAGGGGTATCGGTGGGGGTCAAGAAGGGAGTGGGCGTGTCGCACCCTTTAAAAAATTACTTTTTTCTAGGGACTACCCACATTGAGTATCAGTGCAGAGACGTCTATGATAATTTGAAAGCCGATGCTGAAAAATGTGCCGGCGTTCAAAAACCTGATGATTACAGAAGGGAATGCAACAAATCGCCATGTGTGGATGCAAGGTGGGCCCCAATATTTTTATACTCTTTTTTTATCTTTTTTTTTATTCGGTAGAAGTATAGCATTTGCCCAGTGGAGGGCACAATAAGCACATTCCCTTTTCCTAGCATCTTAGGCACCACTTTCCCCCTTCTTCCTCTCCCCAAAAGCCGAAAGAGACAAAACCCAGTAATTTATTTACCCTTGTGGCATACGTATTGTAGTCATCGTCTACTGCTTTATATCTGCATAGCATACTTTATCCTTGCGTACTCCTAGCAGAAGCCTAATTCAGCTAGGGTAATAGGTCTTTTTACAGGTTCTTCTGTGCCATTTTGGTACTGATGTTCCGAAAGTGTGTTACTAAATTAGAAGCTTACTAGAATTGCTTTACTTCTACTCATCATTGGCATCGTCAGTCTCGAAAGACTATGGGTTTGCGCTTTGGGATGAATCCTGTGTCCTGATGTTGTACTTAAGCTGAAAAGTCCAGTGGCAGTCTTTGGCACCGTGTGGTCTTTTTAAGTTTGATATTGTACTCATACATTTATACTGTGCTTGGGAATGTAGCCTTCAATGTCAGTTTGCTTTCAAAGGCAGCCAGGTCTTTTGATTCAGATTACTTCCAAGCAGATCTGAAAGCACTGTCCTCCAATGACACCACGAATAATAAATACTTTTTAAAAAAATGGCACACATAAATTTCAGAAAAGCCCAATATGCGGTCGAAATATTTTTCATTGCAATTATACAATGACCTGAATATTGCTTTCTTACAGGTGGGAAGCGTCTCCGTGGGAGGGATGTTCCGCCACATGCGGCAACTCAGGAACGCAAGTCAGAATTGTTAGCTGCACGAAGAACGAAGGAGAAAAAGTAAAAGAAGTCAGCCCACATTTTTGCAAGAAATCGCGCAAACCAGAACGGGAGAAGCCCTGCAACAGGAGGGCTTGCCCAGGAGAATGGTCAACTGAAGAGTGGTCTAAGGTAGGTATGGTACATACACAGTTGGTTCAAGATCTTCTAGGTTGAAACAAACCCCCTCCAATATGTGTTAGAAATAGGGGTTTTGAGTTTAAGTGTAGGCGATGCCATATTTTAGTCACAACTTATAATGGGTGGGAGAACTGAGGAGGCCTGAACTTTAGATGTTGAAACATCTTGAAGGCTGTCAGTAATGATTCCGTGAATTTTACTTTTTCGTACTTCATGCTCATAGTATCGGCACAAACATGTTTCTAGGGATTCATAGCTTCACAATGAATCTTAAAGAAAAGTTGATTAATTGCCCTTCTGTAGACTTACTGCTTTCAGTCTCTCTTTTTTCCCTCTGGCGATACTGCCATTATGAAGAGACAGAGGGTGTTTTACCAACCCAGTGTTTTATCCCTTGGATATGCTTCGCTTGATCCAATGAAAAATGACAAAGGGAAACTTTGTCGGTCTTTACTTCACTCTTCAATGGCGATATTTGCGTTCACTCTCTAATTAAATTGCCGTCTTTTATATGTTGATCGGATTTTTTAGAATTGGGATGTAAATGGCGCATTCTGGTTTATCATTTTTTTTTCAATTAATACTCCAGTGCTCCTCAACCTGTGATACGGGTGTACAAACTCGACGAGTATACTGTGATACTAAAGACTCTAGAGGCGTTGAGAACTGTAACGGTAGGCGACCCCCGGACACCAAAATTTGCCACCGAAAACCATGTCCAGGTAAGCGTCAGGTGTGAGAGAAATCGTCCTGCAATAAAATATTTTTTCTTGAATTGTTCTATAAACATGCTCTGAAATTAATGTTTGGGTGTTAGAAATCACCTAATTACTTCAGATAATTTGAAAGTAACATTTTGTTGAGCTTGTTTTGTTTTGTTGTTTTTTTTTCTTCTTTTTATGGTAATCAGAATTGGTTAAAACAAATATGTAGTCTGTAAACGAGCAAGCGTTATCCACGATCCTCCCTTTCATGGGATATTACGTCACCAGACAGGCACATCTGTCTAATTGCTAGGGTCTTGCCTATTGATATTATGTTATATATGTTATATTTGTGCTTGCAAGGAATAAATATGGATTTACAAGTATATTCTCATGCTATAGTGATAAAACTTGGCGGTGTAAATGGCTTCTATATATTTATCATCTATTGTTTTCTTACATATTTGAATATTTAATAATTCATAACAAGGATTCATTGTGCTGAACATGTGTGGACACATAGGTGTCTTCCTCCGAAACTATAAAAAAGTGCTTTTAGCAAATATTAGACTTAGGCAACATGAAAAACTACCAACATAAATAATGAAACTGCATGTTTAACGAAACCCAATAGAAGCACCTGAGGAGAAAGCACCTGTTCTAAAGTACACATATAGAAGACAATAGATTTTTAACACTTCTCTTTCTCTATAGGCTGCACCGGGGATAAGTCTTCTTTCTGTGCCACAAAGCCCTTTAAAGCACGCTACTGCGCCCTTCCAGGCTTCAAGAGACTCTGCTGTAGAACGTGCAATAACCTGGCGAATGAAACAAGGAACTAATCATAGGAACACTTCTTCTGGGAACTAATCATCTTGTACATGTAGTTTTGCAACAGCTTGTAATGCACTCTACTTCTTCATATATAAATACATATATTTGTATACGTATATACCTTTAAAAATCTGGAACTGTGCCTTACAAACTAGTCTCTTCTCTTTGTGCTTAGCTAACAATGACTGCATAATAAACTGTCATGCACGCCTGGATCTGTGTCAATTGGAATATGCTCGGCGTTTCTCGAAAAAAAGGTCGAGGTGTTCCCATTGAATCTGTGTATTGTTTGTACTTGTATTGTACATGTACATTGTGATGTTATGACGATTGTGACTGAATAACAAGAAGAAACTGCCTTTGTCTTTCACAAAGCATCTGTGATTAGATTGAATGTATTTTTAAGTTGGGTTTGTGATAAATATTTAAAAAGGTGTGGATTTTGCTGGTGGTTTTTTAAAATAACTACTTAAGTTTTAACATGGGCCTGAAATGAAAGCAATGGGAAAGATATGCCCTGTATTAAACAGAACTGAATGAACTGAAATAAAAAAGAGAATTAAAACGGTCAAATAATGCAACGACCTAAATATTGGAGTATTCAATAGGGTCTTTACTCATCATTGGTGGCGGCAGAATACATTTCATTATAGAGATCAGATTCGAAGTTCTTATGCAGTACTCGATAGGCATAATTTAATAATTAGTGTTTTATGCTAGCAGTTATTAAGGAAAGCAGTTTTAAGATGCTAGTTTTCCCCTTCAAGTTAATCGTGCAATGCTGCATTTTTGTACACTTGGTTACTATGTGTATGACAATAACAACATTAGTTTGCTGAGGACTCTGAGGGCCGTGTAGGTATTACGTGAGTAGATGTTTATCTCTATCATATGTGATCTCACCCAAAGTATTGAGAGAAAAAGTGTTGCGTTAAGAAAAAATGCAACAGAATAGCTTACGTTTGTTCACGGTTTCAGGAAACAAATCTGTTTTTGAACTGTTATTTTAGTCAACGTTTTAGACACGTTTGATGTTTACGTTAAAATGTTTTACGTATATTGCCAATCTGTCAATAAATAACAATTTCAATAATTTTTGTGTTATTGCAATTATAACAAGCGACATTTCAGCGTAGGCAGGACAAGATCGGTATGTTTTTGACATTATACACTGGAAAAAATTGGTGGGCGTTAAATTGATTTGAACGACTCGGATGTTTTATCATATTTATCATAAAAATCATTCTGTAGATATTCCTGATGTTGTGGCTTAAGAAACACAAAACCCTTTGTTTTGCTTCCGCTTTGTGTGTGATTTGCTAGAAGCTAAATAAAAAACAATACCACTACTAGGATGTGCAAAGGCAATGAGTCATATTGTAAATTAGTATTCGATAGCATTAGAAACACCGTAAGAAACACAAGTAAGATGTAGTTTTGGACAATTTACATCTAGGCACGCTCATCCCGTCGACGAAGGAAGATAATTTGATTGGTGAGGACCATACGCCTGTCAACTTGCCCGACAGCAATGTCGTCAATAGTGTCCTTAATGACAGGTATACTTGGCGCTTCGACGAGTGGACCGAGTGCACCCGATCGTGTGGAACTGGTACGTGACCCATTGTATCTCTATAGTATCTTCTACAAATTTGCATTACCTTTAACGTGTATGTTGACACTGTTATTGAAATCCTACATGTGTTATCACATTTTTTTTATAATTTCTCAAAAATCATAAGGGATTGCGCTGGATATAAAAATTTATTTTCGTTTGTTAGATTATGATTTTGATGTCTGCTACAGGTGGGGTTTAATTCTGGAAGGCGTTGATTAAACAAATCATAGTGGTGTAATTCGCGGGAAAGGAGAATTGAAGTGGACGAATAGGCAATTCGATTGTATTGTGTTCACGTGCATGCGTTTTGCTTTTCATATTCAGGTACTCAACATATAGTTTACCTGTGTAAAGATAAGTACTACCAAAAGGCTGTGGTTGAATCGCACTGCTCTCATCTAGAAAAACCGGACCCAGATTTGCGGCCTTGCAACCAGTTTGGGTGTCCGGAGACACGGTAGGTACATGTATTCTCGAAAGGTGTAAAAAAATCAAGACGATTGCCTCAGTTACAGAACTGTACATATAAGTTTGCAAGTTTTCAAGTTATACCAGCAGCAGTAGTTGCTCGTCTAGCCAATGACCGCCAGCACTGAGGCAGTGTAATTGTAGGTCGCCTTCCATAGGATGCTTTATGCAATCAACATATACATGTAAGTTTTGTGAGGGACAAATACGGTATCTACTCTAAAATCACCCAAATTACCAGTAGCTGATATAGCTGCTGTCCGATTACCTTTTTTTTTTGAAAGTCAGAAGCAATCAGGGACTACTTACACATGCGAGCCGCACGACACATATAGTTAAATATTTTAAGATTAGTGCGTGGTAGACTAGAAAAATTCACTTACAATGATTATAATCACGTTTTCATGATTAGAAATACGATTAGGAATACGAGTTATTTGTATAAATATTTACATCTCACTTCATATGGGGGATTGATTAAACTGGGACTAGGGGCGCATCACTCCCTTGGATCCTTTAACAGTGAATAAATCTGGGGGAATTGTAAGTGCTCGTACTGCCTCACCTTAGTTTGGTAACCCTGCAATCTTGACAAACTCATATCACACGTATATTGCATATGTAAGTCCTGAGATATACATCGTAACGTTAAAACAGTGATATTTTTCGTTATAATTTTTTTTTTTTTCATATTAATGGCATTTCTTTATTTCTTTTGTTTTCTTTAACCATTAGGTGGATCGCGGGAAACTGGAGCGAGTGTACGAAAACTTGTGGTAGGGGATTGCAATCAAGACCTTTAGCCTGTCTCATCAGTCATGAGGGGGAGGATGTCGCTACCAGTCATGCTATGTGCATTGACATAGAACCGCCGGAGACAATTCGGGAATGCAATCGTGAGATTCCGTGTCCGACCCCGACGACGACCACCACCACCTTACCTCCACCCACCCACCCGCCCATGGTGACCAGCACAGAGTATTTCATCTACAGGTGCAACCTCGTTCCAGCCTCGCCTCGCATTCCTGTCTATAGGCCTATTTTTAATAATGATAATAATAATAATAAACTTTATTTAAAGACGGTAAAACATGTTAAGTGCACACACTTATCTTACACATGGGCCATTGCAAATAACTTCCTGTTTCTGCAACTTTTCTGTTTTTATTACATTTTCGTCAGTTAAAAAACATCATAACGTAAAAAATGAAAGAAAAAATGTTATTATTATTTTATTCGTGTCGATAGATTCTCTATGTAACAAATGCCCTACTTATTGTTTTAGATGGGTCAGTAGAGGCTGGAGCCCATGCAGCACCACGTGCGGAGAGGGCATAGAGACAAAGTTTGTCCTCTGTGTGAAGGTTTCTTCGCAAGAAGAGATAGAGGTTGACAGCGACCTGTGTGAACCAGGCGAAAAGCCGTCCGCGGAGGAGAGGCCATGCTCCATTGCTCCGTGTGTGGAACCAGTGAAGAATATCTATCTGTAAGTGTTGTGGTGACTGACAGATGTTGGTTAACATGGAAAATCAGCGGGCCTTGTTTTTGTCTTTAATGTAAGGGTTCTATTAAGAAGTATGTCTATTACATGTATGTGGAAGTACGTCTGTCAACAGATGGCTGAATTGCAGTGAGTTTTCCAGAACGTAATGTTATGGATCAAGTTGTATAAGGGCAGATATGATAATTATTTAATGAGAAAAACATGTCATATGCACAAGTAATGAAGAGATAAGGGGTGTTTTTTTCTTTTTCAATTATTGAGAGTACAGGTTCAGCACCAGCTTGTTCACCTTTTTGATTTTATGCACAAGCAACAAGTCGTCATGCATCTGTAATTCATACCAATCTTTGATTTGGTAAAAAATGAAATAACAATAAAGGGCACCAAGTAAACAACAAAGTCATAACTCATCATATATACAAATTCATGTACAAAAATATATAGCTTATTGCAGCTTATATACTACATTGCGTATATTTGATTAAAATGATGTTAATTATACAATGTTTAAACAATGGAGTTTAACACTTAATCATATAACAATTTTGGTTTAAGTTAAACGCAGCACGATTTTTTTATTTCATATGCAGTTGGAAGGTAGGGGAATGGGAGGCATGTTCTGTCACCTGCGGAGATGGAGGCGTGCAGGATAGGCAAGTCAACTGCTGGCAGATAGACGGGCGGAGTGGAACTGAGACGCAAACTAACCCCTTTAACTGCGACTCGGATGACGAGCCATCTTCACGCCAAGACTGCCACCTATCGCCTTGTCCGATCAACTACACTTATAGGTTTCTTTTCTTGTTTTTTAACTTGAATGAAACGGTCTCTACTTTAAATATGCTTTAATTAGGGAGGTCAGGTCACACCGCTCACGCGGTCGAAAACGGGAAAAAAATCTAACCTCGCTGTTTGTTTTCCATCATAACTTCCAAGATTTTGGTCCTATGATAAATATGAAAATATATTTTAAAAGTGCATTGAATGGGCTTTCTTACAATATGTGTAACAATGCATTATTTCTCTGTTGTAAGCCCCTAGCCACAAAAATGCTGTGAGGAATCGCTGGTGATTTCACTTCCTCGTTTGGTTCCCACTATTTACGAATTTTGCTCAACATGCGCGTTTCGCGCCATTTTTCTAAAAGCTCCGTACGGCGTCCCGGATGTTTTTTCCTCGTATTTGGACACATATTCATGAGGAGAATGAAACAAGCGTTCGAGTGTGGGGTTACAGAAGTTTACTCAACGGAAAACAGCAACCAAAACTAGCTTGTAAAGTTTTTAATTGTGTTTTAGAGTTAGAATAACGAATTTCTGAAATTTCTGTAACCCCTAGCTACCTAAATTTTTAAACTAATTCTCGGTTCAAATCAGTTTTTTATTTATCATTTTTTGGTAAGATAGAGCCGTAACAGCCGTTTGAAAATCAGTGACTTTGATCTTACCGCAAACAAAATGGCGAACGCACCAAGCTGCTCTGCTTATAAAACAGCAACTTCACTTTCAGTACCGAAAGAAGATCAAGATATTAGAATATCTAATCAGAAAATCTTTGAATTGTTCACGAAACCCAAGGATATTGATAAAACGTGTGCAATTCAAGAATATACAGTTTATTTTATTTTTCAAACAAATTACGTACGATGTTCAGGCCCGTAGCCAGGGGGGGGGGGTTCGAAAGAACTGCCCTTTTTGCTGGGAAAAGGTCCACTCTGGGTACAATTTGATCTATGTACTTGATGATTTTATGGTAAAAGGTCTACTTTTTCAGAAAAGGAACCCCCCTCTTAAATTGCTGGCTACAGGCCTGATGTTGATGGGCCTAATGATTGAACCTTCGGACTATTGCTACGGCCCCATTTCACCTTTGAACTCGTTAGTGATTATAAAAAGGGGAATCTTAATTAAAATCATGGAGATATGAAAAACTCTAGAATGGTAAATGACAGTCAAACAAAGTGAACAAAAGTAGTATCTATTTATTTTTGCTTAACAAAAATAAAAAAGGAAAATTCCTAAAACTGCCATTACGTTATGGCAGTCTGTCCAAATAATCTGGCTGGTTTTTGTATTACCTAGCTGCTATGATGTCGAATATCAATTAAATTTTTTTGGTAAAATGATAACTTTCCAAAATCGGATATTACTTATTTTCATCGTGCATTCTGGCAATTTTCACTAGTTAAACCTTAAAATTGTATATGCAGTTGTCATTGTAATATTGGTTGCCATGGCAACAGTGACATGGTATTTGTTTACTTTTTAACTTAAATTCATAAATTGAGTACAAATAGTGTTTCCCACTTCATAATCAGTTAAAAATTTGATTATAATGTTTAAAAAATAATTCAAACTGTTACCATAGCAACAGCTATCATAATGACTATTTCCATAGCAACAGATACATTACAAGCCATTATTTTTGTTTTTAGTGATGGCACATTTTTTAGAATCATTTTCATCCAAAAGTAGCCTTTGGGCAGTGATGCTGAAGCTTTAAGGTTGAAAAATAAAAAAAATAGTATTGATCGCTATTGATATTTAGCAACGGTTGCCATGGAAATAATGAATAAATTACAGAAAATGATATCTTGTCAGATTCTTCTTGGCAACTTTCCAGAAAATTTCAAATTGGATATTTTACTCCATTCAAAAGTTATGCCAATTTTGTTTAATTGATTAGGCAATTAGGTGACACTTTTGGCTTCTACTGTTACATATGCTTGCATATAAGACTTTTTCAAAATTCTGTGGCCGACTAGCATTCTTGAAAATTTAATAACTTTTGATTGGCTTGCTTGATTTTCAAAAATTAAAATGTTTTGGAAAGCTCATGAATTTCTCTATGAAATAAGATCACTTTGGCTGATATTTATGTTACTATCAAAGTTGACCTGACCTCCCTACTTTAATGAATATTCACTCTCAGATAGATTTAAAAGAAAAAAAGCAGTACTGTTCGAAGTAGTGGGATTTAAGGATTACGTTCTACGTTACCACTTTCCTACTAATTTCACCATTTTGCAAAAATATATAGGCCTACCTACCGGTACATATGCATTTATTCATATTCATTTGCATATACTCGCCTCATCTGAAACTAAACAATTCTTATCATTTCAATTTTTCTCGTTTTCTTGAAGTTGGGACATCGGCGATTGGCAATCTTGCTCCGCCTCGTGTGGAGACGATGGAATTCAAACAAGAAAAATACTCTGCAAACGAAGAGACATGGAAAGTGGCGAAGAAATACATATTGACGATGTGTCACGTTGTTCTGAAACAAGCAAACCAGACCAAGTTCAAGACTGCAATAGAAACCCTTGCCCGGTTAATTATGAATACAGGTGCGCATTACTGCTACTGTACAGTTGTCCATAAAAGCAGGTGTCTACATATTAAACATATATTTGCTGTTTTTCATAATGAACTGTGATCGAATCATTTTGAGATGTGATTTGGTGCAATATTCCAACATTATGTTATCTGCTAATTATGAATTATTGAACCGTATTATCATTAACAGTTAACGTTTTGCTAGAGCTTATTTGCTTAACACATTTAACAATATAGATTAATCAGTGAGCTAGGATTTCAACTTTCAACTCGCTACTGGGACACCATACTCACCTAAGAAATCCATGGAAAGCTGACTTAGTATCATTAAATCAAAGTCGCCTACATTTTATTAGATAAATACAATAGTCAACACTGTTATTATTCAAGAACCATGATAATCTCCGTATTATATTGGGCATTATATTGCATTTAGAAACGGCAATTTCCAACTTATTTACCAACGAACCAGGCCCGTAGCCAGCAAGGGAAGGGGAGTCTTTCTCTAAAAAAAATGGGAACCATGAAGCCTAGATCCAAATTTACACAGAGCAGCCCTTTTTTCTGACAAAAAGGGCGGATCGTTTGAACACCGGAAACCCCACCCCCACCCCCATCCCTCTCCCTGGCTACGCGCCTGCAAACATAGTGTACACAGCACAGCGTGTACCTGGCTCCCTTAATCTCAGCTTGTGCTTGTGCTTCAGTTGGGCCACGGAGTCGTGGTCCAGGTGTTCTCAGTCTTGCGGAGACAGCGGAGTTCAGAATCGCCACATTCATTGTCTACGTTTAAACACTGAAACCGGCCGAGAGTCGATCACAGACAACATATATTGCAATGGTAACGAGAAGCCAGACGCTACGCGAGCTTGTAATCGTAGGCGCTGCCCCTACGCCTTGTACGTCTAGCTTTTTTTTGTATTTTCTATAATATTCTACATGTATATACATTTATATGCTGCGATTAACTTTGTTGAATTTGACCAAAGATACGTTTTAATCGAACAGAATTAGGATTAAATGAATACGAATATCTCATGCAACACTGATAATGATTAAACTGCACTTTAAATGAACTAGAAGAGTGTAATATAAAAACAAAAAATAAGTGAATTAATGATTGATCTGTGATCATTTTATTACAACCTTGGTCCACCCTTTAAAATCATTAATCGATTATTAATTATGTCAATTACTGTGGCGTCACATTTGCAGATGGTCCTACGGAGACTGGTCTCGCTGCTCAGCGTCGTGTGGAGACACGGGCGTTTACGAAAGGCGCGTTTTCTGTGAGAGAGTGGATCCGAGCACTGGGAAACGAACTGAGGTGGACATTACGGACTGTAACGACCAAACCAAACCAGTGGCCAAACAGCCGTGTAATAGAATCAACTGCCCGAGGTCCACCACGCCATTAACCACAACAACAGAAATGCCCATCTCCTATAAGTAAGGTGTTTTGGGGGTTCAAATAACACTACATGTTTACGCTTAGAAGTATAGTTTCTTTAATTGTGTTTTAATCATGATCATGAAATATTGTCAAATATTATGCAGTTTGTCGGTTTTTTTGGCAAAAGTGTGAATGTAGGTTGGTATGGTAAGGAAAAGACGCAGAAAGGGATCAAGTACAGGTAGTAGCCCTCGAACAAGTAGGCCTGTTTAATTTATTTATACATATCAGCAACAGATTTAGATTAGTTATAACGAAATTAATAATAATAATGATAATAATATATCAATTAGATGGAAAACCAAAACCTGGAGTGACTGTTCTGCGACATGTGGCAACAACGGTTTACAAGAGCGTTTCGTGAACTGTGTTCAGGTTTACGGCGGACAGGAAGTCGTCACCAGGGCGGACTCGTGCGTAGCGGAGGAGAAACCTGAAGATAAACAGCCGTGCAACCGTGTGGCATGCCCGGCACCATGGAGAACCACCAAGTGGTCCCAGGTATGCCATTTTTTAACCCAGGGGTACCCGATAACGCTTACTGAAGCCCCCTTTACACTGGACGGCGTCCATTCTGCGTCCGTAGTACGGCTCCGTTTGAGATTTAAAAAATACTCTGTGCTGACAACTGGTCAATCATTTAGCATTCATTCTGCAACCAAAGCAATGCTTATGCCTCCCACCTACGACACAGCGATGCCAGTTTCGTATTTGTACAAAGGACGCAGAAAGGATACCGTCCATTGTAAAGTTTTTATTTATTTATTTATATTTATTTATTTATTTATTTTGTGCACGGACGGATTGCTATTTTGCACTGAATGAAATGTTGGGGAGGGGAGCCATGATATGATTCGGCAAGGTAGTTAGAGAATTTTCCTGTGCACCCTGGATGGACATATAATGTTACATATTACTGGTAGCGTATTAAAACCTGGTTCCACATCAAAACAGCTCGTATTCTGCAAAACATACAGGCAAATTACAGGAAAACCCTGGCAATGAACTCTGGCGACCAGTGTTTCTTAGCCAGGGACCTTGATGCTGTCGAGAAAAATACAGTTAACGACCTTTTCTGACGTATTTGGTTGTTTTCCAGTAATTTTCCAGGAATTTCCAATTTTCAAGTACATGTAGATACCAGATGTTATTGGTGACAAACATATAGCTTTTAACACTACCTATCGTGTTTTTTAAGTGCAATTATTGTCGATACAGTGGCAATAACAATTTTGAAGAAGGTCAATCAAAAAGACATCAAAATTCTTCATTCTCGAGTTTTTTAGACTATGGTATTCGTTGGCTATTGTGCCACAGAATACCATGTAGTAAAAGTACACTCAATGACATGTTTATAAGAGCCAAGCTCCCTGGGAAGCTTGTCTAACATTGATAATCTCATCCCACATAAATTCTTTAATTGTGCCCAATAAATTATATTTATGTATACACGTTTGTGTAAACTTGATGTCTAATTTTCTTTATATACATATAATTACAGTTAACCATTAGTGAAAGCACAGCCCCATATTTCAAATCCAAACTTATTTAATTTCATGCACACAGTGTTCGGTAACTTGTGGTACCGGGAAGCAAACACGAGACGTGTTCTGTAACATCCCTACACCAAATTATGGAATACCGTACTCCTGCTTTGGAAAGAAACCACCTATTTCCAAACAGTGCCAACTGGAGTCGTGTGACGGTGAGTGAAGATTTTGTCAAAATTGTAGTACAAATCACAGATTGTGTTCCAGTAGGCCCTACGTCTCACAAATGCCGATGTTTGTTACAATGTACCAGCAGAGCATACATGCATGTATGTTTATAAGACAAATATCACAGTTTAAAAATAAATAGATTATAAAAGAGTTTTTCTTGACTTGGAGACTTGATAACCGGAGTCATACACAACGTTTTGATACGCCATCTGTGAACGAGCACAGGTGTCAAACATCTGCGCATGAGCGTAAAGCGCGCTCTCTGAAATAAACAATTTAATTTAATTTTGGTTGATTTGATTTAATTTGTTTTCTGGTGTCGTTTGGAAGAGTATATTGGAAATTTTTGTTGAATGTGCCGGTGTAACGAAACTGAGGATCCGTGTAACACGAAATCCGCCCTCCATTTAGTTATAATGGTTAGGGTTAGCCTGACCTAAGTGGGTCAACATCCAGGGCGAGGCTTACCTGTACAAATAAAGAGGAAGCGGATTTTCTGTCATGTTACACCGGTATGAGTTAAAATCTAAATCCACCAGACTTTGTTAAAAATGACCTTTTTTTCTGTATTGTATCGGGATTCCCTTTGTATTTTTAGTGATGAATGTTATCCCACGGGAAATACCCCTTCCCTCACTCTAAATAAAGAAAATATTCTCTGTGCGGGGGTAGGGGGAGGGGTAGGTGATGAAAAATTTATTTCAAAATGCATTTAAATCGTAAGAAGGTTAAAATAAGGGTTATGCAAATGAGAAAACCTTACTGTTTGGGTGAAATTAACCGAAATACATGTAACATGTTGAACTTCCACTTCCTCGTTTTAATTGATAGTTGTAATTACTCGAAAGCGAGGCATAGCTGTCAACAATATGTAACCTCGTAAAAAATGGAATTTTGTTATGAAGCTCATAGCTTGCGGGGATAAAAAAACTCCTCGTTTGTTATTGGAATCTACAATAATAATAAATAAAATAACACACTATAAAAATTCTTCTGTTTGGCCCATTATTTAACTTAACTGATATTTTGTAGAAATTACAGGCTCAAACACGCCATAATCGTCTGCGCGATCTCGTTCACATATCAGCGCACGACATTTGGCTCCTGTGCTACATTCAAGGCCAACCGAGGTTCACAAATGGTGGATCAAAACTATAGACTCTCGTGATCTAGTCCCTAAGGCAAGAATGCATACAGTGTTACTTTTATCATAATATGTAGAGATAATGAGAATCCCTTTTCATATTTGTAGTGGATTAATTTCCCAGCAATAACAGTTTATGAACTGGTAAATTGCGCGATCTTTATACAGTGTTTGCTTTTTTTTAGCTGCTCCAACAACACCGAAGCCACCATGTAACGGGGACAAGTCTAAATTCTTCTGCAAGCTGGTAACGGCAAGAGCAAAGGAGCATTGTAGATTGCAGGCATATTATAATATGTGCTGTGCATCCTGTGACAAATTTGAAAGAACACACTGAATCATATGCCAGTAGCATAAGGCACTGAGCTTAACTAAGCTAATTTATAACACAGCATTGCCAGAAGCTTACGGCGTCAGTTATTTTCTATGTGGTCTTTTACTTTCAAGATATAGATGTTTATTTTTTACCATCGAGTTGGTTCATATATATACATGGTTGAGTAGGAATGATTAGTTGTTTAAAATATGCAAAAGGGAATTGTGTGGAATAAGAATTCCTTTCCGTCTATATGTGCTTTTCACAATAAAGGCATGCTAAAGGTATTTAATTGGTACGTTCAACAATATACTGGCATTCTGCTGTTAATTAAATGGCACATTATGTCCAAAATAGCTGCCATGGAAACCCAAGCCACTGTTTTGTAATGGACAGGGTTATACACATGTAAAAAGCATGCCTCTCAATTCCCTCCCTCGCGTTTGTTTTAATGCTGGAATGTTTAATTGGACATTGTTGCAAACCACAGACACAAAGACGGTATTTTACCAAAGTTTTATTTCTAAAACGAGCACAGATTAACATAAATGAATATTTATACGAAAAGATTTTAAAACTATAATACGGATATGAATAAACAGGTCTTACGTCATGGAGATGAACAAAGATTTGCTGATCATATTTACTTTTGAGACCCCATAAAGAATGGTTCTCTAAATGTACTGTCCTCTGCATTTGTCACTGATAACAGATTTCGAAAGATCTTTTCGGGTATAAAAAAACACGAAGCGATCTCTAATTACGACCTTATGCAAGATTTTACTTAGCGTCGGCTTATAATAGAAAATACAACATATGTTCTAGCGATATCAGATAAACTATGTGTACGCAACATGTAAAATCTAATCATCTGGCATTATCTACTTAGTGCATCTCAAACACTTGTTAAATATGTTGATGATCTACTTGATGGCATCCGTTTTACATGAGATGACAACGCAATTTCATATTACAACAAAGACACTATACTATTTGCCACATTTGTGCATTAAAACCAATTTGATAATTGCTTTAAAATAAGTAGTATGATATGAAAACTTACTATTCTTAGCTGTAAAAGACCGAACGGTTCCTGTTTTACAAAAGACCTATAGCCTGAAAGCATTTGGTCAAAAAGAAAAGGCCCAATTTCCAGAAAAAGAACCCCCTTGGCTACAGGGCTGAACATATTCGGGAGTATGAATTATTGCGCCTGATCTATAACACGAGCGCATTTTCTGGGTATGCCAAATTTTGGGCTATATATATATTTTTTTGTTTGTTTGTGTGTGTGTGTGAAATCGACCATTGGGTACATCGACTTAGTCAAAAGAACGCGTCACAAGAGGCCAGGAGAGAAGAAACAAGATCAGCCAATACAGGAAGTGACAATATAGCACAATTCAAAACCAATGGATAACGAGCTCTGCCTGCAACTAATCTGTTAGCAACAGACACTATTATACAATTTTTGAGCATTTATATCCATGCCAGCTAGTAATTACTCAAAAGGTTGCGACTGCTGCATTAAGATACATGCAATCAGTGCGTCAGCACCAGTACATCCAGAATGATCAATCAATATTTATCTGTTAGAGAGACCCATCCCAACAAATAAACGAGAGCTTGTGTTGCTTAATTTCCTCCATTCCTTACTTTACTCAATTTATGTGATTATTTATTAACCAGTAATGTTTATCTGGATTTGTGGAAAGGTTTTCCTGGACTCGTTTCAATCCTATGAAATGTGGCCGATTTTGTGCTGAAAGCAAACACTATCGTTTAAAAGGTAACAAGTGCATAAATGTATAATATTAAACTATTTGTAATTCTCAATTTATCATACTTCAGGCTTTTTTATTTGCGAAAATGGAATTATGGTCAAGACTATGGCCGGGAGCTTTTAATGCTGACAGGTGGCAAAGAATAAAATCATTCGGGACTATATATAATACGATAATAATGCTTTTAGGTATAGTGTTTTGAATGAAGGAATAGATAAGGAAGTCTATAGATTGGGAAATGTATCTAAAATAAGGCATTGGGTAATGTATCAAGAAGGGAAATGTATCTTAATCACAATTAAATTTTTGGGGAAGTTTGCACCAAAATTTCGGCCCTCATGCTTTATGTCTTTGTTATACTCATATATAAACTACAGGAGAGTGTAAAAATAAACTCCAGTTTAGAATGAGTCCCCTGCAAACCTGGTAAGATAAAAATCTGGATTAGACTTGCAAGATTGTTTTACTTGTTATATGTATCTTCACGTAATAGTTCTAGCCGCAATACTGAATGACCTAGAAAAAACGTTTGGGGTCTATAAAGCGATTATGCCTATTGTGTGTGTGTGTGTGTGTGTGTGTGTGTGTGTGCGCGCGTGTGTGTCCACCGGGTCTTACCACTGGTGACAAGGATAATCTCCCCAGTGATCTAAATCGTCACTGTGAGAACAGTAAACGTCGTACATGATCATGCATCGAGTACACCAGCATCTCTTAGGGCGATAATCCATGCCTACGATTTTACCCCTATCGTCTCTAGGGAGCTTGTCCCAAACCGAGATAATCGCTGGTTCCGGAGTAAGATTACCAACCCCAGAGCCGTTTTCGGCGACCTGCTCATCCAACATTTCTAACATTACCTTGAACTCGGATGACAACTCGCTTATCCGATCTATCTGTGACGTCTTTCGAGTTTTCTTCTCTTGACGTTTTTGTTGAAAGAAAGACGGTGGCAAACTGGTCTTTCGCAAATGCTTTTCAGTTTTCCGTGGAACCCGAACAGGGTAATTAAAAACATAATCAAAGTCCTGCTCCTCTGGGAGGAACGTGTCGGTATTCGAGGGCGGGCATTTCAAGGGTCCGATAATTGGTTGAAATGTTTTTGAAACGCCCTGTGACGGTAGAGAATCGAAGCCTGCGCTCCCTGTTTTTCGGATCCATCCTGGTGTTGTGGAAAGAGCTGAACCCTGAACCGGTGCAGATACCATGGGGTTCTGTTGCTGGTAACTAAGAACGGTGTTCGTCTTCCGTTCTCTCTTCGCCCAGGACGGCAAATCATTGAGACCGAATCGCTGCTGAGGTGTTTTCGTCGTTTCCGGTGATTCTTGTGGGGCGTATTCGTGTTTTTGTCGGATCGGAGGTAGACATACACCACCAAAAGTACTAGGTGTTATTTGACGCCCGCTGCTTTTTCGGCGTTTATCTAGACATTTAAAATGTAAGGAGTGTTTACTCAAACTGGACGTATGCTGTTATTCTAGTCTCTTTTTTCCATGCTTTTAATTTTCATGTACTTAATGTGAGCATGAAATAAAAAACGAAAACATCACGAAAAATACATATAGGCGACTAATAGACTGACTGAGGTTTTTATCTACCTTGTTTCTGCAATGGTGCCGGCAAGCGGTAGAGGTCCCCGGGGCTATTTTGCATTTCACTGCACGCGTGCTTGCTGCCTCGTTGTTGCTTCGGTGTGGGGTTCATGGATATCTCTAGGTAATGAACGATTTGGTTATATGCAGATTAGTTAAAAAAGGCGAAATTCATCTGCAATTGTAATTCCAATCAAGAGGGCAACGGTAGAAATATTAATTACGAAAAGGTTATTATAGAAGAAAAATGATCTTTTGAAGTTAATAACGCGATAGATATGTTATAAATCTATAGTCCCCATAGCATTTTGCTCATAGTCACCAAACACAAAAAGAGCTTCAATATATAACGAGTTCATACATAAGTAATATCCAATCATTAAGCAACGTACAACGTAAAGAAAGCAATTTTCTCAGTTAAACACGAGGCCTCGTTTTTGTTGAGTTATTACTATCATAAAGAAAAGATCTTCATACCTCCACTTTGGTCTGTTTAATCTGTCCTTTTCGCAGTCTGTTCAGATTTTGTTTGTATCTAGAACCGCTGTGACAAGAAAGGATGTAAGATTGCTCTCGCCATTCCCATTTCGAGTGATATGTAAAAATTACAGTGTAAGCTCCAGATGCTATTTTGTAATCCTTCTCGCGAAATAATTAACATATCTTGTTATTTCCTTTCTCGAATATCAAGTAAGAATTATTCCATACGGCTCACAGGAACTCTTTCATAATTCCTCTCGAGCGATAATTGACACAATTTGGTGATACGTTGCCAGACAGCATACACGCACGCACGCATCACAATAAGCACAATAGCAGTGTAATGTTGAAAGCTCATGCTATTCTAAATGCAGTTATTCCCTTAAATATATATATATTATTTATTTATTTATTTATTGGTATCATTTTAATTAAAATGTTACCATCCATGCCAATTTGTGAGTTAATACATAATTTCTGCTTTATACAGCAATTGTGCAACTTATTTAAGGGCAACAGGACATGCCCACTCGTTATCAAGCTAGCGTTCTAATAATATCAGAAGACGAAAACAGACTCACCCTCCCCTTCTCAACAGTCGTTGTCGGCAGTCTCTTAGAAGATAAGGATCCGGATTTGCAAACTATTTTTCGAAATTTTTACACATGTTCACTGTCTTATATTTAAAAGTTATCAAAAACCGAATAAAATCAGTCAAGCTGTTTGGTGCTGATGCGACCATTAAGCTGTGTGTTTTTTATGCAGCACCAAAATAAGCTGTATTACAACCGATTTTTAAAGATTCTCTAGTTCGATAGTTCTTTGACTTAACAAGGAAGGAAAATTAATTTTATATTTCAAGATATCATTTAGATTTTTAAAGCTCCGTCGAGTTGCTGTGTGTAAGAATGGCACTCGTGCACGATTTTGTTTTTGAAAAAAAAAAGTCCGTTAACTTTCTGGCCCAAAATTAAAATTTGCATGTTGCCAATTGTATTAGTTGCACTAATAAGAATCACAACCCGAAACTCAATCTGGACAATCCAATCTATGATTGTGTTAGCTGCGTTAGGCCTAGGGAATCTCACGACCTTCAATCCATGCTACATTAACAGCATTCTTTCGTTTCAAAAAATAACCTAAAATGTGCCTTCCCAAAAAATAGATCATCTCGAAATAAAGGTTCTCTTGATAGAACAGTGTTAAGTGAAGGCTCTCTTCCGGACCACGTCAAGTGCACTGCTAAGGGATAGAGAATCAGCTGCTAAGGCCCCTATTTCACACAGACCACGAATCCCACGAATCGCCAGGAATTGACAAATTTCAGGATTCGCGAGGATTCGTGAGATTTTGCCAATTTTCTAGTCTAATTCGACACACTCACGATTCAGTTACGATACAGGTGCGATAGTGTTACGAATATTCGTGGGATTCGGCTGGAGTCGTGAGATTTTGCCAATTTTCTGGTCTAAATCGACACGCTCTATGATTCAGTTACGATACAGGTGCGATAATGTTACGAATTTTCGCTGGAATCGCACGAATATTGTCCAGAAATTCACCACGATTTTTTGGAATGGGGAGTTCGTGGCCAAGACTTTGAACAGCTCAATTTTTTTTGCCACGAATTCCCGATTGATCAAGAATTGCAAGAACTGACTACGATTATATACGAATCTATTAATAACTTCACGAACTGATATACGATTCAACCACGAATCCTAAAATTTTCAATTCCTGGCGATTCGTGGGATTTGTGGTCTGTGTGAAATAGGGGCATCAAAGTTTTTGCCACCAATTCTTGTTAATCAAGAAGTGCAAGAACTGACTACGAATATATACGAATCTGTTAAGAACTTCGCGAACTGATTACGATTCAACCACGAATCGTAAAATTTGTCAATTCATGGCCATTCGTAAGATTCGTGGTCTGTGTGAAATAGGGGCATAAGATACTGAACTGGGTCTCCTCAGGTATGGTAGTTTAATATAGAAGCCTAGCATTAAGTCCCTGTGTGACCTGTAGGAACTCTTAGGAATGGAAGTCCGGGCTCCCATATGATTAGTACAGGTTAAGGTTAGTTGGAGTATTGGGGTTAGTATATGGGACGAATGTCACCTGTGCAAAGAAATGGGAAGCAGACTACGGTCCCTAGCGGATATCCATTCCTGTTATACCGGCTTGAGACCTTGGAAAAAAAGCAATAATGATTCAACAAGGTTGCGGCCTTTTTCATGGTTCGATTTCTTGTTGAGTGAGAAATTTTAAATCAAAATGCAAATGTGCGAGCCCCAAACATCACACGGTATAACAGTGTCATTTTATTGTAAACGTGCTGACCTGAAGTTTGGTGTGAACGTCTATATGGACTGGATGTCGGTTATAAGGCAGGGACGTAGGAACCACATTTTTAGTGGGGTACAACCATGAAACCAGAAACTGTCATCAATTAATCTGAACTATACTAAGAAAACTGAACAAAATGACGAAGCAAGAAGAAGAATTAGTTGAACAGAAAATCAAGCATGTTAACAATTTCATTCTCAGTTTAAGTAAGGTGTGCTGTACAACTTGACTTCGCCTAAGCGTCCTAGCCTTGGTTTCACCAGTGATGACGGACTATACCTTCAGAGTTTTTAAAAGTGCTTTCGGCTATGAAATATGTGAAAGAGATATATTGTATCTGTAAATCAAATTAGGCAGAAGGCATGTACACAACTTTACCCAGTGTGTGGACAGGTGCATGTCTAATGCAAGCGATATCATTTCAACTACTACATGTGTATCATGTGTACGTGTAGTATCAATTCTTAACGTTTTTAGATGTCTTATTTCAGGAATATCTTAAGAGATTTTTTGAAAAAATAGAATACAAAGATTTCCTGCATTACTGTTCTCGTACCTACCGTATATACAGGTGAAACGGACACGCAGACTGATTTGGTACCTGATAAGGCACAAGATGTTTCAATTTAAATTTCAATTTATTGAAAAAATTCTTAATTCCTACTGCTAATCAGAAAGACGACTAAAAAGAACTTCACAAATATAATAAGAAAAATACTGATAATAACATTATTAATAATAATAAGTTTTTCAATCGACACTAACGTTATTTCAGTGGCATATGTTATGTATTTTCCCAAATTATTCAGTTGCGAGACATTGTTAAATTATAACAGTTTGATGAGTTTAAAGACGCTAGGCTTTTTATAGTAGAATTTTTAACGTATTTTGCCCAAGCGTGCTGTGGAATATACATTTCAGAATAAAGTGAAATTCTTCCTCAATTTTATTTAAATGACATAATGTACAAGTTCTTAATTGTTTATTAGTGTCTGAGTACCTTCCCTTTTCTACAGGTATAGCGATATTACGTGTTGAATACCATACAGTTTAATCAGATCAACTGAAATGACGACCCTTTGCTTTCAGTGTAGTATATTCTAAATTTAGCAATATTTTCATTATATTTCTGTGGAATTAGCTTGTTTAAATAGAAATCAATTGAATGTTAGTACAATAGTCCTTTGCTAGAAGAGGATATTTCCCCGATCAGTTTTTGTCAAAAGTTATCTTTATATAATCATAATCTTTGCTCGGTCAAGGACGACGTCAAATCATTAGTGATTTTCATAAAATAAAAATTACAAGCCAATTCCTTCTTATTCACTCTGTGGACATCTTATTCAATTTTTCTCAAGAAGATCTGAATAGCAGGCTTTAATAATACAATTTTTTAAGGAGCGGATTAAATTTTCAACCAACATTTACAAATTCTTAGCCTGCGGGGAGGACTAGATGACCGCGGATCTGTCTCTACAGTGCACAGGTCGGGCCCTGGGTGTCTGGCCTTGGGTGAACTAAGTTTGTTTTTATTTACTTATAATAATAATGATAAACAGTTCTGGCTACTAAAGACTAATGGCACTTTTCTTACGTTACTAGCGGTTACTAAAAGTGATTAAATGAAACAACGGGCCGAACATTTTCTTTCAGAATTTTCAAAACAAGAGAAACTTGATATAATGCAAATAAAGTCCGATTCTTTAATTTTCTTTGCTCAGTTATTATACGTGTGTTTTATTCGTGCATAAACAGTTAAAATATTAATTCTTTAGGGTTTATTTATGGAAAATTACCTATGGAAGTAACATACAAGACAATTCAATAAACGTGTGAAACTTACACTTTTTCCTTCAAAAGTGTTAATCTATGTTGAGAAGTAGAAAGAAAGAAAGAAAGAAAGAAAGAAAGAAATATCAATAGCCTTCCAGTTACACTGTACCGTAAGATTGAATGTCCTTTCTATCACAATCCCCTCCCCAGTTCGTTCAATCCACATTTGAAAGCTAATTTATATACCCAGTTATGTAGTATCAAGTATGCTGACTTTGAAAATGCGTTTTAATTTTTATTTATTTTTGTTGTGTGTGTGTGTGTGTGTCATTATGATCCTCTTTTCGAGACTTATTGTGCCTTCTCATAAACCAGACAATAAATTCAAACCGAAACGTCCGCAAGGAAAGTAGGTGACCTCTTCTTCATTATGTAAATAAGGTGAGCGTTTTGGTGAGAGGTGCTCAGACAGTACCAAGGTCAGAAGAAGACGGAGAAGGATGTCCCGAGCCCTATTACTGCTACTGCCACATTTTGGTCGAAAAAATGGCACTGAAGCCGGCAGCAGTATCTGGTAAGTTCCTTACAGATGATAGAAAATGTATTCTAGCATTTTTTTTTTTAGTTTTGCATTGACGATATTTTCCCGAAATGGTGCACTCTATAGGCATAATCACCATGGGTACATCTAACTGACGTGAAGGAGACTTTCTCTTAGCTTTCCCTCAGTGCCTTTTGGGAACCCTTTTGTTTCTGATACCATAATAGGATTAAATAAGAATATATATATTTGTGTAATTTTAATGCTTGATTGCGATTTGTTAATTGTAAGGCAAAGGATACTGACACGAATTGCTGTAATGAACATGTAACTGTGCTGCTTTATCAGATCTTTAGACGTTGTTTCATGAATGTGAATCCACTCCTTTAATTCAAGTGACTCTAAGTACCGTTTACGAAGATACCAGAAGCGTCCTACTCGTTTTGTGTTGGACACATACAGCCTCACACCCATGCCAAGAATACCTCCTATGCCGACGTTTGTCTGTTCTTAAATTTGCAGGGACGACATTTAGTATGGAATGCTATGTTTGCTTTTGGTTGTAACATGCTGCTCCAAAACGTATATCAAATTAAAACTCGAATAAAATGAGCTTTTTATTTACGATAGTTCTCATAGAAATCAAATTCATACTAAGCGTCCACCCTGCATGATGCGGGTTTACTTCTTTTGGTAAATTTATGTCACTATGTCGTAGTACAGTGCTGTATCTGATCATGGTGTTATGAGGGTAATTTATACTTTTGGGTCGGGCTTGATACCCGTCCCTTTTCGAACCTAAAACGTTGAAGTTCTTATTTAAAGGAAACAATGTCTGTATAAAAATTATAAAGTGATTGCTTTAAAATTATCATATATTAATTTCCAAATTGAGAAATGTTTTACACGGTAAATATATGTGGGGATATCTACAACTTGACACCTCGTTGTGAAATTGAAGTTGTTCTCTTCAACACCTTGAACCCGGGCAGTGTGGTCCGATCTACCGGTGAATTCTGGATCATTCGGTGCCAAGTCTGGTATTTGGGTAGGCCTGTGAGTGTCACCGAGAACCAGAGTTAATTTTAATTGAATGTGAATATGAAAAGTCACTTCAAGTACACTGAGTTTTGCGTAACCTTTTCAGTTTTGTTTGTATATTATTCTGAATATGGTCAAGACTTTGAAAATCTTGTAAATAGCCCATGATTTTTATGTCGCTCCTGATACCCATGCTTTGCAAATGTAACTTTTCATCCACATTTACCCCAGGGGCGGATACAGGATTATTCGAAGGGGGGGGGGGGGGCAAAGTCGACCTCCCCTCCCCCCGTTGGCGTGGGGTTCCCAATTTTTTGTATTTTAAGGGCGAACGGTACTGTATATGTATGGTTAAATACTATAAATCAGCTAGTCAAAATTCTAATTCCAAGGGAATATTAGTGTGATTTTTTATCAGAAACCGAAGGGGGGGGGGCGTCATGACCTATCTGACTCCCCTCTAAATCCGCCACTGTTAACAAAATTGATTGAAGTACTATTATCTTCCTTTCAGCTCGCTTAAGATTTACTGCATCCCTCCCTTACTGAGGAGAAGAGGAAACACAAATTGAAGAGAGTTGTACAAAGTCCAAATTTCTATTTCATGGATGCAAAATGCCCAGGTACTATAACAATTCCCACTTGCACTCTGTGCACAACTACTGTGTGCTTTTCACACTGACATCAGGGCTCTGCCAATTTGTGTTTTTGGGTTGGGGTCTTTATCAATAATGCCACTTGTGAAATCATGTTTCATGGTAACAGTTGTTTCCTTTAAGGTTGTTAGTGTTTTCTATACAACAATCCACATGCAGCTTCCATAAATTTGTTTCTATTCTTAATAAATTCTAATGAAATTAATGGTGGCTGTTATATATCTCCTGTGTGATATTTATTCAAGATGTAATTGTTCTTCCAGGCTGTTATAAAATCACCACAGTTTTTAGCCATGCTCAGACAGTATAGTAGTGCTTTGTGTTGGGTATTCAACAGTGCTGTGTCAGCCAACTGGAGGAAAGGCCAGGTTAACAGAAGGTAGGCTGCCTTAGGCAAACACAACTTTATATCTTGCTAGGCTTCTGGGCTTTAGTTAAAAAAGTCTTATAAAGTCTTATTAATACTTTGTTCCTTTAATGAATTACCGAATCTGCCTGGGTTCACTGTACTCAGTTTGCTTTAATCAGCTCAGTACACCTGTTTAGTCCTTGGGAGTGTCTGTAATCGTAACCATAGAAAAAACTTAATAATATTGTGTGCATATGGCCATTAGAGTTCCTGGTCTTCCTCAAATTGATATAGAAAAAAAATGGACTGCCACAGCTTGTGTCACAAAGCAATACTTTATAATGAATGTTTAGCAGTTCAATCCCAAATATGTGAACATTTGGAGAAATTGCACTTGTCATACAACAAAATGAAACTGGAAAAGCACTCCGAGAGCGCAGACCTCCGCCAAGGCAGTGATTTTTGATTATTATTGATTATTGATTGATTATTGATCCGGATCACCACCAAAAACTAATCATCTCTTCCTTGGCCCACTTCTGACAGTTCCTGAAAATTTCATCAAAATCGGTCCATATCTTTTTGAGTTATGTTGATGACAGACAAACGAACAAATAAACAGACAAACAGGGATGAAAACATAACCTCCTTGGCGGAGGTAAAGATTAAACTGTCTGACAGCTAAAAGGGGACATTCACCTAAAAATACCTGGCAGGCAGTTACTGAAGTGCTAGATAATAATAATTTATTAAGATTCCAACCCAGTGGGTTGAAGTTGTACATAGAGTGTTAAGAAAATTATAATGAAAATAAAATGAATATATGCTTGAATAAAACTGAGTTAAAAGACTGCTAATTGAACTTTAAAATTATTGTACTTAGGATAAAAGACAACATAATACTATTGGAAATTTAAAATTGCATATGGAATAAAAGAGCATCGGAATCTGTCGGTCTTAAATTTTGGCACTTTGTATCTATTGTTTGATCTTAAAAGACGATTGGATTGCTCAATTAAGATGTGATTCAGTTTGTCAAAGGATTCAGTTATTTTGTAAAAGAAAGTTTTACACCTGTGTCATTTTGAGGAAGATCTTTCTGACCCCATAATGGTTGTTATCAATAAGAATCATTTTGTTTTCATTTTTCTTGTACATAGCTTTTATTAGCCTGCAAGTGTATACCAAATATTATAATAGTAGATTGGAATCAATTTGACTTCTGTTTGTAAATTTAATTAATAAGAAATTGTTTGTCCCTTTCAGGGTGTTCATTTGACAGTCGACTGGTGACAGCTATTTGTACCGATGAAAAGGTCTCAAATTTGATTTTATTTTAAATCTGTAAGACCATTCTTTGAGGATTCCTTCAACAACAACTTCCCAATCTTATCATGCCTGTTGTAATTTGCATGACAATAAGTCGACCAGCGCCACCTATCTTCTTGACTGATCACTTGACAGCTGACCACTGCGGGAGAAGGGCGTGGGACAGATGTGGTGAAGTTGCAGAACTGAACATTTCATTCAACCTTAAAACGTGAGGGCTTGAAAAGGCGGATAAAAAGTGAGAATCAGTTACGTCTGATGGGTATTATGTGATAATGCGGTATGTACGGCGACTGTCAGAGAAATTTTCATGCTTTTTCCTTGTCTGAATTCGAGTTTAAAAAGTGTTTGTTGTAGGCTTGAATTAAAATGCGAAAGGCCGTGGAATGGGTTGAAAAGCTTCTTTGTCGGTTATAATTAAGATGTTCTTTGCATTACTGACAACATTTCTGTTGTATTGACGAGTTAATATTAGCGGGCAATTACAGCCTTATAGTATTTTTGCGTGTTCTGAAATTTCAGTTTTTACTTGGGTAGTTAATTGAAAAGTTGCTCATCTCTATAATCTACACGTTTGCTGTCAATTGATTTATAAATAATTTGACAAAAGTAATATTATATCACTTATTGGTGTCCGGAAACCGTCACTTTAGTACCACTCGCTGTATGCAAATTGGCCTCTTGAACGGTTTTGTTTGAAAATGCTTCTTTCGTATTTGTATTTGATGTATCCTTGTTGGCCGTCCCAGATATCTACATTAGAAACTGGCATGACGATTTATTACGATTTATCTTCAGAAAAAAAAACTGTTTTTCATGTTGGGTAATGAAAGATATAAGTGAGAGAGCACTTTAAAAATGAGAGAAATCATGATGTTAGAAAATATACACGTGATAGCCTATTTTCAGGCATTTAAAGTAACAAGATTGTCTTTTTTTCAAATAGTTGAAACAGGCTGTTGTATAATTTGTCAAATGAAGTTTCCTTTTCATGGAAAAACTGAATTATTGATCCAATTATTAGCCTTCTTAACTTTAAAGATTGGCTTAATTTGTACAGTCATTGCCCATATCTTGGGGGAATTACTCCAACCGTTAAATTCTCTACTTTAAGAACATTTTCCATTAGAGTAGGTCGTTTTAATCTTTGTCTTTGTTCTCAGTGTGCTACAATTAATGAACAACATTCATTTAAAATTTCTTGTGAAACATCAAAGAGTGTTTAGTATTGAGTACTACATGCACATAACCTTTTTAATTCGATATTTTACAATTTCCATTCCCGTTAATTTAATCTTATCTAGCATTTTGTTCCATTGAAATATTGATTAATATCTATTTAATATCGTTGTAGGCTTGAATTAAAATGCGAAAGGCCGTGGAATGGGTTGAAAAGCTTCTTTGTCGGTTATAATTAAGATGTTCTTTGCATTACTGACAACATTTCTGTTGTATTGACGAGTTAATATTAGCGGGCAATTACAGCCTTATAGTATTTTTGCGTGTTCTGAAATTTCAGTTTTTACTTGGGTAGTTAATTGAAAAGTTGCTCATCTCTATAATCTACACGTTTGCTGTCAATTGATTTATAAATAATTTGACAAAAGTAATATTATATCACTTATTGGTGTCCGGAAACCGTCACTTTAGTACCACTCGCTGTATGCAAATTGGCCTCTTGAACGGTTTTGTTTGAAAATGCTTCTTTCGTATTTGTATTTGATGTATCCTTGTTGACCGTCCCAGATATCTACATTAGAAACTGGCATGACGATTTATTACGATTTATCTTCAGAAAAAAAACTGTTTTTCATGTTGGGTAATGAAAGATATAAGTGAGAGAGCACTTTAAAAATGAGAGAAATCATGATGTTAGAAAATATACACGTGATAGCCTATTTTCAGGCATTTAAAGTAACAAGATTGTCTTTTTTTCAAATAGTTGAAACAGGCTGTTGTATAATTTGTCAAATGAAGTTTCCTTTTCATGGAAAAACTGAATTATTGATCCAATTATTAGCCTTCTTAACTTTAAAGATTGGCTTAATTTGTACAGTCATTGCCCATATCTTGGGGGAATTACTCCAACCGTTAAATTCTCTACTTTAAGAACATTTTCCATTAGAGTAGGTCGTTTTAATCTTTGTCTTTGTTCTCAGTGTGCTACAATTAATGAACAACATTCATTTAAAATTTCTTGTGAAACATCAAAGAGTGTTTAGTATTGAGTACTACATGCACATAACCTTTTTAATTCGATATTTTACAATTTCCATTCCCTATAATTTAATCTTATCTAGCATTTTGTTCCATTGGAATATTGATTAATATCTATTTAATATCGTTATTGAAACGAATGTTTTTGACATTTCAGAATTGACTTCCTTGACGAGATCCTGTACTTAATTGCATCTGGAGGAATCTCCCCAAGTCTTCTGGGTGTGCTTCAGGACATGACTTCAGCAGATTTATGCACACGGACACACGCGATCTCTCTCTCTCTCTCTCTCTCTCTCTCTCTCACAAACACACACACACTGCATTTACAATATGGTTAAAAGCGTACGTTTTGTTCCTGTGATTTTCAAACATTTTAGGCCCATGTGTAAGATTTTAACATATAGAAATGCATTAGTAAGAGCCATTGGGTTTCGTTTTCAAATAATACCCAGAAAGCGATCTTTTAAAATTATATAAAGAAAATGATCACATTTGTTTTTAAATCATATCTTGAAATGGATCATATTATAATGTAAATTATATTCAGAAATGGATCTTTATTGTTTTTAAAATTATGCCCAGAAATCGATCTTTTTGTTTTTAAAATTATATCCAGTTATTGATTGCTTTTGCTTTTAAAGTTTACCCAGAAATGGATCAATTGACTTTTTTTAAACCATTTTTAAGTTATGTTTTCTGGCAGGCAATGTTTAAAAAATAAATGCGCTTCTTTTGATAGTTTTCGATTTTATTTAAAAAACACAGAAGTAAAAATAATATTAAAACCCACAGAATTTTCAGAAGCTGTAATCTAGCATTTTGAAGTGTGTATTTGCTTTTAAAATTTTAAGCAATTTCTTTTCACACTTTATATTTTTTCCAAAATTTTCAAAAGTTGCTTTTTAAAATATTTGTAAATTGAAATTAACAAATATAGAAATTGAATTTAGCTGGAAATAAAAATACATATGCATGCTTGTCTCCATGTTGAGATCACGACTAGAAAGATGGCGATGGATTTGCCAAATTTCAAATGTTTAATTTTTGTTCATGTCACCCCTCTGTCCATACTTTATACTGCCCTATATGTATACACTAGGTTTTAAGCTATTGGTTTCTGTAAGTAAAAAGTATGCATAGGAATGAAATTACAGCACAAAGATGTACTAAGTTCCTACGATTTTCACATGTCAAAAAATCCATTCTTTTTCTTTTATTTCTAACTTTTATTTTGCTACGCAAATCCTTCTCTTCCTCAATTTCTTTTACACCAGCTGGCGTCTGGTGCACCAACAATGATTTGTTAATACAATATTGCACTGATATTTAATTATCACTGTACATGTGTTACTACGCTGAATTTCAGACCGAAAACTATGATAAAAGAAAGTGAAATACTTTACAAAACTGTCCTTTATTCCACTGTATGTTTTGAATGTAAAATTTTAAACAATTTCCACATAATTTAAAGCAGAGCACATTTATTTAAATTTTATCATTTTAAATGTATTTTGTAGTAGTTTCAGTGTAATTTTACATTCTTTATTAAATGCAACTTATTTTGGGCAATGCCAATTTATAGTTAGCGTGTGAAAACTTTATTTCTCATACAACTATACCAAGAAAAATGCTATTTTTGTAATATGTACTCAATTATGTTTCCTTATACTACAAATTGACATAAGGTTGATTTTGACAGTCCTGCGTAAAACACGTTCATTACTGTATGTAAAAATTGCTGGATATCATTCACCATAATATTCTGTTGTTAAAGTTGCCATATATATATAAAAAAAATAATAATAAAAAAAAAGAACTCGTTCAAAATATCTACGTTCGTTTGTTTGGAATAAATGATTTTGTTCAGTTTGTTGTGGAACTTTTTCAATTTAAGGGGAGACGTAGAAATGGTTCATTAAGTGGTCACATGTTGGGGGGAGTTCATTCCATTTGAGGGGTGACAGGTGGGGTAAGTCCATTCAATTTAAGGGGTGAAAGGTGGGACGAGTTCATTTCAGTTTGAGGGGTTATAGGTGGGGCGAGTTCATTTCAAATTAAGGGGTAACAGGTGGGGAGAGTCTACTCTATTTTGAGGGGTGACAGGTGGGGCGAGTCCATTCCATTTAAGGGGTGACAGGTGGGGCGAGTCCATTCCAGATTCGAGGGGTGACAGGTGGGGCGAGTCCATTCCAAATTAAGGGGTGACAGGTGGGGCAAGTCCATTCCAGATTCGAGGGGTGACAGGTGGGGAGAGTCTACTCTATTTTGAGGGGTGACAGGTGGGGCGAGTCCATTCCATTTAAGGGGTGACAGGTGGGGCGAGTCCATTCCAGATTCGAGGGGTGACAGGTGGGGCGAGTCCATTCCAAATTAAGGGGTGACAGGTGGGTCAAGTCCATTCCAGATTCGAGGGGTGACAGGTGGGGAGAGTCCATTCCAAATTAAGGGGTGACAGGTGGGGCGAGTCCATTCCATTTAAGGGGTGACAGGTGAGGCGAGTCCATTCCAGATTCGAGGGGTGACAGGTGGGGCGAGTCCATTCCAGATTCGAGGGGTGACAGGTAGGACGAGTCCATTCCAGATTCGAGGGGTGACAGGTGGTGCGAGTTCATTCCATATTCTAGGGGTGACAGGTGGGAAGAGTCCATTCCAGAATCGAGGGTCCACAGGTGAGGCAAGTCCACTCTGTTTTGAGGGGTGACAGGTGCGGCAAGTTTATTATATTTTAGAGGCATATGCAAACAAAATCGTCTCAAATATGCATTTTATGGCAGAGAAATTTGTTACAATATTTTGAAAGAAAGAAATGGAAACAAGCATGCAAACAAAAAATAATGGAATCTGCAATAAAAGTGCAGGATAACACACCAAAGGGAACATGATTAAAATGAAAAACGATAATGTCAGCAAAGTTTTGAATAGAAGGCTGCATTAATTTTGACAGGCAGAGAAAGTGAATAATTGTATCTTAAAATTGGTCACGATTTCAGAAAAGTGGTACATTATTTACTGCACATTTTCAACTGTGTGATATTTCATATTGATCAAAAATTGCATGAAGGAATCCGGCAATGTTTCAAATATAGGCCAGGATTTTTGCAGAGAATAGGAGTAGAAAAATGACCAATCTTTTACGGCGAGGATATTAGGCTTATCGGTTGCCATTTGCTTGGTGAAAGGTTTCGTCAACTTATTTTCAGTTTCTCATTTTTCTTTTAAAATTATTAATTGAAATATTTATATGAAGTAATTTGCGGTAGCAGAAACCAGTACCCGTCAAAAATGGTATGATACCACATTTAATTATATTAAAGAGGACAGAACAAATTTTTTTCTAAAGGGTACAAAATCTCTTGCTATAATTTAAATATAGAATTCTTAAAAATGCTCAAAATGCAAGATTGTTAAAAATTTTAATTCAAATTATAAATGCCAGTTGATGAAAAATCTTATAAATACATATTGTCTTTGAGATTGAATTTTTAAAGTGCCTACAGATATTTAGATTTGAATGGTTTAAAATGTTTTAACTTGCTACACGGATGAGACGATGTTTGCAAACAGAAATGTAGTACATTGAATTTGAAACTGTTATCACATCTATATAATCCTTCTCGCCCACCCCCCTTACCATTACTTCTGTCTTTATCAATGAAAAACAAAACATGAAATGTCAAAAGTATTTATTCAGCTTTCATATAATAGGTGTATAATAATTGGTCGTAGGGTTCCTGGGGTACACCGAAGCCTATGTTGCTTGAAGGGGCATGGTGTGCTGTATCTCGGTGGGGTTAAGCATCTGAAAAGAGAAAATAATGTTTACAGTTTTTGAATAAATGGCAAGTGCATATACATGCTATTTTACAGAGGAAAGGGCACTTATAATTGTAATGTAAAGCGTGTAATGTAAAGCGTGAATGCTTTTTGGCTTGTCCGAAGTTAATACCGAAAAAACACAGGCTGAAAACGAGGCGTTATGATGTGTGATAAGTTTTTTAATAATAAAATTATTTGAATTATCTTGATAATAAAAGAAGTATTAAATACATGACTTCCTTCAATTGCATATATAGGGTTGTAAGCACAGTCGTTAAGATATTCCGTACTATCGAGCGTTATCACTCATTCTCAATATATAGATCCATTAAACTTTTTTTTATTTTATAAAAAGTAAGCAAGCGGTAGAATTGTTTGTTCAAGTGGAACTTAACTTATTTATATATCTCAGTCTATCAACTTAAAAATAATAATTATAATTACTAAATTATCTGTTCTTGATAAAAAAACAAACGGACTAAATTTTTAAACCTTCGTTACTGTCGTGCACTGCACCATCTCGGACTCTCGAATCGATCTAGTTAAGAAAAGCTGCAACTTGTTAGGAAGCTAGTATGATATCTAACGTCTCAGAAAATGTCTAGAAAGCTCATTTTAAATAGCTTAATAAATAGCTTGCGTCTACTTTTGCGGTATGCCAAGTTTTTAAAAATTGAGAAACCGCCGTCTTTTTGGCACAGGTCATCATTTTCGGTTGTTTTGTTTTTGTAAAATTTTAATCAATAATAAAATCTTCAATTCAGTGACATCCATGATTAGCTAGACGTAATGGTGACAGGACACAGTTAAATGTTTCTCACTAAACACGACAACACTGAATTCTCTTAGAAAGTAATCAGGCATTGTGAAAAAATATACTCGAGGTTAAGCACAAATTTGATCAGTAAAGTAAACGTTAATTTCGTAATACCAATTTAGCTCAGTCTAATGTAAGTATTAATAACGTGCAAATATTATCCAAAAGGGTGGTTATTTTAAAAACTTTCGTTGCTAAAACAGTTGAACCTTTCGTTACTAAATACGAAAATTCCCCATACTTGCTAGGCATGAATTAAAAAATTTCCATAATTTACACAAAAAGCTAGATTTATCACTTTCTGTCACCAGAGATTTCGAAAAAATATAATTCGCAAACATACATGTAACTTCATTTTCCACCTTCTGTTTTCTTCAAATGGACCTATATATTGAGAATAAATGTGTAATATCTATAATTGCTTTGAATCACGTATTTTAGGTGCAACCCTTTATTTTACAGCTGCGTATTGTTTGCGTATTGATAATTTTTGTTTTTCTTGGAGAAGTGCATGCGCATAATATCTTATACCCCCCTTTCTGCGACCATGAAATTTGGCATCGCTGTGGTCTTAATAAGGAGGCACAAGCATTGGTTTTGTATCAGAATGAATGCTCAATGATCGCCCAGTTGTCGGCACGTAAAGTATTATAATTTCTTAACTCTCAAATGGGGCCGTGCTGCTGGACGCAGAAAGGACGCCGTCCAGTGTAAAGGGGGGTTTATTAGCAAATTGACTTGGAACAACATATATTACATATGCTTTGGATGTAAGTTAATCAAGTTATCACACAGTGACAGCACAGTGACAAGCATTATCATCTAAATTTACCTGTGTTCTTTGCGGTTATGCTTACATTTACATAAAAAGCATTTTGAATCAAGTCACGAATACTCTCTTACATGACAATAAAAAGGAACCACAAGATTTCAAGCACCGTTTCTCCTGTACCTATAAAGTCCCAAACCGTTGTAAAACTTAATCAAAACCAACATTTTCTAATTCTATGACAGCATGCTACCCTGTAGTAACGATGGGCATGGCAGTGGAAAAAGTTTGACTTATGTGAAAGATGTTTGTCGTAAATTTCTTTTTATTCATCTGTTCCTTTAGTTTTTTTCATGACAGAGATTATCGAAAAAGTAGCGTTACTTACCAAACATGTATTTTGCTTCCATGTCTTATAAAAGCTCGACCTTGCGCCTGCATCACACATACTGTTGCGTCTCCGCTCTACTGTGTCCGCCTGTGGAGTGAGTATCCTGAAAGACAGCTCGCACTTCGGTGAGCAACACATTGTTATGCAAATTACAACAGGTACGGCTCATTTCAGACGAGGGGTTGTAGCTGAACTGTTCACGAATGTTCAGGGTCAAAATATATGAAGATATGACTAATGTCCGCCTCTTGTTGTAATGCAGTGCTTTATACTATCAAAATAACACGACCCTCTTCCATCAGGAAGTTTCATGTCTCCGTAATAGTTCACTTCCACAAAACTCAACACCAGGGTGGGTGTTGACAAATCTCTGTCCCGGGGGTGGGGGGGGGGTTGAAGGGGGATCCGCGGATGCAAAGCCGACCGTACCCCACCCATGCAAAATTTTGGCATTTTAGAGGGCGAACGGTGCCATTTGGTACTGTTTCGAACTTCGATTCAGCTAGTCAAAATTATGATTTCAACAGTACAATTGGCGTGATTTTTTTCCAGAAATCGAAGGGGGGGGGGGGGGGGTCAGGACCCCCTTGACCCTGTAGGTGACCGCCTTTTCTATTTATCAATTACCATAATTTGACAGATGAAAATTTGATTAACAATCTACTAAAGTGGTAATGCACAGGAAGCTTTTGTTTCCCGCATATTTTAAAATACATTAGATTACATTAGTAAAATAAAGCTTCTAACCCTTACACACCCCAAAGTAAAATGGCATTGTGTAGGTCAGTGGCTAACCTTATATGGTCTACTGCATGAGCAGTTTTTGCCAGGTTTGACAAACCAAAACGGTCTATAAATCCATCTGGAGGAGAACAGAAAAGATCTTCTCTGCTGCATTAGGCAGCTAATTAGATTGTTTTACTGTGTGTGTATGTGTATGTGTGTGTGTGTGTGCACGCTTGTGCGTGCTTAATCTTCAGCACCACAGGAATGGCGATAATAATGCAATTCGATCTGGCATATATACAAATTAAGTAAAAGTCATTTACGAGAATAACACCAACAGTACATGTTATCTACAAACTGTACGGGTACAGGTGTACCATGAAAATCCGACTCCCCTAAAATGTAACTGCCCCAGTCAAATTTTCACAATAAAAATGTGATCCCCACCCCCCATGAAATTTTGACACCCCTCATTCCACAAAACTTTATAAATCTTATTTCATTTGAGTAAATTATTTTTATTTTGTAGTATGCATAATGGAGGATACATTGGCATTTTTTGTTAGTTTGCAGGTGAAGAATTTCATGAGAAATAAAAAAATTAAAATGTGTATTTTACCACCCAACGACTCCCCTATGAAAAAGCTATTTATTTGATATTTGGTGATCAGTTCTACATATTTCCCTTTACTATACTTTATGAAGAATATATTGGAAATGTTTGAAAGTTTGATGGTAAAATATTGGGTGAAAAAATGAAAAAAAAACACGATAGAGCAGCTTAGACTGAACTGTGATCAAGCATGATGCTATTAAGCTGAGATGGCTTGTATCATTCACAATGGCGAGGTACCATTTATGAAAATTCACCAAACAAAGGCGAGACACCTTTGCTGGCCGATCCCCTTCTTCCCCCGTTTTTTTAAATTTTTTTCCTTCTGACTTGCAGCTGATGAAGGTCACTTTTTGACCGAAAAGCACTTTCTGCAACCAGTCCACCCTCCCCTTTCCCCCGACAGGCATTGCCACTACATTGCCATGTCTACCACGATCAGAGGCGAGACGCCTCAATCGTATCAATCACGGAATGTCCTTTTAGGAGCACCCTATATATCATTGCAGACATAGATCCCTGTAAATCTCATACTACATAGGCGAGACACCTACTTCTTTATCAAACACTATCTTTTCTCAAATTCATATCTAGGATTACTTTCAAATTACACGACAATTAAAGTCATAAAGAGAACGGGGCGTCGTTTTGGATTGGTATGCCATTGATATTGGGCATGGAGATATCTCCTTATTTACAATTATACGAAAGGTTGGCGGCGGCCAGCGATTATCGCCCGGAAAATTTCAGTGACATTCTGTGCAAAGCAGCACATACCAGGTTTTTTTTGTAGCAAAAAAAGGGTCAACAAGGGCGTCGAGGTATTTTGTGGGCTGAAGGTCGGACAGGCAACCCGACAGTTTGGCTGCTTCGTACGAGTCAAAGTAGACAAAATGGCATCGACCGAAATGTCCTCTAATAGATTTTGGTAATATGCAGCATATCTATTCATGACTTTTTTTTACCTTTCTACGAAGTATTCACAATGCTTGAATATTTTGAGAGCATGGATAAAGACATATTGTTAGTTTGATATGTGTTTCTGTGGTAAATTTGTGTTTCCAGCTGTGTACTGACAGCATTCCTTTACTTGAGCAGTATTATTATTATTTGTTTTTTGGACTGTTTTTTTTTTCGCCCTCTCGCACCGATTTCGGGGTCCCCAGAGGTTGTCATCCATAAAAATAAAAAAGTGTGGCCTAATAAAATAAAAGCGGATGGATATTCAGAAAATGTGACTAGGAAAGGTTTTCAAGCCACTGAAAGTTCAAAGTTCACACCTTGAAAATGCCATTATGTAAAAAAATAAAAAAATTCACAAATAATATATACCTCCAGAAAAATAAGCCAATGAGACTGATTTTCCAACTGAAGCTGTATTTTAGTCCTATGTCTCTTTTCTGTACGTTTGAGAATAGTAAGTGACACGCTTTTCCTTAAATGGTCACTATGGCGGCAGTGCCCAAATAGGGTTTTCTTCAATTTTGATGTAATATTACATAATGCTTAACAGCATAATCATCACCAATCTTAAATTTTACTATTCGGTGTCTGTGTAAGACTTTGTCCAAAACAATTCCAAAGCGAATCGGTCAACAGCTATTGACGTGCTTACTGAGGCATCTTATTACTTCCAAGCAGTAAAATTAATCTTATAGATGAAAATAACAATTAACGACAACATTATCCCCGTAAGCGATCTGGGTAACACCGCAGTTAGACTATGCGTCGTGCAGAGAGAACAAAGCATTATATCTTCGACCTTTCATTTCTTATCGATTCAGTGACGGAAACAACACTAGTACTACAAGATGTAGAGTAAAATGACATAAAAGAAAGACACCTACACAATAATGCTGATAAAGACACAAATAAATGAATCAATATCTAGGATGAAAAAAAGTCAGGTATCATACTGAGCTAATTTTCATTCAGCCTTGACTTTTTTAAAAGTTAAAACTGTTTTCTTATTGCATTTTTATACATACATATCTGTAGTTCGTATTATGTGTAACTGCAATGACAACGAAGTTTAATCAACAAACAGCAGTAGGCCATAGTTACCTGCAACAACAACAACAAAAAAAAAAAAAAAAAAAAAAAGATTTTTCAGTAATTCTGCTGTGAAAAGATATTAAATAGATTAGCACACGTGGGTCCATGGTATTACTTTATCAAGTAGTGCTAGGTTGTTCATGGCCGATGAAAAAGATTCGCTTAGATTTAAATAGAACAGGGTTAAAGATTTAAATATTTTGAATGGTACATCTCGGAGATACTGAAAACTCAAAGATGGCATTCAAGGCGTTACCTTGACAGTTTATTATTTTGTTTCTACTAAAGCTTGAACAATTCCCTACGACAAATTCTCAGATTTGAAAACAACTGTTAACGTTTTACTACACGACTTAACTTTGTCTCATTTAGATTTTGTTTAGAGAGGTTGGTAAAAAGAAAAAAACTCAATCATTTTTGTGTCAACAGATGCTCAGTTTTACCGGGAATAATAACGTGTTCGTGCCGTTGTTTGCCACATGGTGATATCCATGAAGTTTCAAATTCCAGGTAAGGCAGCAAAATGTTATCTACACTGCGTCTTATGCAATTTTTCCAAGTCATGGAAGAGTTCAAAATCAGAATCAATCCCAGCCTTCTAAATTACTATCTGGGCATAAAAGTGGACAAAAACGTGTGGAAAGAGGAGTTCACACAGTGCAGTGGCTGCGTTCGGTCACTGTAATGAATTCCCAAAGCCGAAACAAGCCGGCGAGGCTTTTGCTGTTTCTTCTATTCCTTCGAGGAGCGTTAGGTGCGGAGAAGAAAAGCAATCCACAGGTAGGGTTCAACGCGTCGGTCAACCATACCGTCGCCGATGGTGCCCTCACGCTAAGCTCTGTTTTGGATCGCCGTGATTCAACTGAAGATCCGTTCCATAATGGTGGCAACAGGAATTCAACGCCCCGTTTTCACCCTGCCTTAACAGAAGCCAGTTTCCCAACATCCTCTTCTGATTTAGAAAACAGCGATGGAGAAGACTCGGTAACAGTTGTCATCCGAGGCGAAGCATCAGTTGGCGAGAAGAATTTACCTTGGAACGCAACAACAGTTCCTTTTTCGTTTGACACCAGAAGAGAGGAAGAAGGGGGCACGACACCATCTGATGAATTCACAACGGCCCATTGGGACAACTCGGTCTTTCCTCTGAACTTGCCCCAACAGTTCTGCGTAGCTGGGAAAGTTGTAGAGAGATGGTGCTACTGCGACGCCTTTTGCCTTTTGTTCCAAGACTGTTGTTTTACTGCATCTGAATGCAAGGAGCGTTCACCATCGTCGGCAGTACGCTTGAACCGGAGAAACATTGAGTGCCTCTTACAGTCTGCGAAGCTTATTAAAGGAATTCAGGCCCAACACTTCTGGATGGTGACTTCATGCCCAGATGAATGGCTCCATGATACCGTTCGCACTAAATGTGAAGCTCCCCGAAATGGCAGTGAAGTTGACCTCCTCGTACCCGTGTCCGACTCAGTCACGAAACTGACATTTCGTAACAAACACTGTGCAGCATGCCACGGCATGTCGGGCGTCCAAGTGCAACCATGGGATTTCTACATAACATGTAGCTCAGGTACACCATATGGCATTGATAAGTTCTTCAACATTGCCGATCCAAACGATGCTGTTGACCAAGCTAGATCATCTAAAGGCTGTACCTTGTTCTTTC
The DNA here is from genome assembly GCF_051362555.1 of Lingula anatina. NCBI lineage: Eukaryota > Metazoa > Brachiopoda > Lingulata > Lingulida > Lingulidae > Lingula > Lingula anatina. Next base: position 27,178,186 of record NC_141768.1, read on the forward strand.
AACCGCCGACTAGCATCCCCGGCAGGCCTTGCATTCCTTCTCAACAAATGCCGATGATTTTAACATCGAACGGACGGATCAGTACTCGACAGTGTAGCAGAAACGCCGACCCAAAGGACAAAGAACTTTGTTCTTCAGGACCAATATCCATTACATATGTTCAGACTTGGGCATCTAGTTATTATGGAAGAAATATCTTTTGTTGGGTTTGTAGATTACCTAAGGGTTATGTTCCTGCTGTGACCGAATGTTCTAACCAAGGTAAGTGCTAGTTTTTTTTGGTGTTTATTTATTTTTTTCGCATAAGCAAATTGAAAATTAAAGAATGAGATAACGAAAGAACTGAAGAGTAACTAAACAAGGTTAGTAGTATGTTTTAAAAGATGAAAATTGATAATGGTGGACAATTTTCCTAAAAGCTATATATATATATATATATATATATATATATATATATATATAAACTAAATGTATTTGGACACACTGTGTTTAAACTGTCCTGTTATAAACTTATATTAATGTTGTGGGGGATGATGGTCATGTTATAAGGGCATTATTAGGGTCATTAAAATCATTAATCTTAAGTCTTTTCCTCATTACCACAAAAATTACACGCGCAGTTTGGCAATCAAATAATTTACAGCAGATTGTGGCAATGGCGGGTCAAGGAGGTGCAATGTACCACACAATCCTTCCCCTTAGCTTCGGGGGTGTTCTCCTACAAAAGCAAAAGACTAAATGTACAAAATGAGACAAAACATGGCAAATTTTCACTCTGCCTTCATAAAAAAACTCACATGCTGATATTTTCTTTTCTAAACCCTTGCAGTTGTGACTTTTTTTTTACTATTTTACATGAAATTCTATTTGCTCGGCAATTTTAAGCATTGTATCTTCATACCCCTTATACCTGCTTATCCTTATGCCACCTTATCAGAATCTTAGAACACCCAGGGTATCTTTCACCGTTTCAGAAACATCACGATCATTCGATCCACATGGTTATTCTGTCTTGTTGGACACGTCTGGGGTTCAGTACAGTAAGCCGTGTGAACAAAGCGAAAAACAAGTAAGTCGTTTATGTTACAGTGTATATTAACAAATGCAGTATTAATATACAGCTTTGTAGAGATGTAATTTGAAATTTTATTATAATGAAAAATTAAAATAAGAAACAGAGACACATAACAGGCCCAAATAAAACACAATTTGGAATTTGCAGTTTTTTTTTACTTTGAAATCATTGGACCATGTTTTCAGCATGTTAACAGGTCTGAGGCCTGAAATGTCCTTAATACAGCGCACACCTCCCGATTGTGATGTGGCGACTTAGAAATACAAAAATTTCAAGGTCATCCCATCTTTGTTTTACTCTCTGACCAGCAGACACGGGGAAAACATTGTAGATACTGAAGGTCTGGAAATCTGTAGGTTATTCCAAATCTGTGCTGGTTCAAACGAAGTATCTTATTTTTAGTGTATGTTTACATGTGGTTTATCATTTTGTATTGAATTTTCGCAGATATCTTGCCGTACAGAGGACCTGCATTATCAAAAGTCTTGCCTTCCTCTGGCTTTTCAGGCGGTCATGGCCTGTCCGACCGGCAGTTTCTCCATTTCTGGACTAGTTTTATCGTTGAATCATCTCTTGTTCAATTTTGTACATGGCTATACTGGAGGCCCCTGTGATCACAGAGTTATCGTTTTTAATCTTTGAAGGTGGACGTCGTCCCTCTCCTCTTATTTATTTTAATTAAGTGACATTCTCGTTCCAGGTGCTTTGCAATGAAGAAGAAGGTCAATGTTCCACACCGATACAGCACCTGTTCAACGCTTGTAAAGCCTCTCTTCTGGTCCTCAAATCAAGTTCGGTTCCTTGGTTCTAAACTGTTTACCATAGGCTCTGTTCTGGTCCTACACCTGTAAATGTCCATCATGACGTGTTCTAACGTGTTCCCCAAACGTGTCCTTGGCTGACTCTCTTTTGGGCCCCAATATTTGAGGTTTAAAACTTTGAGAGGCTACCAAAAAACGTACGTAAACTGAATGTTGGAAAGAAATGCATTTCAATTATTTAAATTGTATTATATTTGCTATAATATATTCTCAGATTTTTTAAAGAACACAAAAGTTTTGCTGCGTGACTACCTTTAGGATGCTTAATACTACTACAATATTTATGGCGTTCTCTGCTTCTTGTTTTCAAGACAGTTACATTCGTGGGTGATTGTGTGCATGTGGGGGGGTGGGGGGGGGTACTCACTCACTGTCATGATCGTGCGTTCTTTATTCCGTTTCAAGTAAGCATAAGCTCTTATTTTCATATGGACGCGTTTATTCCCGTGAATTTCCTAAATGTCCACTGGACTGTCAAGAACTATAGTGATTCAGAGCTTATATAGGCACAGTATAATGGATTTTTACTGCATACGTATTATAAATCTCTTAATACTGCAATTTATGTAAAGAGCTCCCTATGAAGGATAGTCTAGCTACTTTATTCATTTACGCATTTTGTTTCAGAATTTTTTTTTTCAATTTCAGGATTTAGGGTATATGTATGGTCACTATAAATATACCAAAATGTAGGCGTTTTGTGCAAGTAGTAGAAATGGATTATATTATTTTCGAATCAGCGGATCTAAAATAAACGCGCAATATATTCGTAATTATAACCTGTTTGACTGCATTTAAACTAAGACGCAAGTGAAGATAATGTGTGTTTGATTGACGGGGCTGGTTTAGAGATGAGCTGCATACCTTGTTGGTATTTATACCTAGGCTTTCACAAGCTATATATCCCATATCATTCGGATAATGTTCAAGTGATGTTTTGCTACTGGATGACAACTTACCTGTAGCATCCCAATTGTATTGCTTTAGGAGCGTACAGTGAAGGGAATATCATGAAATCCCAGTGATCTGACCAAAGACATTGTGGCGATTTGAGGGACTTATGGTAGAGGACAGATCCAGTATAACTACGTAGTATAAGTATGCATACCAATGCAATTTACTGTTACACAACGCCGTACTCCCTTGGGCAAAATAAAAGGCTAACATCCCCGTTTCAATTTACCATTTCAAGGGAAAGATTCAGAACAGCGCCAATACTAATTAGAGCTTTTAAGCAGATTGTTGGAAGATTGTGTTAATTCGTTACATCTAAGCTTTGTCAGGGATCTTTCTAGCCAAAATGAGGGTCAGTGACCACGAGTTAGAGATTGAAAGAGGCAGATATACCCACCCCAAAACAAAAATTGAGGACAGAAAGTGTCCTCACTGTAATGCAGTGGAAGATGAAGCTCACTTTTTTCTTGAGTGTACTACTTATAAACTAGACAGAGAAACATTATTTGCTGCCTTACCAGAGGTAAATGTGCAGGGTCTAGCAGACGATACACTATCCGCCCTATTAAATGTGTCAAATGAGAGAGGTGTGTCCGCACTTGTAAAGTTTATACACAGTGCTATGAGAAAACGGAAGCTATCTAAATTGAGATAACACCTGTAACTTTATTATTACTATGTACATGTATTTAAACTTAAGTATATTATAATTAGTAGTGTAGAGAGCCTATAAATGTACACTCATTTCATGTGCTCAATAAATTATTATAAAAATTATTATTATTAATTTTTGGTTGGGGTTATGGTTTATGTTTAGTTTAGTTTAGTTTAGTTTATTTCACTGTAACATATGCATCCACTTTTGTGGATGAAAATAACAATATGAATACAATTTATGTGTCGATTATAATTGGAATGCCTTTGATAATTTTATAACCAAGACTTATGGAATAAAATAATTTGCTAAGTTTTATAATTATGTGTGAGGACGTGGGCGAAAACAGGAGTCACCCTATTGAACGTAGGTTGGGAACTGATGAATGAAATTAAGTAAAATTAGTTAGATTTAATACAGATTAAGAATTTTAGACGCATTTCTGTTGCTGCCAAAGAACGCTTACGAATTATGCATTCTAAACTTGTGTGTTTGTGGGAAACTTTTAGTTCTAAGGTTATAGAGACGAGGCCTAAGAAGCATATACGCGTTAGTTCTCTTATGTAACTAAAATTTTCAAATAACGATTTTAAAATGAAAAAGCTGTTAAAATAAGCTTTTATTAATTAGCAACATGCTTTTTTAGAATATCACGTTCGGTTAAGAAGATACCGGTAGACATACGCCTCCACAGATCTGCTACCCCCCCTCCCTTTCTTAACCTGAAAAAGTGCTGTCCTTGAAAACAAGTCTGATTTTACGGACAAATTCTGAATGATCTTGGGTTATTTCTCCCACACAGAGCGTCAGCTGGTTATTTTGAAAAGGGTACAAAAATATTAATGAATGTGTGATGCAACAATAAATAATTGTGTAAATAATGTAGTCTAGTGAGCCTGCAAATGTATTCATATCATTTAGTGCTCCATAAACTTATTGTTTTTATTGTAAAAAGCTATGGTGCAAATTGCTTTGACGTAAAAGTAAAACTAATCCGAATCTCGTTATCCAGTTTGGATTTAACCAAATCGACATACAAATAGATGCAGTAGCTCTGTCAATTGTAATTTCTTGCACATGGACTGGAAATGGACTGGACATATGTGGCAAAACTCCAACAGTTGTCTGCCCCCCCCCCAACCCCCCCCCCCCCCTCGCTCTGTCTGCTGGCTGGAGTTATGATGCACAGTAGGACCCAATTAAACACTGACCAGACCATATACGATCTGATAGCGATTTGAATTATAACCAACGCAGCAAAAATTCTTCTGACGTGAGCCAGTCTTCAGAAAGAGTAACAGTGCAGGAAACGATAGACGGAGAAAGAGAAAGCTATCTGTTATCATAACGAATTGCATTGTAATTCAGACCTGGGACCAGACCAGTTTTATGTCAAGAATGTATAAGGTGAACATGAATACGCAAGAATATAAGAATTGCTACTAAAACCCCCAGAGTCATCATACACCTGTGCTGTACATGATACATGTATGTAGTACTGTAGGAATATAGAATAAACGATATGCCGCTACGTCTGTTTTCGTCTTATAAGATTTGATGATGTTTTCGTTTCTTCCAAATGTTGTCTTCAACTGAACATTATAATAAATAAATCCCTTCACTTTCCACTTTAGTAATATATTTTTCTACTAGCACTGCTCATCTGAATTAATTTAAAGCACTTTTAATGTTATACAGTAGTAGGTTCTGGAAAAAAGCTTTTTACAGCGCCCCAACCCAATATATCGTTTTCCGCACTGTGGGTTCAACTACAGTAAGTTTTCGCGCGCTTTTTTTCCCGTTTATACTATTTTTGTGTCAAACATAATAATACTAGTTGTCAACGCTGCGGAGTCAGTAAAATGAACATATGCGAGTATGAAACAAAACCATTAGTCAAGAGAAATTGACTAACTTGCTAAATGATGAGTCCCTGGCCTGAATTTTGATCAAACTTACAAACTGACCCCTGGAAACCACAAAATTTTCTTTCATGCCCAAAATCTGTGAATTTAAATACTCGATCCCCACCATTAAAAGTGCCACCGACCCTCACATTGACTGCCTTTCTTGTTATAGAGCACAATTCAAATAAATTTAAAAGAGACAAACCTGGCTGTTATTACAGAATCGGGATTCTTTAACATAGATTTTTTGTCTCGACTCCAGGGACGTCTCAATTTTCTTTTCGCCCTATATATCTTATTCAGTTGAATGGTCTTTATCGCAGCATCTATATTTAAGTTCATTAAAAACCACAAATCAAACGAATTGTGTGTACGCGCCGTAATATACATGATCTTTGGATGATTATTTTAAATAATCCGATGTTGATAATTTCGAATCCTATACATTATAGTAAATCTGCGTACATGGAAAGCATCAAAACAGACTAAAGGCATTTTCGAGTCGATCATTATACGGTTTTATTTGCATCTCATCTGTTTGTTGCCAGATTATGTATGAGAACCACGAAAACGGAGCACTCGCACCAGACACGGGCATTTAATTTTGGTTGGTCCTTACGGGCTTGCATTCGACCGGAGGCAGAGTTGTGAATCAATCTACAGTATATTATTTTCAGTTTATATAAAAGTTACCGAAGTCCCGCATAACGCTATCTAAAAAATTGGTCACTTTATGACCCTTTAAAACACCGCTACAGATGTAGACAATCCAACCCAATTAAGTTCGATGTGAGAAAACTTTCAACAAAAAGTGATAATGTGAGCCACATATATTAAGATAAATATCGGAATAAAAATATGACACGTTCCATTAATTTTCACTGGCTTATGTTATTGTACCCTCTAATAGGGAAAGCCGTCAGCAGTTATTTAAAGTAATGTGAAACATTCATAAAAACATTATGCAAAACGTGAGCGTTTGGGATAAGTTATATGAAAAAAATGAATATTTATTGAAGAATGTTCAGGGTGGGAGGGGGGCATAAGGGCATACATGTAGCAACTAAATTATGTTATGAAATAACGATTTGAAATTTTAAAAAAGTCAAGTTGAACCTTTCTACTGATATACTTTATCATGGTTTGGTTAAGAAGATATATACCCCCCCCCCCCCCCCCCACCTGCCCACACTTATTTCAACCTGTAAGATTGGAAATTCGGTAGTCTGGCTCGGGCAATAAAATCTCCACATCTGGTTTCTATCAAGCGCGTTCAGAGCTTCAGAGCTTAGGACAAACATATTGCTCCTCGGGCCAGGAAATCTGGAGAGGGGGAGTAGAGGAGCATGTCTTCTCAATATGGAAATCTATATATTTTTGGTAATTTCCTTTGTAACATTTACGAACACTGTAAAATACCCTTTCTCAAATTAATACAATGTTCACACATTTCTGTAAATATCCTGAATTGAAATACTAATTTTAAATGTCAGATTTATGACGAGGGAGAGAGAGGTCAAGACATTCTGTAAATGTCCCGAACTAGGGGAGAGTGTTATAAACTAAACACATCTTGGCAATAACCCGTAGCCAGTTAGACTGCTGAATGGTTTACTTATTATGATCAACATAATTGTTTATATTTTTACTAATATCAAACAATTTTACTGTTTGCAGGTATACCTGTTTGGAACCTGTACTCTGCGCCATATACAGGGTTACCACTTAATATGGAATATTATTTTTTGGCGAGTAAATTTCCTACAAAATATTTTATTTCTCTCTAACTGTTTTAAATCTAAAACTGAGGTGTCACTCCATGTGTTGCCAGGTGTATTAGCTAATTACCACACAACTCTCGAAACAATTGATGCATGCAGTTACATGTTCTGTGGTCAGAAATGTGAGGGGTGATCTTTTCGGCAATTTCTGCCCTTGTACAAAAACACATGGGTTTGGTCAATCTTTGGAGTGTGTTTAGAGAAGCAACAAAGGGATCGCTCTGAAACTTGACAGGTACCTTAGTGAAGGTATGGTTCGACATCTACGCAACGCAGCTTACTATTGGATTCTTGCTCTCAGAGAAAATGGCCAGAAACAGACAGCAATTGCCAGGTAATTCAACATTTAACAGGAACCGTTTGTAAAGTCCACCAAAGAAATGCTGCAACAGGGGCACCTACTCCAATACCTCGACCAGGGTGTCCCCGTATCACACTAAGAAGACAGGACCGCCATCTCCTTAGAGGACGCCGTGCTGGTCGTACAAAGACAACCAGTGTCCTCAGAAAGAGAGAGGCAGAATGTTATTTAAACGCCAGTTTCAAGGTACCTCGTGAACAAGAGATTACTGCATGCCAGTTATTTTGCACTAAGGCCAGTAGGGAAACCACAGTTAACAACAGGTCATATACAGCGACGTCTGCAATGGGCTGGGGACCACGTGCGTTTGTAGCCAAAACAATGGAATCGCGTCGTTTTCAGTGATGAGGCCAGATATGAATTTTTTGGGGTTGATGGTCGAATCCGTGTTCACCGACGTGTACGAGGGACATAAAACGATGATTGTGTGCTGTCTAGGGTGCAAGCAGGGGATGGTAACGTCTCTGTTTAGGGAGCATTTCATGTCGGTGCCCAGAGCCAGTTGGTTTCTCTAGGAGGCAACCTCATCCAGGATTCCTACAGAGGCATTCTACAGCAAACAATGCTTCGATAGGTAAGAGTCATCTTCAGGAACAAATTTGTGTACCAAGACGACTGCGCAACCCCACATCGAGCCCGCAGAATCACTGTTTTTCTTCAAAACCAATGGGTTCAACAACTGCCCTGGTCTGCAAACTCTCCAAATTTGAACCCAATTGAAAAACTTTGGGCAAAAGTAACTCACAGAATTAATAGCTATGGTCATCATCCGGTAAAAAGTGATGAATTGCGACAGGCAAATATCACTGCGTGGAATGATATCCCCATCCAAACTCTAAAAAAACGTGTCACAGGATATGCCATGTAGGATGAGGGCGCTGCAAGCGGCTGCTGGAGGTCATACCCGCAATTACTGACTTTTCATGATTTACTGTAGTGAGTTCTTTGACTGTGTAACATATCACTGTCCGGAGGCTATCATTTTCTTTAATACCTTAGCTTAAAGTTAATACTGACATCAAACTGTTGATATGGTTTTCTGGGGGTGTTCCTTTCTTTTGAATGGCATCTTATGTCAGATTTGATATTATTGACCAAAATATCTCACAACAGAAGACTGGATGTTTGTATCACTCAGTGACATACTTTTTTTGATGAATCCAGCCAAAAAAATTAAATCAGCACTCAAAAATAACAATGATAAAAAATATTCCATATTAAATAGCAACCCTGTAATAGCAATGGTGTAAAGTAGTGATATTGTAAAATCCTGCAATAAAATTTTCTTCAACTATTAATTTTTATTAAATGGTTGAATACAACATTAGTAATAGAACAGCAATAGAATTCAGTATAATGATAGTGAATTGTTGTAAAGACATGTAGGAAGCAGGGTGACCATATGTGCTCGGAATTTTGTCGGAGAGGGAAATTTCTCGAGTTTGTTCACTGGCCTGTGAAGCCATATTTTGTAGCCTGAGATGCCGTATCCGTTACTTCGTGACCTGACCTGTCAAAAGCACGTCTGGGCGCTCTTTTCATCTTTCAATTCTTCCACATTAATCAAGATACGGAGTATCAATTACAAGTGCCCGGGGAGGGGGGGGGGGAGAGGGAGCTTGAAGGGAATAAATAATTATAAGTAGTATCCTTGCGACACAAGGTTACTGTGCAATTTATATCTTTCCATTTATGCTGTGAAATAATAGCCAGGTAGTCCGTTGATCTCGCGAATCAACCAAATGACCGTTAGATGAGTTGCTTAACTGCAAGTAATTAATCCCCTCCCCTCCCCCGAACGTCATACTGGCAGGTTTCCAAATGAAGACTATACCGCAGAAAAAGTTTGGGGCCCAAAAGAGATTCAGCCAAGGACACGTTTGGGGAACATGTTAGAACACGTCATGATGGACATTTACAGGTGTAGGACCAGAACAGAGCCTATGGTAAACAGTTTAGAACCAAGGGACCGAACTTGATTTGAGGACCAGAAGAGAGGCTTTACAAACGCTGCATTTTCCCTTCAGATCGGGCTAATTTCGCGCGACAGGCTGAACGCAACTGTGGCCGAAGGCATCTGCCGTGCTAAAGGTTTAGAAGAATTTGACAGCTTGCCTTTTGTGGGGGCTTGGCGCAAACATGGGCCGAAGATGTGCGCTGAGGTAAGTCCGAATGCAACAATCCCATCACTGTCAGCCGTCGTCGTATACAAAGTCGTCTTACTGAAAAAGATACGCGGTTATCGTGAAGGTGTCCAAATGTTTGCTTCATTCCAACGCGAGATGGCCGAGGAGTTGCAGACCAGAAACGCGAGTTTCACCTATAACGGCAACGAATACCGGGCCACCGTGTTGGATGCAGACATGCCACAGTGTCCAATGAACACTGCCAACCGTAAGCCGCCAACAGCCATGCCCGCCGGCGCAAGTGGGCGTCTGCAGGGTTCCTCACTGGAGTTTACAATCTTGTGGGGGGCCTTTGCTTGTCAGATTTTAATAATGGTAAATGCGAAGTGTTGAATTTATATTTTGTCGGTTGGAATCAGTAAGAAGTGCGGGAGGATAAAAATGATGACCCCCCCCCCCCCCCCAACAAAAAGGGAGATAAGACACATTTTCATTCCCTGTTTTATATATAGTAAAATGACCTGTTCAGAGTCTCGTCGGATTTTGTTAATCAATTAAACACTAATCTTCAATGGGGAATACCAGCCCGCTTGGCGCCAGGTGTCGCTAGTGTGAATTCAGTCCTTCCTAGGTCGCCATGTTGGATATTGTATACGTTGGACTGTGGTACTGGCCTTAAAAAACATGCCTCAGTATTGTTGTGTACCTGAATGTCAAAGTCGGCAAGTTGGGCATAATTTTCTTGAGGATTCAGGGCTTCGTTTGAAGTGAAGGGTTGCCCATGTCAACACACCTTCCATGTTAAAGGGTCAGTTACAACTTGACCCAGGAACAGTAATTAGGCCCCTAAAGATAGACGAGTTGCCTCAAAAAGAATACACGTAAAAAGGTTAATTGATCTTGGCAAAACTTAAAAAGTTTTGGAAAGAGAGCTCCATAGCAAGAAAGTGCCCCTAGGAAGTATGATTTATCAAAGTGCGTTTTCTTATGTCCGTAATTTCAGAAGAGTTGTCAGTAAATATATATAAGTCCCGGTAGCCTACTACCAGCATAAGGTTGTGTTATTAAGTAATATCCTTTTTTATTGATGTATTGAGCATGACCGGTAATGTTAATTAAATAATTATTTTTTATTTAAAATCATTATTCAGTACCTCGTAAGAATCATAAAACTAGGTATAGTTAGATAATTTATTTGTTCATGTATAGATGCAATTTCTCAGCCAATGGGATAATGCATGTTTGGAAATCTTTTTGTAACAGTTTAAGAAATAAAATTTAAAGAAAGAAAACATTTTATAAATGAACAGTTTTTGTTCTTTTTTTACAAAATAGCACTTCTGAATTGTTTTACTTGAGTAGAAACACCATATTATTTCATCGCTCTGAAAATTCATTAAAAAGCAGCAAAACCAAATATTTTATTTAAACAAAATAATTATTCAGTCCATAGTAAAAACCATGAAACCATGTAATACTTAGATAATTTATTTGTGCTATAACTTTCCTATATAGCTGCAATTTCTCAGCCAATGGATTACTGTAGGTATGGAAAACTTTTTGTAACAGTTTAAGAAATAAAAAGCAAACATTTTACAAATTAACAGTTTTTTGTTCCTTTTTACAAAATAGTACTTATGAATTATTTTACTTGAATAGAACCACCACATTATGTCATCACTTTGAAAATTCTTTAAAAAGCAGAAAAACCAAATTATTTGCTGTAAATACAACTAGCAATTTATTTCATCCCACTAAAATACTTTACAAAATAGCATCATGGGTTTTTTTTTTCATTACAGTTAAATATTATTAAAAACAGCATAAACACATAAGTACTTTTTGTAAAGAATATAGCACCACCAAATTATTTCATTTTAGTGAAAACATTTTTTAAAATTGCACTTCAAAATTATGATTGCAGCTAAAACCATCTCATACAGGGGTACTTTCTATAAACTGGTTGACACATACTTCCTATAGTGTTTTTCATTAAAAAAAGTTATCCTGGGCAAAATACATGTAGAAAAATATCCAGCGTCAGAATGAATCAACCCCACAAACAGATCTTTGAACGTAAACACAGCAAAATAGCAGAATGGGCGATTTGTAATGAACATCTGGCCTTCTAACTTAGTATAGTATTCGCGGGTTTTCTTTAGGCCCAGATTCGTGCACGAGATACACATTCCAAAAAGGGGAAATCGGGTCCGGGTCCAACTGTCATGTGTCTGCAATGGTTTTGGACACAACAATTATTCATACAGTTTGTTCATATACTTCTTCTCTGTAGCTGACATTATCTCTCCAAATCTGGAAGCAGTGATCCGCCATTGTCTCTCCTTGTGTCAGATTGCACTCTTTCCTTGTTGTAACTTGCTATGCTCAGTGTCCTTCGCTGTTTGTTCCTCAACCTGAAATAGTCATATCCCATTAAAGCATGGTAGATGGTTACAGCATTAAATAGTTAAGATACAATTTTATATTTCTATGATGTCACACATCACCTAGTTTGATAATTCTTTCTATTATTTGGGCCTGATTCTTAATATTAGACCTCTGTTTTCACTTACATCATTCCCTCTATCCATGCATTATTGTTTTCATGGCACTTGGCAATAGTTGTTGTCCATCACAGCCGCCTGTAAGTCAGCTTTAGGGTAGGCATAACTGGTGGCTACATCAATCTTTGCCGCTGATGTGAAGTGACGGGTAAGATTCCTGAAGTAATCATTTTATCCTGCTCTTGAAGTTGGCTGTCCTGGGGTCCTGAAATCGACAGTTTCAGGCTTTGCCCCCAATATATGGGCCTTCTTTGGGTAACCTTATAAAGAAAAAAAATAAGTACATTTACTAAGTATAAAAAATCTTCGTCTTTCGTGCTACTAAAACAAAATATGAGCGTAGGCCTACTCGTACCTACAGTAGTCTACATGTACATAACATGTCAGATTTGACACACACACCTCGACTAATGTTCGATTTTTTTCAAGGAAAATAGTTAGCATTCTTGTTTTTCAAGCACTAAATGAAAAGAAAACACATACCTTTCAGTCAATTCACATTTTCATCCAGATGTTATGGCACCACATTCAAGTAAATTGCGTTTGAGTTGATTCACTGTCAGCGACGCGTGCACACGCTCCATGTTAAACTCTGGTGTAAAGCCGTGAGCGAGATTCTGCGAGATTTAAGAAGGACTGCTTTCACCCCCACGCCATCTAGCGGCAGACCCTTAAAGCGGGTATTCCCCATTTAAATGCACAGTTAGAAGATGCATGCGGTGATTGGTCTAGAGCTAAGCGTATGTTTTACTTATCCTTGATTATAGCGAATTGAAATCCTCTGTAATAATAGCTATTAAGAAAAACAGTTATAATCAGAGGAGAAGAGTAGGAACAACTATAACTTTGAAATAACAACTAAGCTGTTATTTGGATAAACTGGTACTTTGATTGCATAAGCACCTTGTGAAATTATTTAGTGGACGTTTGATCACTTGTTTACAAGGAGCATCTGAATAACAATGCGCTACCCTAAATGACTAAAAGGACAGACATTAGGAAAAGCTATTTGTATGTATATACATTTCCTTAAAATCTGCTAGTAGTTTTAAACTGTATTTTGTTTTAGCCTAGTTAAGCCATCTAGTGAAGCCTACTAGTTAAACCATATAAACAGATTAAATATTAAGTACAAAATTACTATAACAGACTTTCTTTTAAACACTGACTCTTCATATGTGGGTCCATTTGTAGAAAGCAGAAAAATGAAAAATGAAGTTAAAAATATATTCACAAATTCTACTTTGTCTGAAACTCTTGGGGGAAAGTGATAAATTTAGCTTTTAGTGTAATCGTGCAAACATTTCCAATCCATGCCTTGCTAGTATGCACTGATTTCTTAATCACTGAAGAAAGGTTTGAGTAACGAGTTTTAAAATTGAAAACCCTTTTTCGATAATATTTGCACGGTTTCAATGCTAACAAAAATTAGACCGCGCTTGTCGAGATTTTGATTCATTATTGTCCTCAACATCAAGTATATTTTCACGATGCCTGGTGACGAAGGATTTTGCAAATTACTTTCTAAGGGAGTTCATGCTCGTGTGAAACATTTGGCTTCGTGTGAAACATTTGGCTGTTCCCTGCCACCATATCGTTAGGTTATCATGGATGTAACTGAAATGAAACTTGAAACCTGCTGCAAAAGACGTTATGGAAATTTTTTTCAATTTTTTAAAACCGGGCGACACCACGAAAGTAGCCGCAATATATATAGGGCGTTATTTAAAATAAACATTACAAACATTTTCTGAGAAGTTAGACATCATACTCGCTTCCTGACAAGTTGATAATTTTTTGGATAAGTAAAAATTAACGCGCTGGAGAATGTGAGATGGTTCTCCAAGTTCCAGTAACGAACCTTTAAAATTTGGTCCGTTTTTTTCTTTTTCCTTCCTTTTTTTTCTTTTTTTTTTTTTTTGTATAAGAATTAACAGATACATTTAGTTATTTTTTCAGTGAATAAGTAAAGTTCTGTTTAAAGATGGAGAGACAATTCTTTCGCTCGTTTACCTTCAATAAAATGATAAAGCTGTTAAATGGACCTATATATTGAGAATCAGTATAAAACCAAGAAATTTTGTTGGAGAGCACAGAGTATTTGACTCGAGGAATAGTAAGGTGCAATAACTATTCACTTAATTTGGAACTTGAAAAGCGGGTTTATGAATCATTTTCTGTGCGGTATTTGGATAGGATGGGTATTCCAAAATCAATGAAAGAGAGTAACGGTGTGGGGAGTATCGTTACTGTCGCATGCCGGTATTTATCATAAAGTAACGATTTTAAGGAGAAGTAACGATGGAGGAAGTAAAGAGATGACCGTTAGAGTAAACTTCTGCAAGGGAATGGTTATGAACATCCTCACAAATCCATAGAGCTGTGGTCGTGTGTAATTTTATTTTAAAATGTCGTGAGAGCTCCTGTCCTAAACTGAATTATTATACTTCAGGGAGACCATGAACCAAAGCTCTTCCCACCAGGAGACATGTTTTATGATTTATTAACGCAAGGAGAATAAAATTAGAGGTCCTAAAGAATGCCTTGCTTGCATACCAACTGTTTTGGTGCTGGAAATTCTAACAGTTTCCTAAATCGCCGATCCAAAACCGATCACAGAATTACGATCCATAAACCCGTACTAGATGTTTTTTTACCATATATATACATAAATGTACCAGTACAATTTTCTGCTCTATAAAATGCACTGTAGTTTAGGACTTATCAATAAAAGTGTTTTCGTGTGTTTGTTGTATAAATAGCACCATTAAAGAAATGGAAACTACCATGACGCATACGCTGCAGAGAATTGACTCCTATCAATTTTCAATTATTCTCTCTACGCAGTATAGGCCGGTTATTACGGTAGTAATTATGGTTCACATTCAAAATTGTTCTGTTAACAATTGTTTTTCGTATACATTAAACACGTAAAGCCACGTTGTAGTATTTGAATTGGGGATGCTACGATTACACAATCTATCAACAGTATCTGAAGGACTTAGGTGTCATTTTTGATTACTATGGAACTATATATAGACGAGTCTATGAAATCTGTAAATCAGCTCCATATTCACTTAGGCGAATTAGAAAGATTCGCAATATACTGGAGAGAAAAACAACTGATGAATTAATGCATGCTTTCATTATCTCCAGACTTGGTTACTGTAATAGTGGTCTCTACGGTTTATGTCAAAAATTGAACAAACTGAAACTAATCCAAAATTCAGCAACCAGGCTATTTACAAATATGAAAATAAATAGTGGCGAACACATACTTAAGTCTCATATAAAATATATTTGCATTATTGTTATTATTATCATTGTTATTGATATAATTATTAATGTTGTTATTATTATTATGACATTTCATATGTATACTATTGTTGTACCGTATCAATAACAAAAATGTCATGGTTAAGTAAACTATCACTTGTATCTTTATCAAAATCACTTCACTAGCTGCCTGTTAGACAGAGAGTTTTATGTAAAGTATGTGTAATCTATAATTATGAAACAAAAGAGAAGAACCACTATATACAGGTATTATGGTTAATTGTTAATTCTTGGAAAATTCTGCTTCAGAAAAAATATAACAAATTTTATGGTGGTCGCGCTTTATATATATAAATATATATATATATATATATAGACTAAAGCTTAACATTAGCTACCTACTTATACAAGAACCACTGATGACATGGAGCATTAAAAACATCTTTTGGAGACCAACAATTTAAAATCAGTTAATATAGTGATTGATAAAGCAAGTTTTGTTGTTCTAGATATTCTATCTTTTTGTTTTATTTCAATTATCATAAGTAACTCTTAGACTCATTATGTTATAATTTTAATGAGCAATTTGCAATTTTAATAGGTAACTATTTTTTCAGTTTTATCTTAATTCATTGTCACCTTAGTCTTTAATCTGGAGGGCGCATTGAGGTTTTAAATGAAATGCACCATATAAGAATTAATTATTATTATACTTATTATTATTATTACTTTTTTCAATTTCAGTATTTATTTCTTCATACCTGTACCAATACAATCCTCGTATGATAAGTATAAGAGGCATATTGATTGAACTGTGAATTTAACACCTAGCGCCCCTATGAGGCACCTACACTAATATTTTACAGCTGCTATTTTAAGGCCGTTTACCGGTACCTACAAGGCCCCATGTATATTATTATATTTATTATTATTATTACTTTTTTCAATTTCAGTATTTTTTCTTCATACTTGTACCAATACAATCCTCGTATGATTAAGAATATGAGGCATATTGACTGAACTGTGAATTTAACACCTAGCGCCCCTTTGAGACACCAATACTAGTATTTTACAGCTGCTATTTTAAGGCCGTTTACTGGTACCTACAAGGCCTCATGTATATTTTACACTGTAGACCTATCTTACTTATTATGATGTCAGTTCAGTTTCTGTTATATCGGATTATTTTTCTCAATGTAATTTCACCTTATTTGCCCATTGGTGTAATTTGTGTTGTATTTATACACATATGTATGTTAAAATATCTATTTTGTTTTTCCACAATAAATATTGTAAATCTCCGGCCCTCTTCTAGTTTTTTCGCTTTTTATCACCACGCTGACCGAGGAAGTTAGAAAAGTTGGAGAGTTTTTCTGTTGAGTATGGATTAGATGGGAGGGAAATTAGCTTCGAAGTGGTAAACAACAGTCGCGGATTTATGGGGGTGTCAGGGATATCCTGCCCCCCCCTCCCCCCCCCCCCCCCCCCCCCCCGTCGATTTCTGAAAAAAAAAATTAATCCAATGGCCCCCTCTTGAAATTAGAATTTTGGCTAGCTGAATCTTAGTTCTAAACCGCACCAGACACCACCGCATCTGTACATTAATTTCTTGGCAAACTGAGATTTTCCAAACTTTCACAAACCGGGTTTAGCTTGGTAAACAAAAAGTAAAATGCAATTTGGTCGCGCTATCACCACTGTGACAAAACATGGACACGTAATTAATAAATCACTAATACGGATACAAATGAGTAATGGAATATGTTGCTTCTGATGGATGTAAGAAAATTATCTTTTAGATTTGTTCCAAGACACAGATGTACCTGTTATTGTCTTCGAATCATTGGATTAAAAAGAGGGTATATTTCAAAAGTAATTAGTAAATCACTGCTACCTGATTCTAATGCCTAATGGAACATGATGCTTCTGTTGGTAGTTAGAAGATTATCTTTCAGATTTATTTCAAGACACAGATGCAGCAGTAATTAACCTTGGATTAAAGCGAGAGTAATGAGGGTAATGAGGGTATGCCATGACAAGTAATTACTAAATCCATGTTACCAGATACAAACGAATGATGAAGTATGACTGTGTATTATTAATCTAATCCACTTGTCTAGATTTCATGTTCTGTGGTTTTCTAGACAACGCAATAACTGTGTCAAAACTTTGGAACAAAGATTCTCGCAATTTTTTTCTTCCAAAATCGCTTAATATTCAAAATTTATCACAACTCGGGACTAACTGATTACGATTGACAGTAACCGCTAACCCTTCCCAAATTTGAAAAGGGACAAATTATACTCTCTGGCCATAAGGTGAACTAGCAGTCTGTTCCAAAAATGTTGAAAGCGAGCGTGATTTTGTATAGTATTTTAGTGAACATCAGAGGGCACCACATGAGCTAGTAGGACTTCGAGTGGGGCACAAGTAGAATCAGCACCTCAACTTGACAGTGGCGGATTTAGAGGGGGGTCGTCAGGGGGGTCTTGACCCCCTCTTCGGTTTCTTAAAAAAATCGCAGTAATATTCCTCTCTTGGAATTAGTATTTTGACAAGCTGATTTATAGTACTAAACCGTACTAACTGGCACCGTTCGCTCTCTGAAATACTAAAAAATTTTAGGGGCCCTTAAGCGAGCCTCGAACCCCACGCCATCGAAAGGGGGGTTCCACGGATGTTAAGCCGCCCCCCCCCCTTTCAAATAATCCTGGATCCGCCCCTGGCTTGACACCTGTCATGTGATTTATCAGGTATGAACAATCATGTTTTGCACCAAGATGTAAACACAAATTCGCGTAAATATATTTGTTTTTAGCAGAATTTACAATCCGCCCTGAATAAATCA
Source organism: Lingula anatina (assembly GCF_051362555.1). NCBI lineage: Eukaryota > Metazoa > Brachiopoda > Lingulata > Lingulida > Lingulidae > Lingula > Lingula anatina. The sequence goes on from NC_141768.1 coordinate 27,196,554, forward strand.
ACAACATAGCATAAGATTCTTCATTTTAGATGTAAGATGAATAAGTGAACACGGTAACTACATAAAAATCAAAGAAAGCAACACCACATATGGACGAAAGAAAGGTATTCTTACCCTAACAAACGAGACCCGTTCTATTTCCACGTGTGCCTGGCGTCTTCGAACTCCGGTATGCTCAGCAGACTGTCAGCGTCCCTGGATTCTACTTGTAAATACGATGTGAGACCGCCAGCTGTACATACAAATGAATTTTTCTAAGTTTTTAACACCTTAATGACTGTTATGCCTCCTAAATTCGTCCTCCCCCCCCCCTTCCCGACCCTCCCGCCCCCCGCCCCTGTTGCATGCGCCTTTGACCGGCAAGGTTGAAGATAAGGGAGAGAGGGGGAAGGGGCACAACCCACCAACCTCATACACCTATGCATAACGGTGCATTTTGGTATTGTCCGGAATACCTGATGACCAAAGGTCGAGTCTTTTTATAGCCAAGTGAAGAATATTTGTCTCAAGAACCACGGGGCCAAATAATCGGACGCATGCACTCCCATCTAATCTGATCAGTATTTGCTGTTGCATTGACCTATGGAATGCGTACTCGAAAGAGGGACACAGCCTTGAATACCCATATGGATTTTTGTTTAGAATATCATTCTCTACGGATGGAACAAATCAGTTCATGATAAACCCATAGTGAGGTATTAGTTCACTTTATTAGCGATCTTGTCATAAAATTGGTGCAATGTGATTTTTATTCGGTTGGGCTTCTACTGTTTTATCTCGGGATAAACTTAGTTTAATATTTGGCCTAAATAAAAGGTAAAGGTTTCAGCTCAAACAGACCATACAAACACACACATAACATGTTATACTTTATTTTCCTGTTTTTTTTTCTAAATAGTGTTACAGAAGAATATTGTCTCTACAAATTCATGGTACTATGAAAAATTCACGTGAAAAATTGTGCTACAACCTTTCTAGTATTTACATCTTGTTTACATGTCATAAGATACGAAAATAGCATCCATTCAAAGTAATAAATTGGTGGTTGGCCAACGACATATTCCATGTGTTTTACAAGTTTTTCATAGAACACATATTTAAAATCGATAGGAAAATAACTGTACATGCATCGTTTAATACCTGAAATGTTTATCCAGTTGTTTCGTCTTTATCTATTTTTAATTTTCTATCATAAAGTTAATGGCTAGAGTTCATGCTCGTGAACGTGCGAAAAAGAGAGCTACAGCGTGCTTTAACAGACATATTTCTCTAATAAATGCACTTTAATTGTGCCTAATACGCTGTCTTAACAGCTTTTAACAACTACTGAGCTTTAACTAACGGAAATCAAAAGAGCAGATCTAAAACTTGTAAAAATTCTTGGTACTGTATGCACCCCTGATTGAGTAAGAAAAACAAATACAATTACGTTAATTGGATATATACAAATATAAGTTAGTCTGCGATATATAGTCCTTTGAAACATTCATCGGCGTTTAATATTTAGTGGATGTACCCATAGATACGATTACAAATTGAAAATGAATTTGAATTTGAAGAAAAAAATCAAAATTCACAAATATCTTTTGTCGCTAAAGAAGTAACAAGTTGACTTGAAGTACATGCAGCTCCCTATATTTTTTCTGGTGAACATTTTATGGTAATTAATCTGATATAAGAATTTATAAAACTGTCTACGTGAATTACACGGTTTGATAGAGTAGATAAAAAGTAAGGCAAATCGTGTCGAATGCCCAATGTATCAGTCCTTGCGCACAAAGGTTGCATATTTTCCCAAAATGAATAATATTTTTCATTTAGGCTACACGAATGAGATGTATCTATTGTTTGTTATCAAAATTTAAGTGCCCTCTCAGAAAAAAATACAGGGAGGGGCATTATTGCAGCCTCTTATTAATACATATCAAATATTGCTTGGAACAGTTGACCTTTGCATGGCAACTGTTATTTTTCTCATCAAGGTCTTTAGTATCCTCCCTTCTACACAAACATTTACGCAAATTAGACATGAACAATTATAAAAAAAGAAATACATCGCTTGAGCGACAAACACATGGAAACTTCGCAAAATATGAAAAAAAAATTAAAAATCTGCCAGAATAGTGAAAACGCATGGATTTTTCCATCTTATCCTCAAACATTTTCTTTTCGACCAAAAAAATATCTTTTGGAAGCATTAAAAGAGAATGCAGTTTCCAAAGTTCATATCCTGCATCCATTACAATCTTGAAAATCTGCAATATCAAATACTCTCCAGTCGAATAGAAGTACGAGGTTGGTCAATCAATATCTTGTCCATCCCCACGTTCCTGGGTCACCACCTTTGGAGTAAGGATCTTCGTATCCGTAGGGTGGACGACCCGGGCCGTTGGCGTACGGATCCATGTAGTCATAAGCTCGATTGCGGCTCCTCATGCTGTATGTATCCAATGGGATCTTTTCATCTTTCAACTTCTGCTTGATCAACCAACTGGCGATGAGGTACAAGATGGCCGAAATAGCGCCTATTGCCATGCCAACCCAGCCCAAGATGTAAGACCAGCCGTAGCTGCGGACTGTATTTGTAAACAAATCCTGAAAGGGAAGGATGAGAGACAGCTGTGATATAAGACGTCATTTTTACCTCTTTTGAATCCCTTTCATGGGATTCCTATTACATAATGATGAGAATACCAATAACGAAATAAACTGTAAGACGTCATTTGTAACTCTTTTGTACCCTTTTAATAGGATTCCCATTTTTCATTAGTTTATGATAAGAATGACCATAATGAAATGTTGTAGCCACACCATTTCCTTGGTAAAAATTGTTTTATTATAGTATTAAGACCTGCGAGAGCATGTCACCGACCAGTGCTAGATCTTTCAGATACAGGATGGTTGCATGCATGCACAAAGGTCGTTTGTCATTTTGTGAATTTTCATGTTACCATAAACTACATTAAAACTATTTTGGATATTTTGCAATGACATAAGCATCGAAATAAACACTGGTGAAAATGTAAAGGCAATTACGTCCAAGAAAATTATAGTTCAGTTGTAAATCTTATTAAAATGACTTGAGTGTTATCAGCCAGATGTATCGCGTTTGTATTAACATATTCAGGTTTTTACGAGACGGGGCCATAAACAAATTTGACACACAGTAGGAACCAAAACTAGACCGGGATATGAGACAGGCCACCGTTATCAGCCTTTTCGATTATCTTTACACTTTCTCAGTTATGGAATGATACATAGTCTTAGATGCGGTCTACCCACATCTAGAAGTTCCTGTGTAATTATTTTGTATGCAACGTGACATAGATACCGTGGCGGTTTTCATGCATCGGTCCTTGTCCAAAATGTGATTTTTATCATTAAGGTCGTACATACATGCAACGAAAATTATATTTCCCGTGTGTGTGTGTGTGTGTGTGTGTGAGAGAGAGAGAGAGAGAGAGAGAGAAAGAGAGAGAGAGAGAGTTTGAAACTACGAAAAAAATTGACTGAATCGCTCTTTCATACATAGAGGTATATCAAAATTAAATTATTGGTTAAACTCCAACAATTGTGCCTCTATATGAGCAAAAACAACGATGAATCATTAGATCCCAGTCAAAATAGAATATCTTATTGTTCAAGAAGTCCCGTTAATTGTCTACCGACACGAAAAACAAGGAGCAATGGAATACCATCATGCGTCTGATAAGTGTCACAAATCGTACTTACCGAATGCCAATTCAGCGGGAAGGTGTTGTCTTCGCGGACCTTGTTCCTCTCGATGTATTCGGCACCATGGAAGAAAGCCATGCCAGCCGCGGTAAAGAAAGCTGCGATAAGAATGAAACACTTATATGTGTGCATGTTGTCAAATTTTTAAAGAGAATATAGTGGGTTGATATTTTTTAACAGACTGGATATTGATTTCATGTTTAATATTTGAATCCCTCAGCTTTATTTAAAACTAGTGAAATATAAATTATTAAAGTTAGGTAAGTTGATTAAAAGCAAACAGACGGTTCGTCTCTAATGCAGAGTCCCAGAAAAGGAACTACATTCAAAATAGGTCACATCCTGTTTTTAATAGGAATTTCGTGATAACAAAACCAGTCATCTTTGAATATCTCTTGATGCTGAAAATTAAAATTTTGTAAACTGTTGGCATCAAATTTTTTTCCTGCAATTAACACGTGTCCCCCAACTAAAAAACACAGAAGAGGTCTTTGTAAATCATTCTCAAATATCGTCAGTGTAATTCCATGACAGTGATAAATTAATAACATAATGGCGGCGAGAAAGGCTTAATTGAGTTTGGAAGATTAATTTCATAAAAGCTCTCGAATAAGTTACATTATCAAACGGATGCAGGAACAGTAATTTATCACGTATTGCTCAACATCGGAGAACGGAGCGCAGTTCCAGATTTAAAAACGCGCAAGATGATGAGGTTAAGTTAGTATAAATAGCGTCTCCAGTTCATGCTATTTTTTTTCTTTTCTTTTCTTTTTTTCTTTTTTTGTTTTTTTTTTTTTTTGGGGGGGGGGGGGGTTCACATTGTATACGATTTAAAATTGGTATATTATGTAAACATCACACCTGACAACCCCACCAAACCACTTCAGTTCAACGTAAACGAAAAGTAAATCAAAGAAAACAAAATATCAGGTAAAGAATTTTACCCATAAATTACCCCAAACCCATTAACTACGTCTTAGGAAATCTGGCAACTCATGGCAGTCTTAGTAGGGGCCATTAGGATCACAAAGGGTGCACCAGCTGCGAGAATGTAAGATGTAAGTGCAAGACACGAAAGAGAAAACAATGGCAATATATTTAGTGCCATGTCGCATATCGTACCTCCGATGAACACGACAACTGCGGCATATCTGGACGTCGTTGCTTTAGCTTTCCAGCAGCCGAAGGCTCCAACCACGCAGCCAATCAGGAGGAAGAAGAGGGCCGTGATAAGGAAACCCACATGACATCTCATTAAATCTGAAACAAAGCATAGAGTACATATAATATAATACAGGTGACTGGTCTGATTCTCCGCGAAAGGAGTTATCTGTTAAGATCACAATCTAAAATCGTGTTCTACATACCTATTGTTTTATATGGAAATAGCCACTGCACGTCCAGGCATGACAGCAACGATACTTACAGGTGGCTATTTTGTCCTCGAAACAACCTCATCAAAATGATTCAGACAAAAATAAACGTGAGACAGAAATGTGCATATATTTATTTCATGAGTCTTGTTTTTTTAAAAAATACTTTATTATTTAAAATAATTTAATCCATCTTTCGATGTTGCTGAACCAAACACTCACTGCATGAGACAACGAAACCAGGACGTTCTTTTCAAGTGACAAGGCAAATGCACAGACGGGTGACTAGCAAACATCGCTAAGCTCTAGTTTCCATATAAAGATTAAGCCCCACATTCACAATGTTGACAAGACATATACTCCTCCCTTTTCCTATCTAGGGCCACAGGTACACCACACGTATGTCGTTATATTACCGATGCAGGTAACAATAGCGCTGTACACACAAACAAGAGGGTCACGTCCCGACAGTGAAAAAAGAGATCGTGTCAGCTTCGGTTATCTCATTGTTGGCAGTTGAAAATATGCGGAATTTTGTTTATATCAATGAAAAAGGCCACCTCAGGAAACGAAACACCTGTAGCTAAGAATATTAAACGATAGCGACCTTTGTTGTAATTGTTAAGACCTATGATTAATTTTGCTTCATGTCATAGCTATAGAAACTTTCTGGTGTTCCTGACTTTCACTTCTTGTGTCTTCTTTGAAGTACGGAAATTTAAGCATAAAAATAAAAAGTTCTGTTGGTAAATGACCAAGGATCCCAAGAGGTTAAGATGAACAAGGCTGACATGTTAAAAATATATAATACAAGACACATGTATATACTTACGTATCCTCAGTCTGTAGTCGCTGGATTTTAAGTTAAAATTATCAGGCTCTGGGATATCATAATTCAGATAGAGACAGTTGCGGTCTATTCTCTGACTGTTATATGGCTCTGTCTCCAAAACTGTAAAAGAAAAATAATATAAGAATGAAATTACGCCTATTGCTTAAAAAGATTCGGGTAAATAATTTGATTATTCTTCAATGATCCTTCACATCATACATGTAATATTCACACATTCATATTTTTGGTGATTTCTATATTGAATTTAAGACCTAAGATTGGGTTTTACTTCAGAACACCCCACCCTTTACGATTGGGGGGGGGGGGGACTTGTTTTTAACAAACGAGGACACAAAAATATTGCATTTCATTAAACAATCCCCCCCCCCCCCCAGGATATACAGATTATGGTCTACCATTCATATAGACAACGATACGAGGAAATTATGCACTCAGTCTGTGTAAGATACCGCCGAAGAAGATAATATCTCAAATTTCCATTTCTTTTCCTCCAAATCAACACACTTTGCAGGTAGACAAAAGACATTCTCACCTCGTGCGAGCACTCAGCGTGACTCCCAGGTCAAAGAAGCGTTATTAACCTCTCTCTTGCTCTCTTTAATTTCGTATTATCTTTAAAGATCATCAAGGGGACGGTTAATGAAATCGACAATCTTTTCCTGAGCACAATTTAATCACCATGCAACTCTTATGCCGAAGCACTGACTACACACACGTGTCATTTTTACGGATAAGTAATTTTATAACCGATATTATCAGATAACGTATATATATATATATATATATATATATATATATATATATATATATATATATATATATATATATATATATATATATATATTTCTATGAAAATAAAACACACTCCATCGCAAATTTCGCTTCAAATTAAAGTTAATAAACCCTTTTCTTAACTTCTCAAACTATATATTCAAGAAAGGGCTAGACAGTTTTAGTGATGGTTCTGTTATAAGGCTTGTATAAGGATTCAAAATATATTGCTTTATTTTCATTTATTCTTTTTTCTCAAGTCTACGGGTGTCTACCAAAGGCATGCAATTCACCGTTAATTTGTATTCTTTGTTTTTATTTCGGTTATTAACGCCAAGTCATGCTGTACATAGGTCAACAAACACACACACACACACACACACACACACACAGATATAAACATTCCAGACAAGTGGCAAAGATTGGTTGGATTCATTAATATATGTTTACATTCATGAGTTTGTAAGTACCAGTAAAAGAAACATTAAATAGAAATCACGTTTGCTTTCATCCAATTTGATTCTGGTCGAAAACGCGAAAATTATAAATTTAGAACGCGTTCAAAACAGTTATCAATAAAAACAACATTACAATATACAGAAACAACTCTAAATGTAATTATGAGATGGGTGTGGCCGAAAGCAGGGGGAGGGGGTGATTCACCCGCATCATAAATGCGTGCTGACACAGTCGACATATTCTCCATTCCATCCATTGTGTTCCCTTGGTGAAAAATAATAGGATGTCCAACCCGAGTCAAAAGATAATCAGAGCGTTGCACAAGGGACGCGGATTACTGCAAAATGATACGGTTCTTAGACACCCAAAGTGGTCAGGAATCCATTCACTGCTGTTGGGGAACCCAAACCTGTCCGCTACTGTCATAACAGATCACTGGTAATAAAGAGACCCAAAATTGTTAAGTGGACACTCCTGGGTTACTCCCTAATACCCCGACATGTACACCTGACATTGTTAATACAAAGTACTCTGTACCGTTAAAGGGGTTTCTCAAGGTTATTGTTAGTCAAATGTTAAGGAATGTGCCTGTCATTTGATATGTCGCCTCGAGATGGGAGTTTGAGAGCCGCAAAACAATAGTTGCAAGCAGGTAATTTTTTTTTACAAAAAAAGTAAAATTTTATTTCATACCAATACTACAGCTACATCGTCAGTCAAAAAAACATTTCCATTACAAAACGTATTACAAAAATAAGTTGTGATGTATTCTAAAGGCTTAAATAGAACCGTTTCCTACCTTCAACTAAATGTTTTAATACTAAAGGATATTTCTTTTCCAAAGCATTATGTATGAAATTAATGCCGTCACGCAAAAATATTATAAAAGTGTAATTTACGTTTTGAAAATTTCTCATAAATTTCAAAGCTTTGAATTCCTTTGCTAGGTCAGGTTGTAAATAAACGGTCCTTCCTCACCTCAACCCCTATAATACAACTTGACAAACTATCCGTAACTAAAACTTTACATCAAAATGCAAATTCTCCATTCGCCGTCTTTAAAACGAAGAAGAAAATAATTACCAAAATAAAGTCTTATTTCGAACATTCAGAAACGGTTTACAAAAGATGGCTTACCCCCCCCCCCCCCCCTCCCACTAAATGTCACGGGGCTTATGCTGTACACGTTATCCATTATATTATGAGCCCCACAACCCATACATTATATTCCACAGTGTTTTATATATTCAAAATCTCAGCCTGCTTGCAGTGGTAATTCGCCAAATCATCCCCGTTTCGTGACGAGGCCACTTTACTGCTAGGTAATAACAGAGGCCTGTGCTCCGTGCCTAGCTCATGCCTGCCTATCAGCATTACCATATGCTGAAGATAAACTCAGAAGCGACCTGTTGTGAGCTGGTTTTCAACAAATATACCATACACATATAGATACAGTATATTCAACTGTATGTAAAATAGCATCTTGTCACACTGTTAGACTTCAACGTGCCAAATGTGAAAATCCCAATGTCGGTTAAAAAAAATCAATTATTGAAGTAGCGCGTAAGAGTTCAAATACTTGCGTAAGGTTTACTAACATACAACAGGTGCTTATCGTTGATCTTTCCATCCTTTAAACCTTCAATTAAGAAACTACTGACGTGACGTGCTGGTCAATATCATATTTATTTAACTTATATAGGACACCTACGTGACTGGACAGCAGTGTATAAGTTCTAAATGACGCATGACTCACGAAATAACTTGGGTGTGTCCATAAACTTATAATGAAGGCGTTCATAGTTTGTTATTGATGTTTTTTAAACTGAGGACAGATCTGCATTAGGTTAGTTTTGTCAATAAAGATTAACAAAAATGTGGAAAGAAAATTTCTCCCTCTTCTTTACTATACATAAACATTACTTAATCAATGTATAATACAAGAGATTTTAAGTACAACGATTCATATTTTAATATCTATTTGCACACCTTATTTCGCAATAATGCAGACAGGGAGAGAGAATTCAGTTTTCACTAGGATATATAATTATTACTTTTGTTAATTTCCGCGTATCCTCAATTGAACAAAAATAACGACAAGTTAATTTTATTTGCTTTTGATCGAGTAAACATCGATAACAATACATATAAGGACTCCATACCTACATGTATATACATGACCACTATGTTGCTACTGTTGCGTATTTCTACGCATGGGCGCGGTCAAGCCGGAAGTTGTAGGGTGGGGAAAAGAAGTGTGCAAAAAGTAGTGTTACTTTTCAATGACAAAAATAACTTTTATCAAGCACAACCTGTTTTATGTATAACATGTATCCTAAATCTCTCGACTTGCTTCTACTTTGAACACTTACACGTTGTTTCGTTCCCTTCGTAGCAGGTCCTGAAGAGCCCCCTGTGCCGACTGTGATACCATGGCAGTCTGTTTTTCTCACTGATAACTTGACTCGACGTAGATTGAGCTAAAGCAGATCTATCCACTGTATATTGCAACCAATTGTCCGTTGAAAACGATAAAGCCACAAAAAATAAAGAAACAACCGTGAAAAAGATGGCAAATGCTAAAAACGCTGTGGACGACGCCATGATCCCTCACACTATAACATTCCAGTCTCGTCCCCACTCACTTCACATATTGTATTGATTCATTGTGTTAAAGTGCGCCCCAGTGCGCACAAATGAAAGGATAGATTTACCTGCCTAGTGCCCGGATGCACCTAGATAGGTCTCGACCGACTGATAACTCATAGGCCCCCCAGGTAATTACTTTTCATACACGTACCGCACTGAGTGGTCCTGATATGAATCTCTTTATAACAATGGCGCTGTTCTTCTTAATGAATCAGTTGTAGAAGGCACACGTGGCCATTTTTCGTGCATCTGCCGAATGTGACTTGCTTATTATCTCTTTTCTTACGCAGTATTTTCGGTGCAAGTTGTACCTCTATTGGTCCTTACGCTAAACATTAGATAGAAAAGAGATGATGTAGTTAAAGTACCATGAAAAAATACACGTGTTGTAGTGTAAATACAAAAATTTCATTGGGAAAACTAGCTAATAATTAAACATTTGAGCTGGTTCACGAATAGCTTTGGACCTGGCCAGGTGAGAAAGGCGTTGTCCACAGACAAAGGCCTATGGGGCAAGGTGCCGCCTTAACTGGGGAACACTGGCTATTGTATTATAAATAGCTCGGTAGTATGAATCACAAATCTAGCAAGCTGAGAAGGCACAGCCACATTGTTCATTGACTGAGACCACGCCTACTTAACTACACACCGCCTGAATAAGGGGCGAGGGTTTAAAATTCCTCCTAAGTCATGTGAGTGTTCTCACCTTTGCATGACTGTCACATCTTGCATATTGAAAACAACTCGAATTCGAGATTATAACGCGTGTTATAATTAAGGCACGCAATAACTACCATTTCTTTGTAAGAAAACTCCCTTAATAGACCCCTCTCTTTAAATTCGATATATTTCATCATGAAAGATACATACCTACGGTGTACTAGTAGAGATGTTACATGTATGTGACCGCGGCGATATACGCTTTATTTGGATTTAGGGATGTTTTTCAGTGAAATAAGAGTACTTTTTCTCGGTATGCAAGTTAAAAATATTCGCTGATATCATCTCGCAGTAAATGCCTTGAACACCTCTCGAGATGTTCTGGCATATATCGCTCAGGTGACGGTGTATTATCTCACACATATCCATTTATTACTGCTACAATGAACTAACAATACTGCTACCCTTTTTTAACATCTTAATTTACTGTGCGAATTTCGTGTTCTCTTAAGACAGAAATATATGTGACCCAGAAATACCTGAAAAATATTGTATATTTTTTTGCCAAGTGGCATTCCCTTATAAAATACCATATTACAAGTACGTATTGTAAGCTGTTTTTTATTTGAAAATCAATTAGTTAACAAAAAATAAAAAGATTCCTCTGATTTGGGGTCGGTATGAGATTAAACAAAGTAGAATGAATTTAACAGCGTGCATTGTTGAAATTAGCTTGATAAAATCACAGGCGCGCCCATAATAGAACTGGAGAGGTCGAAGAAATGGGTTTTTTAACAATGCTTTGCTCAGCAAGTCTGCAAAGTAAAGCATGGTATTTATGGAATCAAATTATTGTTATGTCTTCTAGAAATTCCCATGTTGCTATGCATAATAATCATTTTATACATGTTAGCGACACGGCGATGGTTTTCATATTCTTGAAATGGTCACAATAATACCAGTATGAACTTGAATGAAAGGAGCACGTAAAGATGTTTTTGCAACCAGATGTGTTTTCTCTTATCAGGGATCTTCTATACTTTACCCTGCCGTTTGGTAGCCGCTCAGTCGAATTCGAATTACTCACAGTCAAAAAATTAAAACCACACGCGTAAAAATAGGAGAAAATATCGCTTATGTCCCTGCTGCACATGTATGTCTAACAATAGTGGGGCATGCATCAGGAATTTGTTATTTTTAGTGCATGCATTTTCTTTCTTTTGTCAACTTGTCCCTTTTAAGCGAATGAAAATTTAAAAAAACGCCAAGCTGTAAAGACTTTATTGTATAAACATGGCTGGTCTTTTTAACTTACAGTTGGCTTCAAGCGAAAAAATAAGACAAGATGAATTGAAATCATGTAATATGAAGACATCCGGTTCAAGGTCTTACAACCTTGAGGTAATTTTACACGCATACAGTGCGTTGTCTCTCCAAACTACAGCTATCAAAATGTGTCGGGAGGACTAGAGAGGAGCAACAATCGCAATTTGAATGCAGCTGGACGACTAAAAGCGAAACACACTCTAATAAAAACAGGAAATTAAATAGGATGACAGAAATGATTTTTATGGAAGCGCACTTAACTACTTTAAATTTAGAATGCTGTGGTCTCAAAGTAGCAGATCAGAAGTGTCCCTTTTTTCTACGTGTGATTCAATCATTAAACTATGAAATAATGAAAATGAAAGGCAAAAAGGGGTTCGGCTTTTCGGACACGAGATGGAGCACCCAGGAGAAGAGGGTAGTGGTCAGGCTCTGGAAATAACTACTATTCCCTTAATAGTTCGTCCAGATAGCAGATTCCTTGCATTCTCATACCTATGGGGATTATGTCTTAGTTATCCAAACATAAGTACGCATACAGGGGCGAAACCAAGATAATATAAGAAGGGTTTGGGGAACGAAAATCTCGGACCCAAGGACTAATTAGCCGGACGAAAACTATTGTTTCTTCAAAGTAACATCTCTGAACAAGAAAATGTATTCAACTGATAGTATTAGTGGATGCTTATAAATAAACCCGACAGTAATGGACTGGTTTTGGAACAAAGCTTGCCGACGCATTGCACATGTTCTTTTTTCACCGCTAGATGGTGCCCCAAGTTTGATATGTACACACTGAAAATTAGTTGTTTTTTTCAAGATATCCTGGGCCTGGTCTCAAGCAGAGGCTGCTTTGCATTAGTGAATTGCAACTCCGGATCCGTTCTTTTTAAGTCAGTCAATCTGCAAATTCACGTATGTTAATATTTGCTTATATTACTTATTGCACGTATATCTTACGATAAGAATACTGCTGACCTCATAATACTCTTGATAAATAAGTCATATTTATCGCTGCAAAGAAACTGAAGGTCTGTATAACAAAGGACCCTCCCTCCCTTACATTTCAGCAGGTTAGGTTAGCATCACTACTTTGGTTGAAATCTAAGAGGGAGCTTACGTGTACAAATTAAGGGGAACCCGACCCTCCATTACGGGGTGGGGATGGGGGTGGGGTGGGGTGGGGCTCTCTGGGACGTGCCGCCGCCTCGGTCTTAAACCTCTCCCCGATTTACACACTCGCATTGCAACGTCTCCACTGAATAGATTTATATAAGATTAACACTGTTGACATTTCCCAAGGTGATCAACTGTAGCTATCATTCATAATCTCCAAAGATGGTAAATAGTGTGCACAAAACAAAGATCCGAGGTCAGATCAATTAAATTGAACTTAATTTGAACCAGGAGAGGCAATGTTGCACGTGACTCATAGTTGTAAACAGATTGAGACAATTCACTCATCTGATCATGGCAAGCGCAGCAGGAAAACATTCGCCCTTTTACAAACATGGATGTGTTTAATAATGTCGCAATTAATTTTAGCCCTAATGTAAAAAGGCAGTTTGTTAAATAAAAACTTTGGGGCATAAACAGCAAAAGCCCTGTCTCCATAAAAAAAATAAAATTGTTGATGTTTCAAAGTCTCAAAAGAAAGAATAGTTTTTCTGAGGGTTGCTCGTGGCTTGGTTTGAATAAGTTAAGTATATGAATATACACGTACCAAAACCCTTGTCATCCCACCTGCACTTGGAGACGTCAACCATTACATTGGGTTCAGGTAGTAAGACAATCTTAATTAGACGGATTGCCCAGACGGGTCTTAAGGTTTGGAAGTGGGGGCTTCAAGTGTGAAGGGGATCAGTTGTGTGTGTGATTTTGTGATTGGTTAATCATTAACCATTTGTCTAAGTGCGACAGCTAACATTTAAACACACGGTACCCCACGCTTTTGGTAGAATTTGAGCATACCGTCAACATTTTTTTCTCTAAAAGGCAGAAAAGGAGATTTATGTTCCCCGCTTTCTATCACTACCTGTAGGTTTGTTACATATTGACAGGGAAGCGTCCATATAATAGGATATAACGGATAAAGTCGTTCCGACCCCTTGACACCCCCCTCACGATTTTATATCAACAGCAATGATGATCATTAATATTTCACTAATGTTACATGCGTTAAGCCGTTTTGTAAAAAATGAGCCACAAGCTATAAAGATTATTATTATTGTAAAATTAATGTGGTCCCGATGTCTCCTACGAATATATCTTTCCAAAATTAGCATTCGCCAGCTTAATCTATTCCCCAGTTCATAACCGTGCCTGGCAAGTGCGACTGAAGGCATATATGGCAAGAACCCTAATTCAGTGCAGGCGTTCTCCCAGCCCAATACCTACTATCTTCAATGCAAAAATGACAGAATTAAAAGAAAGAGAGAATATCAAGCCAAAACACTTATTTCTTCTTGATTTTTAGACGACAATTATTAATCCAATCTTGCTATGTTGTGACACTTGTAGATAACAAACGTGCCCGGGTCAAAATATAAGTGTATTTACACCGGCCGTGTGTGTTTGCTGTGATAGCTTTGTTAAAAAGACATTAATTGTGTAAGGGTTTGACGTATTCTTGAAGGCGTCGGGGAAGAGAAGCATATCCCTGGTTTCCAGTCAAAATGTCACTGTTTTATGCCTGTTTGCTGTACTTTGTGCTCCTTCATGCTGAACCCACCTTGGCTCAGACAACTGTAACTGTAAAGCAAGGGGATATCAATGGGAAAATATCAATTCTTGGACCCAACGTGACCTCGTACCTTGGGATACCCTACGCTGAACCGCCTTCGGGTAATCTACGGTTCAAGAAACCAGTACCTAAAGCTGCGTGGAGTTCTCCACTGAATGCCACTGAGTATGGACCAATATGCCTGCAAAGGAACGCCACGTTTCCTAGCTCTGAGGACTGTCTGACACTTAATGTTCATGTACCTCAGAATAATAACACCGGCCCTAAAGCGGTCATGGTTTGGGTTCATGGCGGAGGGTTTGTCGTGGGCAGTGCCAGGGTACTGGATCCTGTAGTTCTAGCCCTTGAAGACGTTATTGTAGTCAGTATCAACTATCGATTAGGTATATTCGGTTTTCTCGCTGTTGGGGATGTCGCAAAAGGTAATTACGGACTTTGGGACCAACATCTCGCTTTTCGATGGATAAAAGAAAACATTGCCGCCTTTGAAGGAGACCCTAACAGAATCACGATATTCGGAGAATCTGCAGGCAGTATGAGCGTGTCTTTCCATGCTATGTCTCCAATGAGTGACGAACTGTTCCATCGTGTCATAAGTCAAAGTGGGGTGGGTTCCCAAGATTTTGTCCTTCTGCAGAGTTCCAAAAACATCGCCTTACTGAGTGAAACTTCAAAATGTAACAGCACCGATTCAGTGTCTCTGGTATCGTGCCTGAAAAATAAAAGCGAACAAGATCTTCTTGAGGCCTCTAATATTCTTGCTGAGACGTTATTTTGGATACCTAATATGGACAACGAGCTCATAACCGGATACGTAGAAAGTTCGATAAACTTTCTGCCAGACCAATACGGTAAACTCGACTTCTTGATGGGAAGCAACAGCCTTGATGGTAACTTTGACACCCAGGCACTCGCCAAGGCAGAGGACGGTTTCATTGAATCAGATTTCAGCAAAGCTGTGGACAACTTATTTCACGCATTTGTTAGACTAGACAGAGAGGTGATAAAGGCTGCTCTGTTACAAGAGTATACAGCAGGTGTGTTGAATCCAGACAACAGAACAAGAGTGAAACAATTAATAGAAATGGAAGGGGACCTTTTTTTCACGGTCCCAACCCATTTGAACGCCCTCAAACATGACACAGCCAATGGTACTGGTTCCACATTTGTATATTACTTCTCCATAAACACGTGCTTCAAAGTTTTACCCACTGCATCTTGGCTGGATGGAGCTGGGCATGTCGACGAGTTAATCTACATTAGTGGTATGATTAGTAATGTGTGCAACGGTAGCGCCACGCCTGCTGACCTAGCCCTTCAGACTGCTATGATAACTTACTGGACCAACTTTGCTAAATCTGGGTAAGTCCTTGATTCAAAATCGGTGTATTTGCTCAGTAGTTGCGCCCTATTAGTACGTAATTTAAGTGGCAGTGACACTGTGTGAACTGTAAACAGTGTAAAACCCTACTCCCAGATATATGGCCATTTTTCTGAAAACTGATTTTTCCCTTGCGTAGCTACGGTTATTCGTTACTCTTGGCAGTAGAGGCAGTAGAAGGTTGTGCGGGCGGGCTGCCGCGTTTTATGTCGTTTTTTTTTACTTATGTGTTTCATAGTGAGAGCTGAATTTTTATATATTACTTCAGCACACCAAATTAAAAAAAAAACCTCCACTGGGTAAGAAAATAGGAAATCAAGGATTTAGAAATAAGAGAATAATAGGAATTTCAAAGCTTAAGAGAGCAAAATATTTTAATTAAAATAATTTAATAACAAACATAGCTTCTCTACAAACCAAAACTACTTTTTACGCGCCGCTGTTTTTCTATTTCTATCTCTACTTCATGCAGTCTCCAGCGGCCCTCTCTCGTTTTCATTACACGCAGTTTTTTAAGTATCATAAGAGTATGTCAATCAACTCAGTTCCTCTACAAAACACTAACCGCTCCTTGTTCACGCATGACTGTCAATTACTTATATTACATCTTTTTTTATTCCAATAGCAAGCTTAAAATTTAGATAGTAAGTTCAGGCCGCAGCTTACACCCAAGTATTTAGAAGCTATAGCACGTGTAAGCAGATATGGACAAAAATATCCGCAACCAAACGAAATGATATATTATTCATTGAAGTTTTAACTTTAAAAAGCTCATAAAAAAGGGGAGAGGCAACAGCTCTGTATGACTGTTAAAAAATGATAAATGAAAAAGTGTAAGGACTTTTTAAATTGTTGGGATTACTTTTCATTGCGAAGACAGAGTGGAGTGACATATCGTTTATCTATTTTCTGGTTAAATACTGTTTCAGTTTATTTAAGTAAAATTGATTTATCTAAATTGTTTATATCCAAAAATATTGGTAACATACACAAGTTTCACGTAGCATATTTATTTCACTGTCATATCTACCTAATCGGGAAAGTCAACGTTATGCTACAGTTTACACTATACCTGGTGATCTTGGCCCAAAGAAATGTAACAAAGTTATCTGTGGTCAGCTGCAGGCGTAACTTTATACAGATTTCTAATTGACAGGTCAAAATGGATGCCTGAAATCATCTTAGTTAAAGAGGCTTATCTTACAAAGATAACATTGTTTTACATGTGCGTCACCTCATTAAAGGCACTTCTACGATGGTCACATTTACTCGCTGATTTATCTTATCGGGCACTACAAGTAATAGTATTACTTAATTCAAACAAGGTGTACGGTCACTCTGTTAGCTGCACTTCTTAATGTCAAAGGCTGAATTGGCCCACAAGTGAATGTTAAACAGATACATAAGGGTGTGTCTGGGCAGTGTCCATACAAAACGGCCATAGGGTTACATTGTATTTCATTTACCTGGAGGCGACGTCGAAATGATGTGCCTTCCTGTCGAAATGAAATTGTTCAGTGCCTGTGCACTGTTCTTTGTGTTCCTTCATGCTGAACCCACCTTGGCTCAGACAACTATAACTGTACAGCAAGGAGATATCAATGGGAAAATATCAATTCTTGGATCGGACGTGATGTCGTACCTTGGGATACCCTACGCCGAGCCGCCTTTGGGTGATCTGCGTTTCAAGAAACCAGTACCTAAAGCTGCGTGGAGTTCTCCACTGAATGCCACTGAGTATGGACCGATATGCCTGCAAATGAATGCCCGATTTCCCAGTTCCGAGGATTGTCTCACACTTAATGTCCATGTTCCACAGAATAACACCAATACCCCTAAAGCAGTCATGGTTTGGGTTCATGGCGGAGGATTCGTCGTAGGAAGTGCTAGGGAATTGGATCCTGTAGGTCTAGCCATGGCAGACGTCATCACAGTTAGTATCAACTACCGTTTGGGCATGTTTGGCTTTCTTACTATTGCAGACGACGTAAAAGGTAATTTCGGACTTTGGGACCAACACCTCGCTTTCAGATGGATAAAAGATAACATTGCTGCCTTCGGAGGGGACCCCAACAGAATCACGATATTCGGAGAATCTGCAGGTGGTATGAGCGTGTCTTTCCATGCTATGTCTCCAATGAGTGACGGACTGTTCCATCGTGTCATAAGCCAAAGCGGGATTGGCACTCAATATTTTGTCCTTCGACCGAGTCCCACAATTATCACTTCTCTGAGCAAAACTTCAAATTGTAACACCACCGATTCGGCGGCTTTGCTATCTTGTCTCAAAGGTAAGAGTGCCCAAGATCTTCTTGCTGCCTCTAATACCCTTGGACAGTTGCTTATTTGGATGCCGAACATGGACAATGAGTTTGTAACTGGAAACGTTGAAAGCTCATCAAATCTTCTACCAGAACAATATGGAAATCTTGATTTTTTGATGGGAAGTAATAGTCGTGACGGTTCTATCGAAATAGCGGTGCCTTCCGAAGCTGAAAATGGTTATACAGAGTCAACTTTCCGCAAATATGTCGACCGTATGTTATTTGGGAGATTGGACAAAGATATTATTGAAACGGCGTTGATACAAGAGTACACAGAAGGTGTGTATAACCAAGATAACAGAACACGTGTACAGCAATTAATAGAAATCGCATCGGACCTCTTTTTCACAGTCCCTACCCAGTTGAACGCCCTCAAACATGACAGAACCAACGGTACTGGTTCCACGTTCGCATATTTTCTCTCTATAAATACATGCCGCAAACTACTGCCCACGGTGTCTTGGCTGGATGGAGCTGGACATGCCGACGATCTAATCTACATTAATGGTCTGGTCAGTGTTTTGTGCAACGGTAGCGCCACACCTGCTGATCTAGTCTTACAGACAACCATGATTACCTATTGGACGAACTTTGCTAAATCTGGGTAAGTGATTTATACTTGAATTAAATACGTGACATACTAATCATTAAACACGATGGTTGGAAATCTGGTTCTGTTAAGACGTGCTTATAGGTTGCGTTGATTTTCATGCAAAAACGCAGACTGCATTAGTTATATGTATATTTCTTGAATTCGCATTTTTCATATTCAGCAAGCTTTAAGAACTATTAGAATTATTAGAACATATACACCGGTGCACTTTGAGAGGTCCTAACTGTAATTATGACACGGGGGTTTTATTCGCTTTCACAAACTGCCAGCGAGTTGCTTCAAGTTGGTAACTAGGTGAGAGTTCATTGGTAGGTTGGGTCGAGCTTGGATGATCTGCTTGGGTGACCCTCGCTCACCTACTGGGTGATATAGCTAATATGCTAAGTGCATTGGTACAAACTGCATCGCTGTGGACAGGGCCCCAGTTTCACCATGCAAGACCGTAGCCAGCAAATTCAAAAGGGGGTTCTTTTTCTGAAAAAGTGGACCTTTTACAATGAAACTTATGTTTACCTAGATAAAATTTTATCCAAAATGGACCTTTTCCTGACAAAAGGGGCGGTTCTTTCGAACCTCCCGACCCCCCCCCCCCCCCCCCCCCCCCGGCTACGGGCCTGCAATGTCTCTGTTTTTCATTTTTGTCAAAACAAAAGGCATGCTAGGCAGTATATAGATTAATGGGAACTTCCAATTAATAATTAGTATACATGTAGAACACGTTTTAATTCATTATTGTTGGTTATAAATAAAAAGCGCAATGGCAGAATTGACAAAAAGGGTAAATTTTACGACTGTTTTCAAGCATGAAACTTCATGCTGATTCAAAACAAAAAATCATTATTTTTAAAAACCAAACATCAAATTGAATAAACAAGCCCTTTCCGTACATACGGTAGGTATTCGACTGCCACGCTGTCCGTCTGCAGATATGGTATTTAAATAGGGGAGACAGGGGTTAGTTGGACCCCGGGGTAAGTACCCCCCCCCCCCCCCCCCCATCAATTTATGACAAAGTAACTATGGGGCAAAGGAATTGATCACAGCTTTTTTTGTGAAGTGACCGTATCCAACAGTGCTAAGAAAGCGTCGGCAGTGAGTCCAAATGAAATAATTTAGCATCTTGAAGTAACTTTATTAAAGAGACTTAATGGGGGACCAACTTACCCCGGGGTACAACTAGCCCCGGACTCCCCTACCGCAGTTTAAGGAGGTGGAAACCATGTGTGCACAATTTAATCCGATCTTAAATTCCGTCGAATTGGCCAACGCGTCTAGGTGAATAAGGTTTGTTTACCCACTGTGTATACACCCTGTGTACACTGCCACACATTCATCAAACATTCGGTGTGATCATTTGTGCTGGTCAATTCTTTGCTGTGGTTATTAGTATGGTCAGTTGGAGAGGGACACGTTTATTTAGAACTTTCCGACCAAAACTCCACAGAATAACCTCTTTAACCACAGTCAATTATATCTACGTACACCATACACAGTAGTAAAACGAAGCATTCAAATATACATTTATAACTGTTATATGATGAAACAGTGTGGTAACTGTAGTCAACTAACCCGGTGGTTTATATTGAAGTTGTCAAAGCACTTTTAACTACTTTTTAACGCAAAGTCCCTGACTAAAAAAAAAATAAAACTTTCAACTGAACCACCAGTTGGACCATAGTTCGTGCGGGTCTTACATGGTATGTCCCTTAGGTAAACTATCCACAAGACTAATGATATCACAGGGGCGGATTTAGGCCGTCTTCTGGGTCTTCCGGAAGACGGTCAAATTTTAAAGTTTACATTGACGGGTATCTAATATTTTCTGTCGGAAGACGGTCAAAAATGGAGGATGGATTAACAAAAATAATTTGGAAGACTGTCAGAAAATATCTCTGGATCCGCCCCTGATATCGGACCCGCAGGGTCAAGTACAATACCGGGTATTTTGCTTTATTTATTAACGTGATCAAACAATGGCCAGCTTTACCCGCGAAGAAGCTGGATTGTGTAATACTGACTTGTCATTCACTACGGTTCTCTCGTACCTTCATGTAAACAGAGGTGTGTTGACACTGCACTCTACCAGGCACGACGGGTTTTCTATACATTTAGATAAAGAACAGCAGTGGAGTGCAGTCGCACAACCCTGGCTTTTGTACAAAATGATACCGTTCAGTGCATGTGTGTTGTTCTGTGTAATCCTCCATGCTGACACCTCCTTTGCTCAGAGAAGAGTCACTGTACAGCAAGGAGATATCAATGGGAAAATATCAATTCTTGGATCGGACGTGATCTCCTATCTTGGGATACCCTACGCTGAACCTCCTTTGGGTGATCTACGATTCAAGAGACCAGTACCTAAGGCTGCTTGGAGTTCTCCACTGAATGCCACTGAGTATGGACCGATATGCCTGCAAATGAATGCCCGATTTCCCAGTTCCGAGGATTGTCTCACACTTAATGTTCATGTACCGCAGAATAATAACACCGCCCCTAAAGCAGTCATGGTTTGGGTTCCTGGCGGAGGGTTTGTCTCGGGCAGCGCCAGAGCAATGGATCCTGTAGGTCTAGCCATGGCAGACGTCATCACAGTTAGTATCAACTACCGTTTGGGCATGTTTGGCTTTCTTACTATTGCGGACGATGTAAAAGGTAATTTCGGACTTTGGGACCAACACCTCGCTTTCAGATGGATAAAAGACAACATTGCTGCCTTTGGAGGGGACCCCAATAGAATCACGATATTCGGAGGATCTGCAGGCAGTATGAGCGTGTCGTTCCACGCTATGTCTCCAATGAGTAACGGACTGTTCCATCGTGTCATAAGCCAAAGTGGGATTGGCACTCAATATTCTGTCCTTCGACCTAATCCCACAATTGTCACTTCTGTGAGCAAAACTTCAAATTGTAACACCACCGATTCGGCGGCTTTGCTATCTTGTCTTAAAGGTAAAAGTGCACAAGATCTTCTTGCTGCCTCTAATACCCTTGGACAGTTGCTTATTTGGAGGCCGTATGTGGATAACGAATTTATAACTGGAAACGTTGAAAGCTCATCAAATCTTCTACCAGAACAATATGGAAACCTTGATTATTTGATGGGAAGTAATAGTCGTGATGGTACTGTCGGAATCTTTGTGCCTTCCGAAGCCGAAAATGGTTATACAGAGTCAACTTTCCGCAAACATGTCGACCGTATGTTAACTGGGAGATTGGACAAAGATATCATTGAAACGGCGTTGATACAAGAGTACACTGCAGATGTCTTTAATCCAGATAACAGAACGCGCGTACAGCAAAAAATAGAAATCTCTACAGACCTCTTTTTCACAGTCCCTACCGAGTTGAACGCCATCAAACATGACAGAACCAATGGTACTGGTTCCACGTTCGTATATTTTCTCTCCATAAACACGTGCAACAAAATTCTGCCCACGGTGTCTTGGCTGGATGGAGCTGGACATGTCGACGAACTAATCTACATCAATGGTCTGGTCAGTGTTTTGTGCAACGGTAGCGCCACACCTGCTGACCTAGCCCTACAGACTGCCATGATTACCTATTGGACCAACTTTGCTAAATCTGGGTAAGTGATAAATACTTGTTCTAAATACATGGCATACGACAGGGGCGGATTTTGGCCGTGTTCTGGGAGACGACCAGATTTTCAAGTTTACATTGACGGGTATGTAATTTTTTCTGACGAAATACGGTCAAAATGGTGGATGGATCAACAAAATTAATTTGGAAGACTGTCAGAAAATATCTCTGGATCCAGCCCTGTACTAATAATTAAACACTATAGGTTTGTAATCTGCTTCTATTAAGACGTGCTTATAGGTTGAGTTGATTGTCATGCAAATGCAGACTGCATGAATAAGGCGGCGACCTACCGGTATTGGTAATATGTGCTTCATTAAATGGAACGCATTTTATTATTATTATTGTTATTATTATTATTATCAATAATGATGTTCTGATATCTCTTACTGTCAACGAGTTCGCTTCATGAAGCTTACTAGGTGAGAGTTCATTGTTAGGTCGGGTCGAGATTGGATTATCCGCTTGGGTGACTCTCTCTCACCTACTGGGTAATATAAGGTGAATCTCTCACCTATTAGTTAATATGGCCTATATGGAAAGTTGTCAGTCTCTCAAGGTGCAGCGGTTCAAACTGCATCGCCGTGAAAAAGGCCCCAGTTTCACCAAATCTCTGTTTTTCATTTTTGTCAAAATAAAAGGCATGCTAGGCAGTATATAGATTAATGGGAACTTTCAATTAATATTTAGTATACATGTAGAACATGTTTTATTTCATTATTGTTGGTTATAAATAAAAAGCGCAATGGCAGACTTGACAAAAAGGTAAACTTCACGACTGTTTTCACGCATTAAACTTCATGCTGAATCAAAACTAAATATCATTGGCCGCATTCACATCGAGTTGAGCCATGGCTCCACAAAGCCACGACCTAATTATGGCGGAAGTACATGAAAGGAAAACCGCCTAATCTTTCAATAGTCTCTCCGCCTCTCACCCGCCTCCCCATGTGTTGTCCCAATGGAGCCGAGATTTACTGGCTGTACCCCCGCAGGGACGACGCATGGGGAGGCGAGCGAGAGGCGGATAGACTATTAAAAGATTAGGCGGTTTTCCTTTCATGTACGTCCGCCATATTTAGGTCGTGGCTTTGTAGAGCCATGGTTCAACTCGATGTGAATGCGGCCATTCTCTTTAAAAACCAAACATCAAATCGAATAAATAATCCCTTTCCGTACATACAGTAGGTATTCGACTGCCATGCTGTCCGTCTGCAGATATAGTATTTAAATAGGGGAGACCGGGGCTAGTTGGACCCCGGGGTAAGTTGCCCCCCCCCCCCCCACCCCCGTCAATTTATGACAAAGTAACTATAGGGTAAAAGAATTGATCACATCATTTTGTAAAGTGACCGTATCCAGTAGTGCTAAGAAAGCGTCGGCAGTGAGTCCAAATGAAATAATTTAGCATCTTAAAGTAACTTTATTAAAGAGACTTGACAGGGGACCAACTAACCCCGGGATACAACTAGCCCCGGTCTCCCTTACCGCAGTTTAAGGAGGTGGAAACATGTGTGCACAATTTAATCCGATTTTAAATTCCGTCGAATTGGCCAACGCGTCTAGTTGAATAAGGTGTGTTTACCCACAACCGTTTGTATACACCCTGTGTACACTGCCACATATTCATCAAACATACGGTGTGATCATTTGTGCTGGTCCATTCTTTGCTGTGGTTATTAATATGGTCAGTTGGAGAGGGACACGTTTATTTAAAACTTTCCGACCAAAACTCCACAGAATAACCTTTTTAACCACAATCAGTTATATCTACGTACACCATACACAACTTATTTTAACGAAACATTCAAATATACATTTATAACTGTTCTTTGATGAAACAGTGTGTTAACTGTAGTCAACTTACCCGGTGGTTTATATTGAAGTTGACAAAGCACTTTCAACTACTTTTAACACAAAGTTCCTGACTGAAAAAAAAATAAAACTTTCAACTGAACCACCAGTTGGACCATAGTTTGTGCGGTTCTTACATGGTATGTCCCTTAGGTAAACTATCCACAAAACTAATGATATCGGATCCCCAAGGTCAAGTACAATACCAGTTTTTTTGCTTTATTTATTGACGTGAATCAAACAATGGCCAGCTTTACCCGCGAAGAAGCTGGATTGTGCAATACTGACTTGTCATTCACTACGGTTCTCTCGTACCTTCATGTAAACAGAGAGGTGTGTTGACACTGCACTCTACCAGGCGCGACGTGTTTTCTTTTTATTTGGATATAAAGAACAGCAGTGGCGTGCAGTCGCACAACCCTGACTTTTGTACAAAATGATACCGTTCAGTGCATGTGTGTTGTTCTGTGTAATCCTCCATGCTGACACCTCCTTTGCTCAGAGAAGAGTCACTGTACAGCAAGGAGATATCAATGGGAAAACATCAATTCTTGGATTGGACGTGATCTCCTATCTTGGGATACCCTACGCTGAACCTCCTCTGGGTGATCTACGATTCAAGAGACCAGTACCTAAAGCTGCTTGGAGTTCCCCACTGAATGCCACTGAGTATGGACCGATATGCCTGCAAATGAATGCCCGATTTCCCAGTTCCGAAGATTGTCTGACACTTAATGTTCATGTACCGCAGAATAATAACACCGCCCCTAAAGCAGTCATGGTTTGGGTTCATGGCGGAGGGTTTGTCTTGGGAAGTGGCAGAGAAGTGGACCCTATAGGTCTAGCCCTGGCAGACGTCATCACAGTCAGTATCAACTACCGTTTGGGCATGTTTGGCTTTCTTACTATTGGGGACGATGTAAAAGGCAATTTTGGACTTTGGGACCAACACCTCGCTTTCAGATGGATAAAAGAAAACATTGATGCCTTCGGAGGGGACCCCAACAGAATCACGATATTCGGAGAATCTGCAGGCGGTATGAGCGTGTCTTTCCATGCTATGTCTCCAATGAGTAACGGACTGTTCCATCGTGTTATAAGCCAAAGCGGGGTCGGTAGTCAACAATTAACGTTACAAAAAAGTACGAAAAACGTCGTCTCATTGAGTGAAAATTCAAAATGTAATACAACCGATTCAGTGTCTTTGTTAGTTTGTCTTAAAGGTAAGAGTGGACAAGATCTTCTTGCTATCTCTAATATGCTTATAGAGTTGTTTATGTGGGTTCCGAATATGGACAACGAGCTTATTACTGGCAACGTGGAAAGTTCGGCAAATCTTTTACCAGATCAATATGGGAATCTTGACTATTTGATGGGAAGCAATAGTCTTGACGGGAACGCACTGATCAGGGTACCGGCCGAGGCCGAGAATGGTTTTACAGAACAAGCTTTCCGTCAACGTGTCGACCAAATGTTAACTGGGAGATTGGACAAAGATATCGTTCAAACGGCGTTGATACAAGAGTACACTGCAGATGTCTTTTATCCAGATAACAAAACACGTGTAAAACAGTTCGTAGAAATGGGAGGTGATCTAACATTAACAATTCCTACCCATATGAACGCCCTCAAACATGACGAAACCAATGGTACTGGATCCACGTTCGTATATTTTCTCTCCATAAACACTTGTCACAAACTACTGCCCACGGTGTCTTGGCTGGATGGAGCTGGACATGCCGACGACCTAATCTACGTTAATGGTCTAGTTAGTGTTTTGTGCAACGGTAGCGCCACACCTGCTGATTTTGCCCTACAGAATGCTATGATAACTTATTGGACCAACTTTGCTAAATCTGGGTAAGTTACTCGGATAAGAATATAAGATTATTACTAGGGTACTAAAACAGCTGGCAAGGGACACCTTGTATGGCAAAAGTAACAAGGATATGTTAAAAGGTAAATTTCCTGCCTCCATTGATAGCTAATTACGTTTTTAAAATGAATAAAAAAAATTCGAAACAATTGCAGTCAATCGTATAAAAACTACGGCGGGTTATCGCATTAATGCATTTTTTATACTAATCTATGGTTCGTTTACTCCGGTGATCTGTACGTCGTGATCACATTTTACTATCTGATATTTTCTGCAGGCTTGAAAGAATTCTTAATTTTGTCTCGTTTTGCTCGCTATGTTCTCATTTGGTGGCTGTGGCGGTGTGTGAGGGGGAGGGGGGTTGTGAGTCAGTAGCTACGAGCTAAGAGGAACGTGGCTGCTGTTAACTTTCCAATTTCCCCAGCTGATCACTGTTCTTCTTTGAAATGGTGGACTAGTTACAAGACATATTGTATATTACATATTGTAGGAAGAATGTTGCGATATTTTATATCTTCTTACCAGTATAACTCGCATGAGAGTTAGGAACAACTACTGGCATTAATGCATGATGAATCTGTTGTGACAGTACAAGATGATAACTATACATTTATAACACTGGCTGGGAACATAATAATATATGCTGATACAAATACGCGTGAAAATGACGAAAAATACTTTACATAACTTCTTTCACCATTATATTCCCGAATCAGAATGTGTCATACAAATAAGCAGGGGACTTTGCATTATAACTGTTGAAAACTAATCAATTTTCTATTTTGCATACCGTGCGATAACATACCTTTAGCATCTACATTTGTTATGATTTTGCAAATACTTTTACATTTGTTTATATAAATAAAGCACCCGCACTTTCTGTACAGATTTACATTTGCAGCACTTTTTTTGTTAAAATAACACTATGTCATTCTTATAATTAGCTTCTGCTCTAAAAATGTAAGGTATAAAACAATAGACGCATTAACATATCCCCGTCCTAGGCTAAATATCATGATCTGTCATTTTTCTTAGCAACCAAATGTTGTTGTGTCTTATAATGATCTTATTTTATCAAACTTTATTTTATTTTATTTTATGAAATAGTTCCGATTAAGAAGTCAAAAACAAACTACGGGTAAAAGAAGGTACCAGTACAATGAAGTAAATTAGCGCTTCTTCATTGTAAGGAGTTTATACCACCAAATATGTATGTGTAAACAGACCACGCCCGACCCTTGTCACCTTCTGACCCCTGAATAATTATTAGCAGTCATTTTATAACGTTCAAAATCTTCGTGTGGGCTTACAGTGCCGAGTTCCCATTAATGACCCACACAGGTAACCTCCGTCCTAGATTTTCACCCTCTTTCGTCTTGCTACCTGTAACCCTAAACTATGTGAATGTTATGGTTGGCATAGTCTCTGTAACATTAGCCCTTGCTTTCTTATCACCGAGTATGATTTTTAAAAATAGATTGTACAGCAAGAAGGTTGGCAATGACGTGAACTTTTTATTGGAAGAAGGCCCGCCTCGTGCATACTATATAACAAAGGGCTGTTAACAATAGACTGTAAAAAGATCCACACAATGTGAGACAGGTGCGGTGAGACAACTGCACGTCTCCACGTGAGGCAAGTAAAATATATAGGACACAGGCTTGAAAGAATTCTTATTTCTTAATTTTGCCTCGTATTGCTCGTTATGTTCTCATTTGGTGGCTGTGGCGGTGAGGGGGGGGGGGGGGGGTAAGTGAGTCAGTAGCTACGAGAGAGGAACGTGCCTGCTGTAACTTTCCGATTTCCCCAGGTGATCACTATTCTTCTTTAAAATGGAGGACTAATTACAAGACATATTATATATTAAAAATTTTAGGAAAAAATGTTGCGATATTTAGATAATATCCAACAAAAACCTTTTATTTCTACTTACCAGTATAACTTGCATGGGGAGTTAGGAACAACTACTGGCATTAATGCACTGACGAATCTGTTGTGATAGCACAAGAACTTGATTATAACTATACATTAATAATACTGGCTGGGAACATAATAATATATGCTGATACAAATACGCGTGAAAATGTTGATTGTATTTACGGTTAAAGTCCACCATTATATTCCCAAACCAGAATGGATTTTTACAAATAAGCAAGGGATTTTGCCTTATAACTGTTGAAAAACTAATCCAATTTTCTATTATGCATACCGTGCAGTAATTGATAACATACCTTCAGCATCTACATGTACTTAATTTTTTATGATTTTGCAAATAGATGTTCTCTTTTACATTTGTGTATATAAATAAAGCACCGGCACTTTGTGTACTGATTTAAATTTGCAGCACTTTTTCGTCATAATAATACTATGTTATTCTTTTCATTAGCTACTGCTCTCACTGTTCTTCTAAAATATATCTTAGCGTTTCGTCGGTGACAACCTCATATAACAAGAAGACTAAAATTGGCTGTATAAATATTCTGCTGTTGTAAAGTGTGACAAAATATTATATTCCTAAGGATGTTGTGGTGCATTTTCGTGTCTGATAAGATCTCTGTATGTACATTACCTTATATTTATGTTATATATGTTTATTTGACACTCTGAAAAAGTTACCCAGTTAATTTATTTGACTTTTTCCAGGAACCCAAACCTGCCTGCCCCTGTTCTAACACAGTGGCCCAAGTACGACCATGTTCAGCGCGAATACCTCGACCTCAATGAGAACATCACTGCCAAATCCAATCTCAAAGCACGTCGAGTTGCCTTCATGACCGACGTGCTTCAAAAGCTGGTGGAACTTCCATCGGAGGGAGTTTGTACAGAAACGGGCGATGCCATGGATGACTTGGTTGTGAATACTTTTTACGGCAAAATCAGAGGGAAGCGTGAGGTCGTAAAAGAATGGTACTGGGAAATGTTTCTTGGCGTTCCCTATGCAGCTCCCCCCATAGGAGAACACCGATTTCTCCCACCAATACCTCCAAAAATGTGGAGCGGCATCCGAAATGCAACGGAATTAGGATATTCCTGTCATGGAGGAGCGGTTTTTCCCTCACCCTCTCCTTTAACGTTCCACGAAGATTGTCTCACACTTAATATATATGTGCCTGCAGGAGTGCGAATGTGGAAAGACGAAAAACTTGCTGTAATGTTATTTATACACGGAGGTGCCTATGTGGTTGGATCAAGTTCAGAGTACGACGGAAGAGCACTTAGCTGGTACGGACGCGTCATTGTTGTCACCATAAATTATCGCCTCGGAATCTTCGGTTTCGCAAGCACTGGGGACCAGAATGCTCCCGGAAACGTTGGTCTGATGGATCAGAGTCTTGCAATGCGGTGGGTAAAACAAAACATAGCCTCCTTTGGTGGTGACCCCGAAAGAATAACTATATTTGGAGAATCGGCAGGTGCTGGAAGTGTCATATACCAAATGCTTTCACCTATGAGTAAAGGGTTGTTCAAGCGAGCCATAGCAGAAAGCACATGGCTGGGAGCTTGGGACTTACATTTCATCGACCCAGCAAAAAAGAATAACATAGATTTGATACGCGAGTATGGCATTCATTTCAACTGCAGTTCTTCACCAGTAGACATGATAAGGTGCCTTCGTGATATCAATGCTTCAGATATAGCTCAATATGCCTCTGCAAACATGTTTTCTCTGCCATTAAAACTATTCACTCCAACTGTTGATCGTGAATTCATGCCCTATTCGCCATCCGAAACGTTCGATTTGCTTTTAAAATACAAAGACATGATTAAAGAAGATGACATGGTTGACCTACTTATTGGCACAAACAGTGGAGAAGGTTTGTCAGAGTCTTTTGGCGCAATATTAACGACGTTTCCCAATGGCTCTCAGACGACCAATGGATTAACAGAGAAAGAGTTCGACCAAATCATGAAAGCATATGTTACGCCAAGCGTAGGCAATAATCTTGAAATAATTCTACCCATGATCCAGAACGCTTATACCAACTGGGAGTCGCCAGACAATCCAATGAGACGACTTCGTGCTTTTCAAGACGTTATAAGAGATATCACATATGTGGCCGGGTCAGATTTGGCAGCACAGGTGCATTCTACCTTAGGAGGCAACACGTACGTGTATAGGTTTGCACACGAACCCAGTTTTGGCCATTTATTCCTCGGGACATATGGGCTGCCTACTGAACCAATCTATGGTTTAGCTGACCATGGGGAAGAACTTACCTACGTGTTTGGTCAGCCTTTATTCACTGATGTTGTCCCTATGAATGTTTCCTCAAGAGACGTTGAAGTGTCAAGACAAATGATAGCTTACTGGTCAAACTTTGCCAGATATGGGTAAGGCCTTACAATACCGGAAGAATAGATGATACCGAAATCGTAGTGGTATTTTAATTAATTAAAATAAAATTTCTATTAATATTTAACTGTGAAGATCCTAAATAAACCTTTGAGACAAATAGGCAGAAATAATAATTTCAAGTCGAGATATAGAAAAATATTTCAGAAGTTTTTGATGTGACAATGATTTGCTGCCATAGGCCTACTGCCATTAGTAAAACAGATTTCTTTAAATTTCTGTAGTCCATTGAAATTATTACCTTGTGTATTTTCAGTTCTCCCAATGGTCCTACAGTTCCAGTCCATTGGCCTCAGTACGAAACATCCATGACGTCATACATGTACATCGGAAACGAGACCGAAGTAAAACAAAATCTGGGTGGTTCCCGAGTCCAGCTATTGAAAAACGTAGTGAGACGCCTCGCTGACTCTGGCAATTGTCCTGCAACGTCAAAAACTATGTACACACCAGCTCCCTCTAACGGTTCGTGGATAATGCAGTATATCATGCCGGATCAGCCTGAGGTCAATACCCGTGTTGGGCGTGTGAGAGGACTTGCTCTGCGGGCCAGCGCTTTTACTGGTGGAAAAGATTTAGACCTTTTCCTAGGTATTCCCTACGCTAAGCCACCAACAGGTGATCGCAGATTCAAAAAGCCAGAACCATCAACTGCTTGGACTGAAACCCTCAATGCAACAATGAGCGCACCACCTTGCCTTCAACTCCCGTCAGATTTTATGATGGTGCTTGGTTTGAATCACACCAGTGAAGATTGTTTATATGTGTCGGTCGTCGTGCCTCGAGGAACCGTAGTAAATGATAAGAAGCCTGTTGTTGCCTTAATTCATGGTGGCTTCTTTATAAACGGCAGTCCAGATGAACATTCACTGGGAATTTTCTCTTCTTTGGGCGATGTCATTACTGTAAGCATTAATTATAGACTCGGTATGCTTGGATTTATGTCGACTGGAGATGACACTTTGAAAGGGAACCTCGGACTCTATGACATGGTGGCTGCAACAAAATGGATAAAAGAGAACATTGCTTCTTTCGGTGGCAATCCAGACAAAATAACCCTTTTTGGTACTGGATCTGCAGGACTGGCAGTACTTAATATGATGGTCTCCCCTATGGCAAAAGATTATTTCCATCAGGCTGTCATCACGGGCCCTACCACGCCTTACGCTGCACAAACGCCGGCTGCATTAGCGGAAATAAGCAGGAATTTTTCTGCTGGTATTGGATGCCGACAGGAATCGAGCTCAGAGCTTATAGAATGTCTGAGAAGTAAACCAGCCGATGCATTCATTTACAAGGGAAATCCTTACCTGGCAAACCACGTATTCCTTGTCACTGATGGAGAACTAATAAAAAGTGATCTTGTAACAGCGTATACTACCAGTACTCAACTGAAGCCTCTTGTGATTGGAAGTACGTCAGACTATGCTGGTATCTTCCTTCAACAATATCTTGGTTACAGAGATTCTATGACCCAGCAAGAAGTCGACGCTTCTATTGATATGACAATTGAAGCAGTTTTTCCCAAATCAGGAATGAAGGACCTTTTGAAAGCCATGATTAAACAGCAGTTTTTTTCATCAGAAATCAAAAATGATAAAGATAGACTGATGGCTCTCTTACACTTCTATAACAGCATGCACAAGTACGGCTGGTTGTATATGCTTGGTGTAGGGCACGCATCCCATGGTGGAGACGTGTATATGTACGAATTTAATCATCGTCCACAGTGGTCATGGTACCCCGAATGGATTGGCGCCACCTTCCGAGACGACATCGGGTTTTTAGAAGGCTTACCGTTCGACAAACCACTTCTGGCTGAATTATCATTGTCAGTCACAGACCGAGAAGAAATGATCAGTGGGGCTCTCATGTCGTATATCGGAAACTTTGTTGGAACAAGGTAGGCTGGCTAGGCATCATCAATAGTTTCTTGACTGATACATCTAGATTCGAGTTAAGATGTTAGCAGCAGATAAAAACCTGTATACTGAGCTAAAGAATTTTGGTCGTGTTTTGCGTATTTCAAATTTCCCATTATTGCAAACAAACATCGAATTTAACTTGATTATTATACTTATTTACCGAAAGTATTTTATCAAAAATCCCTTCTTCTTTTTGTAGTAATCCAAACCAAGGCAATTTCCCAGTGTCCGTGGAATGGCCAAAGTTTGGTGAAGATGATCCAAACTACCTCTTGGCAGGTCTACGATTCATGGCAGCAGACATGAGGGACATGATGGGCCAAGAACAAATACGTTTCTGGCATGGTGAAGGAAAAAATAATTCCATACTGGACCAAGTTGCTACTATGAAGATGGACGCCCAAACAATGAGTACTTCAGCACCTACTATGCCCCCTGCTGCAACATGCCCACCCGCGTTGGGGAGCTCTGATTTCCTGAATTCAATGAATCTTGGTGTCAAAGGAGTAGAGGATCTTGTCTTGGCGCTCATTGTTATAGCTTCTGCGTTGGGTCTTTTCCTCATAATTGCAGTAGGGTATGTGTGCGTACTGAACGGCAGGGTTGGGAAACTTAAACAAGCTGCTTTCTCTACATCAAAGACTGAGCTATCCAAGATGTGAAGTGGAAATTTGCAAAATTTATATTTAATCAATCATTCAATGAGGAAATGAAAATAGTATTTGAGAAATGAAACAAAGAAAGACATGTTTCGGTGTACAAACAAATTTTTAAGAAAACGCTTAAAGAAACAAAAAAAGAGTAGGAGTATTTTGTTAATACTGAAATACATTCTACCTCGTTATTCTTTTGTTTTATATATTCATCAACTATGTTTAGATATAAGATGGGAAATTTATTGTTCAATGAAAGTTTTTGATTCCATTATAAGGTTATTTGAAGTTAGATATGATTTCCATACTTTGTTAAGAAAGTACTTATTCGAATTACCCTATTATACAATATGTATTAACGGTTTTGTTATTTAAAAGGACGACGGATCTATAATATAGAATGATTACATTGTGGATTAAGGAAATGCTTTAGTTGAGAATTTAAAATAAGAGAAAATATGCATATTACTCTGGAATTCCGTCGTGTATCCATACTTTATTTGGAACACTAAACGACGATCGACTTTCTTCTCAGTAGGTCGTTTCATTGCGTTAAGGTCCTAACAGGGTGATAGCTACAGTACAGGACATACTTTACCCATTTACAACAACTGGGCAATAAGTAAAAGGTGCGGCCCTTTTCGTAATTAGGTTATACCATTTTCACCCATTTGTGTCAAAGCTTGACTAAAGTTTTATAATTATTTCTGTGATTAATTCTATAGTAAATAAACGGATTGAACAGATCATTAATCTGCATGGTTATTTTTAGTCAATAGGTTTCCAATTTTAATCAACATCATAGAGATACTATGTAAAAGACAAATTTTGGGCACACGTTGAGCAATGCCTGCAGCTGCCTTTCAGAATGTTTTTTTTTTTTTTTTTTTTTTTTTTTTTTTGCCAAATCGGTTTATTAAACTTATTGATCAGTAAGACTATAGATATAATATAATATAATATAATATAATATAATATAATATAATATAATATAATATAATATATATGGCTCAGACTTGAGTGTTATTGTCCAAGGGGTCCATTTCACGCATTTGCCTCTCACCTTCTGCCACCTGTTCACATTACATCATATATCATATATCATAAACTAAATATTGTGAGGGAGAAGAATGATAGATCTGAAAACTGTTTGAAAGATATTTGTTATTTTATGAGATGTATTTTTAATTCAATTCTCTTGAGTGTCGTTAAGGTAATGCACAAAAGCTCAGTTTAAGGTCCTCTTCACGGATATGTTTTTTTTTTCTGAGAAAAAGGGCAATTATTGCCTAACCACGAATCATTGCCTGATCCGTCCATGCACTTGGATTCGAAATCTTACTCCATTTTTAATTTGACAATTGAGTTCTAGATGACTGACCAGTTATTAAGAGCGACATCTGTCTCAACGTGCATTACCTCGTTTTCACACAAGAAAATGGCGCGGTGTTTTGTATCTCATACAGCCGTTGCGAGTTGTCAATGACTGCCCGAGAATTCCAAGTAAATAATGCCGACACTAGGTTCCCTTCAGAAAAGAATTTAAAGGGTAATATCGCCCTCAAGGTCCAAATGGGGATATCTTGACATGACACAAATATGCCCGTGGCGGATTACTTAACTGCGTAGACATCCTTTAAAGCAAATATTTACCACTAATATGTTACTGTTTGACAATAAGATTAAGAGATAGTTGTATTGAGGGTCAATTGTATAAGAAGACACAAAGTAGTTCTTCCGACATTTTGGTAAAGCTATCCCTAACGTTACCCAAACGGGTGTACCAGAAATATGTTCAATACTATAATCCCTGTGGTCTTCCTCTTTCAAGTTGCCTATTCACAGAGTGTTGTTCAAGTTCAGCAGGGCGATGTAATCGGCACAACAAAAACGATTGGTAACACGACGGTGCATGCATACCTTGGGATACCCTATGCCGAGCCACCCCTAGGTGACCTACGGTTCAAGAAACCAGTACCTAAGGCTGCTTGGAGTTCCCCACTGAATGCCACCGAGTATGGACCGATATGCTTTCAAATGAACGCCATGTTTCCTAGCTCTGAGGACTGTCTGACACTTAATGTTCACGTACCACAGGATAATAACACCGCCCCTAAAGCGGTCATGGTTTGGGTTCATGGCGGAGGGTTTGTCGTGGGCAGTGCCAGAGCAATGGATCCTGTAGGTCTAGCCCTGGCAGACGTTATCACAGTTAGTGTCAACTACCGTTTGGGCATGTTTGGCTTTCTTACTATCGTGGACGAGGTAAAAGGTAATTTCGGACTTTGGGACCAACACCTCGCTTTCAGATGGATAAATAATAACATTGCTGCCTTCGGAGGGGACCCCAACAGAATCACGATATTCGGAGAATCTGCAGGCGGTATGAGCGTGTCTTTCCATGCTATGTCTCCAATGAGTAACGGACTGTTCCATCGTGTCATAAGCCAAAGCGGGGTTGGCAGTCAATATTTTGTCCTTCGACCGAGTCCCACAATTATCACTTCTCTGAGCAAAACTTCGAATTGTAACACCACCGATTCGGCGGCTTTGCTATCTTGTCTTAAAGGTAAAAGTGCCCAAGATCTTCTTGCTGTCTCTAATACCTTTGAACAGTATTGGAGGCCAAACATGGATAACGAGTTTATAACTGGAAACGTTGAAAGCTCATCAAACCTTCTGCCAGAACAATATGGAAACCTTGATTTTTTGATGGGAAGTAATAGTCGTGATGGTACTGTCGGAATCGCGGTGCCTTCCGAAGCTGAAAATGGTTATACAGAGTCAACTTTCCGCAGATATGTCGACCGTATGTTAACTGGGAGATTGGACAAAGATATCATTGAAAGGGCGTTGATACAAGAGTACACTGCAGATGTCTGTAATCCAGATAACAGAACGCGCGTACAGCAAAAAATAGAAATCTCTACGGACCTCTTTTTTACAGTCCCTACCGAGTTGAACGCTCTCAAACATGACAGAACCAACGGTACTGGTTCCACGTTCGTATATTTTCTCTCCATAAACACGTGCCACAAACTACCGCCCACGGTGTCTTGGCTTGATGGAGCTGGACATGCCGACGACCTAATCTACATTAATGGTCTGGTTAGTGTTTTGTGCAACGGTAGCGCAACACCTGCTGATTTTGCCCTACAGACTGCTATGATAACTTATTGGACCAACTTTGCTAAATCTGGGTAAGTTATTCAGTTAAGAATACGAGATTTTTACTGTGGTTTGAAGCAGGCTATTGACATCTGACATGGCAAAGGTAACACAGATATGTTAACAGGGGAATTTCATGCTTTGAGAGATAAATCATAGTTCCCTTTATAGCAAGTTAAGTTTCCATAAATGAATAAAGTTTTTCTAATCAATAGCGTTGAACACCCAAACCCAATATAGAGGTGCATTTCACAAGTTCAAGCCTCAAAAAATGAAATTGAATGAATTCGATGTATTATCCAATTTTTTAAAACTTGCATGTGTATAGAACAAAAATCTACAAATGTCCCAATTTTACGACCACGCGTTTCTGTTTTGTAAGCAAATAAATTGATAACCGTTTGAAGTAAAAAAGCATAAGAAAGAACATACGTTAACACTAAATCGCCTGATACAAACACGATCATTAGTTGAGCGCTGTGGAAATTTGTGCAAGCTAAACACTATCAGAACCCTAAGAGTCATTAATAATGGAAAAGTGATAGGAAAATACATTTAAATTGACCAGATCTAGGAAAATTACTTTCAAACTAAAGATCATTTTTCTTTACAATGTCCACGTTGATGACTCTTTCAATAGCAGTAATTGTCAATTGTATAGAGAAATGAAAACTTTGTTACCTAAAAGTTATCTACCACTGGTCATATTCGTCGTGAATTTAAAACTCATTGACAGTTTCAAATTTTGGGTTTATTAGTTACAATACCAACTACGCCTCGCATCCTTCGCATTCCGTAATGTAACGTACGTTCCACAGCCATAGAAAAGATACGGGACACGAGTTCAATAAATATTGATAAGATATTTTTTTCGCTTTTTTTCGTAAAAAGACATCAAAAGTGATAACCTTGGGGGCTTCGTATCTCGAAAGGTTCGCTATGTTGCGCACGTGCGCAAGTGTCTCGATTCCATGGTCCCGTATGTCGAAATAGAATCGGTTATGGAATTGAGACGCTTTCGCACGTGCGCAACACAGCGAACCTTTCGAGATACGGAGCCCAGGATTTTGTTAGGAAGGATGAGAAGCAAAATGATTTTAACGACGGAGGGCATTTTACTAAAACACAATGGACACAGGCATAAAAGAATTCTTAGTTTTGCCTTGTTTTGCTCGTCATGTTTTCATTTGGAACATTATTTTAAAAAATATTTACCGAACAAGCTGAAGTGTAGCCTCAATTACTAAAAATATTTATTTGATATGGAAAATTTGCTTGAACCAGTCTTATTTTATTAACACTGTGAATGACACATTCTCCATCGTCATCGTTGAATTACCATTATTATTACATCCCTAATCTTATTTAACAATCTTATTGTTTAGGCCTGGTTTAAGTTTGTTTAAGTAATGATAGCCATCCCCGGCAGGCAAAGTCGCGTTGGATCAACGTTGCAAACAGGTTGATACGTTGAATTGCCGTTGTTCTACCTAAATTCAACCTAAAATCAACGTTGATCCAGCCACGTCGAAACACCGTCATAATGTGACGTTGACGCAACGTTGTAGTTTGGTCATGGACACAACCTTGCAGACATGAATTGTAATTTAAAATATTAATTGTTGAAAACGTGATACTTTGTTTATCAATACTGTAACTAACTTTATCATAATTCTGACCATTGCTGATCTCCTCCGGTACCCTTTATTGACCGTACTTTATATAGTGTGATCACACTGTCAGTCTTCCTCATGTTGCACGCTGCAGTTAAATTGTCCTTGCGCCACTGCTAAATATTTTCTTCTATTCTGTTGTTTATATAAACCTTCTCATTTATTTTTGAATATTATAATCTCATTACCCATTGTGCGCTCTTAGAAACGGGGGATTTAGCAATATGCCTCATAACTATTACAGGACGCCCTTTTTTCTTATTGTTGTTAAAAAATGGACGTTAGTTTGTCGAGGTTTATTGCTTAGCTCTTAACGCGTTATATTTATGTGCATCTAAACGATATGTCAGTTTTTACTTGACTGATATTTCCCCTTGTCGCAAGTATGCTTTCTTACTACATGCGATCTAAAACAGGTCGTTTGTGTATCTAAAATCTGGCCGACAGGACGTATCTCCACAGCAGCCGGACACACAGTAACTGTGAAGTCATGGTTTTAAAGCTTGTTTGAGAATGATAACAACCGCGTTTAACAATACATTGCGAGCTATAGTACCCCCTCCTCTTTAAGCGTCGTACTATAATGTAAAGGCGACAAGTTATCAGATTGTCAGGCTTTTTCCCTGTCGCACATTGGTCTTCAATTATCATGTCCCCATTCTACCACATTAGTCTTACATGTAGTGTGTTATGAGAAGCGGAGGATTTCTAACACAGCAAAAGAAATGGGGGTGCGGGGGGGGGGGGGTACAACATCAAAAGGATTTTTAAAGGAATTGCCTAATAGGTTGATGTGTTATTTGAACCAAAACGATTTCCTGAAGATCAAATTAAAAATTAATATCTATTCCAAAAAAGGTGTATATTAAAATATCAATGAGTTTGCATTTAATGTTATCCCTCCTTAAGGGGCCATGTGCTGATTATAATGGCACACCTTGATGCTAAACAGTCTATCGTTTCTTCCACCTTGGGTCCCTTATATTCAAGTACCATATTGTATTACTCATATTCAGGCCTACCCACATACCAGACTCGGCACATAAGGATCCTGACTTACCCGGTATATCGGACCACACTACCCGTTTTCAAGGTGTGTGTCAGATCGCATTTCGGAATATCATATCCCGAACAAAGTTTGTAGGACGACCGCAAGCTCATCCTGTCGGTGTTCTGACTGATACTCCGAAATGCGATCTGACATAAACCTTAAAAACGGGTAGTCCTAAATTGCTATCAGCCGAGCTCGCACAGAAGTTAATTATCCCTTTACAGCTTTTAGTAGGCGGGACAGACATTTAAACAGCTAAGCTGACAGCAATCTAGTGAGACTCCCAACAGGGATAGATCGAATCATTACCTGACCCGTCCGTGCACTTGGATTCGACGTCTTACTCCATTTTTAATTTAACATTTATTGATGACTGACCAGCCATAAAGAGCGGCGTGTGAGAAAATGGTGCGGTGTTTTGTATCGCAACTCTGCACCGTGTATCATGCAGCCGTTGCAAGTTGTCAATGACTGGCCGAGAATTACCCCAAGATAATGCCGACACAAAGTTCGCTTCAGAAAAGAATTTTAAGGGTATTATCGCCTTAAAGGTCCAAATGGGGATATCTTAACATGATACAAATATGCCCGTGGCGGATTATTTAACAGCGTAGACATCCTTTAAAACAAATATTTACTACTGATATGTTAATGTTTGACAATAAGATTAAGAAATAGTTGTATTGAGGGTCAATTGTATAAGAAGACACAAAGTAGTTCTCCCGACATTTTGGTAAAGTTATCCCTACCGTTACCCAAACGGGTATACCAGAAATATGTTCAATACTATTATAATCTCCAGGGGCGGA
This sequence comes from Lingula anatina, assembly GCF_051362555.1. Taxonomy (NCBI): domain Eukaryota; kingdom Metazoa; phylum Brachiopoda; class Lingulata; order Lingulida; family Lingulidae; genus Lingula; species Lingula anatina. The sequence continues at coordinate 27,236,407 of NC_141768.1, forward strand.
TTTAGGCCGTCTTCTGGGTCTTCCGGAAGACGGTCAAATTTTAAAGTTTACACTGACGGGTATCTAATATTTTCTGTCGGAAGACGGTCAAAAATGGAGGATGGATGAACAAAAATAATTTGGAAGACTGTCAGAAAATATATTATCGGACCCGCAGGGTCAAGTACAATACCGGGTATTTTGCTTTATTTATTAACGTGATCAAACAATGGCCAGCTTTACCCGCGAAGAAGCTGGATTGTGCAATACTGACTTGTCATTCACTACGGTTCTCTCGTACCTTCATGTAAACAGAGGTGTGTTGACACTGCACTCTACCAGGCACGACGGGTTTTCTATACATTTAGATAAAGAACAGCAGTGGAGTGCAGTCGCACAACCCTGGCTTTTGTACAAAATGATACCGTTCAGTGCATGTGTGTTGTTCTGTGTAATCCTCCATGCTGACACCTCCTTTGCTCAGAGAAGAGTCACTGTACAGCAAGGAGATATCAATGGGAAAACATCAATTCTTGGATCGGACGTGATCTCCTATCTTGGGATACCCTACGCTGAACCTCCTTTGGGTGATCTACGATTCAAGAGACCAGTACCTAAGGCTGCTTGGAGTTCTCCACTGAATGCCACTGAGTATGGACCGATATGCCTGCAAATGAATGCCCGATTTCCCAGTTCCGAGGATTGTCTCACACTTAATGTTCATGTACCGCAGAATAATAACACCACCCCTAAAGCAGTCATGGTTTGGGTTCCTGGCGGAGGGTTTGTCTCGGGCAGCGCCAGAGCAATGGATCCTGTAGGTCTAGCCATGGCAGACGTCATCACAGTTAGTATCAACTACCGTTTGGGCATGTTTGGCTTTCTTACTATTGCGGACGATGTAAAAGGTAATTTCGGACTTTGGGACCAACACCTCGCTTTCAGATGGATAAAAGACAACATTGCTGCCTTTGGAGGGGACCCCAATAGAATCACGATATTCGGAGGATCTGCAGGCAGTATGAGCGTGTCGTTCCACGCTATGTCTCCAATGAGTAACGGACTGTTCCATCGTGTCATAAGCCAAAGTGGGATTGGCACTCAATATTCTGTCCTTCGACCTAATCCCACAATTGTCACTTCTGTGAGCAAAACTTCAAATTGTAACACCACCGATTCGGCGGCTTTGCTATCTTGTCTTAAAGGTAAAAGTGCACAAGATCTTCTTGCTGCCTCTAATACCCTTGGACAGTTGCTTATTTGGAGGCCGTATGTGGATAACGAATTTATAACTGGAAACGTTGAAAGCTCATCAAATCTTCTACCAGAACAATATGGAAACCTTGATTATTTGATGGGAAGTAATAGTCGTGATGGTACTGTCGGAATCTTTGTGCCTTCCGAAGCCGAAAATGGTTATACAGAGTCAACTTTCCGCAAACATGTCGACCGTATGTTAACTGGGAGATTGGACAAAGATATCATTGAAACGGCGTTGATACAAGAGTACACTGCAGATGTCTTTAATCCAGATAACAGAACGCGCGTACAGCAAAAAATAGAAATCTCTACGGACCTCTTTTTCACAGTCCCTACCGAGTTGAACGCCATCAAACATGACAGAACCAATGGTACTGGTTCTACGTTCGTATATTTTCTCTCCATAAACACGTGCAACAAAATTCTGCCCACGGTGTCTTGGCTGGATGGAGCTGGACATGTCGACGAACTAATTTACATCAATGGTCTGGTCAGTGTTTTGTGCAACGGTAGCGCCACACCTGCTGACCTAGCCCTACAGACTGCCATGATTACCTATTGGACCAACTTTGCTAAATCTGGGTAAGTGATAAATACTTGTTCTAAATACATGGCATACGACAGGGGCGGATTTTGGCCGTGTTCTGGGAGACGACCAGATTTTCAAGTTTACATTGACGGGTATGTAATTTTTTCTGACGAAATACGGTGAAAATGGTGGATGGATCAACAAAATTAATTTGGAAGACTGTCAGAAAATATCTCTGGATCCAGCCCTGATCTCTGTGGTCTTCCTCTTTCAAGTTGCCTATTCACAGAGTGTTGTTCGAGTTCAGCAGGGCGATGTGATCGGCACAACAAAAACGATTGGTAACACGACGGTGCATGCATACCTTGGGATACCCTTTGCCGAGCCACCCCTAGGTGACCTACGGTTCAAGAAACCAGTACCTAAGGCTGCTTGGAGTTCCCCACTGAATGCAACCGAGTATGGACCGATATGCCTGCAAATGAACGCCATGTTTCCTAGCTCTGAGGACTGTCTGACACTTAATGTTCATGTACCGCAGAATAATATCACCGCCCTTAAAGCAGTCATGGTTTGGGTTCATGGCGGAGGGTTTGTCGTGAGCAGTAGTAGAGAAGAGGACCCTATAGGTCTAGTCCTGGAAGACGTCATCAAAGTTAGTGTCAACTACCGTTTGGGCATGTTTGGCTTTCTTACTATTGGGGACGATGTAAAAGGTAATTTCGGACTTTGGGACCAACACCTCGCTTTCAGATGGATAAAAGATAACATTGCTGCCTTCGGAGGGGACCCCAACAGAATCACGATATTCGGAGAATCTGCAGGCGGTATGAGCGTGTCTTTCCATGCTATGTCTCCAATGAGTGACGGACTGTTCCATCGTGTCATAAGCCAAAGCGGGGTTGGCAGTCAATATTTTGTCCTTCGACTAAGTCCCACAATTATCACTTCTCTGAGCAAAACTTCAAATTGTAACACCACCGATTCGGCGGCTTTGCTATCTTGTCTTAAAGGTAAAAGGGCCCAAGATCTTCTTGCTGCCTCTAATACCTTTGAACGGTTTTGGAGACCAAACATGGATAACGAGTTTATAACTGGAAACGTTGAAAGCTCATCAAACCTTCTGCCAGAACAATATGGAAACCTTGATTTTTTGATGGGAAGTAATAGTCGTGATGGTACTGTCGGAATCGCGGTGCCTTCCGAAGCTGAAAATGGTTATACAGAGTCAACTTTCCGGAAATATGTCGACCGTATGTTAACTGGGAGATTGGACAAAGATATCATTGAAAAGGCGTTGATACAAGAGTACACTGCAGATGTCTTTAATCCAGATAACAGAACGCGCGTACAGCAAAAAATAGAAATCTCTACGGACCTCTTTTTTACAGTCCCTACCGAGTTGAACGCTCTCAAACATGACAGAACCAATGGTACTGGTTCTACGTTCGTATATTTTCTCTCCATAAACACTTGTCACAAACTACCGCCCACGGTGTCTTGGCTTGATGGAGCTGGACATGCCGACGACCTAATCTACATTAATGGTCTGGTTAGTGTTTTGTGCAACGGTAGCGCCACACCTGCTGATTTTGCCCTACAGAATGCTATGATAACTTATTGGACGAACTTTGCTAAATCTGGGTAAGTTATTCAGTTAAGAAAACGAGATTTTTACTGGGGTTTGCAGCAGGCTATGGGCATCTGACATGGAAAAAGTAACACTGATATGTTAACAGGTAAATTTCATGCTTTGAGAGATAAATCATAGTTCCCTTTATAGCAAGTTACGTTTCTTTAAATGAATAAAGTTATTCTAATCAATAGCGTTAAATCGTATAAAAGTACGGCTGGCTATCACATAAATGTATTTTTATACTTACTGTTATATTTACTCAGGTGATCTGTACATGATCACATTTTATTACCTTATATTCTCTGCTTTTCACGAGAAACAGAATAAGCAATAAGTAATAGTGCTTTGTGTTTTATAATAATCATTACGACCTTAAATGTATTAAATACCTGTAATTTTAGTTTCTCAAACCTCACCCATCGATATTTTCATTATAATACTTACATATTTAAGGCCCGTAGTCATTTGCGATATTGTGATAATGTGTATAGAGCACTACCAGGTTTTAAAATTACAACTGTTTTGTACGGGGAAATAATCATTAAACACGATACCCACTTTCGCAATAAAAATTCGCCAATACTGTAGCGTCTGATTTTTCAAATTTTTTCGCTCACCATACGTTCATCCATGTATTTCTCCGTGTACATGTATCACCCATTCACTTCAAAGTAAACAGTGTATCATAGCGCAAATAAGGAAACGTATATGTATTTTCATGGGTATGGGCATCGTTAACTACAATGTAACCGTAAAAGAGAATGTAATATAGAATAAAAGATTCAAAACAGTTTTCATATGTCAGAAAGTAACGGGTCAAAGACTGGGGTTAAAAGCCAGTTTTAATCACTTATTATACACTTGGTTATAACCAAGGGAGCAATTCAATAGGTTTATATAAAAGCGCTATACTAGAGAATCAAAAACAAACTGACGGACAAAAGTAGGTGCCTGTACAATTAAGCAAATGATGGTTTCTGCATTGTTAGAAGTTTACACCCCCAACATGTACGCCCAGCTCTTGACCCCATCTGATCTTTTTGTTATATAATAATTATTAGCAGTCATTTTATCAGGTTCAAAAATATTGAGTAGACTTACAGTGTCGAGTTCCGATTATTAATCTGCACAGGTAACCTCCGTCCTAGATTTTCACCCTCTTTCGTCCCGCTACCTGTAACCCTAATCTATGTGAATATTATGGTTGGCATAGTCTAAGTGACATTGGCCTTTGCTTTCTTAACACCGAGCATAATTTTAAAAATAAATTGTAGAGCTAGGTTCGACGACGGCATGAACGAGGGCATTAACCGCGCAAACATAAAACAAATTCTAAAATAATGTTACATTAGCATTTAACCAATATATCCCTTATCCTATATTTTCCCAAAATGTATTATAAATGTATTACAAAAAAGAGCCATTTTATCAATGTTCCATGCTGTCAGAGGTTATGATGTACACTAAGTACAAACATACAAGCAAACCATGCATACAAACTGGCAGCTCACCTGTAAATTACTTGGGCAATTTACATGCTCATTATGTTATTTACAATGCAAAGACACAAATGGGATGTGGCCTGGACCATGTCCTGATTGGGATGTGGTCTGGACCACTTAGGAAGTGGACTAAATTGGGATCTGGCCTGTGATATACACGTTAGACAAGTGTTGTTTGTAGAGTTGAATGATGTACTGAGACAGAATTTCTGAACACTGGCGATCCAGGATTTTGTTCAGAAGGATGAGAAGCAAAATGATTTTAAAAAATTAAACGACGGAGGGCATTTTACTAAAACACAAAGGACACAGGCATGAAAGAATTCTTAGTTTTGCCTTGTTTTGCTCGTTATGTTTTCATTTGGTGTTGGGGGTGGGGGGTAGGTGCGTCAGTGGCTTCGATATACATTATAAATAATACGAAATATGTTTTGATAGTCAAATAATATCCAACAAAACATTTTATATGTTCATACCAGTATTTCTCGTAGGAACAACCACTGACATTAATGCATAAGGAATCTGTTGTGATACTACAAGAACATGATGATAACTATATATGTATAATACTGGTTGAGAACTTCATAATATATTCTTATACCAATAAACTTGAAAATGGCGAAAAATTTAAGTTGCTTGTATTAACAATTTAACTCAGTTATTCATTACTTCTTTAACCATTATATCCCCGAACCAGAATGCGATTTTTGTCAGGGCAATTTGTCTTATAAGTGTTGAAAAAAATCAATTTCCCTACTATGCATACCATGCAATGATTGATAACATACCTTTAGCATCTACATGTATTTTATTTCTTATGATTTCGCAAATAGATGTTCTCTTTTACATTCGTTTATCTAAATGAAGCACTGGCACTTTGTGTACTGATTAACACTTTCAGCACTTACAGCAAAATAATACTACATCTTTCTTATCGTTTGCTACTGTTTTTTCTGCACTTCTAGAAATATATTGTCGTTTTGTCAATGAAAAACTCAATAGATCAAATTTGCAGTGGTAAATACTTTTACTGTGGTGATATTTCCCCACAAAAACGCCCAAAATTTGAGAGAAAATTGCTTATGTTTCTAAGGATGTTTTAGTGCATTTTTGCGTCTGATAAGATGTCTGTAAGTACCAACATAATAACCATATATTTATTAAATGGATGTTTATTTGACACTTCGAAAAAGTTACTCAGTGTATGTATTTGACTTTTTTCCAGGAATCCAAACCAGCCTGCCCTCGTGGCAACACAGTGGCCCAAGTACGACCATGTTCAGCGCAAATACCTCGACCTCAATGAGAACATCACTGCCAAATCCAATCTCAAAGCACGTCGAGTTGCCTTCATGACCGATGTGCTTCAAAAGCTGGTGGAGCTTCCATCTGAGGAAGTGTGTACAGAAACGGGCGATGTCATGGATGACTTGGTTGTGGATACTTTCTACGGCAAAATCAGAGGGAAGCGTGAGGTCGTAAAAGAATGGTACTGGGAAATGTTTCTTGGCGTTCCCTATGCAGCTCCCCCCATAGGAGAACACCGTTTTCTCCCACCAATACCTCCAAAAATGTGGAAAGGCATCCGAAATGTAACGGAGTTAGGATATTCCTGTCATGGAAGAGCGAATTTCACCTCACCCTCTCCTTTTAAGTTCCACGAAGATTGTCTCACACTTAATATTTATGTGCCTGCAGGAGTGCGAATGTGGAAAGACGAAAAACTTGCTGTAATGTTATTTATACACGGAGGTGGCTATGTGGCTGGATCAAGTTCAGAGTACGACGGCAGAGCACTAAGCTGGTATGGACGAGTTATTGTTGTCACCATAAACTATCGCCTCGGAATCTTTGGTTTCGCAAGCACTGGGGACCAGAATGCTCCTGGTAACGTTGGTCTGATGGATCAGAGTCTTGCAATGCGGTGGGTAAAACAAAACATAGCCTCTTTTGGTGGTGACCCCGAAAGAATAACTATATTTGGAGAATCGGCGGGTGCTGGAAGTGTCATATACCAAATGCTTTCACCTATGAGTAAAGGGTTGTTCAAGCGAGCCATAGCGGAAAGTACATGGATGGGAGCTTGGGATTTACATTTCATCGACCCAGCAAAAAAGAATAACATAGATATGATACGGAAGTATGGCATTCATTTCAACTGCAGCTCTTCACCAGTAGACATAATAAGGTGCCTTCGTGACATCGATGCTTCAGATATAGCTCAATATGCCTCTAAAGACTTGTTTTCTTGGCCACTCAGATTATTCACTCCAACTGTTGATCGTGAATTCATGCCCTATTCACCATCCCAAATGTTCGATTTGCTTTTAAATAACAAAAACTTGGTTGAAGATGATGACATGGTTGACTTACTCATTGGTACAAACAGTGGAGAAGGATTGAGTCAGTCTTTTGACTTGATATCAAAGATGTTTCCCAATGGTTCTCAACTGACCAATGGATTAACAGAGAAAGAGTTTGGCCAAATCATGGAAGCATATGTTACCGAAAGCGTAGGCGACAATCTTAAAATAATTCTACCCATGATCCAGAACGCTTATACCAACTGGGAATCACCAGACAATCCAATGAGTCGTGTTCGCACTCTTCAAGACTTAATAGGAGATATCTCATTTGTCGCCGGGTCAGATTTGGCTGCACATGTGCATTCTACTCTAGGTGGCAACACGTACATGTATAGCTTTGCACACGAACCTAGTTTTGGCCATCCCTCCCTCAGGCTGCTTGGGCTGTCTACTGAACCAATTTATGGTTTGGCTGGCCACGGTGATGAACTTACCTTTGTGTTTGGTAAGCCTTTATTCACTGATGTTGTTCCTAGGAATTTTTCCTCAAGAGACGTTGAAGTGTCAAGACAAATGATAGCTTACTGGTCAAACTTTGCCAGATATGGGTAAGCGCTTACAATACCGGAAGAGTAGATTATACCTAAATAGTAGTGGTATTAATGAATTTTTTATGTTTAATTGTGAAGACCTTAAATATACCTTCGAAACAAGTATGCAGAAATAATAATATAAAAAAATATTTTGTAAAGCTCTCAAATTATATATATGATGTGACTTTGATTTGCTGCTATAATGTCATCAGTAAAACGGATTTTAAAAATATTTATGTACTTCATTTTCAGTTCTCCCAATGGCCCTACAGTTCCAGTCTTTTGGCCTCAGTACGAAACATCCATGACGTCATACATGTACATCGGAAACGAGACTGAAGTAAAACAAAATCTGGGTGGTTCCCGAGTCCAACTATTGAAAAACGTAGTGAGACGCCTCGCTGACTCTGGCAATTGTCCTGCAATGTCAAAAACAATGTACACACCAGCTCCCTCTAACGGTTCGTGGATAATGCAGTATATCATGCCGGATCAGCCTGAGGTCAACACCCGTGTTGGGCGTGTGAGAGGACTTGCTCTACGGGCCAGCGCTTTTACTAGTGGAAAAGATTTAAACCTTTTCCTAGGTATTCCCTACGCTAAGCCACCAACAGGTGATCGCAGATTCAAAAAGCCAGAACCAACAACTGCTTGGACTGAAACCCTCAATGCAACAATGAGCGCACCGCCTTGCCTTCAACTCCCGTCAGATTTCATGATGGTGCTTGGTTTGAATCGCACCAGTGAAGATTGTTTATATGTGTCCGTAGTCGTGCCTCGAGGAACCGTAGTAAATGATAAGAAGCCTGTTGTTGCCTTAATTCATGGTGGCTTCTTTATAAACGGCAGTCCAGATGAACATTCACTGGGAATTTTCTCTTCTTTGGGCGATGTCATTACTGTAAGCATTAATTATAGACTCGGTATGCTTGGATTTATGTCGACTGGAGATGACACTTTGAAAGGGAACCTCGGACTCTATGACATGGTGGCTGCAACAAAATGGATAAAAGAGAACATTGCTTCTTTCGGTGGCAATCCAGACAAAATAACCCTTTTTGGTACTGGATCTGCAGGACTGGCAGTACTTAATATGATGGTCTCCCCTATGGCAAAAGATTATTTCCATCAGGCTGTCATCACGGGCCCTACCACGCCTTACGCTGCACAAACGCCGGCTGCATTAGCGGAAATAAGCAGGAATTTTTCTGCTGGTATTGGATGCCGACAGGAATCAAGCTCAGAGCTTATAGAATGTCTGAGAAGTAAACCAGCCGATGCATTCATATACAAGGGAAATCCTTACCTGGCAAACCACGTATTCCTTGTCACTGATGGAGAACTAATAAAAAGTGATCTTGTAACAGCGTATACTACCAGTACTCAACTGAAGCCTCTTGTGATTGGAAGTACGTCAGACTATGCTGGTATTTTCCTTCAACAATATCTTGGTTACAGAGATTCTATGACCCAGCAAGAAGTCGACGCTTCTATTGATATGACAATTGAAGCAGTTTTTCCCAAATCAGGAATGAAGGACCTTTTGAAAGCCATGATTAAACAGCAGTTTTTTTCATCAGAAATCAAAAATGATAAAGATAGACTGATGGCTCTCTTACACTTCTATAACAGCATGCACAAGTATGGCTGGTTGTATATGCTTGGTGTAGGGCACGCATCCCATGGTGGAGACGTGTATATGTACGAATTTAATCATCGTCCACAGTGGTCATGGTACCCCGAATGGATTGGCGCCACCTTCCGAGACGACATCGGGTTTTTGGAAGGCTTACCGTTCGACAAACCACTTCTGGCTGAATTATCGTTGTCAGTCACAGACCGAGACGAAATGATCAGTGGGGCACTCATGTCGTATATCGGAAACTTTGTTGGAACAAGGTAGGTTGACTGGGCTCCATAGTCACAAAATCAATAGTTTCTTGTATGATACATGTAGTTGGATTCGATTTTAGATGATAGCAGTAGATCAAAACCTGTATACTGAGTTAAAGAATTTTGGTCGTATTGTGCGTTTTTCAAATTTCCCTTTATTACAAACAAACATCGAATTTAACTTGATCATCATTGTAATTTACGGATAGTATTTTATCAACAATCCTTACTCCCTTTTGTAGTAATCCAAACCAAGGCAATTTCCCAGTGTCCGTGGAATGGCCAAAGTTTGAGGAAGATGTTCCTAACTACCTCATGGCAGGTCTACGATTCATGGCAGCAGACATGAGAGACATGATGGGCCAAGAACAAATACGTTTCTGGCATGGTGAAGGAAAAAATAATTCCATACTGGATCAAGTTGCTACTATGAAGATGGATGCCCAAACAATGAGTACTCCGGCACCCACTACGCCCCCTGCAGCAACATGCCCACCCGCGTTGGGGAGCTCTGATTTCCTGAATTCAATGAACCTTGATGTCAAAGGAGTAGACGATCTTGTCTTGGCACTCATTGTTATAGCTTCTGCGTTGGGTCTTTTCCTCATAATTGCAGTAGGGTATGTGTGCGTACTAAACGGCAGGATTGGGAAGCTTAAACAAGCTGCTTTATCCACTTCAAGGATTGAGCTAACTAAGATGTGAAATGAAAATTGAAAAATTGTGCCTTTTTGGTCAGCTAAACATGTGTCCATTGCACATATTGAAATAACTTCTTGCCAGTATACGTCAAATATGATAATGTCATCTTATATATCTTATTCGGATTGAGAAATAATTGCACACTGATGATTAATATCCAGATGAAAAAATGAAATAATTCAGGTTCTAAATCCTTTTACATGATCTTCTTAAAGTTTACATGTTTTACTTTAGCTTCTTTTTGATTATTAAACCTTAAATAAATCTGTTTCACGAATCTGTAAAACGGAGATGAGCCTCGTGGAGTTAGGTCGAAAATTGAAAAAAAAGCTTGGTTATTAATTTTAAGGTTTATGGGCCATGGTTTGCAATTTTAACGTTTTAACAAATATTATATTGACAGTCTAATTATGGCAACACGGTCTAAGGGTAAAAGGGTTAATTTAAAGGGACAGGGTACTCAGATATATAAAGGTATATCTATTTTTGTACTCCTGTCTGTAACAGTTCTAAGTTATAGATAAAACAACTTATTTAAGGCAGACTGAAAAAGACACGTGACCGCTTTGAATCCCTAGATACGCTTTGAGCAGATCAATATCGATTTCAAATTAAATATGAGCCGATTTCAAAATTAACGTTAAAAAAGTAATGACGACACTGATAATAATAATAATAATAATAATAATAATAATAATAATCTCTCTCGGTAGGCCCGGTTGAGGGTAGTAGAAATTGCCGTTATGAATTACATGTACACTCGACTAACAGATTTAATAAAGGATACTGAGGTACTTTACCTCTCTGTGCTGCCTGTGTTAGATAATAGTGCGAAATGTAAATGCTCCCAATTTGTTTAAAACATGATGAAAAAGAACTTAATGTAGTATTTTCTTAATGTATCATTTTCCTTATCATTATATAAAAGATGATCAACTCATTCTTATAACCAAGAAATAAGAAACAGCACATTTATATTCGTAGTGTAATATTTATACGACTTTTTTACCTTGGAGTAATCATATAAGTGGCAATATATCCCTCTTGTGATCACTATTTAGGTAGTGTACAAGGACATCTATACATATAATCAACTTTTTGTGTCAGGAGAACGGGGTGAACCATATGAATGTGCATTCAACACAATAATAATATCTGTCCATCTCTGCATTTTGAAATTAAAGGCTCAGAAATATTGATTGATATTAGGAAATAAAGTGATCAAACTTGCATTTTTGCATAGATTTGAATTTAGTGATGCGCCTAAGTGAGTGAGCGTTTGTGTGCGTCTGAGGGGGGATCGGGAAGTTTATTGTTTGACTTGTCAGTGTGCTTTAAGGATCATATTTCACAAAACCAGATATAAGTGACTATAAAAAGCCGATTGATTTGATGTGATCAAAGATCAACGCGCTAGAATCCAATTGAATGCAATTCGCACCTCGGTTCATTGCTCTAATGTCAGCTGGATTGTCGTCATTGTCGTTTATATTTGAAGCAAACGATTAAACGTAATTGATATAAATTCCCCAGAAAGAAGATTTGTTCTTTTTGACACAGACAATTACAACAATTATGAATTATATAACATGAAATCATATGAATAAATATAATATTTTATATATTACCCCTTTAGATTCTACTGATATTGATATTAATATTTAGTACTAAGTAGATTAATACTAAGTAGATTTGTACATATGTTATTATTCAATTTTTGATCTTGAAAGTATTTTGATCTTTTACCAGCTTGCTTAATCAATTTCCAAACTTTATACATGTATTTATCCCGAACTATGTCCCTAAGTAGCTATTTAGGTCTAATGATGATTTACGGAAATTGTTTTGTGTATAAACTACGAAACGAGAACAGAATTTAAAAAAAACATGCCCTTTCCATCCACTTAAACAAAAAAAGGCGAGCAATAGGCTAAGCTACTAAAAAGTAACCTTTTAAACAAATTAAAAACTGGCTGCAAACACCTGATGATCACCCTTTATTGTATTATCCTTCTTTGGTTGCATTAACCATTACACTTGAGAGAGGGTTCTTTTTGCGTCCACCGCTCTCAAATTACCTTCAATGTGATGCCTTGATGTTGTGCACTACGGCAGCCAGCAGACGGACGTTCAAAACCGAACCGTTGTGAATATCCAGACTGAAGATACGACGCATAATCACGGAACATTACAGCACCTTTTGTTACATAAACAAGCTCGCTCAGAATCCATCGCGTTTTGCCACATCTATCCAATCTTGATAGATTCGCTTTCAATTCACAGCAGAGGCAGATAAATCTATTTTAATATCTCTCTGGGACCTCCGTAAGCTTTTCTATTGATTCAGTCGGGGCGCCGTGCTCACTGAAAGCCGTTGCAGTTCATTTACTCGCAGTCGTTGACGGATTGCACCAGTATCCCTCCCCGTTAACCATGAAGTGCAACGAGAGAGCTATGACGTTACTGGCACTGGTCTTCGGGACCGTAGCCACCACTGGACTTTTCCTGGCTCTTACCACCACATACTGGCTCTACACGACAGAGAGACCGGAACAACTTTCATCGTCGGCGGCCAAGGAGAAGAAGAACACCACAAGGGAAGAGGGGAATGTCACGTATGCCCATCTTGGTCTGTGGAGAGTGTGTTTATATTCCAAACAAGGTAATGAAGAGATGTAATTGTTATAAATGCAGTGGGAAAAGAGTTAGTACTCTCATAGTTGGATTAATAGAGTCTGCGTTAACTTGATCTAGCGGGCACTACATGTTTGATGTTACGGATCAACATGCAATGTTGACACAATTTATTTCCAAGGTTTTAATCAAAACCTTAACTTCAATAAGGATCCATTAACCCTGTTACAATTTTAGGTGTTGTTATTGCTAATGTTATGATATAATACAATAAAAACCTTGCCATGACCCTTTCGCCTCTGTTGCTGCTAATGACTGTGTAGAGATAGACCCTGACATATTAATTACACAAAGTGCATCAATGGTTGAGTCTTTAAACTTCCCCCGGATGGGATCACACCTACAGTGCAGCTAATGAATTGCCTAGATGATCCTAGTTTCAAAGTATGCGGTTTTGTTTTTTATGATGTATATTTATCCCAAACCCTACCTTTATGCTAGTTTAATGACTGAAAAAATTAAAGATATGTATACAGCGATAAGACGCAGGCGTCATCATTTTGCTTCAAGCGTAATGTTATTGGCTAATAGGGGATAAAATACATTTATTACAAAATAGGCACATTTTTTATCAGTGTATTGAAAACTTGACCCCCTCTTCCATTGCATTTTATCAGTATCTGATAAAATGAAAGCTGTCACTTAATCATACGCATCTTGCTGTATTCAGATGATTTGAGCAAAAAACGTAGCTTAAGGGGACTTGCTAAGAATTTTCAGATATTTTCGTATGACATTTCATGAACTGCCGGTGGTCAGATTCCTGTTCAAAATATGTAACTCCTTTTGCAAATGGGGAAAGATGTTATGGTTCAAACAGAAAACTGCTTAATATTCCTAGACTATGCTATTCAAAAACACCCCTTTGGATAAATGCACAACACTTAAACTGCCCTAAACGTGACAGAAAATGCTATTTCCGTAGTTACTCGATTAATTATGCATCATCGAAAATATCGCTCTTTTCACCGAATTTCGTCTGGTAAAAAAAAAGAAATGGGTTTGCTTGTAGTTAAGAATCTCATTAAATTTGTTGGATAATAATTAATTGCAGAAAAATGGAAAAAACAATATTAAGATATCCGTCTTATTTAAATGAGTCAGTAGCATGCATGTTGACAAATTTTAAGGGTAGGTTACCATTCAGAAAAGAAGCGACGGAGGTTGGAATGTCCATTAACTTCTGCTATCTGCCCTTGTGAGTAACGTGGTTGAAAAAAAAAAGAATATTTCTCTCAGCTCACCGAACGCCTTTGGTGTGAAATAAAAGCCACATAAATATAAGTTTTAAAAGTACTTCCAATCAAACAATGCCTTAAGACCCAAAAGATACGGTGTCGCTTCAATGTAATTGTCAATAAAACCCTCCCATTTGGTCAGTAAAATTCAGTAAAATTAATTCGTGCTAAACTTAGATTCCCAGAGAATTTGAATCGACCGTGTCTAGGTAAATAACTATTTCAACACAATACGACGTGCACTTTAGACAAGCATTATGAAGAAATGCCAAAGATGATGTGCTGAAAATACATTTACAACGACGTCTATTTCTGAGTCAAAAAAGTACATGTACTTTAAAGAATTGATAAGATAACAGCAACGTAAAATGCAGTCTATATCTAGTAGATGCCAGTAAATCGCATAAGTGCGATAGATCCCCAGGGTCAATCCCGGCAATTTCCATCGATAAATCGCCTTTGGAGGAAAGGACTTGGCGACGACGATTGAAACTGTTTCTCATGATTGTTTGGAATCGAAAACATTGCCCTTCTAATGTCGCTGTCAATTATGGGTGTAGACTGAAGGGATAGAAGAAGCACTACATTGAGCTGTAACCGATTTATTCCCAGCGACTGGAATTCATTCATACCTAATTTACACTGTAAAGTGAACCCTGGCCGTAAAAATACAGTAGATGAAACCAGAGTGACGATCCTGTACGGGTGTGTTAGTATTCGTCCCTTGGTATATCTACTTACAAGAGCAAATAAATTTAAAATTTAAAATTTTAAATTTTTCTATCGATTCCCACGTTTTTAATTTAGCTTTTAGTTGCTGAGTATATTAAAACACAGCCAATGTTATGGCTATCATTGATTGTGACAGTAATGCACGTGTTATCACCAAGCCCGCTTCGACTACCACAAATATGTACATGGAATGGCCATATTTCTGTGAGGCAATACCATAAAAGTGACATTATATTTAAATGGGTCAGATGATGGGCAGTCGTGATCGCCGATGTTCGATAAAATATTTATCTGTTGAACGATTTCACATTATTTTCTAATAAAGAGTGCACTGCTGTTTAAATTTTCATTACAGGATTTATAAAGGCGGCCTTTCGAATTTAAGAATGCGTATATACTTCGCAGAGAATCTACCGTTTCGGCTTTCCTAACACGTGCTTTCAAGATAAATTTGCGACAACAGGGGCATCTCACAACAGGAACCTTATATTCAGCTATGTGCAGTGTCTTGAGTAGCTATGAAACATACATCCCCTAAAGGCCAAGTGAAAGTCAACAAATTCCGTTTATAGACGTCAAATGTTTCGACTTGATTTGACATAAGCCCGTCGAGTGAAACCCGACTGTGCATTCTATTGGAATTCAACTGTGGTAAAAAGGGTGACAAAAAATTGACCTACATGTACCAGCTCCCCTTCAGCCGTAGGTTTTAGTGAAAGTAGTACAATTTTTTGCATTTTGGTGCTTCTGAAGATATCAGATTGTGCCCCCTCCCCCAATTATCTAGTGGGATTATGATAGAAAGCGGAAAACCATTGTACGTATATCTCTCTGCTGTGGCATGATATGCTCCATTTACGGTTTACTTACCCAGTGTAACAACGATATAATGTATTTAAATTATACACGATTGAAAACGCGATCTCATGGTAAAAGTAACGGGAAAATGTGTAGCCTTAGCATTGTACATTGAAAAAGCCTAATATACATGTATCAGTCAGGTTAGAACCACACTGAAAACAAAGAGTTCGATGTTCAGTTATGGCCTACAGTATATTGCAAAATAATTAAATTTACCGGCGTGGTTAGGACAGCTATTATTTCAATTTTTGCTCGGAACAAATTAAACACTTTTAAGTATACTTTTTTTTTTCGTTGTGGTGTTAATTGCTTAATGCAGAGATAAAGAGCAAAGCAATAGCACCTGCCAAACTGTTTTGTTTTTGTTTTTCAGCGGGTATCTCAAGAGGTCAGAAAAAAGTGCTATGTTCTGTTTGCGACATATGTTACGTATTTGAACGTCCATGGTGCTTTTTTTAACCAAGTTATCTATCGGCAGAATTGATCTTTCCTGAAACATCTGCCAATATGTGCTCATTAATTCTTACTTAGCAGCAATGTGCGCCGTTTAATGCAATTAGTAGGGCTCTCCTACGGTGTTCCTATTCAAAACAACGCTAAAATTTTCGACCATTTCTTTACAGACCCGGATAGACCCTCAGAATGTGCCAGCATCGACTACTTAAGTAAGGATCCGCCACAACTTCTGGGGCCCGAGAGGAAAAAACTGCCGTCAGAAATAACCCTCGCTCTTGCCAGTAAGTGTGAATGTTAATAACCAGATGGACCCAACAGAGATAGAGCTACAAGTACTGCTAGGGACACGCATATCAGATGCAGTGTAAATCATAAAATAGACGGTTGAAAACCCGTCAAGATACTGCACCGTATTTAAGCTATTTATTCATGTTGTATTGATTTAATAATCATTACCGTTCTATAATGAAGAAAAAGAATTATTTCAATGAATATATCATTACTAACTGTACAACGATCACATTTCGTGAGCCGTTCCGACAGCCTTTGCAGATTTTCTCACAATAAACAGTTTGAAGAAAAAAAAGACAATTTTCCAGTATTCTTTGTCATTTCCCCAGGCAAGGGGTAATTCCTAATTTTTTTTAAATTTTGAGTGAAATATCTTGACAAACCCTAAGCTCGAATCACAATTTTACAATTTACAATTCATTCAACATTCGTCAGGCTACAAAAGCAACAGAATAAAAGGTGCATCCAATGCACTACGAACAATATATGCTCTCTGGGCTTGAAGAACTCTCTGTCTACTCCAAGGGCAGAATTTCATGTGTCAAAACCCAGGGGAAAAGACAACATGGCCGCAGCTGCTAGTTGCTTGCTGAATATCATACTTTCGTAATAATGGGTACTTTATGGTGAGTCAGAGTTTCACTTTGTGGTTTTATTTAGCCTTGGTCCCTGCCCTCGTGTACTGTTGGCGACAAATATAGACTTTTTTGTGCGTAAGCCTACTTTAGCAGTTAAATCTCCTGAGTCTTCGTAGGCAGACATTGCGCATGCAATGCATAATGCATCCACACATTTACGTTTCACGTGGCAGTGGTTTCTAAGCTTCGAACTATTTCAAGCGGCCATTTGAATTGCATGGATAATCATTTTTTTTTATCAAAAATGCAAATTTAGGTCAAGGGACTATTAGTGTTTGCCTAGACACAGACGTGCACACACATTTCGACGGACACCCATCAACGTGAATCCCATGGGGCATTCAAATACGGATAAAAATTATATAATGACACACAGGGAAGAGAACGGAGCAGTGTTTCAGAAAACAAACTAAAAAATTCAGATATAAACCAAACTTTATGCTCTTTAAGGTCGTGTTTCCATGTTTATGTAACCAGTAAAATGTTTTCAACTTGTTAACTGACTATTTCAAATAAGGAATGCACGCTCTTATATTTCAGTGCGCTATTGATTGACCAGGAAGCTTGCTTGAACGTTTGTTTTGTCAACTTCTGATGAAAATGCAAATGTTTCAGTCCTCGCTCTGGACTAAAGAGCAAATGCGAATAGGAAGTGCTTTGCACTAAGACGTTTAATACGACATATCTGAAAGCCGCATCTCTCTAAATAGCATATATTATATTTGTAGGGATTTTGGGTACGAAAGAAACCACATATCATAAAGATTTACTTAATTTTAGTTAGAATATACGTTTCCCTTGCCAAAGAATTAATTTTCATTCGATTTAAAATGCAACTTAGTACAGTGCTTCGTTCAGTTGGCTTAAGCTAAACTAGAACATTTTGTTCTGAAAGCGTATATATATACTGACAGAGCATGTAGGTGTCAAACTTGACAGAATAATGTCTGATAAGCACTACAAAATAATCAAAAAAAGTCAGGAAAGGTAGTTTTTGTGGTTTGTCCCGCCACAAGCGTGTGCAAATCATTTTTAAAACTTAGTGTCCCTAAACGCTACCTCTCTTTTCATCCAGGCACTGAGCATTCCATTGCCCTTTCCATTCCATCTTAATCAACCTGCTTTTAGGCAAATTTGGTCCATTAATAACTTAAAAGTGTGTCGACGTTGCTGCAATTTCTCCGAAGAGATTCTCTTTGAATATACAACAGATGTTGCCAATGGCTTCAAGACTCCACTATAGGAGGGTTTCTTCGAGGGGGGGGGGGGGGGTGGCCGTTAGGGTCAGTGTGCTCAATTTTGACGACTTAAAAGACTCAAAGAAATACGTAATTAAGGAGTACAGGCCAAATAATATAGGAATGCTGTCGTTATCCAATGGTTTTGATATTATTTGATAAAGTGGCATAATCATGATTTGAAAAAAATTAATTTCGAGCAACATGTCTGCCTGACACGCAACCAAATCGAAATTTCCGGCGAAAGTATGATGGATTAGAAATAATCACCCACGAGCGTGCACTCATGCTCAGCAGTATTGCTTTCATTCCTTGGTGGACCGTGTAAGCGTACTGATATATCTATTTATTAGATATAATACATCCATTTGGAATTGAAGCTTTTTTTTGACAAATGCATTACTTGCCTAATGCAGCTGTAAGCATCGAAGCCCAACATTTCAGGTTTTAGATTTGACCATTCAAATTTTAACAATGGCCTTCGTTTTCAGATCGCGGAAGTCACTATATGGTATGATAAAGCAAGTACAACAGAGTGCCATTCATATTAACGATTGTTTGATTCAATATTGTTAGATTAAATGTTGATGATGTGGGTATACAGTATAAATTCCCAAGAAAACTATATTTTAATAGCTAAATTACACCGACTTTGATCCATTTAGCAATTATGTTATATCATATTAATATTAGAATCATGCACATGAACCACTGTACATATGTAGGTACATGTATAAACGCGTTAATTTCCAGATAATGCTCTGGAAATTTTAACATAATAATGGATTGTATCTTAGAGAGCTTCAACCCCGCAGTATGTACACGATGTGCAATTAACGTCAAGGGCAGATCGATAACTAGGGTTGCGAAAAGGCTTATCAATCTAAATTATCAATGTTTCAAATAACCAGAATTCGCGATTGAAACTGGAAAGTCTGACAGGCGAGCTAAAAGGGGGGACACGGGAGAAATCCTTCGTTTTTAATTGTACTTTATGCGCTGTATATGTTGTTAGTAATACATTAACAGGCGTTTAACCATAAACACTGATACGGTCTGGCTCCATGTTAGCAATAACGCATAGCCCTGTGGGAATTTTAATGGCAGGCATGCCGTCACAAGTAGGACATGCACTAAGGCAGCATCCAGACGAGTACAATATCTCTGAAACATAATGAGATTACTTACATATACAACACAATAGCGCAGATATGATGGCCATTAACTCGAACCAAAATACTTGTATTGTCTTTCAGAGGGCACAGGCATCGCCGCCCCCCTATGCACTAGTGGATTGGTCCTCCTTTTGATTGGGATAGTGATTTCTGCCATAGGCATCGTGAAACGTGATTTCAAAATCCTGATCGGCTCAGTGTTTCACATACTAGCTGGTAAGCACTTGAAGTCATACCATTGACATTACTAGCAAAGATACCACAGGGGTTATTCAGAATTGAAGACCCGAGTATCAACTGGTCCAAGGCTCAAATATGGCGGACCCTACATGAAAGGAAGACCGCTTAATCCTGTAATTGGCTCTCCGCCTCTCATGCACGTCTGGTCGAATGGAGCCGAGATTTAATTACTATTCAGAGACGACGCGTGGGGAGGCGTGTGAGAGGCGGAGAGACCATTACAGGATTAAGCAGTCTTCCTTTCATGTAGGGTCCGCCATATTTGAGCCTTGGACCAGTTGATACTCGGATCTTCTATTCTGAGATTGACATGCAACAGTACGAGGAGACATCAGATTGATAGCAAGTCAATAGCATACAATTGATTATTCACTTCAGCGACTTCGTAATCAAGATGTCACCTTGAATAATACTTCATGCAACACTGTTAGTAGAATTCTATAATTCTTTTGTCAATAGCTTTGGAATAAAGATTCCGTTTGCTTACTTAAAGTAAAGTATATGTTTACTGCACTAGCTATTGAAGAGACTTGTACAATTCTTTTTAAATCACATAGTAAAACTTTTCAACAATATTGTTTGAACTGTACTTCATTCTACATATTTTAAAATTCCATATATTTTAAATCATGATATATCGAATTTTACTTTTCAAGGGGCAAAAGCTTTTTATAAAACAACCTGTATATAACGTATGTGAGTTTTGCCCAAACGATTATTCCTTGTCAATTAGTAAATTTTCTAGATACTTCAACATCTGCATTTATGAGATGGGTATCAGTACTATTGGGAAATAATGTACCATTGACAAGCAAACTTATTTTATTGTTTGGTTGATTTTAGATGTCGCATGACCATACTAGGTCACGTCGAATTTGACCATTTTCTTTAAAATTCCTGCTACTGTGCAAGCTGAAGTAAAAAAGATTGAAGTATATGTTAACTGGTACCGGTTTGAAGTGTATGTAAAGATCCATAGAGGGACGCGAGTATAGCATGTCTGACGTCACATGCCAAAATGACACCCAACTCACAAACGCAATCAACGACGTTAAAAGATATTGCTATAATGCCACAGAGTTTCTGCAAACTTGCTTTACGTTTCATTCACAGGTTTGTGTCTCGCAAGTGCCGTTATTATCTATATATCCGCCATCAACGACGAAGTAGCCCACAGACCTCAGCCACAACCTGACGAAAACCCCGAAAACTTCCAATTCATATACACATACGGCTGGTCGTTCTACTTTGCCGGGTTTTCCTTCATATTCACGGAGCTGGATGCCATAATATCCATCTTATTATATCTCAAACGGTACAAACATCTCGACGACAAGATTCAGATGGTGCCTGGGTTGTACAGAAAGATTGAAAAGCACAATAAGGGGGGTCACACCAACCAAAGCTGTGATACGAGCGTAGAAGCCAACACCAGTACGCGGGGTTCACCGACGCTTATTCTGTAGCACGACAGGACGGAATCACACTTCGGATTCTGTAAGAAGAGAAAGATTATTGTGGAATATGCCTACTAATAAAGGGAAGTAATGAGGTAAAAAGTGTAGACTTCTTTTCACTACGAATACAAGACATTGCTCGTTAAGTTGCATCGTTTGGGCTCCGAGCCGTCATCAAAACTTCTTCCTAGGCAGTCAGCCTTTATTTAGTTAATCGTTCATAATAGACTGCTCTTAGATGATCCCAGCTTCGGAGTTTCCATTTTGATTGTGGTCCTTACTATATCCAGGTGTGACAGGAATGGTAGTCCGATAGGAACCGCAGTCCGTTTCCCATGACTACGTACAGGTGACAGTCGTCCCATATAGGCCTACTAACCCTTACCGGTACATGTACCAATCATATTATATAGGACCTCGGCCTTCCATTCTTGGGACTACCATTCCAGTAAACTCCGGTATGGATCGAAACCACGATCACACCCCACTCAATTGATAACAACTGAAAGAAAATTCGGAGACTTTCGAAGCAATTCAATACCTGTATGTTACATATCTGTACATAGGGGGTAGTTATTCTAAAATGTTAAAATATCATCGAAATAATATCAGAACTATTAAATTGTAACTGTATTATTCGGGTTTTACCAATGATGTCAAAGGTCTTTCTACTTCAATATACCGGTCGATTTATGAAAAAGACGGGTAAGTCGTTTTGCACTTTATTACCGGTACATGTATATATTTAATCGGTCTGTATATACACTTTTTATATTTGATTTCAGATTATTTAATTATAAGTTTTACTGTATTATGAAAAATGTGATAAGATATGTACTTAATTAAGGGCATTTGATTGTGAGAACTTAATTGTAAATAATGCCTGCAGTATGAAAATGATTTCAGCATTAGTTTAACACGTGCACATTTGTTGTATTACATGTATACCAATGTGCTGCATGCATTGTAACATAGGCATACATAGACGCACTATACTATGAAAAATATCTAAAATCAAATGTACTTTTTTATGTTTATCTCCAAGAATAGCAGAAGTACAAGAGTCCAAGTATAGCAGAGATACAGCAGAGATAGTAAAATAGAATAAGTCTTTACTTAGAGAACAAATAACACCTGTCACAAACGAATGATATTTTATCTCTAAATAGTCTAAACAATATTTACATGTATATAACATTCGGCTCTTACAATGCAGGCGATTAAGACGCATAATATTACTTACTGTAGAAAGCATGGCATGTAGTGCGCTTACGCATATCAATAAAACAACTTTTCATTGCGTTTAGGTTTGTATTGGTTGGGTTTGGTCTAAAATGACCTAGCAACTGTATGTAACAATAATAATAATAATAATAAAAATAATAAGTCAGACTTGTAAAACAGTCGATTATAAATCAAAGCGTCACAAAATAAAAAAAAAATATTAAATAAAGACAAACCTGTGTTATACGGTTTACTTGGTATTTATGAAGCCTCCGAGTCACATTTTCAAGGGAAAAGATAAGGCATATAGAAAAATCCCTACCCCTGAGAGTGAAGCAAAGAATTGGAGAATATTATACCATTCCATTCTAATCATTTGAGACTCAGTTGGGAGTTCGTGTCATTTACCGCTATGAATAGTGGACCCGCATATTCTGACAGATGTTGGATTGACGAACACTCAGATAGTAGGATTACTTTAACGCAATTACAGCATTCAATTGTGTCGAACATAAATTGAATCGATCCAATGCTATAAATGATACGCAATCCAATAAACCAGACAACCGTAGCAATTGAAAAGAATGTGCCAGGCGCAACTGATGCAATGCAGCACCAGACGGGCCTGACATCCATCCATTTCGATAGAGCTCAGGAAGCGATAAATAGGCACCAAGATATAGTCAAGTGGCATGAATATAAGTTCGGGCAAACTATAGTGAGTTCAGTAACTGATTAATATTAGATGGCCTGAATATGTCATGTTGAGGATATTGCAACAGGATAAGCTGTAAAAAATACCAACTAGACAGAAGATAGCACAAGTGCATATAGGGTTTTAATGGCGAGAGATAACAGAAAAAAAGTTTGTAGGATATGGATTTGTTGACATTGAATTACTCTCGTGGGAAAACGTATTAATGAGCGATGGAAATCCATCATAGAAGAGAAATATTCCCTAAATGCTGCCGTTTGTCAGTCTAAAAATTCACGTTTCATTGAGAACTTTGGGTACAAAATATCGAATTCAGGTGCACTGGTCGAGCAGTGATCTACATTAGGAGAAAATGGCTATTTTTCTCGAGGAAAATTAGACTTGCCACGAAAAATCAGTGAAGAATAGCTTTAAACGTAGATATAGGCGTCCCAGGGGAACTTTCTGTCGTTTAAGAGTTTTTATAAGTCCTCTAGTGCGATTTTTTATTCAGTGTATTCTCAACAATCCCATGCACTGCGTTATTTTGTTTGAATGTTTTCAACATAGCATATTTGAGCGCTGTGGTATGAATCCATTGCAAATACATGCTTCATTCTAACACTATGGAAACACTTGTTTTAAATTTGGATTGAAGACGTTTAACGTAGTGACTACAAAATCAATTTAAGTCATAGGATTGGAATACTAGGAAGAATGAAATTTCAATAAGCCCTGTTTATAAAATTTTAATTTAAAAATGATTGCGTTCGCGTATTTCACCTGGTTATGTGAGAAAAGGGAATCACTGAGTTTCTTAAATAAACTGGATCACAATATTTGAAGATTTGGTCATTAAATTTCTGTTCAAGTAAAAAAAATACTCGTGGACAATAGGCATTACTCGGAGCGCTAAAAGATGGTGTAAATTTTGGCGCCTTGAACAAATTGAATGCGCAAATGAATTTTAATATTAAAATATTATGCTGTGTTTTGCTGCTAATTTTCCAGTTATTTTCAGCTAAGTTATTAGATCTTCATTTTATAATTATTTGCTTCCTAAACACGACTTTTCCAAACTCCGTTGTACCTTTTAGCAAAAACATTTATCACGCAGATGAAAAACTTCAACTTTTCAACATTTGTATACTGTTGGCCAACTATATTGATATTGTGCGGTCCACAAATGCACACTGCCATGTGTTTTTCTGGGTGCTCATACATGTACCACGGGGCCGATGTAAACAAACCAGAAAAGTCTGTGCAATCTTTAAATCTCATTTGGCCACTATCCTAACATTCTGTTGACCAAGGAGCAAGCTTTTATTGACACGCCTTCAGCTGTTGACTCGGTTAGATAACGATTCATTCGCATTCGACCAAATATGATTATTGCGTAATTTTTATGACAGTGTGTCTATTTGCATGGAGACTATAAGAGTGAATATGCCCATCATATAGCAAACTGAAGATGAAATAATTCATGATGGTTAAAACAGCGTTCGGGGCGTGGCCCAGTGTAGCTGTGTCACACAATCCCATGGGTATAAGGAAGCAAATGTTTAGCCATACGATTGAGCTGAAATGGTGTCCTTTCTCTATGATTGCGTCAAAGAGAATACCGCCTAAAAGGCACCATGAATTATTCAATTAGTCAAATAACTAGCAAGCATTCTAGCCCAAAATAAAAGTGAAATCAGAGCTCGTTTTGATACCAGTCTACATACGGCATTTCATTTACCATACGTAACACCGCACGACAAGTGTTTCTGCGTTATTTCCGTCTTCGAAAACCCCATAATGCTCTTCATGATATTACATGAATGAAAGAATTTTGCTTTATTCCATCATCAGACCGTTGGCCTCCTTTCATAAGCATGGCCACGAACTTGACAGTACATATCGAGGCACAAATGGGCGCTAATGAAAATTCAATTAGAACCTGATAAGCGTAATAAAAACTGTCAAGTAGGGCCTATATTTAAGTGATAAAGTTGTACATCAGCGACTATTTATTCTTGGACACAAAAGTTGTCTGATTTTCCCATGTATTTTTTTTAATTTTTTCACATGATTGGTGAATCACTATAAACATAGATGCATATGGAAAATAAATAACCTTGTTCTTGCTGTTTCTGTACCAGATGCGAAGGAATAAGTCTAAATAAGGAATAAAAAAGTATAACTCGTGTGACATTAGGAATATGTTAGACTATGTGATGTATCAAGTATACTGACTGAATAAAAATTAGGAAATAGAAAATCAAAATTCACTGAATTTCTTTTCGTATAAGCTTGTCCATGTCGTTCCGCAAGAGCGAAATGCTATCCATTTACAACATTTTACCTCCAAGTGACTATACACAAAATCACTTATCAGTATATATTATTATGTAAATAAATTAATGATCACGTGCCATTAAAAAGGGGTAGAGAGATAAACTTATTTCATCTTTTTTCATCACAAAAATCCATTTTAAATATGAAGCTGTTGTTTAGGGAAAAAAATCGAGAAACATCGCACTGTTAACAGCTTGATCCTACAGAGTTGACGCTTGTTATCTACATACGCCGTTTCCTTTGAGCCTACATTTAAACCGACCAGAATAATTAGTGCTGAACACCTCCAAGTCATGTAGATACCACGCATTTCTGAGATTTTCTTTCATCTTTTCCATTTTTTTTCGCCCAGTACGAGTCTGTTTGTTAAGGATTACCAGGCTGACAAGCACCGGTCCCGTGTTTTTACTTGTTTTACATTGAGTATTGAAATGCGTCGGCGTTGACGTATACGTAGCATTATGACAATCCCATTGGTTCTTTTACTTCGATTCTCTCAGACCACTTGACCACGACCTAAGGGTGACCTATCCCTTCTTGGTGTGGGCTTCGGATGAAAGGTTAGATTGTACAATTATTTACAGTTCAGCTCAACAAGGTTTGTCTTCTTTTCTTTGTGCTTTTCAAACTCCGTGGCAGGTGGAAATTTAGAACGCTTCCAGGCACGCAGCGCTTAAAGGCCGAGGCGGAGAATCGGGTGTCTGTCGGCATTAGTCGGTGATCTGTCCCCTTATCTGAGCGTGATTGCAGACAGCCATACCTGGCGGACCCGGCGTAAGGACAACACACGAGGGAAGAGAACGCACGTGAAAAGTGGGATGTTTTAAAGAAGGCAGACCCAGAAATGTAATACCTTTATTTCAAAATCAACGCCAACAACATGAGACGTGTGTTGATTTGGATCTGTGTTGCCTTTGTGATAGCGCTGCTGATAACAGAATTAGGTAAGTATTTTTGTTGAACTAAAAAAAATGATTAATTGGTTTTGTATTTATATCACACCTTTGCTATTGGCAGTTCGGGGATGTTGGAGGTAAATATCAGAAAGGCGCTGTGTATGTATGTGGCGGCATTATGTCACCGATTTTCTTCATCAAGTGCGGTTACTTCATAACGTGCATTATTTCCTAACCTTAACGTGGTTGTTATTTGTCCTGTTTAACGCAGAATACCGAGTGTTCCACGCGACTGGCCAATATTCAGCACAATTAGCCCTCGATAAAAGACTTCACGGGTTCTTGCTAGAGATTTTATGCATTCATCTGCTCGATTTGGCGGTCGTGATCTAACCGTCTGGCGGTCATGTTTTTTTTCTGTTTGGTGCCACAAGGTGAGCAAAAGCTGTTTATGTGGTGCAATTGCTCGTAGCCGGTTGTGTAATATTCAAAATATTAATTGTGCGTTACCTTTTTAAGAGTAAGGGCACGCACTGGCCGACAGCACTCTCTGCATTTTAAGAGAGAGAAAATGAACGGTCAGTGTAATTGGGAAACCAGTCTTGACGGTATATACTGATATATTACAAAAAAATACAATGTATTTTAGAAACCCTGTCTACGCGCAGTAGGCATTTGGGCAAATTGATTATTAATTAATGAATTAATGAATTAATTAATTGTATTTAAAGTAGAAAAAATGTATATTTCATTTTTTGACAGCCCGGCAAGTATGCATTGCTATCTTGAAATTGAATTACACTTTTCATTCTAAATTACTTCAGCAGTGTCGAGATAATTTTATATCGGTACATGATGCTTTCCCTCCTTTACCAAACACGAGACAAAAGTTTAGCTTCCCTTACTCTACCCATTTCTAGTTTTGGACTTGCACATATCAAACCAAAACCCAACAAACGTGCGCCCGAGCGCTCCATTGAGAAAATTATGTATTTCTGTTGCGCGTCAAACAAGAATGTACATATACACCCATTAAGTCCTGTTAGCTTTGCCATACAAAGGCGCGAAATGTTGTAGTTTGTCTTAAGACGTTAGGACAAGGTCCGCCTAACTCAAACACAATGTGATAAGGCGCTATCTGCTAAGCTCCACATCCACACAGTTATTTCTGCCAAATATTGCAGAGAACCTCGAGGTGCTCCCTAATTTATTGCCACACTGCTGTTTGGTGTGTGTCAAACAAGATTAGATGTGTACATTCGGTCAGTGAGAGCAGCCCACCATACTAACTGGTCAATCCAACTCTCGGGGGTGGGCGTGGGGTGGTGTGTGTGTGTGTGTGTGTGTGTGCGCGCGCGCGGAGGGGATCTGTTTGGGATTAAATCATGCCGACTTTTGTATCTATTGATTTATAGGCATCTTAATTCTTACTTTTCTTTAGCTGAATCTATTTAAGTGCTCGCAGAGTCGATGGGGTCCGACAATCATATTAAACAAATGATATAAAACATTTTTTAAAAAGATGAATGTTTCATATGTCAAGGGACAGTGTGGTTATAATTATGCATAGTTTTGTGGGGAAAATATTGCTGCAATTCAGTTTAATGTTTCTCCTTCATAAAACTTTTTTCAGAAGAAAACATGCATAAACGTGTTGAAGTTAACGAATTGCTGACAGAATACAATTTAAAAAAAGATGTGAACTGTGAATAAGTAATCAATGAAGTAAAAAGAATTTGCGATGGTCATACAAATCATCACCCCCCCCCCCCATCCCCATTCCTCGATCTATAGGACACAGTATTTAACCACAAAGGTAGCTTACAAAAGTCCATTTCCTGTGTGTAAGCTCACTTTTGACCATAATAAGAAGTATGTGAAGAGCCCCACTATGACAACATCAAAGTGTGAGTACAACTAGTCTGTTGACATTTATATTAAAAATAAGTATAAAGAAAACATTCCGACTGGTTCTGATCCGTCTCCAAACACTCTCATCTATATAGTTAAATTTAGAATACACACTGGCCGATTTATAATATTTGTGTCAAGACTCTAAAGCTCGGATATGCAGTCAGGTGGGGGGCCTTGCCGGTAGACATACCGACTTAACGACACAATTTGATGTTTGTCTAAATTAAGAATAATGGTCAGTTTTTTTCACATAATTGTTCTACACTATATGGTACACATGATATGTAATATATCTGGCAAAGTAGACCAATGATAAAAACTTGCGTAGGCTCAAACAAATATGTATATCTGTAACCTCATTCCCTACAGACACTTAAACAAATTTACTATGTTCGTGATAAGCGAAAAATGATAAAGCACAACTTGTAAGTACCCCAAGTACTTTCAGAGACGGAATTATTGACGGTTTTAAGCACAACCCAAAACATTGACACTGCGGCATCGTAAAGCATATGTTTATTTTAAACATCATATTTCGCGTGGCCGGATATGTTTTTCTTGCCTTCTCTTACACCAGCAGTATAAAAATTATTCTGACGTGAATCAAATTTTAAGATTTACAAAAGGAATCTAACATCACAGGACGGGCTGTTAGTTTTAATATGGTTCAAAAAGAACTTGTTTTACGCTCTTGATTTCACAAAAGTTTAGTACTACGCTTGGTCGTTGCCTGCTTTCGTGGCCTTTTCGCGTTTAAACCAAAAAACTATTTCCCTGACGTCAAACCTGGTAAAAAAAAAAAAACCTTTTAAAGATTCTTATAGAATCATTTGTAAAATCCTTTTTTTTTTTGGGATAAGAAGAAAGCACATCTTTTCTTTCCGTTTATGCAAAGTACCCTGGAATTCAAAGTACTGACGGCGATTCTCATCAACCTACATGTACAAAATTCTTTTTCGTCCTGGCACGCATGTACCCCCACCGGTTACATGGAAGAGTGTCCTATAAACTGTCAAACTTGGATTGGTATTGAGCTACAATATCATAGAAGCAGTCATTAACAAATTACAAAACAGAATTGATATTGGCAATGTGCCGATACAAACAAAAATAAACATCAGCATCATCACCATCATCATTCTCAAAATTTAACATGATCACAGTTATGACCTCTTTGACTAATAACTTGATCTTATTCTAGTATTACACATATCATCACAATAATTATAATCATCTCTCTTCCTCCATCCATCTCTCTCTCTCTCTCTCTCTCTCTCTCTCTCTCTCTCTCTCTCTCTCTGGCAGCTCAACTCTTATCAGCGTTATCAAAAAGGGCGCTTAACGCCTGTACACAAATTAAGCAGACGACCATGTTAAACCCTACTTCACATTAGGTCAGCAAAGAATTAGACTCGGTATTAAGTACAAGAATAATCCAGGTGTTTGAAATCACCTCCGATGTCTGCTTTGGACAAAACACAATATTAAAGATAGTTGCAAACGTTTTAGTTAGTATGAATAATTCATGAAATGATGTTGCGGTGTGGATGGCGGCCAATTTCCCCAGCAGCTGCGTAGGGCAGCGCTCGCTTGAATTATAGATCAAACGACAAAACTGACAGTACTTAACCTTGTTATTGAGTTAGTATTGAAGCATCATAACCTTGAGATGGGACCTTGGTGTATATGGATGATGACAAAGCATCCAGTTCATCTATAAAATGTGTCCCTTTCTTTGCTCTCCGACCTAACACACGACCTTAGTTTGTTCCAAAGAGAGAAGTCTTTTTAATTTATTACGGCAACAATTGCTATAGCTACACCCACTATGACAGCTGGCAATTCGAAATAACTTGAGACTCTTTGGTGTCTTATAAGGTGAAGTCGCAAACATGGTCTTCTGGATTTCGCTATCGCTATGCTGACCTAACACAAGAAAAATTCTACAGTGTATGCCACACTTTCTTCCTGGTATCTCCTTTATGACTCAAATTGACATTTAATCAAGCAGAAAATGTTTCACCTCTTATTCCATCCCCGAAAATAAATAATTAAAGACCAGCTGTGTCATTTTCGTTATATAGTATGATTTTACATTGAAAGAGAGGTGACTGATTTTCTTACGTGGTTGAAGGACAGAAAAAAACTAAACGCTAAAGTGTATCACCTTTTTGGCAGATTTAACTTTTAAATGAATACATGCTTCCTTTGTCATAGTTAATTCCAATTTATATTTCAGATGCAAGGAAAAACAAAACCCGGGGCCGTGGTAGAAAGCACAGAAGGAAGAACAGAAAAAGAGCAAACAAAACTGATCTGTCTGAATTACATAATTCCGGGGTTGAACTATTTACTCTCCCTCTAAATTCAACAGAAATAAATGAAAGTGAAAAGCCTAAAAGTCGCAGAAAAAAGAAGAAGAAGAAGAAGAAAGAGGACGAGGATTTGCCACAGGGTGATGACCCAAGAAGGGGAGACATACCAATAGCTCTTGCATACTGGAACACCTCAACTTCTCCGGTAGGTGGCGCTGCTAGGATAGCGTCTTAATGTAGTGTTAATCAAGTTGGTGTTTATTTTATTCACATTACTCCAGAACAGTAGCACAGTTTTTCAATACTAGACTTAACATTTGTGGTCTGGCTTCTACTAGTTTAGTTGCTATCGAGGTGTGTCTTGCTACCAACCCAAGTAGACTAGCCTGTATTTAACATGGCATCGTCGTGTGTTTAGAAACATTTTAGAAGATAATAAATGCTTCCTCAAAGTTCAATGTTAATGTTGACGTGTTTTAAGTGACCCAAACACTATACAAGGCTTACAGACAATGCAAGCGAAATTAGCTTGAAGTCTGACGTCACGCCCTAGTTTTTTTAAATTGTTTTTATGGATATAATGATTGTTTACGGAAAATTTACAAAACAAAATAGCAAACAAACAATTAGAATAACAAATTTCATTGAAAACAAAGTAGACTTGGGACGCATTCGGTGGGAATATTGGTTGTCACTTGGATATCTAAGCAGTTGTGTTAAGGTTAACCAAAAAGGATACCTTAATAAGAAAACTTCCATATCCCTTGGACGTGCTTTTCACAAATATTTTAAAACCAAATCCAATAAGCAAAAAAATAACGCAATGCCTTATGCATGTCTGTTTCTAGGCTCCTTCAAATGTGGTGGACGGTGCGTTGGTAGGTAAAGATTTAGAGCTACCTCAAAGCGACGATAGTAATAGAGGTCAAAATGATGGAGGGTGGTGGGACCTTTTTGGAGGGAATGAAGACCCAACTGACGCACCTAAGAATGCAACTCGTCCTACTTCTAGTTCACAGAAACCCACCCCGCCATCCACTAAGGTAAACTTACTCAGCAAAAACAGTAATTGTATAAAAAATCTTAAGAAGTCTCCAAACAGAGACCTGTTAAAGTGTTTGTTCCGAACATACTCGAATCACAAATATGCATAAGATTTATGTTAAACGGTGATTAGCGTGGAGTTCACTTTAAAGAGCGCAAAGTTAACTTTCTGAAAAACAAAATAAATAAACTGATGTGCAATCACTCGTGACGGAAACGTCCGATAATTGACGGCTTATATTAACCAATCACATTGTGTGTGACTTCTGAAAGTAACACAGGATTATTGAATTTCAGCCATTTTACAAAACAACCACCACCACTACTACACCTACCACTACTACTAGAACTAGTACTACTACTACCACTACTACTACCACTCGCAGAGACGATCGCTTTTCCATAGACCCCGCTTCTGTAGTATTCGGTAGAGGGGACTTAACCCCTTTCTCAAATGTTGTAGACGTAAGTCATTAGACGATAACATTTTAATGTTAAAAGAGTTTATTATCATTTTTTATTGTTTCATTTATTTATTTATTTATTTATTATTATTTTTTTTCTATAGTTGATTGCATATCAGGCTATTAATATAAATGAAATAACTTTGATATATTATAATAAAAATCTTTGTGTGAACACTCAGATAATTAACGTCACTAATTAGTAAAAGAGTCACTGACACTGAACATTACTGATCGGATAACATATATATTATTATCTATTAACCATAAATATTCATTTAATTTAAATATATGTGGTCATGTGCATCTTTTTCAGTACGAAGGACAGTGTGACCGTCGCACAGCCTGTCAGTGCTACACACAACAAGGAAGGCCGGTAAGGTTCACTGGCAGAGAATATTAAAAGAACACACGATCCTAGCACGTTGCGTAAAACGAATATTTTTTATTTTATTTATTTTACTATTTTAATAAGATAATTGACTGTCTTAAGTTACAGACCAAAAAATTCGGTCTAACCAGTTAAAGATAAATCCATATTACTCCACATCAGGCCTGTTGTCAGAAAATTCAAATGGAGGGAGGGGGGTCTCCTGGAAAAGTAGACTTTTTTATTCCTACTTACTAAATACCTCATTTTTTCATTTAGAAACTGTATGTGTACTCTTGTAGCCTGTGATGTCTATGTTTACAAGATTGTAATATGATGAATTTTTTTACCGCAGGGAATCCAGGGAGAGAAAGGTGATAGAGGGGACAGAGGTTTGCCGGGTATCCAAGGGGAAGACGGCACAGTCGGCCCCCTTGGACCCAGAGGCCTCGACGGTGAAAAGGGCGACGCTGGTGGGAAGGGAGAAAGGGTAAGAAAATTGACTACTGCAAATATTAAAAATCATGGAGAGAAATGTAGAAAAGCTTTTATTGCACGCAGAAGAAATTATTATTCATAAAGGTGTAAGGTGATCTTTTTGTAAAATATCACTGGTATTTTTTGTTCCAGAACGCAATTAAAGTTCGTATAACAGAGTAGTATTTTGCCTTTTAATCTTTTAGTTTGCATGAACGAATGGTCGTGCTTTTAACATGATATTAAAATAAAATAGAATTAATTTCATTAAACAATTAAGCACAAGGACTAATTGGTTTTCCCTTATACCGCAGGGCTCACAAGGCGTGCCTGGTACACCCGGTTTACCCGGACCACCGGTAGGTGTCGTTATCTTTGGAAACAAGCCTCGTCAAAGTGATTATGATCTTAAAAATAAACGAGTAACACACACAAACAAAAAACGAAAGCAATTATAAAAATAGATACTTAAGTGAATACGTTTTGCACACGGGGAAGTATAGTGCATGTAACCTCCATGGCTTTGTTACCAAAGCAAGGTGAAATTATTCAGAAATTTAAAAAAAAGGTTGTCATTTGTTATTTCTGACAGGGCCTGGAAGGACAGCAGGGCCGGCAGGGATTCCCGGGCATCGCTGGACTGGAGGGACAAGAGGGTCCCAAGGGATCCAAGGGAGACCCAGGGAGAAACGGTTACGATGGCCTACCTGGGCCACCGGTAACAGATTATTGCCTATTTTTCATTCGTTCTTTATTTATTTCACGTATTTGTGAAATACAGAATACAGAGACAGTATGAATATACTTGACAAGAATGTATAATAATAATAATAATAATAATAATAATAATAATAAGCTTTAGAGTGAATTAGAGTAAATGTGCTCAGATGCGCTACGAATGAGAATTACATGTATAACGAATATCAATTCTGAAAAAAATCTGACCAAGGTGTTTTTTGCGTCTTGAATATCTTTACATAAAGTATTTCAAGTTAGTTCAATTTCTGTTCTGACTTCTAGGGACCAAAAGGAGACCGGGGATTTGATGGGCGCGATGGATTTAAAGTAAGGAAATAACATAAACATCATATAATAAGCAACTGTAAAAGCTTGAATCTGTCTGGAGCATTGAATCATATGGCACTCAAACTTTATAAAAAATTTATACTTTTTAAACTATAAAATATTTAAGGATTGTTTTATTTCATGTGGTCTGTTAAGGGTTTAGTTTTCCAAATCCCTTGCACCAGAGTCTTTGGCTGATGTGGCTCTGTAGGTTATGCAGGGGACAATGGGGTCCGTGTCTTTTCGTGATCTCTGAATTTTTATAGATGTTTACCGTCACCCTTCAAGTGCTTTGCTCCAGCATTATAAACTTTGCTTACTTAACTCTCAGGATATGCAGGTATTTGCAGACTTCTTCAGTCCGATCCTTTATCAAGACAAAAACACACGGCAGACCATTGTAGTGGTACATCTGTAGACTATATGTGCGCTAAATAAATTCTAATCTTTATGTTCGAAAGAACGAATATATATTACTGCCCTTGCGGTGCCTTTCGCTCCGCACCTCCCTTTTGACAGTGCGCTTTGCATTACTCATAACTAATTATCAGGTCAAAAGTCACGTATGAAGAAATAAATATTTTGAAATCCATGTGGAAGCAGATAACTGCGATATCGGTCACTCACTATCAGACCTGCCTTGCCTCTGTCAGTGATACGGCCAGTCCCGTTTCGTCTCTCCATATAATAAAACTTCATGTTATCTTTTTGTAAAATATATAGTGGCAATATACCAAATAGATGATATTTGATTTCGAACCAAAGTGTTTATTCATGTGAAATTTGTCCTTATAGCATCAGTCGATTGGTCGAACTATATCAAGTAAAATAATGGATCGGCTGTTTCTGAATTTCAGGGCTCTAAAGGTGAATTAGGAGACCCGGGTTTGCGAGGACTTCCGGGATGTGACGGATTCAATGTAAGTTGTATCATATAATAATAATAATAATAATAATAATAATAATAATGGTTAGGGTTAGCCTGACCTAAGTGGGTCAAAATCTAGGGCGAGGCTCACCTGTACAAATAAATGTGAAGCGGGCTCTCTATCATGGCGGACTCTCTGTCACGTTACATCGGTCAAGTTGTCATCTTTACGATTGCAGGGTACCAAAGGCGACAGAGGCGACATTGGTCCTCCCGGTCCTTATGGTGGTCCACGGGTAAGCCGAAAATAAATAACCCATCTGCATTACTTCTTGTCTCCAAGTATCTCGTTATTTTTCTCGAATTGTTGATAATTTGCTGTAATAGAAACCAGAAGCCAAATGTTGGGGCAATACTCTAAAATAGCGGTTTTTTTATATTCATTATCATTATATTTAACTTTATCATTTAGATAGATGACAATTTTCATATTATCTCCTGTGTTTGATTTTATCTGTTCGAGTAAAAAAAGAGGATCGGTCTTTGGGCATTTGAGGCACATAAATCTTACTTACGCCATTAATTTTTGTAGTTGTAATTTGCTCAAATTAAAAAAAATGTATTTGTGGTGAGAAAACGTTAGAATGTTGTTAGAATCGCAAACACTGCTCGATACAATACGTTTCCTTCCTAATTTCCAGGGGGATCCAGGACAAAAGGGTAAAGTTCTTATTACATTAACTAAAAAACACAGAACGTCAATAGTATGTGTTTCTCTTTTAAAGCTTTTATTAAATTTTCAATAAATAAATAAATAAATTACCATTCATTTTGAACGCGTCATCTTTAGTATCATAATTGTGTTTTGATATTTGACATTATATTATCCTGTAGGTTAACCCGACAGTAAAATCAAAATGTATTGGTATATATATATATATTGTTTTTTTATTTTAGGAGAGGAAGGGGTGCCTGGTCGTAGTATTGTTGGACCACGAGGACAAAAGGTACACTGTACTCTAATTTGTTACAAGAAAACTAATGCTGTACTAGCTTCATAACGTAAATCGACGTATAATTTAGAGTATATGATCAACAGTTTTGTTTCACATATTTGAGTAAATCTCAATTATCGATATGGTCAGTAGAACAGAGTAATTAAGTATAGATTTTCTCATCATAGTTATTCATCATTTACCGTTTTTATCATCAGGGAGACCGTGGCGTGCCAGGCTTACATGGATTTAACGGAGAGAAAGGCCAAAGAGTAAAAATAACTATTTACTGGCGTGAAGCTCTTTAGTACAGACAAAAAAATTTATCCGTAAAAATTACCAAACTTGAAAATAAGTGTTTAGTTTTATTATGATATTTCTTCTTTTCACGCCAAAAACTATATAATTCTATTATAAGGCTGTCCAAGTGCTGTTCTTTAAAACATTTTAATAGTACAAATAGGCCTCTAATGGAGACATTATTTAAAATGGTCTCATGCTTTAATCAGTATTTTCAGTAATGGACATAACCACTATAATGCTCTTGAATGTAAGAAATAAAGAGTCGTAGTCCAAATCATTACGTTTTTTATCTGTGTTTTAGGGTGACACGGGCCTTACAGGAGACATGGGACCTCCTGGATTTGGATATAAAGGAAGTATAGGCGACAAGGTACAGAAATAATTGCCAATTTCA
Source organism: Lingula anatina (assembly GCF_051362555.1). Classification (NCBI taxonomy): domain Eukaryota; kingdom Metazoa; phylum Brachiopoda; class Lingulata; order Lingulida; family Lingulidae; genus Lingula; species Lingula anatina. Next base: position 27,273,190 of record NC_141768.1, read on the forward strand.
TCGCCGCTTAACATTTATATTGAACATGTGTATATATCAGTCTCTTATCTATAAGGGCTTTGTAAAAATAAAAAAAGTTAGTTAAGAAACGCGTTAAGATGTTTAAATGGGCATTTTACTGACAAAGGTTAAGTAAACCATTCAGCTTGGTTGTCTCATATTTAAGTAAGTTTAAAAACCATTGAAAATCATAAAACACTCTACCATATAAGGAGAGCATTGGATAGTTCATCAATATCATAGTTCGTTTTGCAAAATACAGACTATTATTCTTATCGATATATTGTTATATATTATATGATATATTAAAAATATAAATATATGTATCATCAGGGAGACAAAGGGGACAGGGGAGATACAGGTTTCCCAGGTCCGAGTGGCTATACAGGACCCACAGGGGAAAAGGGGGACCGAGGGGCTGGGTATCCAGGTAGGGGGCGCAATTTACTTATCCGTCTTTTTAACTGATATTCAGGCTAAGTTTATTTTTCATATGCTGCAGACTGATTAAAGATACCATTAATATAGGTAAAAATGTTTTTTATTCAGATGTGGGTTAATACACTTTACCTTTGTATATTCCAGTTTAATGCTTTTTAAAACTGAACGTCAAACGATGAGAGTCCGTAGTTGAAAGCAAACGCATGCGGTTTAATACAATTTTATATTAAATCACATTAAAAGAAACGACGTATTATTAACCTGTATAGGTGGATTCTTATAATCTCATAAATATATAATCTCATATAATCTAACATGGTCTTGTAGGCGTAAAAGGAGACATAGGTCCACCAGGTCTGATGGGTTTCCCAGGTCCGGAAGGTCCTGCTGGTCCGCCTGGCCGGGACGGCATCGGGAGACCAGGACAGAAGGGCGAAGAAGGTAGGTAGTGCCTTGAAACGTATCATTATTGGAGCTGGTGACACTATTCAAGCTTTCCTTAAGCCCTCTTTACACTGTCTTTTCTGCGTCCCGTAGTACGGCCCCGTTTGAGAATAAAAAAATATACTTTACGTGCCAACAACTGGCTAGTCATTGAGCATTCATTCTTCAACCAAAGCGATGCTTGTGCCTCCTTTCTACGACCACAGGGATGCCAGTTTCATGGTCGCACTAAGGATGCAGGAAGGACACCGTCCAGTGTAAAGGGGGTTTAAGTAGAAACATGTATTATTATTGGAGCTGTTGACACTATTTGAGCTTTCCTCACAGACTGTACGTTTTTCGATAATTCCTCTTTTCATCTGAACATTAGCATTACACTGGTAGCAATAGAAATTCAGTTTCTTTGGTGGATCCTAGAAGTAGAGGTATGGTACACGTATAGAGAGAGATCCACCTGTTATATACATGAGATAATGATAATAATTCAAACGAGACCACATTCCTTTAATATAGGTATGCACTTTTGATTATGTTATAATACAATATATAATGATCTGTACATCTGCCGTGCATTTGCTTTTTAGGTCGCCAAGGTTACAGTATCACCGGACCCCCGGGACCACAGGGAGTTAAAGGGGAACAAGGTGACCAGGGTTTCGTTGGACCCCCTGGTTTCGAGGGCAGAAAAGGGGAGAGAGGTTTCGGGGATAAAGGTTAATATATACGTTTAAGTGTTTTTCTCTGTAGAGTTTACATAGAAAAGTATATTTCCTTTTCTAATATAACTCCCATTTTGGGAAAAAATCATTTGCTATGTTTAATAATTATATGTTTTGGTGAGTAATATGTATATCTCTGATACTGGAACTTACATTAGCAACTGGCCGACGTTGCCGCATGTCAACAAATTAAGTGACCAGTCCATCCAGGGTTGAGATCGCAACATCGACCAGTTGCTAATGTAAGCTCCAGTATCAGAGCTACATACATTTCTTATTCTAATTCTACTGGATGACTAAATACATTCACTCAGTTTTAAATGTTGTGGCGTAAACAGGAGTCGCCCAGCGAAAGATTTCAGGTTAAGCTTAGGAGGAAAGACTGTGATCACCACTCGTATATTTGACGGTGTTGACTTAACATATTAATTAAAGGTGTCGCGAAAATATCTTTGTATTTTTAAAATAAACATGTGCAATATGGCATCCAAAAGTGTGTGTGTGTGTGTGTGTGTGTGTGTGTGTGTGTGTGTGCATGCGTGGATGAGAAAACTGGCGAGAAAGCTCTTGTGTAAAAATACTTGAAGACAACCTATGTAAAATGACATAGTATACTCAAGACGAAGCTAGAAACTCTGCCTTAACAGGCAACATTTAAAATCTTAAAGCACAACGTTAGAGTCGTCAAAAAAAGTAATCTACTTCTTTGTTACACTTATATTAACTTAGGCGAAAAGGGTGAGGTGGGTCCTCGTGGAGACTACGGCCCCCCTGGTCCAATTACACCAGGTCCGAAAGGTGAACGGGGCGAACCTGGTGAGATTGGATTTCCCGGACCGCCTGGCCCTGAAGGTATAAGAGGATTTGAAGGTGGTCTGGGGTTCCCAGGTCCAGCGGGTCCAGTCGGTGCCAAGGGAGAAAAAGGTTAGTAAAAATATACATATATTTGACGCAAAGGGTTATAGAAAGTCTGGTTTCAAATAATGAAAATATACTTCTTTTCATTAATTTTAATTTAAAAATTTAATTTAAAATTAAATTTAATTTAAAAAATTAAATTTAATTTAAAAAAATTAAATTTAATTTAAAAATCAAAATTGCGCAAAATGCAAATGATAAATACTAACATTGTGAATGTAAAATCTTGGCCTTAAGAACAAAGAGGAGATGTCATTTACGACTATGTAAAACGTTAATTCCTGACATTTTCATCTCCCAGGTGAAGCAGTTCCTCTTTTCGGTCCGAAAGGAAAGAAAGGAGAACCGGGCTACGGCAACCCTGGTCCTATGGGCCCAGGGGGTAACAGAGGGGTCCCTGGACCCCCGGGCCCTATTGGACCACCAGGGTCCATTGGATTCCCTGGAAATCGAGGATTGGATGGACCACCAGGACGCACGGGTCGCATCGGAGCTCCAGGTAAACGACAGTACTAGATGAAAGATTTTAGAATGAGTAAGAGGTATTATATATGGCACAAAAATTATTTATAATACACTCTCAAGAAAAATCTTACTTTTACAGTGACGCGTAGATAAACGTGAATCTTAAAGTGTATTTTTCAAAATGTCATACAAATCTTTCTCGTATTATGACAGAATTGAAAATAGTAAAAAAATACAAATAATTCCTTGTAATATATATGTTACCTATACACATGCACCATTCTTTGCTTTGTACACTTATTGCTACACGTACATTTATCAAGTACACAATAATTATATATGAGTCTCTCGGTTGTGTAATCCTAGGTTCCCCAGGCAACTCTGCCTTCATCTATGCGCGCCATAGCCAGAAACGCGATCGCATCGTCTGCGCTCAAGGACACAGATTACTCTGGGAAGGCTATAGCTTACTACACACTGAAGACGACGGAAGATCCCACGTGCAGGATCTAGGTATTTTGTTAAGTCGCAGTATTTTCACAACATTTATATATGGTGGCAATTTTGCCAAGCGCAAAAGCTCATATTTTGGAAATCAAAGCTCCCAAAACATGAGACAGATTCGGTGAAATAGTTTTTTCATTGTCTCTTGTGCAATGATGATAAATGAGTAAAAACGCGTTTTCCCCTTTAAGTTATACATGAACCTAAAAGTGCTACCTTTCAACAACAACATCTGTCTTGAAGTTTCATCTCAAAGTTAATTTGACTTGTACTTAAGCCAACTTCTCTTTCGGTCAAAAGGGATCCTTTGTACCATTTTTCTATGAAAATTATTACATGAAATTCTCAAGAGGGGTTAAGACGGAGAATCAAATAAAAACCGTGTTAAAATATTTCAGGGCAAGCTGGGTCATGCATGCGGAAATTCAGCCCAATGCCTTTCATGTTCTGTAATATCAAGAACCAGTGCAACTACGGCAAGAGGACGGCCACGAGTTATTGGCTGTCCACAGACATGCCCATGCCCATGGTGCCAGTGACGATGGGAGATGCCGAGCCGTATATAGGACGGTAAGCACGTGAAACCCATGTGGAGACTGTCAAAAGTTTGATACAGTAGGCCTATTATGTGAGAGTTGACATAGGGTGCATTCCCAGAGATTTCGATCGATCCAGATATTTAGATCGACCTAACTCCTTGGGGGTTCACTCTAACACCCCATTCTCATAGATTAGATCGACCTACATTGGATCGACCTAACTCCCTGGGGGTTCACGCTAAATAGCTGTCAGCCGGGCGGACACGAAAGTTAATTACCCCTTAAAGCTTGTAGTAGGCGGGGACGGACACTTAAGGGGGATTATCTGACAGTAATCTAGTGAGACTCCCCGCGGTGATAGATCGATCTAAAAGTTGTGAGAACAGAGCCTAAATTGCAGTCAGCCGAGCGCGCACCATAGTTAATTACCCCCTTACAGCTTTTAGTAGGCGGGGCAGACGCTTAAGCCGGCTAAGCTGACAGTAATCTAGTGAGACTCCACACAGGGAAAGATCGATCTAAAATCTATGGGAATGGGGTCATAGTGTCCGATTGATCAAAGTCCAGTACATCATCCCAAGGAAATTGTATTCTGGAAAGATATGATCTCATTCTATGACATGTATAAATGTCCGTCTGTCAGATTCAAACAGAAGTGGTGACAAAAACCAAACTTCCCCGCTTAAAACATGTCGTGATAAGAGAAGGTGGCATTTTATCACAATATTTTGGGGAAATATACCTAACTGAACGTTTTTAGGAGGATATTAGAGGTCAGTCTTGGGAGTTTGGCTAATGTGTACTCAAATCGACCACCTTTTGAATTGAAAGAATGCGAAATGCAGAAAGAAGGAATTACACATTTTTATAGATATGACACCCCACGTATTATATTTCCAGATGTGGAGTCTGCCAAGCTCCGGGTCCGGTTATAGCTCTTCACAGTCAAGACTCCGTCATTCCCACCTGCCCTGATGGGTGGAACGAGTTGTGGATGGGATATAGTTTCGTAATGGTATGTCTTGTGCGATTTTTAAACCTACGGTCATAACTTAGGTTTAATGAAATGCACGATGAGAAATTTATTGCGGTTACTTTGCAGAACGCAGTCGTTTCAGAAATCGCGACAATTTCATTGTTAGAATTTGATTTGGTTTGGACCATTTTTCTTAATGCAAATCAATGTCATATTTGATACAGTTGTTTCAGGAGATTGTCCGAAGTCAGTGTATTTTGTTGTACCCTCTACCAGGGTTACAGATTGATTTTCAATAAATATATATAGATATGTGTCTGGCTAGTTCTTAAAACTTTTCTCTACTGTCCAGTTTTAGCATGGAATTTTAATTTTGAAAATTCATCACTCAGCTGCTCTCTAATATATAGAGCACTTTTATTGCTTTAGCACGCCGTGGGTGCCATGGGAGGCGGCCAGCAATTGGCCAGTCCAGGTAGCTGTATGGAGCACTTCCGGATCAACCCATACATCGAATGTAACAGCCGCGGAGAATGCCACTTCTTCAGTGACAAGTACAGCTTTTGGTTGGTGTCAGTAAACGAAGATGAAGTCAGGCGTACTTTTGACAATATGAAAGGGAAAATATTAAAAGCTGGCTCATGGATGACAAAAGTCAGCAGGTGCATAGTATGCGCAGTTGGCTAATGTCTGAGATTAGTATATCCATCACTTAAAAGTAATGAATTGAGGAAAAACACAAGTAGCGTTTGAAATTCAGACTTTAAAAAATTTACCCATAAAACTCTTTATGAAACATTATATATAAATATATATGGGAGATGCCGATATAGTATTAATCATGATCTTGAAGGTTACATTTGATTCTTAAATTGTAAGTAACCAACTGATTTTTTTATTGAGTTATTGAATGAATTTGCATTGATTTATGAATATCAACTTATGTGTGATATGTGCCGTGCATCATCAATGCTCCAGACACTGCCATTACTTATTATTTAGGCGTTAAGAGCTGATCCACTTTCATTTGTTGATAGTGAATAATCTGTAGTTATCTGTGAAAGCATATTTGTTTTTCTCATGTTATCCTTAGTATCTACATGTATGTTATCTTTTTGTACCAGCGATTCGAACGGTAAATGTATTTTTATGACAGCCTTACTGCAGTTGGCGAATATTTTTTAAAGGTGATTGTCTTGAGGTTGATTTAATATTTACTGTGAAATATAACAAAAATAATTGCAATGCAGGAAGGGAAATTATTATTATTATATAAAGTATTATGGCATTTAGAAGTAGCAGTATTCTACAAGTGAAAAATCTTGATGTAACAACTGTGAGATCGCGGTGACGAGCGTGGGAGTAACCTTGAAAAAATTGCGCAAAACCCCGTTTGGGCGGAACGGATGTGATGGATTGTAAATGCAACTGTACATACCAGACTACATGTCATCGAAGGTGGCATGAGGAACACCGCTAACATTGGCCTGTCCATATTCAAGTATAGGGAAAGGAGGTGGCGAGTTCAAATTACCAATATTCCTTACCTTGTGCTAGTTTTCTTAGGCTTCTTCCAAACTGGGGTAGACAGGCCTCCCTGGTGTAACGTGACAGAGAGTCCCCCATATAGTAAGAGACTCTGCTTCCTATTCATTTGTACAGGTAATCCTCGCCCTAGATTATGGCCTACTTAGGTCAGGTTAGCTCTAACCATTATAATTATAATTAATGGGCGGACTTTCTATTACACGACCCCTCAGTTACACCGGTTATGAGCACTACCACTGTTTCCACACGAATTAGGCGAATTCACCTCGTGAGCTTGCTTGGTGGTCACGATAACCTAACAACCTAAGAGTTGACTAAAGAGTTGACGAGGGATTTGAGAAAAGTACTCTTCTTAGCGTTTCCACACCCACCTTGCCTGGCGACAACCACTGACTATTCACTCTTGAAAGAGAGTCTCCAAATTAGATAAAGAGACGACGAGTATCAGTTGCTTCAGTTTTACTTATTCATATATGCCCACTTGTCTTTTTTAAGTGAAATAAAATTTCCGTGGAAACTGGACATAAAGTAATTTCATCGTTACTCCCCCCGTATCGTTACTTCCCTGCATCGTTAACCCTCCACCCCCTATAGTATAATCATGGTATTACCAGCATATATAAGCCCCCACCTCCCCCGAAATGATATGGGTAATGATGCTAGGAGAAAAACGTTGTACAACACTCTGTAATACTCTATACTGTCTGTTTCTGTTTTGTGCTCATTATTTTCATCTTTATGCTATTCAGGCTGCAGTAGTTTGTTGTTCAATTAAAAAATTTCAATCGGCTATCCTTGGTGTAAAATCTGGGCGTTAACCATTATCATTTATCTTGTATTTAGCGTCATGATACAGTTTTTGTATGGTTCATAGGGCTATGCATATTAAATGCCGGAATTTAAGTGGAACGTCTATTTATTTGAAGCTGTGCAGATACCCTGATACCGGGTATAATGTTACACGCATCGCTGGGTTTTGAAAAATAATTTGAAATTTGTATAAGGTTAAGTAACGAAGAACACTCTTTAAATTTTGGGGGTCTGTCCCTCTCTCTCGCACGCGTTCTGAACACACATAATTATTCAGTTGTGGAAAAAGAACACACCTGACAACCACGTACAAAATCGAAATAAAAACTCTCTGAGATTCGGATAAGATAGATGTTTAGATGATATTTTACAAATGTATCAAATGTACAAATTCTCATAGCTCACATCTTTTAAGATGCACAGTTAAAACCGTGCATTCACAGCGTACCAAATTGTCTTTGTGCAAAAAGCTTGAGTGATATACTAAACTACTCTTTCTTTCGATCCACAATTGTGCTTGCTGTCCCGAAAATACAGTCACAACAAGTGCAACTAAAGGCACATCTACGTCGCAACAGTACAATTCACTGTAAAATGACCAGGGGGACCAATAAATACATAAACCCACCCTGAATTGAAAATTTAAAAAATAAACAAACGAAGACAGTAAAGGCGATGTCGTGTCTTCAAGACACGATATGATACACCAAACAATGAGTGAAATACGCTTTGAAAAATAATGAAAATATTAATTAAAAATCTCTTTTGGAATGAAGACAAGTTTCATGGTTACGTTGACAGGTCTATAAATGTTGGATATAAACGAGCATCCGTAACAGATGGAAAACACTTTGATATGACCTCCGTACTCAGTCTTACTTAGGTAGCTGATGTGGAACCATGTGAAACTGAATAACCCATCTCATCATCTTCAGTCATACAGCATAATACTGATTCTTCTGGGAATTCCTAGTGTGACCCTTATGAAAATGCAAAAATGAGACGTTTCCGTTACCCTTGCGAGAGTGCACTGGGCAGTTACCCTCATAAACCGCGCCCTCGGTGAACCACGCTGACCATAAAGATTATACTCCAGATATACCCAAATACATCCGTTAAGACTTTGACAATGGTCTGTTACCATCAGTTATAACATAGTTTGCGGTGGACTTGACTGGACTTGGGAGTTTTGTATTGAAGTTTGGTCTCTAAAACGGTGTTATTTAAAGCACACCTAGTATCGGAGAAGACGGCTGGTTCTCACGGTGTTGTGGCGCATGCTGGTTGCCTACTTGTTCGTACGGTGGAGGCCCCTCATCGTTTGGTGCAATTTCTTGGTTCATGCTTTCAACATTGGGAGGTTGATCCCTTTGTGACCCCCGATCCCCCTGAGGCGCCCTGCCTCTTGGAACCACGCCAGAATGGTCTGGTTCATCATTACGTCCGTCATGGGTGTCGTCTGGCAGTTCTGTGAGACGTATCGTGTCGTCAGGCTCTTTAGTTTTCTTAATACGTGGTTTATGTTTCTCTTTTTCTACTTCGTTGTGTTCATTATCAATAGTCTCGCTGTAGGGAGAAACATCCGTGAGTGGAAACAGAGGAACCGTTTCCTGGAAATTTGTGCTGTGATTATAACACTGTTCGGAGTTAGGGTTGGCCTCTACATCCGGGTGCATTGCAGGGAGTGCATATCTAGGCATCGTCACGTCTGGTCCTGGGGGGCGCTCGTATCGCAGCTCCCTTAACTTTCTGCGCCTCTTGTGCACCGGAGGAGGACGTTGCATACGTCTCTCTTTGAGTCCTTTTCCTTTAAAGCACAGACAACTTTCGTAAAATGACGCAAAAAGAAAACAGCCGACTACCATCGCTAGGGCTCCTATTAGACAGGCCACGATGAGTCCAACTGGAAGGCTGGAAAAGAAACGTATGCCAAATTGGTAATATTCCAAAATAAAATGTATTCTTTTTTATATGATGTAAATTAAATCATGGATGACAAAATATCTTTATGCAAAGTTAACTTAATTAAAAAAATGTACATTTAATAGTATTATTTCAAAATTTCATTTCTTTAAACACCAACGATCGAAAGTAAATTATGAGAAAGAAACAAAAATGTTTTGAATTACAAATATGAAAATGATTTTTTTCTTTTTAGGTAACTTAGAATATTCAAACTAAACAAAGTAAATGTCGGTCTCAAAACACTCAACATACAACCTCATGTGCCACTTGTAGCGAAATAAACAAACTATACTCACTAATTAGACTTTGGATTAAGGTGGTTTTTGCAGCTATCTTGGTCTACTTGTTTGCTGAATTCTTTACAGCAGTATCTTCTAAAGCAGCCACCACAACAGACCTCGATGTCAAAACTCTTTTTCGTTTCATTGTAGTACGAAGGGCAGTCAATTCTCGGCACGACGTTCTCGTCATGGTCATAGTATTGTAGACATAGGGTGGAGCTTTGAGTGCACAACACACCTGTAAAAATAATAAAATAAACACATGAAAATTTTTGACTTGTAAACAGAAGCCAGTTTCAGTTTGCACTTGCAAAGGACCTTGCTTAGGGTCTACGCAACCATAAAAGATACAAATATGGCTAGCAAAAGCTACCGGGAGTTTGATACAATAAACCTAACCCTACAACATAATGAACGCCTTTTCGAGAATATTTCGAAATATAATAAATGGATAACATAATGAAGAGGTGATAATCGCTAATTACAGATACCACTTACACCCAACGCCTCGTTTTAACAATTTATATTGAAAATATAAAGTTAATTTTTAATCAAGATCAGTTATTAAAGCGGTGCTCTTTATGTGGTTTCGACGTCCATAACATAACCCCATAATTAAGAATGGAGGTAGAAAAAGTAAATGCTTAAATTGTGTTCTAAAATACTATTTCACCCGATGTTATGTTTTTGACTTTAAATATTAGCACAGCGCCAAAGGCATATATGAATAGGGCCATTATCAAAATGGCGTCATTTATTGCAATTTGTTATCCAACAACAAATAAATGAGAAATTTAACTTAATTGAAATGAATAGGGGATGACATAAAACTATATGATAGTTCAAATGTAAGGCGCTAGTATACCTGCTGTCATTAATTATCTGATCGCCTAAGTAAACACTTACCAAACAAATTATTTGGTGTTTAAAATGTAATCATGAAGCTGTCAAACAGATGGCAAACAAAATTCGGTCCCAGAAGAGGGAGTATATCACATTCACCTCATAGCAGAAAAGAAATATGTTTGGTAAATGTGAACAATCCTTTCGGTTCGTAGCTCTATCACCAAAGATTGTTATGACAAGGAAAAAATGGAATGATGTTTTAGCAAAATGACTTCCTGATAACATATAGTCCAGCAGGCCTCATGTGGCACTGCGTTGTTTACTGTCATTTGGGCTATATCGCGTTTCAACCGCACCGTCTACCGTATGCAGACGGCCTTGTTGGGGTTTCCTTTGTCACCATGAACTCTTTGAACATTGAAGCATTCAATTAAGGGGTGAGTCATTCAGTTCATATTGACTTACACCTTAATTCCGAGCTGGTTTTTGGAAACAAGCGGACAATCCCGTCAGTTTATATCGGGGTATGTTTTATGGGGGATAGATTAGGTATGCCAGCGATCAATTACAATAATAATTAGCTCAGCTAAGAAGACACCGACGGCAATTAACGTCCTTTTAGGAGTCCGTGGTTAATAATGTCCACGGTGGCTCAGGTGCAAATTGCCACGAGACGTGGATAATACAGGAATTGTGTTTGCTTCTTTGTGTTTTATATGAAGTCAGTCTTTGGTTCAAAAACTGTTAATCTGCTTCATACTCGTGGGTCCTTTCATTACTACATTTATTCTTGTTTGATAGCTGGTGACAAAGTTAAATGTTTCCCCTGACCCCATTTAAACAGTTCAACCCATTTTTGGATAAAAACTTCGTGCATAACTCCAATCTTTTGGGTGAAAGAAGCAACAATTAAGGACACGTTTGTAGAACTCTGGGGCATGTTTTATATTAAAATGCGCTAGTATTATGCCAAGTTGTTCCAACTATTTTTACCACTAGTCCGCTTTTCATAATACAAAAATTGGCATGGAAGTACCGATTAAACAAGAAAAATATTAATCTGACCAGACACGCTACGAAGCACCTTCATATGAACATGCAAATAGAATTCTTAGGCACAGGATCGTGTATGCACATACAGCACGGAAATCAGTGCAATATCTAAATAACTCAAGGTCAATGTCATGACACTCGAAGCACCAACAGTGTGTAAATTTCCATGGAAAAACCCTCGACGCTTAAACTTGAACCCTCACTACAATATAAATTGGAGATACTTGCATTGTGTCTCCGGTGAGCGTTATTTTTAGGTAATACAATTGAGCATGCACGTCACATACAGGGCTCCGATTTTTAAATTCAAGGTCAATAACATAATTTTCGTAAAATTCGGATATTTAAAATGTATGTAATTATATGGCATGAAAATCTTGCACTTTTAAAACGACATATAATAATGAAAAACACAGGAGTGATTGCAAAGGTACAGAAAAAAATTGAAACACGTGCCCCAACAGGTTTTCGTTAAATACTGGCTTGATTTCAATTTTTTTTTTTTGGTTCATCATGACATTGATTTACATCGAGTTCCTATATGCTATAAAGCAGAACCTCAACGTGCCTATATAATAATGATATGGCGCTATGCAAAAATGCCAGTAAAATCGGTTGACCCTGGAGTTATGATATTCACAATAATTGTAACAATCCAATGTATTATACAATGAAAGAAGAGCCGGGATATAACTGAAAGCAAACTTCAAGTTTTACGTAATGATCTTGGGTTCATTAGGTTTCCAATTATTAAGGTTAATAAGAGTCATATTGATAAACGTTGCGACTGGAATCGGCGGACATTATTTAGACTGTATAACGATTATGGGAACGGTAAAGGCAACAAAGGCAATAGTCTTCTATGTGAATTACATACATGTAGGCCTATACGGTAAATTAGTACAAGGAATTTAGTCGAGACATAAACATCGAATAGACGAGACAATGTACTCATAATGCATCTATTTCAATTACCAACTGATCAAGTTATTTCTATCTATTACCAACTGATCGCATTAATGTGCTATGATTAAGATATGCATATGCCATTTGAGCACGATTGCAGTTGTCAGTATAATTGCTACATGTGGAGGTTTAATTTTCGATATATACAGCACTTTATACTATATGGTGATAATTGGTCTCAGAAAACCATCGTTCTATGATTGAATAACTGAGGGATAATTTTGTATTTAATCAATGCGTCAACATTATATACGACTTCGTTATGGTGTTGGGTTCTTGTTCGTACGAGGGTAGGTAGTCTGTACCCCCTACCAGGGCGACAGATCGATTTTTCACAAGATATTCACAGATATGTCTTTAGATAAATAGACAGTTACTGCAGTATGTCATTCTCTGTATATTTCAAAATTTCCCTATAATATCTGCCAGCCTGGTAGAGGGAAGGTAATCCGTGCTAAGTCCAAAATGTATCCAGTCAAAGCCGAGGGGCCCAGTTTTTAATTGTTTGTACACAAATGAAGGTGACCCCCTTTGCTTCAATATCAGGTAGTCTTGTGATAAGGTATCTAGATGCACCTAAGCAGTTGATATGAGCTTCGCGAATGACCCACTTTGCATCAAGGTGGTGGTGTTCTATTTGGTGACTCGGGGGACTCGGGACACACACACACACACACACACACACACAGAGAGAGAGAGAGAGAGAGAGAGAGGGGGGTGTTATTTTGTCTATCCCACATATAAACAAACACACCTCGCTTTCATACGCAAAACACATGCACGCACGAACACACACACACACACACATATAAACAAACGCATGACCATACCTGGTAGTAAAATCATTGGGCCCTATGCATATTAAAACATACGCACACTTGAGATCAACTCCATTTTCTCTTCCCCATTCGTAGTCTCTTATGTAGGTGACTGGAACAATACTGTTTCATTGTCGCGAGTGGAAAAATTCCCATGGCCTACTTTAACACTTGTCCAACAAGAATTTCACACTCTTTTGGGAAGTTTATGGAAAAGGTAACTGAAAAATCCGGGCCATAACCAGTGATTTCGTGTACCTACCTGAAATATATGATATGAAGACAATCCACGAAAGCAATGTGACTGGAAGACTTCTCAAGACCTGACCTATTGATACGTCCATCTTTCTATTGTTGATGAAGTGCACCTCAAATACGTGCTAGTATATATATACTGTACACATATAAAAAGTCAAACAAAATTTGTTTAGATCAAGTCCTCATTCCGCTGCGTAGGACCACCTGTAGTAATTTTCAAAATGTTGACGGCAATCTTGATCCTAATATCCAGGCTGAAATGGAAACGATTTGGTAGTTATCAGTATAAACCTCCACCAAGTGCACCCTCCGTGGTCGACCGTTGAGTGCTTAATGTTAGAGTTAACTTAATGGTCGAATCCAGGTGAGTAGCGCCGTGACGTCATACAGGTGTGATGATTAATACGGCCTGGTATTCCCACAGGTAGTCACAATAAGTGGACTGCAGTCCGGGGAGTGACCGGAAACGATATTTGTCACTATAGGAAATGAGAAACAATGCGATCATCTTTTATGCTAGGTTTTTAATTGTTTGCTCTAAGTCACCTTGATGAGCAGGTGATGAACGTTCTTTCGAATTTTAAAGTGAAACTGGATCAGAATAGTCTATATACAATTACACCAAAACATGGCCACCTCGGTCTTGTTTGAGTAAGCAATTTTATTTGCTTGGCTTTGAGCTCTCACTTTAACGATTTGCATAGGTGTACAATGAAATATATTAGGCTTTTCCTGCCACGAGTGAGGTGACTTTCAGGTGAATTATGTTGTTGTTCTATGCAAATCTTTCGAAAAACAGTTCTGCATATTAATTAAGGTACATCTGCTAAACTACGGTAAAACAGATTATTTTTATTGTTCATTTATTGCACTATTCAGAATTTTTTTCACAAATCGAAGAAGGAAAAGATTGAATTAAAAGTACTTTGTGGTTAAATGTGGCCACACTTTTTAACTAAGCTCTCTGGACGTACGGATATCTATCTCCTTCCCATTTACATAAGACTTAGGTAGGTCTAGACTGAACTACGTGACCTGTGAAAAATCGGTCAACAGGGCGACACTTGTTTGTCGGGCACGGGTTTGATGCTTTTTCTTGTGCCATTTAGTGATCACATTGTAATTAAAAAATCGAGGATTTTAAACGTGCTTTAGTTACATCCAATCAAAATTTAGAAGTTGGTTTGAAAAGTAAAACGCGGCACAATGCTTGTTGAATTGAAAAATAAAAACAAGAAAGAAAGAAATAAGTATATACGTGTATTAAATTACTACCACATTAAGTCTGTCGAACTTTTTGAACGGCTAGCTAACAGTACGTGTATCATTTCCTTGCTGTTGTCAACGCTGATTGGACCAATACCCTTATACAGTGTATATGGTCTGCAACTTTTGACGCCAGCACGCGCGCAAAACCGAGTTGCACAAAACCCAACTCATCGCATTATCCATTTCCATGGTCGAAACAGATGGGCCACTTATTGGAGAGATGACATAATAGTCTTTGAATGCTTCAGCACCTCTCATGGTTGTTACATAGCTAAAGAACCTTATCTTTCACACAAGGTACAAAAAATAGCGCTTTCGAAGGATGACAACACAATGAGTATGAAATTCACTTTTATTAAGACAGCGCAACGTGTGCAACGTACGTGACTTACTACTGCATTAGCAGCTTATAAAAAGCAGCGGTGTAGAAGTGACTTGTACACCATACAACCCACTTTACTCGCTGGGTAATTACAATACAGGAATGGGGAGTGATTTATATACGCAACGGTGAAAACTCATCCAAAATCATTCAAATATTTTTCATAAAATATAGTTCTCATCTCTTTGTCACAACACATCGTGTGTTCTCTTGAAGAAACAAAAATTCACAGATTAATCCATATTTATATTTCATAAACCAAGCAAATCACACATTTCTTTTTCTTTTCTAAGAATATTATGTCATTACATGATCTAAAGAAGATTATTCATTTAATTTCATTAATCAAAATTAAGTTATTTAACAAAAGGACCACCACTTAACTGACATGCACTTACACAATATAGCAAGTATATATTTGAAAAAAAAATCATATTTACACACAAGTTATGCACTTATGTCTACAACAAATTACTGTACAAAGCAAATGTATAGCTACTTGTATATCATATTCTACTTTACAAAACATATTTCCCCACCCATAAGTCTCCAATTAGCACATCTAACAAGCTTGATGGGATTTAATGGCATGCAACAGCAAAAACAATTTCTTACATATAACTAGCTCACCATTGATAGATCCAACATCATTCTACGCATTGTTATAAATATATATCATTTTCTGGATGTGGAATCCTTAATCTATTTAACGGGTACAAATGTACCTACACTATAACTTAAAGACCTACTCAGTCGCTTGTAAAAAAGTTATTTGGTCCCTTCATTGGAAGGTCATTAGAAGGCACTTTCAGAACCACACCAACCAGAACGAGAAATATTTGAAACAAAATTAGCCCATAGGACTCCAAAGCTATCCCATCATGCCTTGGGAATTTTAATTTCTATTTCAAGTTGGTAATTTGTCTGCTGGCATCAACACTACTATTTCTGGTTGTAGGCAAGTACAGTTCTGATTGCCCCTTCATCACCACCAGGAATATCACTGCAACCATTTCAAATATTACTGGTATGTAAAGACACGGTCTGTTACGTGCATAGATTTACCATACCTCACTTCATATTAACAAACTCGATACAAATCATGAAACAGATTTTATGGCAAAAATGTTAGAAATAGTGTAATGATGATTATCTCATTTTATGATATTATGTCAACACATTGTATAGTGATGAATTTCTCATTTTATGATACTATGTCAACACTTTTTAGGTACAACCAACA
Source organism: Lingula anatina (assembly GCF_051362555.1). Classification (NCBI taxonomy): domain Eukaryota; kingdom Metazoa; phylum Brachiopoda; class Lingulata; order Lingulida; family Lingulidae; genus Lingula; species Lingula anatina. Next base: position 27,289,635 of record NC_141768.1, read on the forward strand.
CTTCCTTTGTCTTCAAACTGGTCCCGTAGACACCAAGTTAATAGTCTTTTGTCTTATGATTAGTTTCATATGTTTCTGAACAAATTTTTTTTGGGAAGATTCATTTTCTTTTGGGTTTCTTGTCAGATTCACAAATTGACAAAGCAGAAAAAAATCTGCTCATTAAATGAGGTTACTTCCTCTACACAGATGGCATGCTTTATTCAGGAACTTGAGTCTTTTGGATTGGAGAACTACACAGCATTTTAAAATGATATTTCTTGTGCAGATTCAAGTTCAAGACAATTGAAATCAAGACATATCCGTGTCTGGGGTAATGCCTGAAATTTAGGTAATATGAAAAGAAAACGCCTTAATTTTGCATACTCATAGGTTCATGTAAAGTAACAAAAGTTCATGTAAGAGATGGTGTTTGAAAATCTAACATTGATAGTTCTGAATCTTTTGACTGTGCCATATCCAACCTAATTTGCATATTGGCAATACAGATTTTTGAAGAAAAAAAGTAATGGCACTGTTCAAAAATTAAAAGCTTATGAAGAACAGGTTTTATTTAATAAGCAAAAACATAACCTTTTCAAAATACCTGGTTCAACCTAGCCATAACCCCTATATTACCACAGGTTTTAAAAAGATGACATCAACTCCCGCGTTAAGTAACCAAATTCTTCATAAAATAGTATTGCAGTTTGTAAAAACGAGTCAATCCAATCATAATATCCAGAGTGAAAAAAGCATCATAATGAAACTCCTTTCAAAATAAGGCATTTTACTTTTTTTCTATAATTATCATAAAAAAAGTTAAGGTATTCTTGTGAGATCTCTTCTCTGCCGTCAGCACTGCCAGCAGGGTCTTGTTACGGGAGTTGTTTAGTTGTACACCCAGGAGACGGGTACCCACTGCGGCTTACTGGTCAGGTCATCGATTGCTTCCAGGAGTTCCTCGTATGCTTTGTCCATGTTGTCATTGATGATGAAGTGGTCAAACAGGTGCCTGTAGCTGCGCTCGATGCGGATGCTTTCGTCTACGGTTCTCTTGAAGTCGGCCTCCTACAAGAGAAGATTTAGAAATTTGCAATCAATGCCGTGTCATTGGACATATACGAAAGAGAAGAGTTCTCATTTCCTTTTTCCCCTTATCTGAAAACCAGGATCACATCAATCCTTATCAAATATAAAAAAAATGAATGATCATTATTTTGTTGTTTTTTTCTGCTTTAAATGTAAATGAAAAGCAATGATCAAAATTTTGAGCTGATCAAGAAGCAGACATGTATGCCTATGCAACTGAAGACCAACAAATATATCTCTTATAGCCTGGACCCATTCTTGCACACAATCTAAAGAACTGGAATACAGTTATAACATTAATAAAAATAGTATTAACATTAATGAAAATTTAAATTAAAGTGAACATGCTCTTAAAAAATGTGAACATTTACAAAATAAAAACAAAAAATACACAAGATACATAGAATGTATCTACTGAAAAGCACAGGCCACCAGCATAAAAACCAAAATTTTGATACATCTTCAGAAGCATATTACAATTTGCTTAAACATATTTTCCCCCAGGATGCAAATACTTACCGAGTGGAAATCCAGAGTAGTCACACTAGGAGCACCCCTATTTCTGGCACGATCAAACTGAAATGTTGGGGATATCATGCTAAATGCTCATGCAATGTGACATGATCATGCAGTGAACATAATGAGAAGACTTTGGGAGCATTCACATCGAGAAGAGCTGAGGTCTAGCAAAGCCGAGACCTAAATATGGCGGACCTACATGAAAGGATGACCGCGTAACCCTTTAATGGTCTCTCTTCTTGATGTGAATGCTCTCTTTGCACATATCAAGCATGTTGACACAATGCATATTACAATATAGATGCAGTCAGACACACACCAGACATGGACTGGGTTTTGGTCTAAATGGCAACACCACTAAATTACTGTGGGCAATTCTGACCTCATCCAGCCCAAGTCGTTGTCAGAGTGCAGCTTAATATGACAATAGAGACAAGCAATATAAATCCATATATCTGGTCAAAGTATACAATACACAAACAATTAAGCTGGCATTAAAACTTGATGTATACGTTTACAAATCCATTATAAATAACAAGCATTCAAAGTGCTAAATTAATAATTCTTTATAAATGGGATAACCTCAACATTTTTTAACAGGTGAGGAAGGATCTTTTTAATGGCAGTGGTGAGGGGCAAATGAAGTTAAAATTGAGACAAAAAATGACCATGTTCTTGATTGAGGTTTTCAGCCATGTAGTAGTACCTAAAATGGAGATCCAGGATTGTCATTACGTACCAAAATATGTGGGCAATACTCTTGTGATCTTTACATGATGAATATCAGGCCCGTAGCCAAGCAAGGGGGAGAGTTTTTTTAAGGAGGAGGGGGGGCAAAGGAACCCCCTTTTTGTTGGGAAAAGGTCCACTTTGGGTAAATTTGATCCTGGTAAACTAAGGTATCAATACAAAAGGTCCACATTTTCAGAAAAAGAACCCCCCATTTTGCAACTGCTAGCCACGGGCCTGAATATATTACAACTATGCCTTTTCTACAAGTATCTAATAAGATGTGCAGTGTGGTATCAAACCATTGCAATATACTCTGTACAGTCATGACTGGACCAGCTTTAGCCTTGTACATCTCTATATTTGCTCACTAGTGGTGTGAGTAGTGGTGGGGTGGGGGTGGGGGTAGTGGTTGGTGGGTGGTGGTGGTGGTGAGGGTGGGGGTGGGGGTAGTGGTTGGTGGGTTGTGGTGGGGAAGGAAAAGGAAAATATGCTTATTATTATTATGTCCTTTTTTGATGTAATTCATACTCACTGTCATATCTCTCCCCATTCTTTCCATCTTGGACTTCTCTAGCATATTACGCAACACTGCCACTGAGGGGGCAGCAATGAAAACCACGAATGGCATGAATTCTTGTGTTCTTATTAACTTCACAGCCTGAAATGATGAAAATTTCAATAAATCAGAGATTGATTGACTGATGTTGAAAGAAAAACTTGCCAAACATTGATGCAAAATGTTTTTCTACTGTAACAATGTTGGATAATGTTAAAAATGGCAGCTATAAGAGATTGTCCTAGATACTACATGTGATTTTAATATTGAAAATATTCCACTCTCTCACACACAAACATGCGTGTACACACACACACACACACACACACACACACACACACACACACACACACACACACACACACACACACACACACACACACACACACACACACACACACACACAGTATGGTGTCATTCAAATGACTGTATTTAAATCTCAATAATTCAACACATCTTGAAAAAGGAAAAATACCCACATTTGGAGCAATGTCTAATATGCACATCTTGCCCTGTCTAAGTACTGTGCGAATGGACTCCAGCTTGGTCCCATAGAGGTTGCCGCCATAGTCACCATGTTCTAGATATTTTCCCTGCTGTATGTCTAGTTCCATGGCCTCTCGTGTCACAAAGTAGTAATTGCGGCCATTTTCTTCTCCATCTCTTGGAGGTCTGGAGGTGTCTGTTAAAACAATTTTTTAAAATACAGTTGCAAAATATTATAAGAAGTTAGTTTATTCAAAGAAATGCATGCGGCACAATGTCCCTAACACGGAGTTGACAAATTTATTTTGATATTTAGTGCAACAGACAGAAAAGCTCCATACTCTTCCACTTATCAGCACACTGCAGTGAATGATAAAAGATCCATGCATGTCCTTCCATAAAGTGAGAATAAAATAATTATACAGGAACGAATCTTATTTAAAAAGAATAATCCTTACCATGTCACATATTTTTCTTTCTTAACTTGTTTAATTCATAGCATCTAAATAAATAAATTATGCAGTACGGAAAATGGTACGAGTACATAAGACTTACGTGGAATAGTGGAGCCAAATCTATTTGGATCTGTATTCATCAGTCTGTTTTTTAATGTTCTTCTTCCCACTCCCTGGGCTCCCACCAAGATCAGGCACTTACGTGGGAAGGGAGGCATCCTCACGATCTCTTCATATATAGGAATGTCTGCAGTGTCCAGCTCTACAACAGGAATTTGACTTTATGAAATCTAATGAACAGTAATTAAACACAGATCTAGTTTCACTGATGCAATCTGTAAAATGCATGAAAATTGGATACATTTTGTTATACCACAATAGCATCTAGATTAAGTACAACAAAATGCAAATCAAAAGTGTCATACTAAAATCATAGTAATCCGTCAAATTATTAAAAATTAACTTAGATATTGATAATAAAACTAAAACAAAACTGCATTCCCCCCCCCCCCCCTTTTTCCCTGTTTTTGACACAATCATACATTTAAAAGAGAGTACAAAGTGCTGGCTGATTGTGCTTGCTGTGACTATGAAGGTGACAAAACAATGTGGTGCAACATTGGTGCAAGAGGCACAAGCATTGTATCAATATATCGCTAGGTAAACAAATACAAACAGTGAATAGTCCTTCATCATGAAAACCCTAACCCTCACAGAAATTAACCATTGCTCCTTTTTAAAACATCTATAAATTTCCACCAATTTTGTAAAATTCCTCTACATGGAGGAAATTTTAAATTCTCAAATAATGTCACAAAGCACTTACTAGTAAATCATTTTCACACATTATTAAAACAACATAGAAAACACATTAGACATAGTGTATGCCAAAGGCATGTTTAAAAAAAATGACAAAATGCATTTTGAATGAACTTTAAAAAAAAAAAACACTACATATAACCAAAAGAATACAGTTACTAATTAAAAAGAGATAGTTTCATGATTACATACCACTTGCTTGTGAAGACTGGTACAACACCTTTTTCTTTTTGGTGGTGAAGGTGAGTCCACAAAGCCCTAGAAATCAGCAAGCAATCTAAAGAATGCTAACACTAAACGTGACAACATTTAATACCTTTAATCAAGAAGCATGCCCACTGAAGGGAAAGACCACAGAATGCTTTGCAGGAAGGCAGACACTGAGTGAAAATGCAGCTCATTTTTATGAAATTTGAAAACCTGATCATGATAAATCTGAACTAAATTAGTGCTCAGTTTCTGAGACATTTCACATAAAATGCATCTTCTTAAAGAAGCCACATCAAGAAAGATGTGCATTTTTATTGGTTTCAATGCCCCGTTGCGTGTATATAATCCTCATAATTAAAGTGATAATTGTTAGGGAAACAGTGAGATGCATTCTTCACATGCAAGGTGCCTTCATGCAACCTACATATTACATATCAACATACCACATAGTGAGTGATCACTGTACACATTGATTTTGCTCAATATACTGTTTGCATTCAGTAGTGCACAGCTGGGGCCCAGTGTATAGCAATCAATGAGATCTCACATTCGTTTTTTCCCCCACAATGAAAGCACAACACATACAACATGAGGGTATTTTGTGATATATATGCCTGCCAGGAAGGCAGAACATGCACCCAACTTACCACTACTGTGTTTCTGATCATACATTATTTTTCTCTTATTCTTTGTTTTGGCTAAACCACATAGCCCTTTACAGGTGGCAGGAAATACAGAAAACTGATATCAACTAACTTTTCACTGTGGCTAAAATGTCATGCAAAGATTTAAGCTTCTTTGACTCCAAAAATTAAAAGCAAAATATCAATGTGAAATTCAAGGCATAGATGTTTGGTGAAAAAACAATTATTATGCTTATGGTTTCATAATTTCATTATTAGCAACAAAACTGATACAACCAAATACTCATTTTATCAAATAAAAAATAATGTCATATAATGTAATTTTTTTGCATTGGGATATATTTTGGGGGCTTAAAAACTGAAAACTACAATAATAAATTCTTCCTTAAGATATGAACGAGGTGCAACTCACAAGACTTGTGTGTATAATCGTGGTCAGGACGAACAAAAGCTTTCCTTTTCTCTTCCAGTGATGTGGAGGGAACCAAACCTGTGGCTTCTTCATCCAATTTCTTAGCCTGAAAAAAAAAAGTTAAAAACATAAATTTGCTACTTTTACTTTTGCCAAACACTTATGAAAACTCATTCTTTTGACATGAAAATACAATTTTTTGAAAGCCTATGATTACCTTCAACTGTTTCCTTAATTCATCATTATATTGTCTTGAAACCTGAATATTCATAATCTTATAATTAACTGAAACTGTTTTCACAATTAATAATTCTTTTAACATGAATGTATTGTGACATAAGTTACATATGAAGCCAAATCTTTGCAAATAAACCCAACCAAATGCCGCTACATTTTTCAAATAACACAACTTCAGGGAAAACCAAAGGGTAATGTTTCATATTTCCCGAAAAGTGATATTTAGCCAAAGGCAAATGTTTCATATTTCCCAAAAAGTGATATTTAGCCAAAGGCAAATGTTTCATATTTCCCAAAAAGTGATATTTAGCCAAAGGCAAATGTTGCATATTTCCCAAAAAGTGATATTTAGCCAAAGGTAAATGTTTCATATTTCCCAAAAAGTGATATTTGAGCAAAGTTTTTAAGATTCTCTCTGTGCTATATACAGTCCATGACATTAATACAATATAAATTGGACCAGGTCGGTGAAAATTCTGAAAAGCAGTCAGTCACAGGCCCGACTGGGCCAGTGGATTTTTTCAGCTGTAACATGTTCTCCAATTTATTTTGTTCAGACTAAATATTGAAGTCTTTTTTTAAATTATCTTTTGAAAATCCAAATTTTGGTTGTTACATGTATTTATAATAGAAAGCCTGTTTAATCTCAGTGTTAATTGAAAAAAAAAATTAATTAACATTTTAATATTGCTGTATTTTAATGTTGGTATTGCTGTTGCTGTATTGATATTGTTGCATTACAATCAATTCAATCAGACTGGGTCTGAGAATTCTGGTTCTGGCCAGTTACTCTCAGACCCTAGCGGCCAGGATGGCCTAGAAAATAAAAATTATTTGGCACAGACTGTATATGTAACACGAGTAGCAGTAATGGGTCGTACATTTCTACTTCATTTTACGGACTTTTACGACTAAAAGGAAATTTAAAGAAGCTGTAGTTTTAAAGCCATTTTTTGGCTTACTCAGGGATTAATTTGGTTCATCCCTAAGAATATCCACTTCAATTGAATCATATGAGAAACAAATAGAAGTGGTTTGTATGCCTTACAGAAAATCCATTATTTTTGCTCTATACGTAACTTTACACAAAACCTGCTCCATTTAGCCCATTCACTCACTGAAGGTAATTTATAAGTAAATAGTTTACCTGCCACCAGTTGTCATCATCTGTACTCAGAACCTGGAGAATGTCCCCAAACCTGAACTGCAGGCCAGCGTCTTTGGTGGGGATGAGATTATCTTTAGCTGGATTCCAGGAGAACAGGGCTTTCATATATACCTGGAACATAATTTTTGGACGAATAATAGTGGAACAGATGTCTAACAGGGTCGAAGGAATAGGTATTCCACAAAGTAGACTTTGTCATCATTAAGGTTATCATAATATTCTAAAATATATGAGAATAGGTATCTTTATTATATATGGTATGGAAATAAATCCAATATATGATCTAAGTAAACCTGAAATTAGTCAAAAATAACTTTTTTTTTTGAAAAAAAAATCAAATCAGGTTTAAAAGAATTTTTCAAACAATTAGCCTATTAGTAAGTAAGATTCAGTGTTCAAACAACATCATGTAATACTTATCAAATGTTTATTGATACTTAAAATTCTCTCTTTATTTAGGTTTCTCACAAGTTAGAAATAAGATTAAATCAAAGATAATAACAAATCTCAAAATGACCCTGCAAGTTAAAGCAAAACTAAAGGCACTGTCAAACAATCAGCCATGGAATTTTCCTTTATGATTTCCTTCCTAACAACGTTACGATATGTCGTAGCGGATGGCTAAAACAATCCACTTCTTATCAAAAGATTTTATTGCTGTATTTTAATCAATTTGAACATGGCGATGTTTCTTTGAAATTAATTCATCAATTAATCAGAGATTAATTGATGAATTAATTTTTAACAAAGGTTTTTATTGTTGTATTTCAATGAATTCTATCATAGCGATGCTTCTTTGAAATCAATAATAAAATTTGTTCGAAGAGTTTGTCACACTACCACACCCTTGGACATGTACTAACCTGGTGTACTGGAGCATTTTCTAGGTAACTTGGCAGAACCTTGAAGGTGACACTGCCCAGGGTGTTCCTCATGATGTGTGCCAGCTGTTCAGGAGACTCCACAACCACTCCATTCACTTCCTTGATCACATCACCAACATGGAGCAAGCCTGGGAATGATGTAAAATGTGTAATAATTGATGTGTTTTTTATAAGGTTTTAGTGGACTTTTATTATGTTATTAGGGAACAGATGACTTAAATTCTACATAAAACAAATCATTTTTTTTAAATAAATTTTCTTGAGTTTTACATTGTTAAGTGTATACAAATTAGAATTTTAGACATTAAATATCATTATCTTTATTGTTATTTTTGAGAGCAGTGCACTGAAATGTGTAACATGTGAGGGCAAGGTTTAGTGCTTTCAGTTTTGCCAGAGTATAAAAAAACTGAGGTCACTGCTTACATTGGAGACATTGATAACTGACTTTAATAACTAAATTTAATTTCCATTCCATACAAATTATATGCATGACATAAACAAGCATTATCAAAACACGCACATATTGTAGATCTAGATCACAGCAAGAATTCCTAAAGTACAAATCTCTACCAACTTGCAGGAAAAAAGGCAATAAAACCCTTTCAAAATAATACGATTCCTGGATACAGTTGGCACTGCAATCAATTCATTCCCTCTTAAATAACTGTTTATCCTAATATATCTATAAAAATATAATTCTATAAAAAATTTGTAAATAACTTCTCCCGATGTACTTTGTCCATAAAGGAGCCAGTGCCCATGAAAACACAATCCCCTCCACTGGCAGAGAGAAAGAAAGCACATTCAGAACAGAGCACATTCAGATCAAATATGGTGACCTGTTTAAAAGCTTGCCACTCAATTCCTGATTAGACACTGAATAGATTCCCAGCAGGGATTATGCAACAAGCATTCAAGTGGGTCGGCCATAATTGATCCACAGATCTGTTACACCCCATTTCCATAGATTAGATCGACCTAACTCCCTGGGGGTTCACGCTAAATAGCTGTCAGCCGGGCGGACACGAAAGTTAATTACCCTCTTACAGCTTGTAGTAGGCGGGACGAACATTTAAGTCGGATTATCTGAAAGTAATCTAGTGAGACTCCCCGTGGGGATAGATCGATCTAAAATCTATGGGAATAGAGCCTTAGTCGGCTGTTCTGAATGTGGTCATACACGCACTGACAATCATAGCACTCATTACCTTGTTTATCAATGATGCTTCCAGCTAATATTCTTGCAATCACGAGGTCATTTTCTTCCCTGACCACTGTTATTCCCTAGTTAAAAAGAAAACAGATCCCTTTCAATTAAATTCAGCATCAATTACATTTCAAGTAATGGCCCCAAGCCAATCATGCTGCATGGGTTTTTCATTATAAAAGCTTAGCTTTATAATCAAATGAGAAAATCAGACTATGTATGATGAAATGACATAGCACGGATAGGTGTTTTGACTTAACAATTTCTATCAGTTGAATATTATGATAGCAAAAAGCTTAATTTTGAATTTAATATGCTATATTTGCAAAGCCCAGCAATATGAACATTCAAGAGGAAATCTAATCACTTCACAGCATCCTTCTATTTATAATCTTACGATTACATCAAATCAAGTTAAACAAGACATATTTCATACCACATCCACATTTTGTATCAGACTTACCAATGGTTCATCATCTGTTTTCCGTATACCCACAACTCTGATGGCAGAATCTCCAGAAATTTCACCAGCATCATAATTTGAAGCAGATTCTTCATCGCTGTAGTAAACATCTGGCTCCTCGTAGTTCTTGTTGGCAACATCATCATGAGCAACAACCAGTGCCTACAGAAATATACATAAAGTTAAATAACATGTGTGTAAGTGTAAGAGAGAGAGAGAGAGAGAGAGAGAGAGAGAGAGAGAGAGAGATATGGATGGAGGAATAGAGATGATTATAATTATTGTGATAACATGTATAATACTAGAATTAAATCAAGCTGTAAGTCAAAGTGGTCATAACTGTGATCATGTTAAATTTTGAGAATTTACTCAGTCTTATGATATTAAATGTAGTGAAATGGTCAAATACAATCTTGCATAGCACACTATTTTTCCCCTAAGATTCATGCTGATCAATACATAGTTACATAAACCAGAAGGCTTCAGAAGTTATGGATATTGTTTCTCAGAGGCAAATCCTGGATTTTAATATTAAGGTGGGGGGGTGGGGGGGTGGGGGTGGGGGGGGGGAGGGGGGGGGTGTCTAGAGGCGCTACCAAAGGGAAACTATGTGTTAGTTTTCAGATATCATTATCAAAATGTGCGATGATGAACGATAAAAAGTCTACTTGAAGTATGCCAACTTTCACACTCATGCAGACCAGAAAAAGCTTTTTTTTGTCCAAAACGAATACTTGTGATATTATGTCTCTCTCTGACACTTCCCTTGTTTGGAAGATCGTACTTCAGCTAGCAGCAATCAATATGTTAGACATGTCATTCATGACACCAGCCTGGGGTTGTTGCTGCTCTTAATGCACGAAAAGGATTACTCTGAAAGGTTACCCTGATTAACTGTATACTAAAACACATTACTTAAACAACAACCTTCAGAATTCTTTCCTTTTTTATAAAGAAGTCTTATCAAGTTTCAGAACTATAAATCAAAACTTCAATTTTAAAGATACACTTCACCCAAAGGAAATAAATATATTGGTGCTTTTTATCAAATGTCAAATGTCTTTTTCTTAAGACCACATTTCTCATTACTAGAACTGCTTTGTTTTTCAGCAACCATATCTCTTTACTTTTTCACACTTATAAAGACCTTACCAAATGCAATTTTAATGCAGTTGAAGGTTTTCATAACATATTGAATGCAAAATGTAAAGGTTACAACAACATGTGGGCAAAACATTAAAAAATATTTTTCCTTGCATGGTGAATTTTTGAACAGATTACAGCAAGGCAAAATACTGGATCATTTTTATTAATCTTTGAGTCTGACTCCAACTGAAAAGCTCACTGCATCTTTTCACATAAATTCACATACAACAATTTTGAAGGCTTGAGCAAGAATTGATTTCACACCCAGACAGAAGAGCAGGCAATACAAATGAAATTAAGATCTATCTAACCTTTCGAGAAAATGGGAAAACTGATCTAGCCAGATGCTCCTCAGGATGCACAATAAAGAAGATAGATCAAGTCATCAAGATATTGATACCTGGTCACAATGACAGGGAAGACTTGTTCAAGCATCATGATACTCTTGTTGACATTGTATCATACTGTGGGAATACAATCTGGATCAGTATTTACAGTCATGAGATCATTCGTGAACCGGGTAATTCTGGAGAGACAGGAGATGAGATGCAATTTGTTCTCCACTGTAACCTTTAAAAATCAGCCAGGGGGGATCTCATTTTTCATTTTCATTTTTAACTTATGATTTTTTTTTGATTTACTAGTACTTGACAATTATTTTTTGCTTACTACTTTAAATAAATAAAAAAAAAACAATTACTAGTAGGGCTCTGGGTAGAAATATGAAAATGCTCACAAGCAAAGAAAAAAAAAACAGATGTATAATCAATAGCAGATTTATTTGATATTATTTATTCATTTTGTAAACAGTACTGTAGGCTTCACTTAGTGCATGTGCTAAACTAAGCATATCATTATATACAGCCTATATTGGCTTGTTCATTTCAACTGGGAAAATTATTAATTATTTAGATACATAATTTTGGAATCATTAAAAATACATTTTAGTGCTTTTACTGACTAAAATACATTTATTAGGTAGTCTATTTTCCAATTGTGTTGCTAACACTCAATAGGGATGTTCTAATTTCAAGAATTTTTTACTTAAAAATTGAGTATCTGTAAAATTCACAATTTTCCTGGTTGAAATGGTCAACCCATTACTGTTAAATAAAATTCTATGCTATTCCATTCATATTTATAGGAGGATGACATTTTCACATTCAGATATTTTGCTTTGTCAAAACATGCACAATATGAGTTTTCACTTCATGTTGTTTGCATTGAAGCTTCACTTTAAACTTGTTCTATGTCAGAGAATTTACTTTAAGACAGTATCTATATTGTATATGCCAACAGATCTGCAATTAGCCTAAAGGTTTACAAGCATTTTTTAAACAGTGATATGAAATAAGTTATCCCACTTAAAGATATACCAATATGTCTTAAATGTGAAAATCTGGCATTATACCAGCTTTTTGGGTTTAGTATAAACATAATGTTTCAATGCAATAACTGACCTAAGTGTTTCTGGGATGAGGCAAAAAGAAAAATAATCATAATAAATAAATAAACTTCAACTTAACGTGTACAACTCACCATTTTAATAATAGTCACACAATATACTGCAGTCACATAAATGAGCATATTGACAATTAACTTGAAAACTGTGGACAAAACTATGGGAAAAAATTACTGGCCTTATGTCACATAGACAACTATACTACTACATATACTCACTCTGACATGTGGTTTGGACAAGATGGCCTGTAACTCCTCCGCGTCTCGGGACGTTCCTTCTGTTAACTCTTCGTTCACCCCCTTCACCAAAGCTATAGTGTCGTGGTGGGCTGGAATGGGTTGCTCATACTCCAAAGAATCTTGGACCTAAATGGTGTATTTCAGTTAAAACAAATCAAATATATCAAAATGATTTGAACATGGCATAAAATGTTCTATGTGCAACACCAATAAAAAGAGCCCAGTCCTCCAACAAGACAGCTCAATTTTCATTTTCTATAATTAATTATCACAGGCCTAACCAAGTAATCAATCAATTATTAAATCTTGCAGGCTTTAACTTCAAGAAAAAATAAAAGATTAAAAAACATGTCTCCATGTATTTAAAATAGAGTTCTCTACAAAACAAAACAAAACAAAACAAAACAAAACAAAACAAAACAAAAAAACCTTTGAGAAAATATTCCAATCGAACACATTTTTGAGCTTGACTGGTATTTTTGTTAGACATCAGGGCTACATCATGACAAGTGAATTTCACTTTAAAGGTCAGAAAGTATTAAACTAATTTGAAAAAATAAAGCCAAAATGCATTAAGATCACAGGCAAGAAAACTCTAACAACACCTCAGTTATAGTGACCTTAGAAGTTTATCAGATAAAATGTTATTTGTAGGTTAATGCACAAAAGAGATCCAGAGGAGAAAAATATCCTACTGAAATGTCAGTTGGCAAAAAACATATACCACGTAATTACAGTTTATTTATCTCTCACAACCTGGAAAGAGTATATCACCAGTGGCAGTTAATTTACATTACAAGATATTTATGCCCTAATGTCTGGGGGGGACCATAGACACATGTTCTAAAGACCAAATAGAATTGTTTTGATGATGACTGAAAATGTACCTTGCATTTACAAACAATGCAGTTTTATTGTCTTCTATAGTTTATTTCTATGAGGGGGGGCAGGGTAAGTTAAGTTACAACTAACAAGGTTCAGGGTTAAATAAGGTGAATGTAGAGGTTTGCTTTGTTGTTCTGGTGAGTAATAAGTAGAATATGGAGGCCAACGGTAAACCTCATCCATCTATTACACTGACAGTGCTGACCACAAGTACCTGAAAATGATTTTTTGCTTACTATTTTTAAATGGCAAAAAAACAAAAAAATAAAAAAATAAAAAATAAATAAATAAATAAATAAATAAATAAATAAATAAATAAATAAATAAAAAATGTAGGACTCTACGTAGAATTATTAAAAAGCATACCAGTAAAGAAAAGACCAGATGTATAATCAATAGCTAATTTATTTAGTATTTATACATCACAGACAAAAAACCTGTTCAACTTCTTAAGAAAAGAATTGTGTGCTTGCTCTGTCAACTGCCTTTCCATACCTTGACCAAGGAATTAATGACATTGTTGTCCAAAAGTTCCTTCAGGAAAGCCACATCCACATCAGAAGCTCCAGCTTTCTCAAATCTGTTGCCATTTTTTTCAATTTCATTCTTTACTGTCTCAAAAGCAGCTGAAACAAGAAACAGACTACTCATAAAAGAAAATTTTAAAAAGACAGAAAGGTTCAACCTTAAAAACCCCCCAAAAATTGAATTGTAAGTCCCAATGAATCAATTTAAGCTAGATTCTCAAATAGATCACATTCAAAACAGTGGACTAACTAGTCCGAGGGTCAAATATGGCGACCCAATAACAATGAATAACACTGAATGGATTCCCAGTAGGGAAGTATTCAAGTGGGTTGGCCATATTTGACCCTTGGACTAGTTAGTCCACTGTTCTGAATGTGGCCTTAGTCTACCTAGTATGCATCAGTGACTGGGGTAGCGTAAGCAATTTTTTCATTTATCCAATATCACCACTTTTTTGTCAATTTGTTATCCAAATGGTTATAATTTGACTAAAACAAGTCAAATCAAGCCATTTTTGTTTAGCCAATTTAAGTCAAATTCAGCATTTGGCAAAAGTGGCGAGTGTTAGCACTACCCCAGAGTGAGTCTAAGTAACCTTTCTCCTATGCAAATCATGACAGCTAATTAGGCAATATTTAATACCACTACACATTTCATATGGCTTTTATCGCAAGGGTTGATATTAATTAAATAAATGGCCAAGGTATGGTTCAAATCAAGCAGTAACTTTATTAGCTAGTATCAAATACAGTCTATGTGGGCATGAAATTACTAGTTATCCAACTGCACAACAAAGCTTGCAATTTGTACTGTCTAGTTTTTATTTAACAAAAGTAATGCATGTTGACAGACATTTTGAATAAATTCGCCCATGCTGTTGACTTACATTCATGGAGTACTTCCCTTAAAACTACAATTACCAGCGACTATAATAGCTTCAGTTGTTTCTTTTTAGGGAAAAAATATTAGGTTTCATCCATTTAAAATTACATTTCACTTAATATGGGAAAAAGTTAGTAATGAAGTAATCCTTGTATACACTGTGTACATGAAAACCTCATAATAATGTGCAGCCAGAGAAAAGTTCAATCTCTTAATGCTGATTTAGAACTAGGTTCTTTTGAATGAGCTCATTACTAGTACTTTCATTTGCCTTATTCACTTCAAAGAGAAAGGTATGAGTGGTTTTTATTCTATTATGATGCATTTTTGTACCATGTATGCAAAATACTTGTACTCATGATACTTCAATTTGTTTTTAATAATTCAATATGTTGACTTTAATTGAACCATAATGATATTATCAATCATTCTATCATTTCAATGTCTCTCTATTATTATTCAGTGCCCAAGCTCTAATTTCCTTGGTTTATATTTTTGTAACCTTAGCAAAGACAAGTGAATCTTCATATAAAACATCTGGGTATTGCTTGTTGAGAAAATGTCTCTTGTACAAAAAAGAGAATCAACTGACGACTTGACATAAAAGAGCAATCAGCAACACAAAGTTTTCTCATAGTCTGAGTTGTTAAAGCCTTAGTCACCACAGATATCCTAACACTATAAAAGTATGTGAAAACCATGCAGGCATTTTCAGTATGCAATTCTAATACAGCTTGCAAGGTTGCAACTATCACAGTTATGAACAACATTTACAACAAATACAGAGACAAGGAACTATTTTTGCCTGAACAACAGTAGAAAAATACAGTCATAAATTCAAAACATCCTGACCTCGAGTCAAGAGACATAGGCCAAGACTATGACTCATCTTAAAATCAACAAAGTACTGTATATATGCATTTTCCATATACTTTGTTTTATTTTCAATTGTCACAGTGATCATATAAAATAAACTGTTCTCTTAAAGCTTAAAATCAGAGCGAATGTCATCCAAATGCTGATAGGCCTTAAAAAGAGAAGTCATGCAACTACAGTATGCAGTTGATGGGTTCAAATATTCCACTCTTATCAAAGGAATATAAATATCTAAATTAACATATTTATCACCACCACAGATTCTTGATGCAACTATATTAAAAAAGAATTCCAGAATAAAATGGAATCATTTTATCATTTAAGAAATAATTTGTCTAACAGTTATTTATACTCATTTTCCAATTAGCTACTGTACAGTATATACTTGTGTATCTTCACAGATCTTTTTAGGTGTTTTGTCATTTTTAAATTATTATCCTTTGCTTATTTCAATGATTTTAACAACAATGTCCCCAAAACCTTTCTAAATGCATGGGTTTTGTTCTTTCAGCTCTCTCTTAATTCCTCACAATGCCTCTCTCTATCATTCGTTCCCAACCAAACTAAATTACCAGGCAATGGTGTAATCTAAAATCTGACCATTTAACATACTTAGCAAAATGCTGGACCTGCAAGATAAACCATATTATAAACAAATAAAACATAATATATTTATAATTCACCTACCTTCAGCTTCTCCCAACTGTGCGGTAGCACCCGGCATCTTTCTGCATCTAAACACCTTCAATCTGAAAAAGAAAGCCTTTTATGACCAGAGAATGCTTAGTTACATGTTATTGCAGTGTGATCCATCAGAACTCACAGTGTAGTTGATTCAGAAGAAATGACACTGTTAAATATTAGAGGATTATACTTTGAGTGTTAATGACTATTTGGTGGGAATTGAAACTATCGTAAGAAAATTTTAACATTTCAGGTTACTATAGAACACTTCCAAAAATGTATTTGTCAGATCAATGCATACAATTTCTTCATGCTGACAACACAACCGTATATTGATATATGCATACAATTCATGTATCACATTATAACATTTTGTCATTCTAATACTACTTCTTAGTTGTGAGCATATTTTGTGTACTACAACATGTTGATTATAAACTTTAGACCAAATATCTGCTCTCAATTACAAGTCACATTTTGACAATTAAAATGAAGCATGTAACCCCTATACAAAATTGAGCACTAAATCCCTAACTTTGCATTATTCTTTTTACAACTTTTACACACTAAAATACCACTGCGTTGCTTAACATAACTTTTAAAAAAAGTACTGTGCATACTAATAAACTGTAATAACCCACAAAGACATCAAGAAACCCCAGGGGTGTGTCACAAAAATGCATTAGTAGATTTCAATTAAGTAGCGTTTGAAAAAGAACTCTACTACTGTACTATATATTCGATATTAAAATGCAATAATATTTATGGACAAATCCGATCGAAGCTTTTTAAAAGGCAGTGAAGACGCGCTTGTTTATATACTAAGCCACAGGCAATAATGTTCACTTGGTGGTACAGGGCTATATATTAAGTGTCCACCTTCCTGAATATGAATGATGGTGACAACAACCCCCGTCAACATGTTGGTGAAATGCAAACTTGAAAACTTTTACTGCCGATCTAAGACCGAAACAACGCCACGGTTAATATAATTTCAGCTAACCATAATTTACACGGTTTATTCGATGCTTAACAAACAATTTAGCTCACCTTGCAGTTGATTTACACACCTTCCACAAGCGCACCTGCCAATAATCAATTTCAAACTCTTTTGTAAGGGCCCCTCTGATTGGTCGATATTCACTTCCGCCAGTTTGCAGTATTTTTTAAGTTATCGTAATACGAAGAGGCACCGATCAGATTAAAATAGTGTGCCGGTTATTATTATATGTAAACTGAAATGTTACATCTGTGGATCGCAGGCACTATTTGGTAAAGTCGGATTTATATGTCGCAAATTTTAGTTGGCGTCCACCTACGCACGCCACCTTTTGGCAAGAATGTAAAGTATTTTCCTAACATTACCATAGCTAACATCAACCAATGGCCTGCTGATCTATTCAACTCGACGAAAAACTAAGTGTTTTAGAAGACAATGGAGACATGGAGTCCCAACTATCAGTTTTGGTCTTTTGATCTCAAAAGCAAAATACATATTTTTAAATGAAAAAATCTGCCATTCACGGTTGATACCTTAAAATGAATAATTAAAATAAAAAAGTTATTGAAAATCACTTGTTTATAATCTCTACTTCTTAATTTACTAAATGATTGTTTTTATTCCTTTGAAAAGGCAAAAATGCATTCACAAAGGCAGTATCTTGTCTCCCTTACCTTAATGGTCAAGCTACACACACACATACAAAAATAAATCAATAATAATAATAAATTATGATTAAAATAAAACTAAACTTCTAGATAACTGTAAATGTTCACTCAATATAAACTCAAAGTGCTCACTCAATATACACTCAAAGAGAGGGAAACAAAAGTTTAAAGATAGAATTATACATTTTATTTCAACATGTTAATATGTCTTTGACTTCTATATCAACAAGTAACATAGTCAACAGATCAATTTTAGTATGCATTAGAAATAAATATTCTAAAACAAACTACAGATCAAATATTTAGGAGAGTCTTATTAACTTATGTTAATTAATAAAGAATCAGTCATTTTTGTCATCAGATCTACAAATTTATTGTATCCACTATAACTGTTAACCACACCCATCCCTGACATTTTTATGTATGGCAGATGATTTTCAAGAACAAAATGAACAGAAAAGAAAAAAAAAATCAGTTTCAGACATCTGTTCAGTTTCCTCCTAGATATATGGATAATAATTTTCAAGGCTTTACAGTCAGTCCTTAAAATATTTCAGAATGCAGCTCACTGACCATAACATGTACTTTAGAATTATTAAATAGACAATTGGAGTAATACCAATTTAGTTACAATAAAATATCACATTACTTGGCCATAAGTACTGGTTTATCTATAAATATAAATTAAATTTAATTATACATACTAATAACTAAGACTGATCTACTGTTGCGTTTCAATATAAATACAGACCTGCAGCCAGTATGGGAGTAGCATCTTTTTTTTCCCCGAAAAAAGTAGACCTTACGCCCCCCAGACCCCCAATTGACCAAACTTGACAAATAGCAGAGAAATTATAAGAATAGCCTTTTCTGAGGAAAAATGAAGTTCTTTCAAATCCTCTAACCCCCTGTCTACAGACCTGAAGTATGTGAGCCAGTGCAGATGTACAGTGTAGATGTTTGATGTTGGTTTGGTTCAGCAGTCTGGCTTTTATTCGTAAATCATATAATAAGTGTTAAATAATATGGTAAAATATTATGCCCTGCCAAAACAGATTTAAATTTAATAAGCTTAAAGGGATAATAACTCTTTGTATGAGATCTATATTTCACAACAAAAACATTGTGAATAACTCATAGAAATATATTATATTCTGTTTTACCAAAAAAACGGCAGTTATAGCTATTATTCTGATATCTGAGCTCGTCTTTAGACCACGTGACCTCCATTGATGGCTATACTCTGTTAAAATCTCTTAAGAGATTTTAACAAAAAACCAAACCTTTTAGAAAAAAACCAGGGACTAAATTTGAATGTAAAAATGGATTCATTAACCACTGGTAAGTATTGGAAAATTGTTGTTTACTCCAGGAAAAAAATTTTTTTTGCCCGAAACGAAGAGTTATTATCCCTTTAAGAGTCCTTCAAACACACAAACCCCACCCTTTGATTTTATATTAAGTAACTCTTAATTACTTGTTTAAGTTCTAGAACATCTAGAAATTAAGTTTAAATCTAATGACTTAGAATGATCTAAATCATATTGCACCTCTTTTATTAAAAGTTCATAAAAGTTGTTCAATATTCAAAACTGTTCTGTCAAATTGTTTCAACTAGCAATCTAAACAGAGGGTCAACTATATGTAATCAGTACTATTCCATTTATGGCACACAGAATCAGCACAAACATATTGGAATCTTTCTAGTGTGAAAACAGTATTAATAGTATTTGTACCTTTTTAGTGCATTTCTCTGGAGTTGCACGGTCATTTCAAGCACTCATTTTAATTCAATTTACCCCAGCATTCAATATCATTTTTAAAATGCATTTGCCAATTTTTGCTCCATTATATTAAATATATATAAATTTTAACTACTAAAAAGTGTCACCTTTATAAGAACAACTAGCAAAACTTGACCACAAAGTTTGTGCATCCCTATAATGAAATACCTTAAATATATTAAAGAAAAAAAAAAAAAACATCTAGATCTTCGTTGCACACATTTCAGTGATAAGGTAAATAAATGGAATTTTGGCAAAAGAAAATTTCTGACCCATTCATAATCTAGAGCATCCAGAACATAGCATATTCTATCTCTGTGTAAAAAAGTGGTTAAATTCTCAACACTACAAATTAACAGAAAGTTACTAATTATCATTATGTAAATTTAATAACTGGTATATTTGAAATGGATCACAATTTATTCAAGAAAACTGACTTTAAGCACACAGGGTGTCTTTTCAAATACTCATTTTCTCAGACCACAAAAATTTCATCCTAGCTACCACAGTTTTGGAAAGGTCATTTTGACAAATTCTTGGTTTTTCCTTGCATCCCAGTATTTCCCAGAAAAAACAAAGTGCTCAGAACCATCCTCTCCTCTTTCTCTCCTGTAAATTAATTTAAAAAATAGATAAATTTTATTTATTAAAGATATTTCTGTATATTTCCAATTAATTCTACAAAGTGTCTGGCACTTTATTCTAGGGCAATGCTATTTCTAATAAATCCTTTTAAAAAAACTTAAAACAAAAATCAGATCATAGAGATAAACATCAAGGTAAATTGAAAGAAAAACATCTGCATACCTGAACCACATAGGCTCAGCTTTGATTCCTTCCGCTTCTCTTTGTTTACGACGATCTCTCTGTAGTTGTTCTACTCTCAATTTTTCTGTTTCTGCTTCTGCTATGTGTCCTTCTTCTAAAAGCCTGTAACAGATAAATGAATACAAATATTAAAAAAAAAACTGTTGACTGCACTGACTCAAAATTTTGATTTGATGGAAACATTTCTGAATCAACCATTTTTGTTAAACAAAACTTATGCTCAAGAGAATAATTTCATCAACTGTGTTGTGTTATATAAGAATGAAGTTATTTTTTTTCCTCAACCAACAGCTAAATATTGAAATATCCCTCATGAAGATGCTCTCACAGACATTGAAATATTGGAGGTAAACAATTTCAATATTTACCTATTGATTGAAGAAAAAAAAACTTTCAAATTATTCTTAAAACTAATGCTGGAGTGAGGCCTGAGAGTTCTTTAATACAAAACCAATGGCAAACTGTGCAACTTAGGCTCTGTTACTCAAAAACCTGCATAGCTACAGTGCACCCACATCTGACATGATAACAAAGTGGTATCAGTTTTTAAAGCAAAAAGACTTTACCTTTGGTCAGTTCTGAACCTGGTATCTGTGGGAGGCAGGACTGCTTTAAGGCTAGGATTTAGCTCATTTAACTCAATTGCAAACTTGGTAAAACCATAGTACAGTTCATAGTCATCTGGTAAAGCACCTGAAATAAAAAGTACTCCTGAGGGAATGTTCACATACATGTATCAAGTAGATGCTTCTTCCTGAAGCAGGAAGCAATCATGCCTTCATATTTTTCCAAGCCTTTAATATATTTTTTAGAATTACAATAATTTTAATTAGGATATTTTAACATCCACCTTAAGTGGCAAAATAAAAATAATCAATATAATTAATTTAAGCTGGGTAAGTTAAAAAAATTATGCTTTCATGACAAGATGATCAACTTTCTACTGCAGGAAGATGTAAGAAGACAAAATAATTAAAAACCCAGGTAAGTTCAAGTCATTACATAATGCTTCTCATCAAGATATGCACACAATATTGGTAATATTGCAGTTTCTATCACAATATTTTCTTCATATCCACCATACCTGGTCTCCATATACATTTCACAGAGGGCGCTTTTCCACAGTACAAGCCCTCTGTCCATTTCCCAAACAGGTACTGCACAACTTTACCATCTTTGTCAGTAATGTTCCCATAAACTTCATTTTTCTTGTTGGACCAGTATGAAGCCTGCAAATGAAACAGCAGATTTAGAGAAAATACACATTTTACAGGATTCAAGGCAACCCTACATCGCTGCAACTTGAGACATATATATATATATATATATATATATATATATATATATATATATATATATATATATATATATATATATATCAATTTCTACTTTAGTATAAGTTCTCATAGCATATTGAATAGAGCAATGAAAGTGTCAACTATTACAGTATTATGACCTGCAGCCAATTTGTTTTTTCATGACGAATGAAAACTACATGCATGTATATACAAGTCTTTGTATCAAATCACCTTAGCAAAAGTCAGTTTGCAAGTGATGGACCCTGCAGTGATGACCATCTCTCCATATTGCTCAACCCATCTTTGGCCACTCAGAATATTATGTATACATGAGGTCACTTTGTTCCATTGGTAATGGTCACCATACCTACACAATAGAAAAATGTCAACTTTCATTTCTGTTTGGAAAATATAAATTGAGAAGAGGTAAGCCGTTTGCACATTCAATTCTCTCTTACTGAATTTCTTCTTTTATATGTAAAAAGGTTTTACAGGTATGCCTTAAATGGTAGTAACATGTGGCCAAAAGTTAAAATTTTTTAACTGTACAATAAGTGAGAGTGTTACATGTGCATTATCATATTGGATAAAGAGCTTTACACTTCTACTCATCATGGACAAACTGAAAAATCTGACTAAAAAAGAGTCATCATCCTGTTTAAGTGTGTTCTTCTGTCTCCTGGTTTTTGATGTTAGTGTACAATCCTTTTTAGACAGGGAGAATATATTTTTGGAACATTTAATTATGAAAACCTGTAAATGACGATACAAATGAAATGCAGCACCTACTTTGGCAATACTAAATGCACTGTTCCTACAGGGTGGATTTCCATGGATCTTCCCCAAAACTTGTTTTTAATACGAGATTCTGAAATGAAACACAACAAACAATACAGTTCTTTTGCACCTTCTTGGTTCCTTTGTTTTTTTTAAACACCAAATCATAATTAAATTTGTATTTAACCATAAAGCAGTGTAACTATGTAGTAGTAAAAAGCATTCACCTGTGGTTCTTTTACTTGAACAAACCTACCTTGCCAAAATATAAAGTTCGGGGAATCACAGTGACATGCTGAGATTGGAGGATGATGACTGACCTAAGGAGAAAACAATTCAGAAAAAAATTATTCACTGAAAAAGTGTTCCAACAGTAAGTGATTGAAAAAAGGAAAAAAAAACTTCAGTAGACTGCATAAGTTAAATTATTTTTTATATCCAGCAAATCTTTGGAACATTTTTCTTTAGTTTTAGACATGCCACTAAATTGTGTGGGAATACAATTTACAGTGGTAGAGACCACTGTGTAAACTGGTCATGTAATCCGATCAGTTGGCATAAAACATAAAACTGTAAGCTTAGTCTGATCTAGTCTGAAGTTCAATGACGATTATTAATATGAAATTTCCAGTAAATAAAACCAATGCTGTGGTCCTTACAGTATTTACATACAACATTTCCTTTCTTTTAGAAATAAAAAATGTACATAACCACAAACCCCCAAAAATCATCTGAGCAAACAAGTTTCATAACACATCTGCAGTTTTTACCAAACAAATTAACGAGCTCTCAATTGTAAGTTAAATGATTGCTAGTCAATTTGGCCAGGCAGCAAGGGTTTTCCCAGCAAACCATGCAGCCGTCTGGACAGCCACAAGCATCACTGGACAGCCTATATTTTCAAAGACAGCTGGATGGCTTAGAGATTTTTTGGAAATATGATGGCTTTAGGCATACTTGGACTCCCTAAAATTTTGTTGGAAATTACAGGGGGTAATTTTGGACGGTCTGTACCCCAACCCTTAGAAAAGCCCAGCCAGGCAGGAACTTACCTGCTCTGCAATGAACTTCCATCCCTTGTCTTCTCTAACGCATTCATATGTCTCTCCCAGCAGAGGGTTGAAAGGTTTCTGTCCTGCCCTGCAGGAGGATGAGGCATATGCGCTAACAGCAAATGCAGCCACATAAACCTGGGCAGGTACACATCATATTGTTAAAATATCAAATAAGCAATAGATGTCTAAGAAAAGTGTAAGAAGAAAGTCTAACAGTGAAAAAAAAAAAAACTTGCAAAATGCAAAGCATTCTTGCAACAAAATTAATTGATGGATTATTAAAATCACTATTTAGAAAAAAAAAACTGAATGATCAATTTTTCTTTAATGTTTAGTGTAAAGAATTTCAATTCCATTACACACTTAATCATTATTTGTTTATTATCATTATTTACATTATTTAAAGTTAATAAGTTAAGCTTTATGCATGTTAGAACAACCTACAGAACCTACCATTCTATCAATTGGATCATCAGTCTGTGCAGCCTTGTCCACAAGCTCACTATACTCCAACTCTTCACACAGCCACTGAAATTGGAGCAAAACCATGCCCGTAAAATGCCATGATCCCATCTGACACTACAATTATGTGCTTGTAATTATGTCCAGGCATAAGTTTTATCATTTTTGCCAGAGCCGTGTAAATAATCTCCACTCTAACATCGACAAAAATTCCTACAAAGTACCGCTCTAAAATTTTATCCATGTTTTTGAAATCCGTAATGCTGAAAGCAAATGTCAAGACCCACTGCTCTATGCTGATATTTAATGAAAATTTCAGGAAATTGGTTCTAACTGAAAGAGCATTCAGTTGACTATGGCTGAACCCACCTGTAGTATATTAAGAGGTTCATTGAGGGTGACTGGCATTGAGATTTTGGACAAGTCCTTGCCAATATTTTTGCATAAGAGATTCCACAAATTGAGGTCTCCAGCGTCTGTTTTGGGAGCAGGCAGTTTTTCTCGATGGCCAGTTGCTTTGGCAAGGTCTATGTCTGGAATAGTAATTCATTATGTTATGTATTAAATTTATGTTTATCACATACAGATGTATTTGATCTCTAAAAATAACTCTAAAAGCATAATATTTTACAACATAACCTGATAATCCATTCAATAACCTTTTAATCATTACCTACTAGTAGTAGTGTTCATTGAAATTCTATATCATATTAAATTCTTTTTTTAACATTGCAAGCATATTTATCTTCAGCATTAAACTGAACTAATCCAACAACAAAAAGAAACTCATATTTGCAATACTGTACTGAGGGCAGAACATTATCTACAAAAACTGCCACACTGGTCAGACTTAAGACCTCTCTTAGCCATATGGGTCAAATAATGATGTAATTTAAAATTTCTCCTTCTTTAAGCAAAAAAAAAAAAAAAAAAAAAAAAAAAAACATCCATCAGCTTGCCACCCCCCCCCCCTTAACTTAAAAGTTAACTAACCCTTTAATGAAGTTTTTGAATGTCATCAGATAAACAGCTGACATAATACACAAATAAGTTTTTTAACCTATTACTGGACTCGAAAATGTTACAACAGTGACAATGTTACATCCATTTAAGGGGGATATCTGCTGCTCAGGGACTCTTTCCATATCATTGCTCATATAATTGATTGAGCATAAGTTATCAATCCATCAGTGACCTGAAAATTCTCAAGATGAGGATGCAACTTTCTCATGTTGTAACACTTGATAGTCCAATAAAAGATGTTACAAATATTCTTACGTACTTTAAATGGAAAAGATGTGTCTTAAAACAGAAATACTTTCGTACATAAACCAAAGTGCATGACAGACCTTCATTCAAATAAAAACCATAAATAAATGAAATTGTGAGATAAAATAAACACTACCATTTCCTTCTTGGATATCTCCTGCAGGAAAGAACAGATGTCCCTTAATATTTTGAAACTAAAATCTCTGAGTGAAGATCTTTATTAACTTGTATCTATATTTCTTGGCATTACCTAGAATCTTATATCTTATTTTCTCCTTTTTTTCCAATTAAGTTTGATGTCTAACTATTTTACGAAAAGGTTAAAATGACATTTTCTTATAAAAATGGAAATGATGTTAAAACACTCCTATTGTATTTAATAGTATCTTTTCATAAATAATATATAATTACCACTTGAAGGAGGAGTAAAGTCAAACTCTTCTCCATCTTCTACTTCACTGGAGTCTGATTCTTCATCAGAACCCTGTACAGAAAACCCAAGTAAAAATTTATAATTTTTGATTTATATGACAAGTTTAGAATATCTAAAACAAAATATTTACAAAAAAGTGCTTCCAAATAAATCTTAATAAAATTATGTCTAAATTTCAGGTTAAGTGACCAAAATCCATGATTAGTTTTCATTTTCTACTGCATGTTATCGAGGTTTAATAAATCAATTAAAAAATGATAAATAAAACTAAAAAATTTCACACTAGTCTTTTCTATGTTAGAATCCATTATCAATATCACATTATCAGTAACTTTTATCCAATTTTTCTTACCTCTGATGAAGAAGCACTAGGTGCTATATACTCAGCTGCATCAAAGAATTCTGATATAGAGGTGCTCTCTAAGGACAGTGATTGGGATAATAATTTGTTGCCCTGGAATTTGAACCAGAAACTCAATTGAACTGGTATAAAATTCATACAAAGCGTAACATCTTTTAAAAGCACTTAAGCAACATATGAACACATATAATTATAATCTGAAATTCAACAGAAAAAGATTTTGCAATGTGAGAGAAGAATTTCATTCTCAAAACAGAGACATTGTGAAACATTTTCACTTACAACACAGTTATAGAATCTAAATACTTCTATGATAATGTATCAGATCACACCAACAGACAGCATTACCATCTCTGACATCATATTACAGCCTAGATACAAGGAAACTTACTGCTTATAGCAATAAGTCAGATCAGATCAACTTAGTACGCATTTCAGAAACCATATTTAATTTGCTTATTTTTCCATAATCTATATATTTAATCTTCAAACTTCCTAATTTTGATTAGAACTGGTAGTTTTTTTTTATTCCATTCTGAGTAGACTGGTCACAATGGTAATTACCTGATCACTGTCAAGGGTGCTCTGAGGAGAGGGCAGGACAGAGAGATCAGACTCTCCATGGATACGGGCTAGTCTTGAACGCAACTCTTTATTCTGCTGATGAGCCTGGGAAAAGAGACATCTGGGATTACTCATGGATTTATTTAAGTTCGCCACGCAAAGAAGGAATTTATTTGGTCATGAAACCCAATATCTTATTTTATATGCTTAAGCTTTTCAATTTCTACACTTACTTGAACTGTACCTAAACAAAGCAGACTCAGAGGAACACACACTGAGGAAGGTCATAGTAGTGATCAAAAGCTACAGTTCAAGTAAGTGTAGAAATTGAAAAGTTTTTGTGTATAAAAGAATAAAAAATCTATACAGATGAATTTCCATAAAAAAAACTAGTATCTGTTAAGTTAAAATAATTACAAATTATACATTTTTGCTTTTTGAATTTGCTTTATTGATTTCTAAACACAAAGTTAATTAAAAAAAAAGCAACATGGCAAATAAGATTTTCAATTTCAAAAAATTAAAACAAAAGCATGCAAGCTATGTACTTCATCAGTATACTGTATTTGCAGTACTGCAATTACCAGTATGGCATTTAGTTGAAAACAAAAGAGAAAAAAAACTATTTACCTCACTTAGTGCCTGCCGCAAAGTCTGAATATATGCAGCACTACCTTGCACATTGGCAACACCTGCATCCTGCTCCAATGCACACTTCAAACGATCTCGCTCAGTGTTCAGGGTTCTCACTAGTGTTTTTAAAGTTTCACCAACTAGAACAGGAAAGCATAACCAGTGTACAATTCACAAAGACAACCTTTTTTGTTTATGAAGATAATTTTAATGTAAGAACAATTGTATGCACACATCTTTAAAATTTTTTTCTATTTCACTTTCACAACGAGTTTTAAATTTCAGAGCTGTTATCAAGAGGAGAGAACTTTTAGACAAATACAAAAAATTGCATAAAAGCAAGAATAAATATATATAATTTTTTAAAGAAAACAGATAAAAATTTTTCACTAATGTTTGCATTCTTCAGGCTGGAAGAGACATAAAAGTGTCACTTCACCTTCTCGAGCACTGGACAAGAATTCTTCCCTAAGCTCAACTTCCTGCAGACGTTTATCAGAGGAGATTCTCTGCAGAATGGACTCTGGCATACTGGAAGGGCGCAGCCTGTCCGTCTCGTTGGCAGCCAAGTTGGGATTGGATGAACTTAGATGGGGTGTGGCACTACCCACAGGAATGCCTGCTACGCTGTTCACCATAAAATTTGAGACCTGAAATGTCACATCTAAAGTGTCACACTTGCACTAAAATTTCAGACTCATTAACTCCAAGAGATGGAGGAATCCCAGTCTTGCATACAAAAAAGAAACATAATAAGCACTTGTCTGCCATCTGCAAAGTAAATAGCTGGTAAATCTGGCTTACGGTAAATGCAGAGGTTAAAGCAAGGTTTGGCAATAAAAAGACAAAGCAAAGCCAACAAGTGGAAATGTGCGATCTTCACTGTCTCTGCCTCAACGCTTAAGCAAGTTCTGAGGAGAATTTTAACGGGATACACGTCTGGTCCTGATCAATTTCAATGCTCATCATGGGAAATAATGTTTTTCACCCCAGGTTACACTTTTAATAAGCTTAAGCTCTTGCCAGGATTAGTAACACTGTATGTAAGACAAAGGCAATGATTAGTGACAGATGATTACTGCAACTAACATCTCACAGATAGATGTGTTAATATATCAGACAGGCTACCCTCACATAAAGCACATCATGAAGGACATAAGCATTTTTAAAAAATATCCTTAGATGTCAAATAGAAAGGCAGACAAGCTTGAAAAATGGTTACATTTTCAGTAATTCATCACCTTTGACACATACCAGTTCTAAAAACTGTCAAGTTAGTTCTTTAAGATTTGCATGACACAAGTCCTGTAAAAATATGTTACGCATAAATATTTGCCTCAATGCAAAAGAAAAAATAAGATGACATATGCAGGGAGAAGCACACTTCAGTAGAAGGCAATCTGTTAAACTGGGTTCCCATACCTAGATCGATCTAACAGGATCGATCCATCTCCGGGGTTTTTTTGGCTAAATTGCTTTCAGCTTCAGCGGCTTAGATGTCTGACACGCCTACTGAAGCTGCTAAACAATAATTAATTATCCCAAGCAGCTTCATTGTTTCTCAATTTAGCGAGAATCCCCTCAGAGATAGCTTGATCCACAGTCAGTACGATAGTGTCTGGGAATGGTCCCTTAGGTTGAAATTTAGTTTCTGTCACAGCAAAGGGCACATGTACTCACTAGCACAGCAGTAGTATGGCGTCGTTCACGATGGCGCTGCGTGCAGAAACGGGGCAGATAAAAGGTCAGACAAGTGCATTTAAGTGGTGCAATTAAAAGCTAGGTCTGCATTTAAAAAAAACTAAATTTATATCTTTACTTCACATAATTAATACCTGTCATGGCCAATTTCCAAATACATTTCCATAACATTATCAATAACACCAAGATACAAATATGATTTACCATTTTTTTTAAGTTTACCTAAAAGAATTACTAAATACTTATTCTGGTGATGGTTTACCTTGAACAAGCTCAGAATTAATACCATAGTTTGAAAACAGAAAGAACAACACAGGAAAGTAAACCAGCTCACTCCCCAAAAAATAAAAAATGATAGTCAATTAATTTCAAGTAAGTGGTAATCTTCACATACAATGCTGAGCTTATCAATAATATATATCCCTGAAGAAGCTTATCAGAAACGCGCAGGGGAAGGTAGGATCAATACCACAAAGGCCTAATTAGCCTACATATCACCTACACTGGATGACGTGGGAAGATCTGCTCCACCTTTGTCCTTTTTCCCTCGGCGAAGAAATCCTTTTCCTGATTTTTCTTTTTT
The DNA here is from genome assembly GCF_051362555.1 of Lingula anatina. Taxonomy (NCBI): domain Eukaryota; kingdom Metazoa; phylum Brachiopoda; class Lingulata; order Lingulida; family Lingulidae; genus Lingula; species Lingula anatina. Next base: position 27,319,619 of record NC_141768.1, read on the forward strand.
GGTTGGCGTGTCTGGTTCCGTCTGCTGCTATAAGGAAGGTGTTAGTATAAAAGAAGTTTAAGATGACTGAAAGTTGCAGTGTGAGTGTGTAATTAAGTTGAAGCCACTCATAAGCTATATAAATATGTACATGCAAGAAGGTCACATGAAATGTACACTATTGTAAAAGAAAAAGTGGTGCAAATAAATAGCTTTGTAAATCAACCGTCTACTAAATTGTGGTTAAAGTGTCATAAAAAAATTTAAAACTAAAATTTTTATTGTGCACAATATTTTTGATTATTATGATCATTTCAACACAAGATACATGCTGGATATTCCATTTAACTTCATCTGTTAAGACTTCTATAATTATTTTTCAATCTTACAGTAACAGATATCTATGATTAATATTGATTTTCCTAAGATCTTTCTTCTTCACTGTTAACAGTTTTCCCAAACCAACAGTGACCAAACTAACCAATGATAAGGTAAAACAGTTAACAGTGAAGAACAAAATAATAATAATAATAATTTAATTAATTGGATCAATAATAAATTAATATATAAATATTATATGAAAGAAAGAAAGATGGATTGATTGTGAGTGAATATTCATCTACAAACTAAGACCCAATGAACCTCTTCATTCATCCCCATTATGGACTACCAACTTAATGAACAAAATAGCAAAGATTTAATCATTCCATGATTAACCCCCCTCCCATTTTCAATTTCAAAATTAGATGCATGCAAAAGAGTTCTCTCACCAAGATAGGTTTTGAACTGATAATAATAATCATAAAAAATCTCAAGAACTGGAAATACACAATAATCATACAGGCCATTAATGTAGATTGTGTTCAACAATGAAAAATAAAAATGCCATCGACTCGACTGTACTTACAGCAACCATTTGATCACTAGTGGCTTGAATGTCATGTAATTTGGCTAGAAGGTCAGTCAGATCAAAGATGCGGCTTTGAGCCTTTTGAAGTTCTGTAATAAAAAAAAGAAATGAATGCCATTTGATGAAGTCAGAGATGATTTTAATCAATCAGTGCTGCCCTTAGAGATCAATATTTCATTTATCTCTAAAAGGTTGTTAAAAGAATTTCATCAGATTGATGAAATGATATTAGTATAAATATTCTTTTGTCACAAACTACAAAATTACCCATGAGATATTTCGATGGACTATCAGCCTCCTACATACAATGCAAAATGAACCAAAATTTGCATAAAAATGACGACATTTCAAGGCAAAGCTGACAAAAGAAAACAGCTGATCACCATCAGCTTATCACACAGTGTCTGCACATAAAAAACATTAACCAATATAATAAGCATGAACCACAGAGTAGTATTGTGCACCTTTATTGCACTGCTCTATCCCTGCTGAATCCATCAACCAGGCCGCTACTCGTGGAGGCTGCGTGGTGTGAAGGAGACTCGAGGTACGCCCCTTAAGACTGGCATTACGCTGGAGGGTCTGCTGGCGCTCAGCAAATTGCTCTAGAAAAATACAGATATAAATTGATATAATTTGTATGTCTATGTGGATAAATATAGAATAAATAAGAAATGCACAAAATGATCTGGCTTACTCTGTGTGTCACACTATTTAGTAAATAAATTAAAAAATAAAAATAAAACTTCAGTGCTATAGTACTGCTTTAGACTTTTATGTCAATTTGTAGCCATAAACTGTTGAACGAGCACTGTGAATATCTGCAGTCCCTCATATATTTTCCATCATGCCCAACTGTAATCATCCCTCAATACATCCCCCTGAACAACATCTCCAACAGTCATCCTATTACAGACAGCACTAATACTGGACACTACCCTTAGTCTAGAATATCTGAATCTATTTTTGAATCAACTTTTCCTGGAGTCTACTGTGATTTTCATAATCACCTGGAGACATGGGGGGCAGGACAGTGAGCTCCTCCACGGGACTAGCGATCCCAGTAAGTTTTGGCACATCCCTGCTTCCAAAGGCGATCTCATGTTGCCGGTACAGACGATGTTTCCTCAGATTCTCTACCCATTCCTCAAAGAACTTGGAATGTTTCACCTGCAGGGTAAGCAAACAAGGGGGACTGCCAAGTTAATTCAAGAGCAACAGGTACGGAAGGGAAACTTTCATCACTTAAATATATGACACATTTAAAAAAATTACAGATTAATGAGAAATAGATTACCAGAGTTGGTCAAAGATAAAAATCAAAAACACATTTAGACCCTTTAAATATCACCATATCTATACTATAATGCATAACAGTTATCAACTATCAAAAATTCAGACATTTGCTAATGAGTCAAACACTCTTTTATAGTTTGCAGACAATACACAGGTGTAAAAATTATGCACATCTGGAAAATAGTACTGTCTAAGAATAGTAATATATGAACAATACAACACTGCCTACCTTGAGATGGAACACAAGGTCTTCTGCATCAATGTCTATTCTCTTGCCATCCCTCTTATAGGACAACACTGACAAACCTATATCTATTACACCATGGAGCTTACCCTTTTGAATCTGAAAGATAAAAAAAATGAACTGCTTATCTATGATTCTCTTGGTTGAAACCCTCAAGACACTTAAAGATTAATTTGTGTCTTGATATAAGGATTTTGGGTAAACTGCATATAAAAACCCAAGTCATTTTTGTTTAAAAACATGAGGAAAAAAGAGCAATTGTTTGTAATACCCTCTTTATAACATGTAAAAAGCAAATATCAGATGTGAAAAAAACATCATCTGGTTACCACTTAAGCATCCTTCATTTACGTATATTTTACACTATTTGGGCTGAAAATTCCGACTATTTACATTCTCTTAATGAAATTTCTCCTCGGTGGTATTATAAGCTTTTTGCATCTGCACTGAGTTAGTGGCACTGGAATTCTCCATTTCATTCTAATCACCTGATGCAACCTAACATGCGCTAACAGTAACAAATACCATTAGAGAATAGTGCCATGGGTCTACAAGATAGTCTCTCTCTCTCTCTCTCTCTCTCTCTCTCTCTCTTTTCAAGTACATTATACAATGTACATGTATGATGCACAGAGAATCAATAAATTTTTCTTTTATTTTTGCACAAATAAGAAATAAAAAATCAGCAAATAAATGATGAATTGAGAAGGCATAACAGAATCATGACACTAAAATGATAATTTTCTTTGTCCAAAGTTAACCATACTACACATTTATCACCAGGCCAAATAATTATAAATGCTAGAGTAAGTCTAGTGAAAGGATGTAGGATTATTTTATTTTTCCTGTGCATATTACATATAATATACATATTTCCTGTGCATATTACATACAATATATATTCTACATATAACATCTTTCCTGTGGATGTTACAGGCGATGAATAATTAATATAGATAGGCTTTGAAAGTCACACCACTGAGCAATTTGAAATAGTCTGTACATCTTATGTCAGCCCATGGTCTATATATATTATTCATACCTGACTAGGGCGGGGATAAGCTACAAATATTATATAATGCCCATTCCGCAAACAGTATGGAGTATACAAACAAATACATTCTTGAAGTCTGCAAACAGAAGAAATACCTGGCAATGGCACTCTACAACAAAATTATCAGCATACAAGATATGCTACATATGTTTATAAAGATAAGAAGTGACAATAAAGATAACAAGGGACGATAATTGTAAATTTAATGTGCAAATTGATGTTATGTTGCGACATCAGTCCTTAGTAGAGATGACGAGTCATAGCTGTGTGATTCAATTTACTTATCACCAATAATACCTTGAGGCTTTAGTATTTCACTATGCTCACTCTATTATTTGCAAAAGCTAATGGTACTGCATTTTGGCCAATAATTTGATATTTGAAAAAATTTAACTTCATTACTTATTGTTGTTGATTTGAATAAAAAATCATTTGGCTGAAATAAAAAAAAAAGTCATGAGAGATAGAGAATAAAATTCTCAATTGAATAATAATGATAGAAAATTTACTTACATCTCTTGGGTATTTTGCATAGCTTAAAATTCCATTTTCCAGACTGAAATATCTCTGAAATAGTCAACAGTGATTCCATAATCATACATATTTCAATATTATATCAATAAAAATATGATGAAAACACAGTGAATTAGCTAGGTTAATGCACACACTGGGTAAAATAGATATGTACTACAAGTATCATTGGGCTTTTGTATAATCACATTATAAAGCACTTAGCAGCAATATAACAGCATGTATAATTTAAAATATGGACATTCGGCTCCTTAATTTGATCAATACAAAGTCTGTTCATGTGAAAAACATGAAAAATGTAATATAATCTTATAACCATAATGACTGTCACAAACCTACTTCAATTTTTATTTTCTCTTTGGTGCCTTGTAACATTCATATATGTTTACTACGCATAATTTTCAGACTGAAGGCAGATTCTCAGAAGTCATGCTACTGAAAAGGGAAATCCAACTACTAGCAATTAAATGTTTCCCTTGCATGATGCTTTGATAAAAAATACTCTAAGATGGTAGTTTTGTATTTCTGTGAACCTTGAGAAGAAAAGGTTAAACCGAAAACCATTCACCACAGAATTCATCTTTCTAAAACAAAACAAAACAAAACAAAAAATTATCTGTAATATTTAGAAAAAAAATTGTCGATGATCAATATAGCAGGTGAAGTTAAGAGAGAGCAAAATAAATATAAACAAAAAATTTATAACAGATACAATAAATAAGGAAGTCTAAAAAAATAACTTAACTCTGTTGTAGGGATATGGTAAAGCCATAGATGAAAATCAGAGGCAACAGAAAAGTTCCCTAATCCCCTGCTGATGGCAACTATGAAGGATAGAACCCTTAAATGGCTCTGCAACTGATGGGCATTATTCAAAGGAAAAAAAATCAATCTTTTTCGGAACAGAAACTTGCAACTGTGAGAAAAAGGAAAGTCTCATAAAGGTCAAGGCATGGGTTCTTAAAAAGTGGTCTTATTTCCTAAATGGCAATCATGGTCAGGTATTGTCTGGACCCCAGGGTTGGCATGTGTGGTGTGGGTGGGTGTGGGGGTGAGGGTTAAATAGAAGCAATTAATAGGCCTCTCTCCAATTTGTGCTTTCCACATGCATCAAAATATAAATACATAAAAAAAGACAAAAAGACCAATGTATCCAGTAAGACCGCAGTTCATATTTAGACAAGTGTTTTGCTCATGTCTACACAGCACTTTTAAAAACCTTTTCACACATTATCTTAGTCAGACATTTAAGTTTCAGTTGTTACTGAGAATCAGATCTACCAGTTCACACACTCATGTACTGACTGTATAGGGCAATAGTTGCCATCTGCTAAAGTATAGACAGAAAAGAAAAATCTAAACCACAAACTGTAAATGTATACAGAAAGACCCTTGCTCACATCTTTGTAAGGGTTTTGTTCAACCTGAGATATAAAAAAAGCTCAAGATGCTTCATTAAAATGTTCTAAGTGAGCCAGTGACACATTCGGGTACTATAGTTTCTCTAGCCTATGTAGTGAAATATACTTCAGTCAGTGGCCACATGCTAAATTATAGTACAGGTGGCAACCACCAAAACACTTTTTTCTCTTAATGTAAAACAGTTACAAACACAACAAATAAAATATATTTAACCATAAATCAATAAGATGGAAATAAATCAGCCCATATTTCTGTAAGGATTTTCTTCAGCACATGATATCTTTAATTAAACAAGCCTTAGTGACCAGTCATTTTCTTGGCATACAAACAAGCACTATAGATCAGTGGTTATAAAAATTATGCAATAATATAGGTATCTTTTTGTGACCTACTTGCAAGTGTCTGTGCAGTGTGTTATTAATAATTAACACAGATATACTCTAGCATAGGATATATATATATATATATATATATATATATATATATATATATATATATATATATATATATATATATATATATAAGTTTTGTGTTCATTGTCTACCAATCTGAATCATGCCTTTACCATCAAATCTGATTTTATTGACAAGGTGGAAAGTGAAGTCCTACATTAATTCATAAATTTAAACATGGTATATGATAATTAATACATTTAGCTGTATGCTGCCCAGTTATTTAACAAGCTTACTCACCAATAATGTATGTGTATATATATAATATAAAAAAAGAACAAAAATTTTGGACTCCACAATAATTCTGTCTCACAAAACTGGAAAGATTTCAAGGCACATTAAGGTATTGTATTGCAACGTCTGGGAATCTTTGTGTTAATTTGAAGCGGATATCTTAAACCCCTTGGTGAGAGTAATTAGAACCCCATAAAAAAAAACTTGCATAGAGAACTGGAGTTTGGCCAATAAGGTTGTTGTTATTAACAACATGAATATGTACTGGAGGAGGATTACTTGATGTATTATCAGGCTATGTTTTCTTCAATCAATAGTGAAGATTGCCAACTTAAGGTTTAAATCAATTTCACCTAACAGACAGTACTTGCACAGAACTAGATTCCTGATCCAAAAGATCTTCATCACAAATGAAATACTTCAAATTCATCAGGTCAAAACATGCATATCATAATGTGAATGCATGAAGATATATGATAGATATATATATAGCTCATCTATTGTACATGCAAACTATAGCCAAGTGGACAGGGAATCGTATGCCAGAGTTCTAGCATGGATGCCCTATGACAGAAATACTGACGCATCCTATATTAATAAACCTTGCAAAATGATCTGTACACTAAGAACACACAGGAGTTAATCTCCTTCAGGAAATATGAAGCTCATTCTAAGCGTATAGTTGCCTCTCCATAAAATAGATACCTGTAAAGAACTGTCAGAACAGGAAATTTATAGGCATTTCACAGGAGGACACAACCATTTCATATGGGTAATAACATTAAAACTAGCTAATTTGTTAGACACATATAAATGTTTTTCATACCACATACTACTACCAGTAGTCTTCATTGATTTATATTTCATTAGGACTGAAAATCCTATTGAAGGGCATGTAATATTATGAACTCTTTTACAAACATTGGGCATTCCATGTAATAATAACAACGTACACTTTTATTGATGTTTATAAAGTTAACTTCCTAATATAATCAGGCTAAGCTAATCAGACTAAGCTAATGAGTTGTCAAAAACAAGGATCAACTGTTATACACAGCTAGAGCAGCTGAGGTCATGTTTCATGTAGATGTAACATTCTAATTAGTTAAATTAGAGTACGCCATGTATGGGGGCGTGAGTGCACGCATGTGTGCGTGCATGTGACATAACTGGAAATTAATATTCCTAATACTGTTACAGAAATCTTTTAAAATTAATTAAAGGTAAATTTATAATCTTAAGCTACAAATAAACATAACCATCTACTTTCACCCTAGCTTTCTACTATGAAAATGATCACAAGTAGCATATCTGTGCAAAAGGTCATTTTTGAAAAACATAAAAAAATCAAATATGGCCACTGAGATGAAAGGGTTGTAAATGTGCTTGTTTGCTCTTAAATTCATTTAATTTAAATGGTCTCACAGAACAAACCAAAAACCAGAATCAACATCTACACGACGTAAGGGGTGGGGGGTGGGGGGGTGGGGGGGTGGAGTGAGGGGGGGGGTCACCCATAACCAGCTCACCTTGTGCCAACCTTTCAAAGGCCATTTTCTAGTTTTCAAGCAATACCCGTCGAATTTTACAGGCTTGCTGCGACCATCAAACTTCTGCCCGTCCCTGAGTCCCTCTATAATGATCCACTCTCCCTTGGACTTCTTCACCTTGGCGGTCCTGGGTTGCCTCCCCTCCAGGTCCAACATAGTGGAGGAGGAGACCGACAGGCTGTCATCACTATCCTAGAAAGCAATAAATCATGTTATGAATAATTATCATAAGTATTATAATTATCATTATTAAAAATGCTGCTATTTGGAGATATAATATAATGTAGATGTCTGCTCCATCTTTATACAGAATTTATGATAAAATGCCATGTACGATTGCACTTCATATGCAATATGCTGATCAATCATACACTGGGTATTAACTATTCAAAATTCAACAGTTGTAAACAGTTGTATTCCACGCAGCTAAAATTTCACCTGTCTTTCTTCATTCATATAAAATAAAAAAAAGATATACTTCTAAAGCATAAAGACACAGAAAAAAGATTTTTCAAACTGACAAGATTTGTACCTTAGGAATACCTTAAAAAAGCAACAATACCATAAGTGTCTGATTCTAATCTTTATACCCTAGAATTTCAGGTCCACCATTGATTTAATCCAGTATCATGAAGGTTGAAGTTTATCTACATACTATCTAGCCTGTCACTAATATCAAAGTTAAATGGAATCATATAATTATCTTCTTCAGAAACACATTACTATCAATCTGAAAACTTCCCTATGTAATGCAATATATTCATATAACAAAATCAATAGAGTTCATTTTAGGTCTGAAAACCATAAAGAAGTCAGAGCAATCAAAACCCTAGCTGAAGAGATATATTTACAGAAGCTCATTTCCTAATGACACAATTGTGCCGCTAAATGCTAAAACCATTTATTAAATCTACTGATAGCAGGTGCTGATGCCTACTTACCATTTCTTCGATCCTTACGATTCAGGTACAATCAAGTGAAGACCTCACTACTACAAAGAACGAACACCAACATATTTATCTCCTTTTTGGAATGACTGTCTTGTTCCGACAAGATCACAGAAGTACACACAGGAGTAGTCTCCCGGAAGCAGTAAGGCTAACAGAGGTGGCGTAACCAGACATGCACTTTATCTCTCTGTTTGGACCAAGCCACCGTGCCAAGGATTCTGTTCTGTTTACCCCTACTAGCATGCAGCATGCAGCAGTTAAGCAGGTCTGTTGTATTAAACCAGGTTATTCTGAGCTTCTCAAGGGAACCGAGAACCAGGTGTCCATGTGTAGATATGATTACTCTAATTAAGATGTTAACATGGTAAAACAGGCTCAAAATTCGGTGCCATGACCAGACCAGCAAGAAGCAGTCAAATTAAAATCCATTCTTAAAAAAGATTTTCTCATAATTTCATTGAACAAGGGACGTTATGCATACACTGATTCTGATACCTTCAATGCCTTTCTTTTTACTGGCTGATTAAAATTGCATTAATACCTCCTAGGGGTAAGGTGATTATATAGAATGCCAAATAGTACATGATACTGATTAATTATGATATTTTCTGTAAGATATATCTTGCAAGGAAACCTGTTAAGTTATTTAATTTCAGATTACATGAAAAATTAATTTAAAGATGTGTATGTCACTTAAATAGTCACCATTAAGGGTCTACAATCATTCTAAATATTGACTTAGATTGTTTACTCTATGTCATTCAATTTAAGCAGGGAAATAGATCTTCTCATTGCCCAATCTAAAGTTATTTAGTCAGTGTCTAAACTAAAAGGCAGCTTAATTAACTCTTTTTTTAATGAAACTATGCCATGGTTAAAAACCTTCCTGCATATGATCCATTTCCTTAAAACCACCCAGAATAATTTCTAAGAGGAAGTTATATCCACATCCCAGTATTATATCTAAGATTAATAGCTGCACATTTCCAATTAACTTCCTTTGAATTCTATGGTTAAAATATCTATGATTGCCAAGGATAACTTGGCTTAGCTTGTAATTAACTGTAAGTCAATCTGGGGTAGCACTAGCAATTTTTTTCGCTTAGCCAAATCACAACTTTTTTGTCAATTTGTTATCCAAATGGTTATAATTTGACTAAAACAAGTCAAATCAAGCCCTTTTTGTCTAGCCAATTTATGTCAGTTTTAGCATTTGGCTAAAATGGCGAGTGTTAGCGCTACCCCAGTCAATTATTCTAACTGAAAATTCTATAAAACTCCTTTAATACTGTTTTATCACGAACAGGGGTTTACCCAGGATTTGGAGTAAAGGGAGTACAAAATGAGAATCATGAATTCACAACCCAAGCAAGGCCAAAAAAAAACAGCCTAAAGATTTTGTAAGCCATCCATCAGTTTTTGGAAATATAGATCGTCTTTTGAGGCTAATGGCCATCCAAATTAAGGCTGGACAGCTTTCTGGGGAAAGCCTTGATCACAAATAAACTTAAGATATTAAAGGCATAGGCTCAATACAAGTAAGTACTTTCTATTTGTAATTATTTGCATAATCACACTATAAGTCCAACAAGGCTTAAAACTACCGAGTTTAACACAACAGTAAAATAAATAAATAAATAAATAAATAAATAAATAATTATTTAAAATCTTAGATAACTTTCAATACCATTGTCTCATCCATGTCAGAGGAAGTTTAATTCTTTAGATATATAAACAAACTGAGGGCATGATAAAGAGCAAGACATTAAAAAAAGTTGGTCAACAATCCACCATTGGAAATCGACACTTACAGAGTCTGATGCATCTGCTCGTTGTAAATGTTGCCTTCTTTCCTTTACTGATTTCTTTGTCGTTGTTCTACCATCTGGTGCAGGAGATCTTTCAATGGGCCTTTTTGGTGTCACTGCATCACTTGAGGAGGACATCCTGCAATCACAATATAAGTGTATGTTATAAGTTCTGTAATAAACAGTGTGTGTGTGTGTGTGTGTGTGTGTGTGTGTGTGTGTGTGTACACAGACGTGCATGGTTGTGTTCGTGCACACCACATGCAAATACAGTACTATTACTACTGTAAATATTTCACAACTTCCCATTTGATATATATGTCATATTGTAAGCACCTACATACATTACAATATACTAGTATGTCAGTGATCAGTCGTTATCAGAAAGATGTACAGTTTGTCACCTGAATGAATATATATATCAGTGTCCTATACCATATTCACTAATTCAGGTGCATGTAATAGTAATAGTAAGTCAGCCCTTTACCATGATAACCATCAAATGTCCTATGACTCATCCTGTAACCTTGGATAATTTATGTTTCTCTATTGTAAAATAGCGAGCAACATATCATATCAGTGTCACTTTAAAAGTATCCCATCATACAAAGAAAAATAAAAAATATATAACATACAGGTGAGACATTCAAAAAATTTAATATGAGGCTAAATGATGCCACCACCCACTCTTTCACATTTGTAAATGGTGTGTTTTTCTGTGCAAGTGAATAGAGCTTCATCTTAATATGAACAACATGGGTGTAGTCCGGCTTTTTCGTTACAACAATCACTCCAAATGTCATTTCGCAATCCTTGTATTACTTTTTGACTGTCCCATATCATAAGTGACACTGACACACTGCCAGCAGAGACATTAACGATTAAGCCTCGGTTCTTGTATGTGTCAGCTGTAACTGCGGCACAAAATTGCTTTTAGAAAGTAACCAAAGTTGTCACTTACTTACTTCTGGTGTAACTCTACTCTGGGTTTTCTTAACGGGTTGTTATTTCCTGGTATATCAGGACTTGACACGGGTGACGAGCTCCATCCAACTTCATGACTAGTGTTACGTTCTCCGATTGTTGTCGTGCACAGACTGTCAGAGCACAGGCTGTTCGGCGAGGCGTTTACTTTTTTCAATGTAGAACTTTAGATTGAAGAAGTTTTGATCATTACAGATTATTAAGCACAAAATAATATGCTAAGGATAGCTTTAAAACTACTTAATAAGCGGAACTGTGTCAAAAATCAATAGTTTATCCAGGTAAATTTCAATTTCAGTAGGGAACATGTAAAGAACGTCACACGAGTTCATTGAATGCTGGGATAGCCGGTGACGTCACAGGAGGGAATCGCCTCATAGTTGTCTTTTTCCGTCTATATTTATTCAAAATTCGATCACTGGTCTCATGTCGATGCTTTATTAAACACTATAATTTTGAACAAATATATCATTTCCCTGTCGCCAATAAGATTGTTCTTCAAGAATAATGATAGCATTAAAATACTCGACACATCCTTCCAATATTGCAGCAGGTGCGCCAAGAAGCAATCGAGGATGAGAAACGGCGGACTTAATTTTTCATGGTAAATTTTCCACAACTAACAACCTTCATTGTCATTAACATTCTCACACTGTGATCTAACAATGTAATATCCCCCAATATGTGAAACCCCAAATGCTACGGGTGTTATGACCAAGATTGACAAAAGGCTTCAACAGCTGCCCACTTAAAAATTTAGAATGCTTTTCCAACATTCTCCCTCAATCAATTAAACCATCGATTGGGTATTCACATCATGCCACTTCTTTTTGTTTTGCTTTGCATACTGTAACAGACCGTTTGAACAGGAAAAATGCCCCCTAAACCAAAAGCATTATTATTAAAGTACTTCTTGACTCTGGGAAAACACTGATGGAACACACAAGATTATCTGGAGTAGTCATTTATTTTCATTTATAGCCAACAGTACATAAACAAAACCTTGCATTTCATATAACCCCAATTTAACATTTTGTGGTATATTTTTTTGTATCATGTCACTGTACCTCATGCATTTTATCCCTTTATCAGCCAGTTAAATGCAGGCAGGACTACCACTACAATACAGCTAGCAACAATGTCTAAGTTATCTTACATCTGCTTAACACTAAAATCTGTACAAAATTTACAATTTAAAAGTTTCGGTGATGATAAATAATACCACTTTCAAGTATTACCTTTCTTCCCTGTGACATATGATAAATAGATACAAAATGCACATGCAAATAAGTAGGGAAACCAATTGATCTTTCATGTCTACCCAGTCAAATATCAATGTTAAAAGACCAGCAAGCAGAATTATTATACTGTGCACTTCAACAGGAAGATAATTATTACATACATATTTATTTATGCTGGACAAAAAAAAAAAAAAAAAAAAAAAAAAAAAAAAAAACTTTTACTTGACCAGCTTCACCACAGTTAAACTTTAATTTGTTCAGATATTCAGACAGGGTATCATAACAATCGAAGTGCAGCGATGAGAGAAGTTTAAACCTCTATAGCAGGTCTTTGAAGTGTCACACAAAATGGCACCTCAAATCTATGCCGTCTACTCATGAGGACAGTTTTCCACCGGAGCTTTAGGTTAACAAATATAATGATATTAAAAGAAAAACCTGGCCTGTTGACCTTATTTCACAAAGAACTGAAAAATGAAGTATCGTGAACTCTTATTTTACCATTAGATGACCATTTAGTTTTTGCTTTGCTGTACATACAGTAAAGGTTGCACATTATATCTGAGATAAACTCTTTGTAGCAAGACTGCTCATGTATTTCACAGCACTGAATAAAATGCTGCAGTCCTTAACATTATAACAAAATCACCTTTCCTAACCCTAAAAAAAAGAGCATCCTTTAACAAACAGCTATGGCTCTTTGAACACCCGTGAACATTTACTCAAGTCACAAAGAAATGCAGCTCGACCTAGCTTCATTTGGCACTGGTGGTAGCAACTGCCTTCTATCCATCAATCCAAACCCCTGGGCTTCAACTCTAGTGTTAACCAGTACACATTCCTTTCAGGACAGTGATCAGTGTTTCATAATGCTGGTCACCGAAAAAAAGAAGTCCCATATATGGACTGTAGCTATGTGGTTGATGATGATGTCTGATTTGATGACATAAATGAACTTGGCCCTTTTTCCAACTCGAGCACTTGTTGCCTTAGGAACAGTATTCTACAATACAAGAAAAGAAGGTATATTAGAACAAGGCAGCAAAGCTGTCAAATGTACAGACAAAAAACAGGAAATAACTATGCACAAAATAGGCTACTGTCAATTCTGATGCAAAAATACATTATGTTAAACTGCAAATTCAACATCAAATTTTAATTATCCTCAACAGGTAATACCAATGTAATTAAAATATGTGACAAGTTTACACTTTGAAAATGTATAACTTCCAGAAAAAGAAGTCACTTAGACTGCTTTTCCAACTCAGACTGCATTTTAGTCCTGTATTTCTTTTTTGAAAGTTTGGCAATCATAAGTAACATGGTTTTCCCATAATGGTCATCATGGCAGCAGCACCCAAAATTGTGTTTTCTTCTATTCTGATGCCATATTACATAATGGTTAACAGCATAATGACCATCAACTTTAATAAAATATTAGTATTATGGATATTCAGAAAATGTGACTAGCAAAGGTCTTCAGGCCCATGGAACTTCAAAGTCACAACTTGAAAATGCCAAAATGTAAACGAGACAGCACTGTTCTGAAATGTTTTTTTTTTTTCCATTTTTAACAATTTTTAACATAAAACAAAATTAACAGTTTTCTGCCGTTTTTATATGATCAACTAAGAAAATTGATGAGATGGGAAAAATATCAACAGAGCAGTGTTAAATGTCCAATCTCTTCCATTCTGAGATTCTGAACATAGTGAATGATTGAATCTGACAAACTGCAATGATATGAGTTTATTTCCATTTTTGAAACTTTATTACACAATACACGATAACAAGTTTACCATCATTTTTACATAATCAACTAATAATGTTGTTAAATTGCAGGAAATGCCAAACAAACACTTTTACGTATCTTATTAGTTCAATAATGAAACTGTTTACATGCCTAAGAATTGAATCTGAGGAAATGTGAAAAAACTGCATTTCTTTAAAATAATGGCCCGATTATGCTGATTTTTGAACTCAACCTGCGTTTTAGCAGGAATGACCACTCCTGTGAGTTTAATGACAATTGGCCTATCTGTTTTTCTTATATTGTGTTTACAGTGTTGCATATATGCTGAAAAGTGAAAAAAAAAGCATAACTACTAAAATAGTGGCCCGATCATGCTGATTTTCGAACTTGACCTGCGTTATAGTAAGATCGATTACTCCTGTGAGTTTCATGACAAAAAGCTTATCGGTTTTCCTTGAAATGTGTTTACAGTGTTGCATACATGCTGAAAAGTGAAAAAACAGCATAACTTCTACATTAATGGCCCGATCATGCTGATTTTCGAACTTGACCTGCATTTTATGAATATTCATCAGCTCTGTAAATATAAAGCCAAAAAGTAAAACTGCCTTCCACTTATCGTGTTTACAATGAAAGTGCATGGCGCCGGCGACAGCGACGGCAACGACAAACGCAGGTGATGGCAATATGTACAGACACATCTGTACATACTAACTGTACTGTTTGAGAACAGTAAGTGACATGGTTTTTCTTAAATGGTCATCATGGGAGCAGTGCCCAAAATAGTTTTTTTTCAATTTTTGATGCAATATTACATAATGTTTAACAGCATAATGACCATCAATTTTTAATAATAAAATATTAGTATCATGGACAAATAGTAAATGTGACTAACAAAGGTTTTTAGGCCAATGGAACTTCAAAGTAACACCTTAAAAATGCCAAAATGTAAACAAGACTGCACTGTTCTGAAATGGGTTAATTTCCATTTTTAACACTTTTTTAACATAAAACAAAATTAATAGGTTACTGCCATTTTTATAAGATCAACTAAAAAAATTGATGAGATGTGAAAAATATCAATAGAACAGTGTTAAATGTCCAATTTCTTCCATTCTGAGATTCTGAACATAGTGAATGATTGAATCTGACAAACTGCAATGATATGAGTTTATTTCCATTTTTGACACTTTATTGCACAATACACGATACAGGGCTCGACATTAGCGCCTGTCCGCCTGTCCGGGACAGGTAAAAAATCAGTTCGGACAGGTGAAGTTGCAGGGTTGGCTGTCCGACGGACAGGTCATGTTTTGTGAGAAATTTGGAGCAAAAGTCTTTAAAAAAATATATTTTGTTGCATACTAACGTCTTTTATTCCTTTCCTAGACGGCATTGAAAAGAGTGACCTACTTTTGGCACAAAACACATGCAGTCGCAAAACGAAGTCTGAGTAAACTTACCGCCAAATTATGAAAGAGAACACCCTCCAGAACTTCATCAGACAAAATTTATTCACTTATCAGGTTCTTTACTTTATATTTATTTAGATCAAAGTCTACGTGCTCTAGTAATAAAGACCGTTCCAAAAACAGAAACTACACAAGTACTGTGCTGCCTGGGTACAAAGCCAGACTGAACTGGATGAACTGGCTATATCTAGTTTGTTGTCAAGGCAACATACTGCCTGTCAATCAAATACGTTGTATGCTATCTACTCACTACAGAAAGTGAAATCTTTTGGACTGAAGATCTTGTTGAAATGTTGTTTATTTGCCAAAATGTAACCTGAAATTTTGTATGATGTTTTCTTTAATGTTTCTAGTATCACCTTTGTTATTTACAGTTAAAAAATAGTGCTCAGCTGGAATATGATAAATTAACATTGCTGTCATATACCAGTATGATATTGATGTAAGGAAGACATTAGTAATAACAAATATGAGAATTTAAATAAAAAGAAGGAGAACATTTTATACTTATTTAATTCATATATTTAAAAAAATCAAACACATGATAACCCAAAAAAGAAGTTAAATTGTTAACATAGATATAAGTATTATAAAATGAATATTATTTAACTTTTCATTGAACTATACTCAAATGTTATTAATTTTGAATATTTTAATAAAATTAATGTAACAGTACCCCCTCCCCACTTCCCGCTCAGGGTATTTTTTTTTTTCTTTTTTTTTTTTTTTAGCTGTGGTTAAACTTCATGTTATCTGTTATCAAATTGCAGATTTACAATTAGTAGACCCTGTACCCTAAATCCTAGGAGAAGCCCTGATTGGAACTTTGTTAAATCAGACTTAGACCCCATTTCCAGAGATTAGATCGATCTACTTTAGATCAACCTAACTCCCTGGGGGTTCACACAAAATAGCTGTCAGCCGAGCAGACACGAAAGTTAATTACCCCCTTACAGCTTGTAGTAGGTGGGACAGACATTTAAGCCGGATTATCTGACAGTAATCTAGTGAGACTCCCCGCGGGGATAGATCAATCTAAAAGCTCTGGGAATACAGCCTTATATGCAAGATTTAATCTTCAGGAGTTCACAAGTATGAAAAAACAACTTTTTACCTGAAAATAAATGCACTTTGAGGTGCATTTTCCCAGCTCACTTGATTGAGTATTTTGGTAATAAGTACATTAAATGTATGACTACACATATCAATTTACAAAGTTCTGGGTATGAATAGAAAAAAAAATTGGTTTTGTTGGACAGGTTGGTTTGAAAATCGGACAGGTCAAATTTGTGACCACCTGTCCGAAGGACAGGTGCTCATAAAAGTTAGTGTCTAGCCCTGCGATAACAAGTTTACCATCATTTTTACATAATCAACTAACAATGTTGTAAAGATGCAGGAAATGTCAAACAAACGCTTTTATGTATCTTATTACTTAAATAATAAGGCTATTAACATGCCCAAGAATTAAATCTGAGGAAATCTGAGGAAATGTGAAAAAACAGCATAACTTCTAAAATAATGCCCCGATTATGCTGATTTTTGAACTCAACCTGCGTTTTAGTAAGACTGACCATTCCTGTGAGTTTAATGACAACTGGGCTTTCTGTTTTTCTTATATTGTGTTTACAGTGTTGCATATATGCTGAACAATGAAAAAAACGCATAACTACTAAAATAGTGGCCCGATCATGCTGATTTTCGAACTTGACCTGCGTTTTAGTAAGATTGATTACTCCTGTGAGTTTCATGACAACAGGCCTAACGGTTTTCCTTAAAATGTGTTTACAAGGTTGCATATATGCTGAAAAGTGAAAAAACAGCATAACTTCTACAAAAATGGCCGGATCATGCTGATTTTCGAACTTGACCTGCGTTTTATGAATATTCATCAGCTCTGTAAATATAAAGCCAAAAAGTAAAACTGCCTTCCACTTATCGTGTTTACAAGGAAAGTGCACGGCGACGGCATCGCCATCGGCGACGACAGACGCAGGTGATGGCAATATGTACAGACACATCTGTGTCTGTACATAAAAATATCAACCACTTAATTACCAGAATAAATACTTCCTTAGATTTCACACATGTGCAGAATATTCAGAAATTTTACAACAATATTACTTCATATGCTCAACTGAACATAAAAATCAGATACATTATCAGAATGTTGCCTCTACAAAGTTTCTTATAATTCAAATTGATGCATACCTTTGTTCTTGAATTGTGGCTTGAATTTCATCAACCCTGACTAATGACCTGGCCTTCTTCAACTCTGTTGAAACTTTGGTACACAAAAGGCTGCCAACATTATGAGCTTCCTCAGCATAACGATTTGCCTAAAGCAGAAAAAAGAAGTAGGCTTATAATATTTGGCCAGAATATAATATGGATTAGACAGTGGGTTAGAATTCACATATTAAAGTTGTTCACTTTCACGCAAAAATTAATACAAGCATCTGTCACTTTGATTGAAACATATATCAAAATATGTACAGGTCAAGTTCACTTACACCTGTAGCATCTGTACTAATCAAATTCTGAAGAAAAACAAAATATTCTCAAAATATGACAGACAAAATATTCTCAAAATATGACCATCACTGAAATCAAGACACCAATAACTGGTATAAACAATTACACCATGTCTATAACTGAGAGACAAAATTCAACTTTCCAACTAAAAGTTAAAGTTTGGCTTTTTTTAAACAACCTCATTAAATTACCTGTCTTTCAGCATGATCTGCCTGCCACCCTTTCACATGCTCAGTTAGCTTTTCTTTGTAATAGTTGGCTAAAGAAGGTGCCAGCTGTGGTGTAGAGGACTTGACAGCTGACAAGGATGGCACAGATACACCCTGGACACTACTGTGGCTGGGTGTAGGACTAGCCCTCCTAGAAATGTGCAGAAATGGAATCATACAGCTCTTAAAGATCCAATATATAACTCAGTGGATAATGAAATTTCACATCAATTGTTAAATCTACTGTCTCCATGAGCTAAATAAAGAATACATCAAAGGAGAGCACGTTAATTGTTAAATCTACTTTCTCCATGAGCTAAATAATATAATATATAAAATATATAAAGAATAAAGAATACATCAAAATGAGAAAGTTAGTCCCAATATTTCTTGACCATCATTCCAGCTCACTGAATTTCTAAATGAATTTTAAATAATAAATATCAAAATGTCTTAACTGTGTTACTGGCAAACCGAATATGACTGAGATTGTATTGTGTTGATTTAATTGATAAGATATACTTACCCTGAAGACCGTACACTATGTTCTGACCGCGGGCTATCTCTCCCTCCCCTACTGTCCTCTTCAGGCTGTAAGCGGGAAACTACTGGCTTCTGATAAGAGCTATTAACTGATGGGGATTGATGAACTGATGGGTGGTATGGGGATGAACTAGGAACATCAACTGCACTTGTCCTAGGGGAGTGGCCTGGAGCTGAAAGTGGAAGATACAGAGTAGCAATTTTTCTTGAGGCCTCTCGAAGCATGCCATATTTAGAACAGCACTGACATGTCCCAAGCAAGAAAAAAATAATGCAATACAATATGACTCAGATTCATTAATTACTAATTTCAAATAAAATTTAAGTTTGTGCAGTATGTAAAAATAAATATCCTAAAGTTAGGAACACACATTGGTTACAGAGATCCTGAAAATGAAATGCCCCTGTGAAACTTACTGTTTTGTGCTAATGTAGTCTGTCTGCTTAACAAAGCCTGCTGAAGCTTCTGAAGCGTTTGCAAAGCTGGAAATATAACACCATATATTAAATGAGAGCAGATATTCAAGAGCATTCAAATAAGGATGTAAAGATACTGTAAAATATATTTGAGAGAGAGAGAGAATAGCAGGAATGCATACAACACTGCTACAAACAGCCACAGACCTACCTTGTTCTGTCAACTTTTGCCTATCAATATTCTGCAGGGCCTTCTCTCCTAGCTGGGATATTAACTGAGGTAAAGCATTGACACCAGCCCCTAGATGTTGCTGATTCATTCCAGATCCAGGACTGGAGGTGGGTTTGCTTACGCTACAAGTGGGGGTGGCTGAACTTGGTGTGCTAGCAGCGACAATTGGCGTGGTGGACCGTGAAAGGGGTCTAGAGTTTGACTGAGAGTTGCTGGGAGAGCTCCCTGGAGAAATGTCCATGTCTTCCATTTGTCGGCTATCTATAAAAATGATGATAACAGAATGCAATTGTTGAATAAAACGACCATTTTATATTGTTATACATCATAGGTATTGACAGTACAAGTGCAGCTACAAGAGAAACCTACCACAACTCATTTCTTAAATGGCTCACAACTTTTCAAAAGCAGCAGTTATGACAATTTAGCAATGAGCTCATTTGAAAAAGTTTTCAAGTTGCATTAGCCTTACTTTTGTCTGTCACAAAAAAAGTTATACTTTTTCAGCTCACATTGATTTTGTCAAGAACCAATCAGCTGCAACCATATCACAAAGCATCTGTCCCTTAACAGAATAATTACAAATGTTGCCTGTTCTTTTCTATCAAGCTATGCAGTGAAATCTTAACAAGAATTCATCTTAAATATCCTCTTTTCCAACAACATGCCCCACACATTGTTTCACATCTCAATTAACATAACCCACACTTAAATCCAGGGTCTGATTACAGAAAGCGCTACCAGTTAAAGAAGTGATCTCAATTGGTTAATAGTCTGGAATTAAACAGTAAACAGCCGCATTTTGACAGCAAGGGTGATGGTAATGTAGTATTCAATACAAACATCAATGATGGTATTTTGCTTTTGTTAAATGTATACCTACTTGGTAAGCAAACACTTCACTGAGTGCAGTGACTCGAGAATGGTATCAAATGAAATTGGCACTAAGTCAATCATGGAAAATGTTCTTTCTTTTTTCCAGAGGTCTTCCATAAATACAATCTATTCCACAAAAGAAACATGTTCTGTGTTCCCCTTTCTATTAGTATTTTCACAAAAATTTAATATCCGATGCATGAGGTTCCACTTTTAACTCCTTTAAGACTATTGACAGAGGCTAAATAAGAGGGAAAAGTTATTTTACATTTTTCTGAAACATCTCCCAAAAATTTTGCAGAAAAAAAATGAGTGGCCAAATTACAGTTTATACTGCCATTTCTGTGGCCATCACTTGGGAGTTGGGCCATGCTCTGCTCAGACCCCAGGCTCCATCAAAGGGAATTACATGAATTTTTTAAACACAAAATGGCAAATATCAAAACTAGTAAGTTATATATATAATTATTTCTGAACTCAAAGTTGGGGCAGCTTCCTAGTCTTCTTAGTTATTTGCACATCTAACAAAATACCCATTTGACATTTTGCCATTACTTGATGTAAACCAAAACATTCTTAGAATATAACCAATAAAATCAGTGTCATTGAAAAAAAATTGCTAACGACAGTCACTCATACACTGCACTGCAAAAAACTGGGCATCTTAGAATACCTAACAGGTCCTGAATGAACAATATGGTTTTGTTTTGGGCGTATGTAAGTCATAAATTAAGAAAATAATATTTGTTTTTATTATTTTAGATAGGCACCCTACTCTATATCTTAAGGGACATTTGTTGTAATTTTGCACCCTCATAGGTACATCATGCCTGAAAATGAAGACAACACTTGAACGGCACAATGGTGCAACACTGAATAACGCTACATACAGTAAATCTACCATCAACTGAGATATATACCCTATATGGAGGAGAAATAAAGGACCAAATCTGTCAAAAAGCTTCCAATAATGCAAACAATTCTTTTCTTTTTAATAGCCCAATGTTCACTCAAATGATCTGAAGCCCCTGTAAAACAAGCTGCCTTACTAAAATCATGAGCCACCTGTTTTATTTTGACCCAATCCCTACCCGGCTGCCAAATTCTAAACCAATTCATTCCACTTTGGCAATAATTTGCTATGGTTCAGAAATGGATATATGTGTACTCATAAGTGTTATTTTAGAGACAACTTTTCGGGTATTTTAAGTAAGACAGAAGTAAATACACACTATCATTTTGCCAAATGATATATTTTAGTATAACAAGCCCCTTCTGGTATGGCATTGTGGAGAAAACCATATTCTCTAACCTTCAAGAAATCCCACAAAAGCAAAATAAGTAAATCCCAAATAACAAATACAGCAAAGCAAGACAAATCATGCAAAGAACTAATTTACTGGACAAATATATCAAGCAAACAGATGCTATAATAACACATTACCAAGTCCTTACCTTCATTTTCATTCCTCCTGTTTTCTGTACTTGTATGAGTGGGTTTTGATATAACAGTAGGAATCCTATTGCCATTAGTATCTGCAGGTCCATTTTGATCCTTACTAGACCACCCTCTTGAGTATGGGGGTGTATTTTTTCTATAATCTGCACTTGACTGGCTGGGCACATGTGCTGAATAGTCTGCATATGTTCCAGTTCTTGACTGATGTGATGAAACAGGCCTTTGTGCATTGTTCTCCTGATTACTACTTCTAGATTCCATAGAGGAGGAATTTTTGTATCTATCGTGTGAATTTTGTCTGCCCGACTCTGGATGCCTCGAGCTGCTTGAAGATGCAGTCTGTGTATATGATGGGGAGGGTTTATGGTTCCTTTCATAAGGTCTATCATTTCCATGGCCACCACCACTACCACTTGTGGAATGTTTATAACGGTTTTCTGTGGCTTAAAAAAATAATAATAACTTTTTCAATTCCAAATAATAATAATAATAATAATAATAATGCACAAGTCCAATTTTTCTCTACATTATGCCATTAATTCTTTTGAACATAGAAAGCTTTCCTCACCTCTGTTAGTTGGTGCTGTTTGAAGGGGCTTATCATTACTACACTTTTCTGCATCTTTACTGGAGCTTGGTCTGAAAAGGCAAGCAGTTTATGAAACATATATCAGAAATCATGAGAAAAGAACATTTCACATGCCAAGACTCTAGTAATATTGTTCTCTTCCATTTCATGCAGAAATATAATATTTTCATTGCACTGCTTTCATAAAAAGCAATTTCCTTCAATACTTACAGGTCCAACCATTCCTTTGGTTTTTCCCACTGTGAAAACTCTGTCTTGCAGTTGTAATAGTATTTCTTGCCTGAGGAGCTAATATGTTCTGACCAATCCCCAACTGTTTGCAATGCTGCTTTTTGCACCTGCAAGATTAAGATGACAAATGTTATAGATGGCTTCGTCTTAAAATACAAATCAGCAACTTAAGCATGTTCGGGATGATATCAAATGAAAAAGGTCAGTAAACAGGATAATTAAAACTTACTTAGGTAAACATTCAGCTATTATTGTTATTCAAAGGAGGAACACAGGCCTATTTAATAAATTACTATTTTCAGTGATTATAAGTCTCGATGATATTCCAGTGCACTTAGCATAGACTAGTATATCACTCTGACATTTTCTGAAACTAACAACTGCAAGTCCTAACTTTTGTTTTAAAAGCCATCAATATGGATCAGCTTTTTAAAACGCAAGTAGCTCACATTCAGATCACTATCTGACATTAAAAAATTCAGTTCTGGTACATCTATTCCTGAAATACTATTGCAGATACCAATGACACATATTGCAGTGTTAGAAAATAATCATTTCAATAAACATTGTAAGACTAATTTTCAAAGATAGGTCTCGGGGCCCATTTTTCATTCCTGTCCCCATCAATGAACACTTTCCAAATCATAACAGAGATGCTGCCCATGCCACATATGTAGAAACAGACCATACTTTTATAACTATATAAGTATTTATAAAATATTCTCAAGAACTTTAATACAACAGCAAATAGTTACAAGGATTCAAACATCCCCCCCCCTCCCCCCACCTCCAAAATAATGGAAATCTTGTGGAATGATTCTTCATCAAAAATAATTTAAGACTGAGCCAACACCCAATACTCTAGATCAGTTTGATCTTTAAAATTTTTATATGTCGCTCAGAGAGAACAATCCCTTCTTACATGGATGCAAAGTTGAGGAGGCTAAATCATGAAAGACTAAGTGTCTGAAACCAAACATTTGCTACATATTTCCCCCTTTTTCATTTTCAATTATAATGTAATACTCATTGGTCTCTTTCATAGTTTATTTCCAGTATTCCAATCATTGGCGAACAAGAAAAATCAGCTTTCCATGTACCTTTGTATAAACATGCACAATGAATGATACTGAGGGCATCCCTGTTATCAAACTTACATCCTTGTCCTTCTCTTTCCTAGGCTCCTTGTCTCTGTGATTCCTATCAACATGATTGCTATGCCTATCATCATCTCCTCTATCACTGTACACCGCATTCTGCCTCCTGTCTGGTGTACCACTGGATCCTGGACAAATAAGTTTTTTTTTCAAATAAATGTAACTGCTTTCATACTTGCCCTGCACTGGACCAGTTTTAATTTAGCCACATCTTTCTGTACATTTCAGTGGAAACTGGACCATATTAATTCAATGATTTAGCCACGTCTTCCTGTTTTATTCAGTAGAAACTACCCAGGTATATAAATATTTGAGGGGTTTTATAGTTTTTGAAGCCTGAATTGGGTAATTATTAGCAATTGGGTAATTATTTGCAGAATATGTAGGCAGAAAATATGACTAAGAGAAAATTTCAAACAGCTAAAGTATACTTTTAACCATAAGCATTTTTAAACAACTCAACCTTACCCCCCTCTTTTTCTCTTAAATATTTTTGTGTCATACTCCGGCATACCTCTTTCCACTCTGTCTTTTTGTCTTTCCACGTAACTGGATTTGTTGGCATATCTTGGACTGTCCCTACTATCTCGAGTATTTGGACTGTCGTTCCTGTATCTTTTAAAGTTTGGTGAGTCTCTTCTATCACTAAAACGGTCTCCATAATTGGCTGATGCATTGCTTGATGGGTATCTATCCATATTCTAAAAGAACATATATTTACGTGTTAAAAAAAACATGAAATTTTTAAACTATCTAAGTAATTTTCTCACGTAACAAATGGTGGGACTGTATTCACCAAAATATTAACCAAGATGACAAAATGGCAAAGCACAGAACACAACTACAAACAGTTGGTTTCACTCATCCTTTTCACTTTGAATTTCACTGATCTATGTTTCTCCACATTATTGGTGATATTATCATTCTCTTTGTAAAAACTGTCGCAACAGGCCTAGTCTGATCATTGCCATTACAGTTCCTTTGCTTAAGAAAAAAATACCAACCATACTTTAAAACCACCAAAACCACAGAAATCAAATACAGATTTCTGAGCCTTTTCATCTTAAATGCAATACTAGGAAGTGGGAAACACTACTGCATCTATATTGTAATTTCTATATCTTTTTTATGCATGATATCACAGTTGCAGTAAGTATATCATGTTCAAACTTTTAACTTTTTCTTATATACAGACATGCTGAAACTGTTGGTCCGATCGGTCATGACCAGGAAAATTTGTCTGGACCGGTAAAATATTGGACTTGGTCTGGCCAAAAGGCCGATAAGAGTTTAAAGGGCTGCATTTTTGAATTTACAGTCATCATTCGACATACATCACTAATAAAATTATATGAGACCCAAAGCGTTTTTTTCCCTTCCATTTCCAACCTATCACATTCCCAAACAAAGCAAGCTACCCTAATCGTACTGGTAGCATCTGTTTCAAATGAATAGGGCGATTTTCAGTCCGACAAAAATCCATTCGGTCCGGCAAATTTTACATTACTGCCGGTCCAAATGTCCAACCATTCTGAAAAGTTTTCAGCATGTCTGACATTTCTTATATATTTATCAGTGCATCAACTGAAATTAAATGAGACGGGTCGGACTAAAATCATGTGTACCTCGAGTATCATGCTGGTGGTACAATTAACCAAATCACATACTTTCCAACGAAAGAAAAAGCAGAACCTTCCTAAGACATGTTTTCTCCTTTATAGTGCTAGTGTAACATTAACAGGAGCTTAAAAATGCCTTCTTCTGTACATCTCAACAAAAAACAAATCATCATGATAGCTCGGAAAGCCTTTTCAATATAAAAATATTCTAAGGCTGGGGAATCCAACTTACTGTATACAATGCACATACTGTGAAGCCTACAGAATATCTCAATTGCTACATGTTTATTAGCAAGTTACCCAAAAACCATGCTGTAATTAATGCCTAGCCAATGATGATCAGGAAAATAATTTACAGGGAAGTACAAGAAAAAGAGATAGGCTTCTATAAATAGGAAGTATCTTTTTAGATTTGAAAATGGGCCACTCTTTATCACTTTTGCTTCAATGACCATAAGCAAATATTCAGAGTTCTTTAACTTATATCTGCTTTTTCTCGAAAGGGGTAATGTATCGCTTTTACTAGTTTTAGTGATTTAACCAAATCTCAATTTGAACCCATTCTTACTATGTGTATCTAAAGAGGACTTTTGAACGAAAACTAATAGTTCCCAAATCACTGTTTGTTTAAGGTGAATCTATAGCCAACTTAATGTGTCAAAAGGGGAGGGGGCTTTCCAACTTCCATGTACTTCTTTCATCAAACACTTAATGCAGTGCAGTGGTTGCAATGAAGTCATCTCTGCAGTCAGCTGCCATTCCCTCATTTACCTGATATGGACTCGGTTTGTTTCTGTCATAGTACCTGTAAAGGCGAAAAAACAGACATGTTATACAGTAAATGCATGGATTTGGTGTTTTGAAATCGAAATCAATTGCAGGGCAAATTGACAACAAATATGGCGGTTCCAGCCTTGAAAGTGGCAAGGGATGTCTGACGAAATTACCCATCATTAAGTCTTGGATGTTTCCTTCCATACATCACCATGAATACGAGGTTTCGTGGAGTAATTTACAGCTTTGATCTCCCCAAAACCGTGCATCAAAGCACAGTTATCACTCCACTTCACATAATCTGCACTCTTTCACAGTGAACGCCATGATAAAATACGGGTATTTATCACCAGCGGAAGTCCACGAACATCAACAACAACACTAGTTTTTCATATTTTCAGCTGTTAAATCAAAATCATAACAAATATAATCATTAAGCGAAGAAATATACATAAAAATATACATATTTATGTATTTAAGACAAGATACATTTATTTTACGGAAATATACGGAATGCAGTTGGTGTTCACGTGACATATAAGTAGGTCAGATTGTAATGAGTTCAAGTCTCATGGCTTGCAGTGGTTAAGTTGCTTGTGCAAGTAGAGCATCTGGTAAGGTTTCATGTCATTCAATTTGCACAAATGAAATGCATTCATTTGAACAATTACTACAGTAGAGGAAAATGAGTTAAGATCAAAAGTGAAGTAAGACAAATGTTATATTAACGCGAAAAAGCCTTAGTAAACATGGGTAATATTCTGTGTAAACAAAGTACTGCATTGGTCAATCTTGCTATGGCTTATTATCAGCACTGCACAAGTGCCAAAGTTAACATTTTAATAAATGGTGGGCTTTCTGTTTTGTTATATGTTTTATGTACTTCAACAGTCTTTCTTTGTAACAATCATTTTAATTCCAGTAAAAAAGGAATTAGATAAAACTCTCTCAATGGACCCAGGTTCAGGATTAAGAAGTAAATGTGTGTGTGTGTGTGTGTGTGTGTGGGGGGGGGGGGGGGGGAGTTGCACATCGTTCAACTTGCAATTCTTGGAGGCAGGAGGTCATACCACCAAAAGACCCCATACATGTTTCTATCAGAAAAGTAAGATTGTAAAATATGACAAAATATTTCGTACTTTCTTCAATATGAATATGAGCAAAGTGCAAGTCAGAATAGTATACTCTGTTGTTGTTTGAAATATTTACATTATGTATATAGCATTATATACAGAGTAAGTTTGTAAGCTTTTGGATAGAGATTGTCAAGGCCTTAGCCAATCCATTGCATATTTTAAAGTTCGTTTATAAAATGTTCATAAAGGTTGGATTTCTTTATAATATTCTCATATACAATGTAGTATGCATATAGAAACATTTTGGTCTACAGTAATTGTACAATTGCTTTCAAATGAAGGATCAGTTGCCATATGATATCAGCTAAAACAATTTCTTTGCTGATCTGCTTTAGTAAGGCTATATGCCTGAGGGTAATTTGTAGAAATGCTATAGTTTATTGTTGCTAGGCTGCAACCAGTAGTATTATCAGGTACATTCTTATGTTACATCATCTAACATATCCACTGGGTAGAGGGAAATCTGCATGTAAACAGCAGTGTATTCTATTACAACATAGAATAGACCAGCTTTATTATCTTTTGTGATAAGATTATAGCTAGGCAAGTGTTATGTTATCTTTGACCACACAAGACTTCTCGTATTCTTTAGCTCTGTGGTTACTATAGTAGTCTGTTCATGAATACAAAAATATTAGTAGTATAATGATAGCCAAGACTGGGTTCCCATGCCTAGAACGATCCATCTGGATCAACCTAACTCCCTGGGAGTTCATGTTAAAATGCTGTCAGCTTAAGAGGCTTAAATGTCTGTCACGCCTACCGAATCAGCTAGAGGGGTAATTAACTGGGACTTGCCGATAACAGACAACAATTTAGTGAGGCTCCCCGTAGAGATAGATGGATCCAAATATCTGTGGGAATGAATGAAATGAAACAATTTTAGACCAGATCATCATTGGATTGGCAATTATAGTAATTCAGATATTAATTTTGCTACTTATTGTTTCAGATTCATGCACGATATATATATATATATATATGCATGATTCAGAAATGTTTTGAAGTATTTGGAGTTTAGATATATCACTTTGAACCTCAGTTGAAAAATTTGAAGATCTGCATTTTATTTAGTGTCAGAAATAAAAGGAAAGACAAAGTATGCCAAGAATATACCCAAAATATGTGCCAACTGAAACCCTATTGAGAAAGATGTTTTTAAATTTAATGCCATCTTAGTTTTATATCAATACATATTAAACTTGTATTTATACAGAGTGAGCCTGAATTGCAAAATAGTTACAAGTACTAGTACTAAATTTCAAAGAAACAGATAGTTTTGCCCAAAAATGTTACCTGTGTCACATTCAAGATTCTGAACTTTATTATAAAATTTGTAAACTTATAAAGTTGAACTTCATTTCATGTACAGATCTGTGCTCAATATTGGAACTTATAAACCTATAGAATATGATTCTGTACATAGTGGTGGGCTTGGGACTTGAAAACAAATGAACTGAATATAAACAACTCTTTCTTATGCAACCCAGTACTAGTACATACGAAGGAATATATTTGGAGAGGAAAATAAAAACTAAAAATATAACATAATTGACTTAATTACTAGTAGATACCAAATAGTTAAATGTAAAATGGAGTTTACTCTACCTAGCTATTCAGACCACTGAACAAAGCAGGATTGATTCATCTTCAACCAAAACATGTAGTCATTTATTGGAAGCGATTTGTAATTCCTTACATGCATTTGACGATTAATTGTATTGATCATTATGTCAGGAGTGCTCTTTGTTTTCTCTCTTTAATGTAGTGAAGCAGTTAGAACATGGTCGCAATGTAAAACTATCATGTAGGCAGAATTAGGTTTTTCTTTGGAGCATCAGATATAAAACACAGTCTGTCCATTTCCTGTGGAAAAAAGTGGAAATGAATAACAATGCATGCTCTCGGATAGTTCAATGAGAATGGTCACAGATAGGTTTCTGGTAATTTTCAGTGTTGAGCGGGATGTTGATGCGCTTCCTGTTATTGCCTGTTTTGTCTGTGTGGGATAACTTGCAAAGGGGCCAGAAATCAATATATTGCTGTAATTCACTGATTTCCCAGCATGGTATTACTCGGATATAGATAAGCCAGTAACTGAAGGGAAACAAAAAGGATTAAGGATAGATTTCTAAAGATCTGACTCCAGCATATTTTGAAAATATTACTGAGCTAGACTGATCTCATTTATTTTGAATGGGGTGTCTTATTAATAAAGATGAAATTTATGTTTGATTTGCTTTGATGCATGTGTTTCTGAGGTGTCTTTTAATGTGGGTTTCAGGTGCTGTCTAGACAAACTACTACCTGAGAGTAGAAGCCCATATGTTGGTAGCTTCTACGTGAAAAAAGATGGAGAAGACACTCTTGCAACTAGCCATGCTTATTAGGTAAATATCAGCCGTAACATTTTTTTAAATTTTGAAACGGCACTGCCAAATATGAGAATGTAGGTATGATAAGCCTTTTTTCTCCTGTTTGATATTAGTGGGTAATATTGTACATTCTTGAAATTCATAAAATGCATGATATCTAATGAATGAACTGTAGTTGCCACTAATAGATCTTGAAAAGATAATTAATATGCTTATACTGATAGTAATGCTAAAATGGTAAGAATTTCACCTGTATTTTATGGACCAAAAATTCAAGTAACAAGTGTCAGATTGAAGCATGAATAATTGTGCAAACCAACAAGATACCACAAAGGAATTATGTGAACCTTATTTCATTGTCTCCTGTGTCATTAATGATGTAGTGTTTTATTCTGTATGATTTGCATTAAGACATCTGCTTACTTAGTAAGCTGATTTACATGGAGACTAATTGCATGCCTGGGTATATAAGTGCTTGACAGGTTAGCACATTTTATGAACTTCATGAATGTTGTGAGACTTGCACTGAAAGGAACTGCCTTTACATATGTTTCATATGTGATGTACCTTTGCTGGTACAGAAATGAGTGCTGCATTTGAGTAAAATACAATTTGTTTTTAATTTGATTGCAGAGGCACGTGAAACTTAACCTAGCTGAAAGAATTTTGGCACATACAGGTGAGTGCAAAGAAGTCTACTAAGAGTGACAGCTAGGTAGAAGGGATGCAGAAGTATAACAAAACTGAGTGGGTCTATTTGTTACATTTTTTTTTTTTTTTTGTATATATACAGTTTTTCAACAAAATTTCCATTTGTAAATCAGGAAGGATACTTTAGATGTTCCCAGACTTTTGCTAAATTATTTACTCTTTGGTCAGTATGATGATGGATTTATCGACACTTTTGGTATCTTAAGATTATGCATTTATCTAGAAAATTAAAACTATAATTAACAGCAATGGGACTTATTGGGAATTCATTTATTTAAGGCTGAAATATGCAAATTCAGATATGTGCTATGGTATTATCATTCTGTGGTTACCATGTACACAGTGTGCCAACTGGCTCAATCTCAATCTTCATTTCCTTGCCATGTGCTTTTTTTTTACTTTCACATTTTTAAAGATTCCTTTTGATTTCATCCTATAATGCTGATTTTTAAGTATATAATAATTTCAAATTGCAAAGATTTCAAATTGGTTCTGACAACATTTTATGAAACTAGTGGTCTGTTTTGTAGGTGCTGCATTTATAAGTACTAGTGTATGTGTTTAGAGTTTTATTTGATTAGATATGTTTGGATACTGAAGGTTGTCTAGAATTAGAATTTGAACAGATGGCTGGCTAAGAGAGGATGATAAATAGTGATTAATTGGTAGAGGATATTTTGGGTTTGATGCAAGACTGCTTCCATATTAATCTACTAGCAGTGCATGTCCACTTGATCAGAAAATATGATTTATCCATATATACTGTAATGTAGGCATTAGCCATTTACAGACTGTGCCTAGTTGGGGAGAGAGAGAGAGGGATGTCTTGGGGGAGGGGTTCTTGGTGCATTTTACTGGATTGTCTGTAAATTTGTTGAGGAGTATGATTTCCCATACCCTTTATCATGCCAATAAATAGTCTAAAGTTGAGTGAACTTACTAGAATGATAGTCGGTGAAATAGCTTTCATACTGTATATTTACCATCGATTTTCCACAGAGTCTTTATTATACTAGCGAAAATACAGCACATTACATTCTCTGGGCTAAAAAGAAATAATTTGGGGGGTGGAGTTAGGCCCATAGCCAGCAATTTCCCCAAAAATTGACCTTTTACAATGAAACCCTTGCGTACCTAGATCAAATTTTACCCAGAATGGACCTTTTCCTGGCAAAAAAAGGGATTCTTTTGAACCCTTCATGGCTAGGGGTCTGTAGAATGCATTGCCTTAATCACAGACCCAAAAAAAGAGAGAGATCGGGAAAATAGATGTATCCCCTCTTGGGAAATATGTGACAAGCAGAAAACCCATCTATTTCAGACAAGAATCTATTTTTCTCACTTAACAGCTTGTTGGACTATTGGGATATGTGCTTGGCATTAAACAGGATAGGCTCAAATCTAATAGTGTTGAAACTCCATCTTGCTCAGTGTAAATACCTGGGGGAAATGGAAAGTAAGTCCGCTGTTAGCTTAAAAAGTGGGATTTAGCAGAAATTATATGCAAAATGGTACTTATACATCTTCATAAAACCTATAAGCAGACAAGATTTTTTCCAATTGGTAGAAATATAAGAGTTGTGCTTGCAAAACATAGTTCCATTATGACATCTTAACTGTAACATTAATACTATAACATTTTTCCTTTATGTGCTCTTTTAATAAAAGTATGTGTTTAGGGCTGTTTTCCCCATAATGGTAACGTCTTTTCCTTTTCTTTACGTACTTCTGTACACACTTATTCAATTGACTGTAGGAAACATTAAGCACAGGTGCTAAATATGTTTTTCTAAGTGGATTTTAAAAATATAGAGTGAAGAAAATGTTTGAATAGTAAAACACCCTGTGTTATAACATATAACATATAAATATACGCTGGGTTGTTTCCTTTAAAGGAAAAAATTATTTTATAATGCCTAAAAATAAATGAAAAGGTAATGTCTAGTCATTTACTGTCTTTTTCTTAATATTTTGGAGTTACAGAAAGAAGCGTCAATTAACCCTACTGAAGTCATTGGTGCAAGATTAGATCTTTGACTAATGAATGAGACATCTTTGCAGTTGTTCATAAAGCATTTTGACATATTAAAACCAGGCATTCATCATTATCCCCAGCATATTTTGTTCTGTTTTAGGTGTACACTTACTATACACAGGTGAACTAGCTTAGCCTTAGGCCTCAGATTGTGGTAGTTGGCATACCACAGGCATTGCTGTAGGTTTCATTCACACCATTTAAACAGACTTTTTGTGGAAACCGTAATACTTGTAGCTTATATTTCTAAATATGTCAAGAAGTCTAAGATTCATTGAGGACTCTAAAATTTTATTTCTTTGTTCAGATTGGTCAAACCTGATATATTATGTAAAGAATAAGAGGCTTGATAGCAACCACCTGCTGTCCTATCTCCTTTATAATCTTGACCTCTGCTTATGTGCTGATGGCCAAACACAATGTTCTGACTGCTGAACTCAGGGAAGTTACATTGTACACCTTTGACATCATTTTAGATGAGTAAGACTGGGTTTCCATACCTAAATCGATCCAAAAGGATCGATCCATCTCTGAGGGGTTCCTCACTAAATTGCTTTCAGCGTAAGTGGCTTAGATGTCTGGCACGCGTACTGAAGTTGCTAAACAATAATTCATTACCCCCTATAGCAGCTTCAGTAGGCAGGACAG
Organism: Lingula anatina; assembly: GCF_051362555.1. Taxonomy (NCBI): domain Eukaryota; kingdom Metazoa; phylum Brachiopoda; class Lingulata; order Lingulida; family Lingulidae; genus Lingula; species Lingula anatina. The sequence goes on from NC_141768.1 coordinate 27,353,045, forward strand.
ACATCTAAGCGGCTTAAGTTATTTGCAATTAGGTGATAATCCCCTCGGAGATAGATCGATCCACAGTTAGTACAATAGCTGGGGTAGTGCTAACACTCGCCAATTTAGCCAAATGCTAAAACTTACTTAAATTGGCTAAATAAAAAGGGCTTAATTTGACTTGTTTTAGTCAAATTATAACCATTTTGATAACAAATTGACAAGAAAGTGGTGATTTGGCTAAGCGAATAATATTGCTAGCGCTACCCCAGAATAGGGTCTGGGAATGGTCCTTAAAAACCCTCTACCCCCCAACTTCACACCCCACTACACCCCTCCCTACCCCACCCCACCCCTGTTTTGTTGATGACACCTAAGAAAGCATGCCATGTATTAAAGACTGATCAGATGATCCTACCTTTTCCATATATTTCAGAGAAATTATTTTCAATAACTTTGACCAAAAGATTTGCTTTTAACTGTTACAGTTTATAGGTTGTTAACACACCCACTGGTGTATTGTTCCATTAACTATTAAGTGGGCTTATATTGATTTATATATAGCCATGGGGATATTTATCTTTCAAAAATGTAAAGCTAGGGAGTATGGCTCTCACACAAAACAGCAAATATAAGTGGCATTTGTTGTTATACTAATAATTGGAAAATTTGGTATAAAGTAACTAGAGGGTTTCTCTTGTGAATTGTTAATGTTCAAAAGAAAATGGTCTGCTGAAAATGGTCTGATGTAATTTAGATAATTCCAATTGAGACCTGAATGGTAGATCTGTTTTTCATTGATTTATGGAATAACTAAAATTTGATGCATTCTCTCCAGCAATATATTGCCTTGAATAGAAAAAGTGATGGTAAGATGATATCAGGAAAGTGTGCTGCAATCATGCTGTGCTGAAACTGTATTTTAGTCAAAAATCCCAAGCAAACAGCTGAAACAACCAAACTTTCTCAAGCTCGGCTGCCCTGTTGCCAACGAAATCGGAATTTCATAATTGGAAGTATAACAGCGTTCAATTATTCACCAAGAGGTCCGATGGTGTGCCTGTGTTCTCAAAGGAAATTAGGTTGTTTATATCTGACAGCCAAGCTGTGTAACAGTTTTTGATGTCGGGGCAAGACGGCAGAGGTTGAAGCGAACCCAGAGCCGCAGAAGATGCTCCTTTCTCAGAGAACTATCTGTGGCAGCAGTTAATTCTCTCACCATTGATTAAGGATGATCTCTAAGTACAGGTAATTAGTGGTTACATCTCTTGCTCGAGGGAAACATTAACTTAAATCTTTAACAGCAGATGAGTAGATGCTGGCAGTGATTTTTGAATGCTCACTTCAGTAGACATGAGTAAATGTTTTGAATAAGGTGCGTGAGCTAGGTCAGCAAGATATAGGGAAACATATTCGCTATTGTTGTTCATTGTTTTGTTTTTGAGAAGAAACGGTAAAAAGGTAAAATATGTAGTAGCACATGTATAGTTGAGAGAAGTATTATTATGAGGAGGCATATTTATTGTCTGTAGCATAGTGCATGTGTGCAGTGTTCTTGTTTAAAAAACATACATATGACATTGAGGTTAAAATTGATAACTTAATTAGTACTGCAGCCTTGAAGTTACTGCAGGAGAGGTTCTTTCCAGAATAAGCTATTCTGTTTATGATTTACCACTTAAAGAAACATGACAAACTTTTATAGTATTGGCACATATTTGGAAGAGTTGGCATTTGTATACAGTAACAGTATAGCCGAAGTTTAAGATTGATGAAGTTTCACAAAAGCAAACTTCATCCATGGACACATGCTCCCACAGGTGAGGGTTGTTAACATACACAGGTGAACAGCAGGTAGGTGTAAAGGTGAACATATTTTGGTAATTTTCCTGAGATGCATGCTGTGTGTATTGACGCTTGGTTTTACATTTTCCATGAAAGACATGAAATAATGCACTCTGAAATATTGTTATTTCAAAATTTGGGTATGTTTTTAATATACGTAAGATGCACACTTATGGAAATAATGTGATTTACAGCAAATGTGTTGTGTTCTCTCTCTCTCTCTCATTGTGTGTGTTCTAAACATGTTACCATTGCACACTAGAAAAGGAAGGAAACATCTAGATAACAGTTAACAATAAAAAATGTCAGAATTCTTATCTTCACCAATGGCCTGCCTGTCTTTTCCTTTGAGAAAAACAAGGCTCTTCCTGTTTGCTTAGAGTAACTTTTCATAATGTGGCTGAACCATTTGGCCTATAACACTAAGCTATTAGTTTGCATCCCTTTTATGCATGGCTGGTGGAAAGACAGATTCCATTCTGCAGAGATGAATTTTACTGAACACTGGTATAATAGCATCAGAAAGAATTTTGCACATTCATGGCTTCATATTTTGTACTTCACAGATATATTAGCTATGAAATATTACATAATGATAATCTCTGGAAAATAACGTCAGCAAGGATAGTCTTGCTGATAACTCATTATTTCTTATAACTGACATTGAATTATAATGCCTTATTATATAATTTCATGACAACTCTTAGATCATTTTTGAAGAAGAAAGCTCATATTTCATCAGTTTCATTTAATGTATTTTAGAATATTTCTTATTAAGATTATAATGTTAATAGAAACACTTTTCCCCAGCTTTCAATCAACTGGTCCGGATAAAAATCTTCATGACAAAATCATAATTAAAGCATAAATAGATCTTTTTAGTTGAAATATTTATAGATAATGATATTTTCTGTTCATTGATGTGTTACTGTTCACAATAGATGAGCTTCTTTCTTATGCAAATAAACTGCTGCGCCTTATATAGGAAAATGGAATGGCATCCTAAAACAGAGCAGAAATTCTTTATTTATTTATATCTTTAGCTAATGATAAAATGCCTTATTTGTTCTGTCTGGTAATCTTCTCTCAGGTAAACATATATATATATATATATATATTCTCTTCTCTCAGGTGTGTGTGTGTGTGTATATATATATATATATATATATATATATATATATATATATATATATATATATATATATATATATATATATATATATAAAGAATTCCTTTGGGCCAGTAAAGCTAAATCTGCTGTATTTAATTATTGGCTCAAAACCAGCCAGTCGGTGGTTATTTTTAAAAAGTCCATCTTATCAGTAAAAAGAGATATGACCACTTGCTCAGGCCTGGCAAAATTTTGAAACCATGCTAAATGTTTTTATGACCAAGTGCAAAAAAAAAAAAAAAACATCTGCAGACAAATTTTTATATGGAAGACTGCCATAGAAATTTTCTTCAGAGAAAAAAATAAACAGCTCACAAATTTGTGTTTATACGAGAGAGTCACATGTAGGTTTGACATTTGATTTAGATAAACAGTTGGCTTCAAATATTGTAAGGGTTTGTCAGTACTTGCATTCTTTGAAAGTAAGTAACTTGTATCTCTGTCAGTGATTTCAGATTAAACAAACTCTCCTGAAAACATAAAGGTGTAAATTAAGTGAAAACTCCACATTCATTTGGAATGGCCCTCAGGTCTGCTTTCCTATTATTATTCAACAGTTCCACTTTGATCAGTCAATTACATGGACGGGTAAATTGAAAGGAAATCTCTTTGACATCCTGACTGATAGATGGAGGAAATGAACATGGATATCTGAAAGTGCCAGTATTTTATTGTTGTGACATTCACAAGCTCTCTCTTATTTCTACCATTATCAGTGTTGTGCTCCAGTTACAGCTTATACAATTTGCAGAAAGTACCACAACTGGCCCCTGGAAGTATAGGGTGTTTTCTTAGATGTAGGATGTTTAGGTTGTAGAGGAAAGAGCCAGCATTTATGCTCTCTGTCCTTTTCAATGTGCATTAATAACACACATGTAAACCAACGCAGTTCAAAGTCCAACTTTGCTTGGTTTGGGCTTAGTTTCACTTGGGCGCAGTTTGTGCAGTTGAGAAGGAAGACGAAATACATGGAAATAGATTTTTGCCGTGCCCAAGGATGGCAGCATACTCCTATTTGCAGTGTCAGGTTGCGCTGATTTTGGAAAATGAGAGGTGTCAAAGAGCAAAGGGAGAAGTAGCAAAAAGGTTGGTTAATTTAGAGTCTTTTTGATCGAAACCTCGAGCAGAAGTTTCTGGTTTTCAAAAACTAGTAGTTTCAGTTGGGTATTCCATTACTGAATTAAAGCATGATTTTCAGCCACGGGAAAGCAAGGCCTAGGTACATTTGCAAATAAAATGCTTCTGCAGCACTTACTAGAAGTATTTACGCTGAACCAAAGCTGTCAAGTGAATATTTCCTCTCTTTTCACACAAAAAAGTGAAGCATAGGAATAGATTAACATGATATTGAATTCTTTAAATCAAAACTACATTCACCATTTACTTGTTTAATGATCTTCCTGTACATTTTTATATTCTGAAGTATGTAATGTGTCAAGCCTCTTTCTAATGAAGTAATTTTTGAAGGCCAACAAACAACAAGAACATAATTGCAATTGATAAGTGCCACCAGGAAAAGACTGTTGTTCCTGCATTAAAGATGAATATGCTGAATGTTTTATAACAACCTGTGCAGTAATTGCATCAGTAAATGAAATATCTTAATTTCAGCAGTGGAGTTTTGGTGCATTTCATTGAAGTATTTATCAAATACTTAATGGTGGCGTATGAGAGCCATATATGGCACATGTGAGGGGGTACAATATGTCTGTTTTGGAGAGAGAGAGAGAAAGAGAGAGTGAGAGAGAGAGAGAGAGAAAGAAAGAGAAAGCAATATATTGCTCAGTGGTGTAAACATATCCATGTATATATAGATGCATTGTCCTTTTCTGAGCATTTGCGATTGGAACCAAGCAGGTGTGTGAGTATGTTATCTGGACACTGCTGTCTTTTATCATTGTAAACCAAGAATTCTGCTGTGTTTTCCTTGTTAATTCTTTACAACTGTCCAGAATACTCCCTTTACCATTCTTCCGGAATGAATGTTGTCTTAGTAATAAATATATTTATGCCTCTCCCTTTTTGTGAATACACAAATGTGCAAATCAGTGCAAACAAACTTTTTCTGTGACAGCACAAAAGATGGTTGTTTATTTTGTGGTAGCAGTGGAAGTGGTTGGGTCATGTGTTATATCATGGTTCAGGGATGGGACGATTTTGTTTATGGTGCATCAGAGGCACTAATGCATGCCAAAAACTTTTTGTCGTTGGAAACAAAAAAAATTTTTTTTGGGGGGGGGATGTGGTTTATTTCACATACTAGCACCAGTAAACAGTGTAATTAAAACCTTACAGTAAATATGGGACAATCTGTGTTGTGTTTAAGGAGAAGTTATGTCTCTATTAAGAAAAAAGGTTAATCAGGATACAGGGGTATATTTTGTAATTTAACTTAATGATAAAGTTAAAACTTGTAATCGTTGCTTTATACCTCTGAGAAATGCAATGGTTACATTACCCATTGATTACAGAAGACTTAAATGTAATTTAATTTGATAATATGCTGTTTTAGTTAAGATTTTTTATGATCAGAAACTTATCTGATTGTATATGATGTTAAAGAACTTGAAAGTCTTTCTTTTTCTTTTTTTTTAAAGTTTCTTTATCATTTGCATTAAAGTAGTATCTTTAATATGATCAGTAACATTTTTAATGAGAAAACCACTTTTAAAGTGTTAATCATCTCAAATTCATGACACTAAAAAGTTGGTTTCTAAGATTTTACGTTTGGCAAATTTATGGCATCACGTTCTGCTTTCATGTCCATGTTTTTGTGCTATGCTAGGAGCCGTGTTTAAAATGTCCAAAAGAGTGAGCAACAATGTTGGATTTATTGCAGGTTGAAGAAGGCAGGTGGTTCCAGAAAGCAGACCTCCCTGTGCTGCGTCATGCCTGCTGCAGTGAATAACACCAGACAAGGGGGACCAGAGCCTGGTGAGAACGAAATTTATTTATTTATTTATTTATTTATTTAGTGGCAGGGGAGGGGTTGTACAAAATCAAAATGATTGTTTATTGAGTTGTAAAAAATGACCAAGTTAAACTCAAATTTGACAGGGGGATTAGATTAGTCGACAGGAAATGTATATGTTGATTAATTGTAAAAATAATTAAATAGAATGTTAAAATTATCATTGTGTGAAGTGTTCCTGTATTCAACAGGTTGTGATTTTTTAACATTTTAAATGTTGGAGTGGATAAAGCAGTCACCCTAGAAAAGCACATTATTTGTTTTCTTTAAGGTGCCAGAGGTTTTCATTTCTGTTTTTTGCCTTCGAGGATAACAACACTGAATGTATTCAATCAGGCTCGACTGATCATAATTTAAACATATTGATCATTATGCAGCCAAGCAGGTGTTATGAAATTGATTGATAACCGCAGGAGAGGGCAAAATTGAAGAAAGGTGTGCTGTTAAAAGTGGTCAAGTGCTTAAGAAGGGTCAGTTGGTGGTATTTTGTGAAAACGTTTTTTTTTTTTTTTTCAGGAGTGCAGCGTCTGCTGAAATCTCTGGATCAGATCAGCAGCAGAGGCACAGGCAAAGAGAAGGATCTTATGTTTTTGAGAGGAATGTTTCAGAGTCAGGACCTCCAGGCCTTATTACAGGTGAACAATACATTAAACCAAGTAACAAGTGATAAACAAAGCCTATTTCAAAAATTAAGAAAAAGTTCGAGTTAAAAATAATAAATGTATGAGGTTATCTTTACCTGTGAAAATAAAAGGGAGAGGTTTATTACCAAATACTTGAAAAAAAAAAAGCTGAGTAATTGGCAACTTGGAACAGGTGGCCTACCTAATGAAGACATGACTTGTGTTATCATTATATTTGTTGAACCACAGGTGTGAATGAAAAACAAGAGGCAGTTTGCATTAGGATAATAATAGGATATACTTACTGGCTGAAGAACTGAAGCGTCAGTGGCAATGCCAGAATGTTATGATAAGAGCTAATTTGTAAATGTATACTTTCATAATCTAGTTCTTCATTATTGTAGCAGAATATTTAATGTTGGGCGTTGACATTTTTTTTACCCAGCATTATTTTGTAGGCTAGCTTAATTAAATATTTTTCTACCTATATGTAACTGTTTTTGCATTCTGTATCAATTTTTACAAAGGTGGTGATTAATAGGAGTACTTGCCAGTCAGCCAATGTCAGTATATTTCTATTCTGTACCTCTTTTTTTTTTCTTATGTCATTTGATAACATTTCCATGCCCAATTTAATGGGAAGTGATCAAATTATAAAAAAGTTGTGCACCTCATTAGTATGATAATTTGATAATATCACATATTCCTCATAGGTCCACCACAAAGTGTCTTCCCAAGAACACCTGGACCTCAAACCTATGGCCAGAAATAGCTTCCAGATTGCTGCTCAGGTATACATAACACTATATGGTAGTGTACAGTTCAGGAGTTTACAAGTAACACACAGTTTTTGGCGGAGTTGTCAGCGTTGGCTTATGCCATCATATAATACATGCCAGTTCATTATGTAGATGTTTAACATCTTGAGATAAAAAGGACAAGTTATATAGTTGTCTCTTAATGTATTCAGGCCTGTAGACAGGGGACTTTGGAAGGGGGGTGTATGAACTTCCCCTTTAGCCAGTAAACATCCTTCTTTCCAAATAGGTTCTCACATTGGCTAGATTAGAGAGATAAGATGGTACACTTTTTCAGAAAAAGACACCCCCCTCTCAACTTTTGAACTTATGAAGTTGCATGCCTGTCAGTATAATGCTGTTGGTTTTGTACATGTCAGCATTTACCCAGACAGGGAATGTGTGATATTTGAATTATCCGGATCAGCTTCAGTGCAGTATGAAAGAGATGCACTATTGCCCATCCTATGTAGTTGACAGTGCTCTCTCTGAATAATGGCCATCTGGTCCTGAACAAAGACTGCATTGGTCTAAATCAACTAAATCAGTACTTGCTTTATGGGCTCAGTCATGCAGCAGTAACAACTACATTGTGAACGATGGATTGATTGATTATCAATGTTAACTATCAGTTGTACCCGGTGCAGTGCTTCACTGGTGGTGGTTACAGTACATGATTGCGTTGAATGGAAGCTTTTCAGCTGGCTATACAGTGAGATGAAACTTAATGTTGTCTTTGCAATATTGTAAACATTGGCTTCTGAATTTGAAATCATGTTCCTTGCAAATTGATAAGAAATCACTCTATAAAATGAGTGTCTTGATAAGGTTTAAAGACTCCTTCTAAAAAAAACTTTGGTTTGTGGATGCTTACTTTTGCTTTATTATTATTATTTATCATATTTTATATTTCTCACCTCAAAAAGCTCTTTGCAAGTTCACAATTATAGTTAAATATATGTGCACTCTTCCTGGGGAAGGTCCCAGTATCTTATTTCATTCATGTGTGTGTGTGTTCCCTGTACTGTAGGTCTATGATGAGCTGAGGACGCATCCCCTGACCTCTGAGGTTAGACAGCTGCTAGATCTGTTACTCAGTCCACACTTTAAGGTAGATACATTTCACTTTTATATGGTATTTCAATGTTATTTTGAGATATAAAGCAGTGTGAACCAAATAAAGGGTGTTTGAATGCGTAAGGGGTATTTGAATAAAAACAAAAAAATAGCGAATAACTTGGAGGAAAATTTAGTATTTTTTAGTCATAAATCAGAATTTTGGATTTTTTTTTTTTTTTTTGCCCAAGTTAGTAATACAAATCAAAGCAGTAATCACCTTTGTCTGACAGTAAATTATATTAAATTTTACTACTGGGCTGGATGAAACTGTAAATATTATGTTCCCATTGAAGGCTTTGCTGACAGCCCAAGACAAAGTTGCCTGCCAGGACTATGTGCCACAACTGCCTTCCATTCCACATGAAGTTGATGAAGATGAAAACCGTGCTGTGAAGATTGTAAGAATCATGAGGAAAAATGATCCTCTGGTGGGTTTTTAATGCATTTTACTTAACAGATTTGTCTTTAATATGAATTTTATTGTGAATTCGATAACTCCATATTAAATAAAGAAAACACTAAAAAAAACTCAGAGAGTGCAGACTTCTGCTAAGAAAGATCAATCCCCCTTATTAGTTTAATATTTCTTTAAGTAATGGATCATCTAGTTAATGGCTGTTAACTAACAAAGGTAAAAACTTTTAATATGCTAGCAAAAGCACACTATAGCACTGTACATAGTATTCAGTGAACATTTGTGTTATATTATTAACTATGAATATCAAAAATAAATCATGAGTAATATTTATCTGTACAGGGTGCTACGATACGATTGAATGAAGAAACGGGTATGATTTATGTTGCTAGAGTGATGATGGGCGGAGCAGCTGACAGAAGTGGTAAGTCATTTAAGAACCCATATTTCCGTATTTGTTCACATTTCTTGTAGTTCTTGTATAGTATTAAATTAGACTTTGTAGTGTGGTATTCCTAAATAACATGTAACACACAATCAATCAGAATATTTTCATTTTCCCTTGTAATGTTAGTTCTAGATATTTTTGAGAGTTTGTCATTGTTGGTATATTAATCACATGCTTTCAACTGACTACTTTCGATTTTTATGTACAGACACAGATGTGTCTGTACATATAGCCATCATCTGCGTCTGTCGTCGCCGTCGTCGCCGTGCACTTTTACCGATAACACGATAAGTGGAAAACCATTTTACCTTTTGACTTGAAACTTGCAGAACTGATGAATATTCATAATACGCAGGTCAAGTTCGAAAATCAGCATGATCGGGTCACTTTTAGGGAATTTATGCTGTTTTTTCACTTTTTTCAGCATATATGCAGCACCGATAACACGATAAGTGGAAAACCATTTTACCTTTTGACTTGAAACTTACAGAACTGATGAATATTTATAATACGCAGGTCAAGTTTGAAAATCAGCATGATCGGGTCACTTTTAGGGAATTTATGCTGTTTTTTCACTTTTTTCAGCATATATGCAGCACCGATAACACGATAAGTGGAAAACCATTTTACCTTTTGACTTGAAACTTACAGAACTGATGAATATTCATAATACGCAGGTCAAGTTCGAAAATCAGCATGATTGGGCCATTTTTAGGGAATTTATGCTGTTTTTTCACTATTTTCAATATAAATACAACACTGATAACACAATATAAGAAAAACGGATTGGCCAATTGTAATTATACTCACAGGAGTGGTCAATCTTACTAAAACGCAGGTTGAGTTCGAAAATCAGCATAATCAGGCCATTATTTTAGAAGTTATACTGTTTTTCACATTTCCTCAGATTCAATTATTAGGCATGTTAACAGTCTCATTATTTAACTAATAAGATGCCTAAAAGTGTTTGTTTGATATTTCCTGCATCTTTACAACATTGTTAGTTGATTATGTAAAAAACATGGTAAACTTGTTATCATGTATTGTGTAATAAAGTGTCAAAAATGGAAATAAACTCATATCATTGCAGTTTGTCAGATTCAATCATCCACTATGTTCAGAATCTCAGAATGGAGGAAATTGGACATTTAACACTGTTCTATTGATACTTTTCCCATCTCATCAATTTTCTTAGTTGGTCATATAAAATGGCAGTAAAATGTTTATTTTGTTTTATGTTAAAAAAGTGTTAAAAATGGAAATAAACCCATTTCAGAACAGTGCTGTCTTGTTTACATTTTGGCATTTTCAAGGCGTGACTTTGAAGTTCCATGGGCCTGAAGACCTTTGCTAGTCACATTTTCTGAATATCTGTGAAACAAATATTTTATAATTAAAAATTGATGGTCATTAAGCTGTTAAACATTATGTAATATTGCATCAAAATTTGAAGAAACCCCTATTTTGGGCACTGCTTCCATGATGACCATTTAAGGAAAATCATGTCACTTACTGTTCTCAAACTTACAGGAAAGAAACATGGGACTAAAATACAGCTTCAGTAGGCAATGCAGTCTGTTTGGTATTTTTATTTATTTATTTTTTTTTTTGGCAGTTAAACAGTTTTTTGTGAAAATTTAATTTTTCACATATTGGCATTTACAAGGTGTGACTTTAAAGTTCCATGATCTTGAAGACTTTTGCTTGTCACATTTTCTGAATGTCCATGTTACTAATATTTTATTAATAACATTTGATTGTCATTATGCTGTTAAACATTATGTAATGTTGCATCAAAATTTGAAGAAACCCCTATTTTGGGCACTGCTCCTATGATGACCATTTAAGGGAAATCATGTCACTTACTGTTCTCAAACTTACAGGAAAGAAACATGGGTCTAACATACAGCTTCAATAGGCAACGCAGTCTGTTTGGTAAATTTTTCTGGCAATTTAACAGTTTTTTGTGAAAATTTAATTTTTCACTTATTTGCATCTTTATTTTCTGTTCTTTGTCTGTACATTTGACAGCTTTGCTGCCTTGTTTTTTTTTTAGGATCAATTCATGTTGGAGATGAAGTCCATGAAGTAAATGGAATCAATGTCCGTGGCAGAGATCCAGATGATGTCGTACAAATACTGGTATGCGGCTTTATAAGGTTTATATGACAGTAAAAGTTGAAAACCATTTTCCAGATAAGTGGTAAAGTCGTTCATACATACAAGAATAGATCTTAAATTATGTAAAGATATCTAAAAGAATTCATCTATTATGCAAAGATTGTATCTAAAAAATACATTTCTCATACATTCCCCTGATGATTCCACAATCTGATGCAATTCGAATGCTTTGACAAAGATAAATGCAATAGTTGTTTGCAGAGAGCCTAGCAGTTCTAAAAATGAGTATTGAGAAGCGAGGGACTTCATCACTTTCATTTTTTGATGAAGTGATTGTTTGAGAGAAATGCAGATATTCTCAGTGATTTACAACTTTGTGATTTTCAGGCAGCTGCGCAGGGTCCCATTACTCTTAAACTTGTGCCCAGCAATGTGGATAGTAAAATATACAGAGAAAGCAGGGCAAGTTGTTCTTTTTCATTGACGTCTGCCCTTGTTTGTGTAATTGTTGTATCACAATATACCATACCCCCTAGAAGTTGACTTTGTGATATTGCACTAATTTTGAAGCAGCAGGATTTCAATGACTATCATTTTAAAGACAAGATCTTGTATATCCTATAAAACACTATAATGCAAATATGTGTGCATTAAAAAGTGAGGCAGAATTGAAAACCTGAATCTTTGAATGTAACTCAGTCTGTGCAATTTACATATATTTCTACAATGTACATCTCACAACTCTTTTTGTAACATTCATCATCAACAGCCAAACGAATGTCTAAGAATCGAAGATAGAATACATTTACATTCATGACAACTGCTTTGGCTGCTCCTATATTTTGTATGTCCACTTAAAGTTAAATGTCCACTCACAATACACTAAGTTAAAGCCATGGGAATATCTTGGGCATATTCAGTTCTATTTACAATCCGCAGCGATTAACATCCATTTTCTTTTGCTTCCTCAGGTTCGAATGCGAGCTCACTTCAACTATGACCCCTTCAAGGACACCCTTATTCCCTGTCGAGAAGCGGGACTGCCCTTTAAGAAGGGGGACATCCTGCACATAGTGGACCAGACTGACCTGAACTGGTGGCAGGCCAGGAGGGAGGGGGACAAGAATATGAGGGCGGGGCTCATACCTGGGAAACAGTTACAGGAAAGGTGGGAGATTTATAAGTTTTTAAAAAAAGTGAAGTCTGGTTCTTATGTATTTCTCTGTACTATTTCTCAGTGTGGTTTACAGTACATCACAACAGGGCCAGTTTTTTTTTTTTCTGCAGACTGGCTGAAGGTATTCTGTCATCACAGGGGAGGATACAGTAATAATAAAATATGCAAATGATAGTGTCACTTTTTGACGTTTGTTTCATAACACACTGTTTTGATTAACCTTACAGTATGATGGTTAACTATGTTGGTTCTAAAATTGACAGCTAGCTTTATCATTTTAAGTAAACAGGTAACATTAGACAGCCTATTAGTATTTCACATACTTGAGTATGCATTTACTACAAAACCTGAATGGTACTGCTCAAGTCATGCAGTCGAGTATTCAAATCTAAATGTGGTCTTCCATGTTTCAGAAAAGAGGCCATGAGACGGACAGTTGGCACATTAGATGGTGGATTGTACAGAGAGAGAGAAAACAAGGGCATCAGGAGTTCAACAATGAATGGCTCTTTGGATGGTAGGAAAGCAAGGAAAACCAAGAAAATTATGTACCAGTCTGAGAATAGCTCTGGTAAGAAATGTAGAATTGCAGTTTCATCACAAAATATTTTTTTCGTGGTTGAAAGTTTTCAGGATTATGCCTGATTTCCAGATTTTTAGTCTTCATTTTGATCGTTCTTTTTCATATGGCCTAAATGACATGAATTTTACAATATGACATAATTTTTACAATCTTCACCCATGCTTTTTCTGCACTGCAGAATGAAAAACAAAATCTTGCAAGAAGGCCAATTTTTATATCAAAGCTTGCATGCAAAGAAAAAAATTCTTTAATAAAGACTTATTATGGAAATATGCATCAGCAGTATGGGTTTAAATTGGAAATATGAAATTTTATCAGCTGCTTTATAAGTTATTTCCAGATTTTGACAATGCTGAAAATATATGTGGAATTTTGAAACTGTAGATGATTTATTTCCAGATTTTGACAATGCTGAAATTATCACCTATGAAGAAGTTGAAAAATATTATCCAGAATCTGGCAGATACAGACCAATTGTACTCATTGGTGAGTTTGGATTTGGATGTTTCATTACTTATGGTATTTTGGTATTTGTAAATTAAACTGAATTCAGCAGAGAAAAATAAAATAAGCTTGTGTTGATTAGTACGTATTATTTTAAATGTAATGTTTTTATTATGCTGTTTCAGGGCCTCCTGGTGCTGGGAGGAATGAATTGAAAAGACGTCTTATAACTTCCAACCCAGAACATTTCTCAGCCACAATACCACGTGAGTCGACTTTATTACATGATGCAAAGCATTGCTTTCATCAAAAAGACACTGTACTTCAGGTTCTTCATATATATTTAGTCTGCAAACTCACAGAGGACTACATGGAATATGTAATAATGATGTCTGGGGTAGCACTAGCAATTTTTTTCGCTTAGCCATATCACCACATTTTTGTCAATTTGTTATCAAAATGGTTATAATTTGGCTAAAACATGTCAAATCAAGCCCTTTTTCTTTAGCCAATTGAAGTCAATTTTAGCATTTGGCTAAATTGGCAAGTGTTAGCGCTACCCCAGGATGTCATTTATAAGTTTTGTATGCATACCAAAGAATGGTTTCATTTGATATTAGAATAAGGGTTCCTATTTGTATGTGTTATAGACACTTCTCGTCCCAAGAAAACATCCGAAGTGGATGGTAAGGAGTATTATTTTGTCTCCAGAACAGAAATGGATAGGAGAATAGCAGAAAGAAGGTTTGTGTGGCATAAATGAAGTTTATTTAGTCTTTTATCTTTGAAGTATATTCAGTATTGTCTTCACTGCCTTACAAGCTATATAATAATAGTTTTTAATGAAGTATCTTAGCTTGACAAATGCCAGCTAGCTCATGTATAACGTTGTCTGGACAAGTGCATATTTAAACCCCATTCCCAGAGATTAGATCGATCTACTTTAGATCAACCTAACTTCCTGGGGGTTCTCGCTAGATAGCTGTCAGCCGAGTGGGCACGAAAGTTAATTACCCCCTTACAGCTTGTAGTAGGTGGGACGGACATTTAAGCTAGTGAGACTCCCCACGGGGATAGATCGATCTAAATATCTGGGAATACACCCTTAGAAAATCAAAATTATACCATCAATACTAAATATAAAACACATGTATTATATTTTTTCAGTAATAGAAAGATTCTGAAGCAATGTTTGTTACACAATCTTCTTTTTATGAAATTTACTCTGATCAGGCATCATTTAGCTCTTAACTACCGGTACTTCATTATGAGGTTGTGTTTACAAACGGTCCAAAGTGGACCAGTTGTGAACACAGCTTTTTTTTCTCACTCATATCATAAATGCTGATTATGTTTTGTTTTCTCAGATTTGTTGAGTATGGAGAATACAAGGGCAACCTGTATGGTACTAGTATAGAGAGTATAACCAGTGCTCTCAATGCAGGAAAGGTCTGTGTACTCACACCACACCCACAGGTAAGCTGAAAGAAATAGATACTGTATTTATGTATATGGAATTGCATGTGCTTGGGAATTAGATTACTGTGTGTGTGTGTGTGTGTGTGTGTGTGTGTGTGTGTGTGTCAAAAAAATTCACATTTTTATTGGTCTGCCAATTCAATTTTTTATTTATGATACTTTGATTTAATTAAATAATCTGGATCTCTTTACTTTCTTAAGTGATAATATATGCTAATAGTTGTGCACAATTTATGCATCTATAGCCAAAGGATGTTCACAAATAAAGTAGTGAAATTATTCAAGTAATTTTAATTATAACTAGCTTTTGAGAGGTCCTTGATACGTGAACACACTCAAATTTTATTTTAGAAAAAAAAATGCAGTTGACTATTTTAGTATTAGCTTCTTTCTCTCTCTCTCTCTCTCTCTCTCTCTCACACACACACACACACACACACACACATACGCACACACACACTGTGATTTAGGTGGTAGAAATAAGTTGTAACAGAGCATTTACATGTTGAGGTTATGTGAGTTGTAAACATGTAAACATAAAATTCAAGAGAATGTGCAAATTTTTTTATTTAACTCAACAACAATAACATCAATAACATAAATATCCTAAGACTGAAGGCATGACGCCTCATACTTGGTGATCTGTAGGTTCAATTATTTCAGAGGCAGGTTTATGTTCAGAGTAACCTGTCACTGTCATGAAGATGATTTAGAATAAAATTGAAAAATTTTCTTTCCCAAAATGCACAGTTACTAGTACATTGTCCAGTAAATGTTTTAGATACATTTTGACTTCCATCATTGACATTATCATTTACATATTTTATTCAAAGTTTATGCTGTTGCTTACTTTGAAATCAGCGATTTGACCTTCAGTTTTAATTTTGAAATGCCTTGTTTCAGCAAAGATGCTTTCAGTTTTCTAAGAGCAAGTTTTTGCAGCAAATGAAAGTCATCTTCATTTGCATCTAGGGCATCCATGTGATAGATGCCTGCTGCTGATTCTTTAGAAGATTCTTTATGAAAATTGACTGCAACACCAAAATTTTCCAACATTCTCTCATAATCAACTCCTTCATCTTTGGATCCAAAGAGCCAGATGAATTTTGCCTGGACTGCAGAAAAACCTTTCAATTTTCGTTTGTGTTTTCCTTTGATCTGCTGTTGTCTGGTAAGCTGTAAACCAGCGCCCTCTAGAGTGGGTTCTGGTTGGACAAGGGGCTGGACCTCTGCTGGACTGGTAGCAGTTTGCCACGTTTTCTGATTGAAAGGTGTGGTTCCCATCGGTGGCAGGGGAGATGTAGAAGAGGATGGAATAGGCATATCAGGCAAAGAGAAATCAAGCCTGTCCTTCAATGTGGTTGCATCGTCTAAGTTTCCATCATTTGTGCTGTAGGGATTTGTTGAAGTGCTAGTACTGGTAGGATCTGTAATTAAAATCCAGTAAATAAACTCAGATAAGATCAAAGAATTTGAACTCTCATCAGGTAGTATTTCTAAGATTTCCTTTGTGGTTCCATACTGTGGAAAGTATGCTGATAATGCGAGATTGAGTCGAGGAAATAATAGCCCTACTTTTTATCATTGTGTAGACTTTGATGGAGCTTAAGATAATGATAGTTGATGTGGAAAATACCGTTATTATTAAAGCCTGTAATTTACATGTAGAAGAGATATGAAGAGTACCTGTGGTATATTTTGAATCAGGATAAGAATTGATGACAAAAGTGGTGGCTGGATCTACCAAAGTCACCCTCGTGGAACAGAGTGCAATAATCACCCAGCATTTTGTAGCCTGAATGAATAAAAACAATAGACGAAAAAGAAGTTTATTTTAATAACAATAATGGAAATCACTTATTTCTATTTGAATAGAATTGTCTCAGTCAGTTGTTCATTGTAATTCTCCTTTGTATGTGCATAAAAAATAACTCATTATCTATTAGGTAACATAGCAAAAAAAAAATGAATTTGTAATGAAAAGGTTTTCAGCTTATTATAACCAATAAAAAATGTTGAAATTAATAATTAATAAGTGTAGATTAGCTCTCATGAAACACATAACACTGGGCCATGATAACACTGAGAAAAGAAAACGTGCTTAGTTTCCTATCAGACCATATATATTCAATTTACAATGCATGGCTTCTCCACTTACCTGCATTATGGATCTCTGACTGCACCCTCAGCAGTAGAACTATACTGAGTGTAATGTGCACTAGCTTTGACAGTTATATTGAATATCCCTCAGCAGTAGAGACTCCTTTCAAGTACAGGGCATTCTGTCGCTACCTTTAACTGTCTTTTGGATATATACAGGAGGTTAAAAGAGACGATTAATTACGAGATGAGTGGTCCTGATAACCCCTCAGTCTGTTTCATGCTCTCTGACTCTCAAATGACTACCTAGGCGAGAGCAATTTTACCACTGAAATTAGGACCATTATTTCTGGCCAGAAAAATGAGCCATGTTGTCAGAAATATTTTTTTGTGATAATTAGGATTTCAGCTCTTATTAAATGGCAATATGCATGGGCTGATTGTGGAATTTTTTTTTCAAAAAAGCAATTAATACATTACATGCTAAATGTACATCATAAGATAAATTATCCAGTTATGTGACACTCCATTTAAGATATCTTAGATTAAAATGAAAGGTGAGAGATGTAATCTTCTTACAGTCATTTCAAAGCAATTTATTTTAATAACTTCATCAATAATAAGTTCACATTTCTTGAACAGAATTTAGAAGAAAAAAGGTCAGGTTAATGAGGGAAAGATATGGTATTGATTTTTCACTAGGATGTCATTTCAACAGTAAAATGAGTTTGATAATCAGTAGCTAGATGTCAAAGTATTGAAAGATTTGGGACGGATGAGCATCTTTAAGAATAGAATAACCATCAGGGCTTTTATTATGACATTTTTATATGCCCCAGTATTGCATTTAGCATCAAAGTTACATAAAAGAAAATAGATTTTCACTATTAGTCTGTCATTCAACGCTAACTGGTAATGGTTTACTTATATAATATGTTGTGCGTACAGATGGAATAAAGGGAAACATAATGGCTTTCCATTGTCATGAAGATCAAAGGAAATAAAAAAAAAGTAATATCTAATAAACCATGGACGTCAAGGTAGCCCATGTTGTTTTAAGGCTGGAGAAACTCAACTTTATGGGGGTGAGTGGGGGGGGGGGCTGGCGTCAGCTGTTGGGAGTAGTGCCGTCTAAGTGTTGCGCCGGGCGTGTTGGTTTCAGAGAGATGTGCTGACGCCAATCCCTGACATGGTACCCAGAGAAGAAATACACCAAATGATTTGGCAAATACTTCAGCATGTTATCCCTCTTTTTCTAAACATGAAAAAATAATCTTTGAATTAATTAAGAAATTTATTTTTCTAGGCACTGAAAATGCTGAGAAGTGCAGAGTTAAAGCCCTACGTGATCTTTATCAAGCCTCCTTCCATTGAGAGGCTTCGAGACACGAGACTGGTCCCTACCACCAAGGGCAATACAGATAATGGAATGATACAGAAGACATTTTCAGTGAGGGGTTGTTTTTTTTTTCACCTTTGATGTTGCGAGGGAGAAATTGCTTCATTTATGTTGGCTTTCGATATACACTAGTTCAAATTACTAAATTGCTGTTGGAGTACTTAAGTGGTTTAACCTTTCATGTCGTTAGGAAAATGACAGTTGTATTGGATTTCATAACATTTTTTCATTACTTCTGAATCTAATTGAATTATTAAACAGAACTGGTATTTAATACTTTCGTATTCTCAGTTGCCTTTATCATTGAAAGTATTTTGATTATTCTAGATACTCTATACACCATTCTTTCATAGTTTCCAAGTTTAGGAGGGAAAAAAGTCTTGTAAGACTGCTGAAGAATTTAAGTTCATTTGCTTGTAGCATATTTATCTATTCCAGGATGAAGAACTCCATGAAATGATTCTAAATGCATCCAAGATTGAAGAAAATTACAGTCACTTCTTTGATAAAACAATAGTCAATGATGAACTTACTACAGTGTTCACTGAACTTTGTGCTGCTGTGTACAGAATTGAGCATGAACCGCAGTGGGTGCCCATCTCATGGGTACGGTGACATGACAGAACATGAACCCCAGCGGGTGCCCATTTCATGGATACAGTGACATGACAGGACATGAACCCCAGTGGGTGCCCATCTCTGGGTACAGTGACATGAAAGAACATCAACCACAGTGGGTTCCCATCTCTGGGTACGGTGACATGAAAGAACATGAACCACAGTGGGTGCCCATTTCATGGGTACAGAGGCATGACAGGACATGAACCCCGGTGGGTGCCCATCGGATGGGTTTAATGCCATGACATAATGTGAACCCCAGTGGTCTGTTTTAAGGTTTTAGGAAAGCGTTTATAATACATTGACATAGTAAATGAAAATCTATTTAATCATACAGAAAATGCATGAACTAATGGTCTGTAGTATTAAATGGGCCTTAACTGGGATACAGTCAGATGAGAATGTTGTAAAAAAACCAAACTGCCTGAAACTGTGTTCATTATGCTAAATACTTTATCTTTGATCAATTTTGATAATCTAGATGCAATAGTCTAAGAAAAAAAAAAGAGAATGCTTATTTTTAATGACAAGGACTGCAATATATTGGATGAGGAGATTGTGACAATCTGTTGGTTAGAAGATGTTATATTTGTATTGGTCTTCCATCCCTTGCCTGGTTTTAAGTCTGGTTCACGTTCACATTTGCCCTTTTTGAACTGTTTAATTTCTTAACATGATACTGTTTGTAGAAAAGGGCTTAGGGTTGATTGAAGGATAATAATCTTGCACATGATGTACAATACATATAGTTTCTATCAAATGCCATCTTCAGAAAAATCAAACACCTTTTTCATAAAAGTTGCACGTGGTTTGTCCCTTGTTAAAATTAGTCATTGGTTTGATTTTTATTAAATGACATCTGCATACATACAATAATTCATTCCCATTACCTGGGTGTTGATTCATTCAGCAGTTTAATCCTTGGATGTGCCATTGAATACTCTTGAGAGATTTTTTATAGTAGGGCAGCAAAGTGCAATATATTTGATAGAAGCTTGTTGACAACAATCCATCAATTTAATTCCTTCTCTACAGCTATGCAAATTATATGTAGCCAACACATTGATATTCACTCCTCTTTTTTTTTTCATGGTTACTTTGAAATTGCTCAATTTATTTGAAATTTCTTAACCTTTAATAGACTATAACCTTGTTATAATTTTAAATTTCCTTATTTGTTAAAAGCTGTACAATCGCCTTATTCTTCAAATGTGCCAGTAAAGCATGACGTGAAATTGATTAAATTGAATTTTTAATTGGGACATTTGATATTGACACAATTTATCTTTTCTTTTCAATTGAAAGATTTTTGTCATATAGATCTTACATGAGGGGAAGTATGTTTATTTTTCTTTTTTATGTACAGACACAGATGTGTCTGTACATATTGCCATCACCTGCGTCTGTCGTCGCCGTCGCCGTCGCCGTCGCCGATCATGTCGCCGTGCACTTCCAGCGTTAACACCATAAGTGGAAGACAGTTTTACTTTTTGGCTTTATATTTACAGAGCTGATGAATATTCATAAAACGCAGGTCAAGTTCGAAAATCAGCATGATCAGGCCATTATTGTAGAATTTATGCTGTTTTTTCACTTTTCAGCATATATGCAACACTGTTAACACATTTCAAGGAAAACCCATAAACCTGTTGTCATGAAACTCACAGGAGTAATCAATCTTACTAAAACGCAGGTCAAGTTCAAAAATCAGCATAATCGGACCATTATTTTATAAGTTATGCTGTTTTTTCACATTTCCTCAGATTCAATTCTTAGGCATGTTAACAGTCTCATTATTTAATTAATAAGATATGTAAAAGTGTTTGTTTGACATTTCCTGCATCTTTACAACATTGTTAGTTGATTACGTAAAAATGATGGTAAACTT
Source organism: Lingula anatina (assembly GCF_051362555.1). NCBI lineage: Eukaryota > Metazoa > Brachiopoda > Lingulata > Lingulida > Lingulidae > Lingula > Lingula anatina. The sequence goes on from NC_141768.1 coordinate 27,374,222, forward strand.
GTAATCATGTATTGTGTAATAAGGTGTCAAAAATGGAAATAAACTCATATCATTGCAGTTTGTAAGATTCAATCATTCACTGTGTTCAGAAACTCAGAATGGAGGAAATTGGACATTTGGCACTGTTGTATTGATATTTTTCACATCTCATCAATTTTCTTAGTTGATCATATAAAAATGGCAGTAAACTGTTAATTTTGTTTTATGTTAAAAAAGTGTTAAAAATGGAAATAAACCCATTTCAGAATAGTGCTGTCTTGTTTCACATTTCCTCAGATTCAATTTTTAAGCATGTTAACAGTTTCATTTTTTAATTAATAAGATAAGTAAAAGTGTTTGTTTGACATTTCCTGCATCTTTACAACATTGTTAGTTGATTTTGTAAAAATGATGGTAAACTTGTTATCATGTATTGTGTAATAAAGTTTCAAAAATGGAAATAAACTCATATCATTGCAGTTTGTAAGATTCAATCATCCACTACGTTTAGAAACTCAGAATGGAGGAAATTGGACATTTGACACAGTTCTACTGATATTTTTCACATCTCATCAATTTTCTTAGTTGATCATACAAAAATGGCAGTAAACTGCTAATTTTGTTTTATGTTAAGAAAAGTGTTAAAAATAGGAAAAAAAACCTTTCAGAACAGTGCTGTCTTGTTTACATTTTGGCATTTTCAAGTTGTGACTTTGAAGTTCCATGGGCCTGAAGACCTTTGCCAGTCACATTTTCTGAATATCCATAATACTAATATTTTATTTTATTTTATTAAAAAATGATGGTCATTATGCTGTTAAACGTTATGTAATATTGCATCAAAATTTGGAAAAAAATATTTTGGCACTGCTCCCATGATGACCATATAAGAAAAATCATGTCATTTTCTGTTCTCAATCTTAGAGGAAAGTAACAGGGGACTAAAATACAGCTTCAGTAGGCAATGCAGTCTGTTTGGTAATTCTTTCTGCTAGTTAAACAGTTTTTTTTTTTTTTTTTGTGAAAATTTAATTTTTCACATATTGGCATTTTCAAGGTGTGACTTTGAAGTTCCTTGGGCTTGAAGACCCATGCTAGTCACATTTTCTGAAAATCCATGATACGTATATTTTATTATTAAAAATTGACGGTCATTATGCTGTTAATCATTATGTAATATTGCATCAGAATAGAAGAAAACACAATTTTGGGTGCTGCTGCCATGATGACCATTATGGGAAAACCATGTTACTGATGATTGCCAAACGTTCAAAAAAGAAATACAGGACTAAAATGCAGCCTGAGTTGGAAAAGCAGTCTAATTGGCTTCTTTTTCTGGAAGTTATACATTTTCAAAGTGTGAACTTGAACTGCCATGGGCCTGAAGCCTTATGCTTGTTACACATTTTACTTACATTGATATTACCTGTTGAGCATAATTAAAATTTGATGTTGAATTTGCAGTTTGACATAATGTACTTTTGCATCAGAATTGACAGTAGCCTATTTTGTGCATAGTTATTTCCTGCTTTTTGTCTGTACATTTGACAGCTTTGCTGCCTTGTTTAAGTTAGCCAAATGACCTTTTGCCACATAAGGTATACACCCAAGTATTACATTTCCTTTTACATATGCTATTATTGTTAACTTTACTAAATAGAATGGATATCACAATCATACAAAATAAATTATATTTTTTTAGTATGTGCCAGTTGTTATTGTTGTATATAGATCTCTACTTACCAGACAATGTCATTCAGTAATATACCCAGAATAAAGTATCTGAAAATATACATCACTCAATTAGCTGATTTACATACAGTGCTGAGGGTCCACGACTCTCTACCGTACAAAAGAAAAGACCAATGCATACAAAACATCTGAGAAGTGTGATTTTGGCACCATTGAGATTTTTTATCTTTAAATGTTGTGAGCATTTGATTGAAGCTAGTCTGAACCATTCCTATGCATAAAAAAAATTGAGCCAAGGGACTGAATTAGATCTAAGGATCACAGTAGAGCCATAACAAGTACAGGAACCGAAAATTGTAGTCATTTCTCTGCTAATTGTCGAATTGTATGTTATCCCAGTATCACTCACCAAATGGCCTTCTGCTCAAAAGCACTTGTATAAAATATACGTTTATGAACCTATACTGCCTGTACAGACACATATATTTTTTTATATTCACAGTAAATGATTTAAACTTTACATTAATCATGCAGTCTTACAAAAAATAATGATCATCCTGTGAAAAAAGGGCCCATCATTATTTAGTTGGCATATATCATATACATACCTAGGGTATGTTATATACAGGGGTCCGCCATATAGATAAACGTCCCAATAAAATATTCGTTCCGATAGATACGTCTCTATACATACACGTCTCAATAGATTTACGTCTCGTTAAATTTACGTTCCGATAGATCCACCAACAGTTTCCTATAAACCGACGTATCTTTAGATCCAGGTACCGCTAGATCCATCTATCTGACATCGTAATTAATCGGCTAAAATGCCGATATAAACTTGAGATACAGGTATGAGGCTTTCGAGAGATAGTCTGGATGCGAGTACTGACCCACTCAGTGAGATATGACTTAATTACAACCTGATATTTATTTATTTATATATTTATTAGGTGTTCAAACAAGATATAGGCCTACATGTACGTTCGCGTCTACACGTCTTTACTATCGTTTACTATCATTTACTCCATTCCGCAATGTACGCACGTAACTTCATCAATGTAAACTACTTGGACATAAAAACGACACAAATTCGTTATTATGTCCAAGATGTAAGTAACTTCTATATATATACAGTCGATTTTTGCCTGCAAACATTGGGTATGTTTGTCAACCATACAGTAATGGTTTCTATCAAGTAGGCCTATACAAGACAGTTATCAGGCAGAATCATTCATGAAATGCCCAAATAAATCATACACAGTATAAGAAGAGTTTACTTGTAAAACTCTTAACATTATTTCATCAACTTTTGCCGAGTTCTTAATTGACGGGTGTGTGTGTGTGTGTGTGTGTGTGTATGTGTGTGTGTGTGTTTTCTTGGATTAATCGCTATGAAAAAATATATAATCTTAGGTTCCTGTCAGAAGCCTTCGTAGTCAAAACTAAATGAATGTAACATGAGAATAACAAAACATCTAGTGAAATCATAAATTTCTGTCAGATAATGCATTAGTAGGCCTAATGTAAATTACCCGAGTATTGCGTAAAAACGATCTATAGTAGAATAATAAATTGCTGAAAGGATTAATATGTGTACTCTCGTTTTAAACAGTGCATTTTATCAAGGAGTTGTTATAACTCCTTGATTTTATGTACTGAGTAGTATACCAACCATTTTGAGCAATAGTGTACCTGTAATGGATCTATCGGTATTTGGATCTAAAAGTATGCGGATTTTAAGGGGCGTGGGTTTATGAGGACGTCGTATCTCTAGGAACGCAAATTTATAGGACGGTGGTAAAAAATCGGATCTATCGGTATTTAAATCTAAAAAGACGTTTTTTCAGTTTTCCCTTTATGTATCTATCGGTAACGGGAGTATAGGGACGTGTAATATTTTGGGACTAAATTTTATCCGTACGTATGACCGTGGCGATATAATGATCACTGAAGCCTGTCCATGTAGCCAAGCTTCAGTGAAGATCGAGGGCAACCTCGAGCCGCTACCCAAAAATGTCTCGCTTCACTCGACATTTCTGCGTAGCGTCTCTCGGAAAACTCGGATTTAACCTAGATGTAGTCTAGAATTTCACGACTACATCTAGGTTAAATCAGTCGAGGTCTCTTAAATACTGAAAGCCAAAAGACAGTGTGATCATGTGACCTTCTTGGCATCAAGAGAATAGTGACGTTGTTTGCGTTATATACCTACCAGTAGACAAATTTAAAATCTCTCACACTTTTAGAAAAATTAGCATAAACTTTTCACGTTTAACAATTATTATCTATCATTTTATGACACTAAGTCATATCAAATGGGTATGGTTTGAAAACGGGAATTAGTATACATTTAAGCCACACGTGCATACAAATTATTTGTAAATCTATAACTTTTTAACGAGGGTTGTGTTATTTACCTTTTGTTTTTAAGCTGTTCATTCTTCCTCTTTATCAGATATATCGGTAAAAGTCAAATGTATTCCCCCTTTGAACTTGTAATTACATGTAGCACATGAATGCTCTGAAAACCAGCACATGTACTGAGTATATTCCAAAACCGCCTCGTAGTAAAAAATGTCACCAAAACGTAGAATTATTACTCCTGTGGACTTGAAATAAACATCTATTTGATTTGGACTATATTCCGTAACCGCCTCGTCGTCAGAAATAACAATAAAAAAACTAGAATTATTACTCCCGTGAACTTGTAATAAACATCCGTCGATTTTGACTATATTCCGAAACTGCCTCGTTGTCAGAAATATCACCAAAAAGTAAATTTCTTTCTCCTTTGCACTTGTAAAAAATTAGTTTGACTATATTCCGGTCCGATGCTCCTTTTTTATCAGAAATGTCACTAAAAAGTAGAGGTTTTGCCTTTGGGCCTTTTTTCCGCAGCAGTCCCAGCCAGGTGTGGCTCAGCTGAGACGCACATGGTCAGAGTCGACGGTTGAACGTCCACGACAAGTATTTAGCAAAAATTGACCAAATTGGTCAGACATTACGTAAGAATTTGGCGGGAGTTTATTCCGTATAACATCTCTAGAGCGTGATATAGGGTCACTTTATTCGGTTTTAGGGGTGTTTTAGGATGAAATGACTGTATTTTTTCTCGGTATGTATGTCTCACACTTATCAATAAAATCCACATCATATGAAAAAGTAGTCATGTATCCATTCACATATTTTTATTTGATCATAAATACCATGTTTATTTTCCCCTCTTTGGGCCTAGCAACCAGTCTGAAGTATACTTTCTACAAACTGACTTTGTACAGCCATATCCTATCAGTATGTTTATTTTGTACAGTCTTCAATGGACACTTCTATAATAGACCGTTTGAAGTCTAAGAGTGATTTCTAACCAATAATTAAGATTCAAGTTGAGAATAAACATTTACGTCTAAGCAGAGTGTATGGACCCAATCCCCATGAAACTATGAGACCATTTCCACAGATATTTAGATCGATCTATCCCCCTGGGGAGTCTCACTAGCTTGCTGTCAGCTTAACCGGCTTAAATGTCTGTCCCGCCTACTAAAAGCTGTAAGGGGGTAATTAACTTTTGTGCGCACTCGGCTCCGGGAAGCTGACAGCAATTTAGCATGAACCCCCAGGGAGTTAGGACGATCCAGATGGATCGATCTAAATCTGTGGGAACCCAGTCTATCAGTCTAGATAGATCAATCCAACTCCATGGGGACTCTCCCTGAATGAATCAGATTAAGACATTAACACACCTCCCCATTTCCAACATACTCGTACCAGCTTTTCTGTATTCTGCTCAACGCCAGGAGGTACGTTAATCTGATTGCACTTAGTGAGAGTACCCACAGAGTTAGATTAATCTACGTAGAATGAAAGTTCCATCGGGAATGAGCCCTACATAAAACGGCTCTTGACCAGAACTTATACTTAATGAGAACATTTACATATTGCACAATGCAGATCATCACTACTAAACATTTTTTTAAAATTGTCACTTGGTACACTTGCATCTATTTATTCTTATTCATTTTAATTGATAAATTTATAATGTTTTCACATTTATTTTTATAAATTACAATGTTTCCAATTTCTAAAATGTGCACAATGTGCATCAGTTGTTGAAAGGTCTTTAAAACTGCCATAAAGAAATCAAATGGTACAGTGTAAGCAATCAACAAACATCCAAAACTTGCCATCACATTTGGAGATACAGAAATTTTTGGAATGATTTTTCCTTTCTTAAGGGGTAACTTACTTGGCACAACACACAATGTTTTAAATCTACTGTGTACCACTGAATAATCTATTTCCTCCTCCATCTCGACAGTAATAATTACATGAACTTTTCAAGAGATCAGAGGAACTGTTTCCTTACACTGAAAAATGGAAGCTTGAGTTCTTCACAGTTTGTTCAGTTGATTAATACATCAATCCTCTAATCCACCTTCCTCTTGTAATAGAGTAATCAGCTTTGGGACTCTTTCACCCTCCTCCGTCTGAAAAAGAAATATATGCTAGCTTTATGCCATCTTATTCAATGGAATGCCTTTCACAGCATATCAGTCTGTGGTGTCAGCTTAAAGTTATGGTCCAAGGCAACTGACTCATTGATTTGGCATCAGACTAGTAACAAAATAAGATTTTTATGTTACAATATTTGTCCCAAAGGACTATAATTTTAAAAATCAGCAATTTTTTTTAAATCATACATTTTCATCTGTGATTGTTATCTCTGGACTTACTGATTTTAATTTAAACTTGTAACTTTCTGAGGACTACCAGTTAATCTACTTTACAATTTTAAATATTTTCAAAAATATTTATTAGATATTTACAAAAAATATTCCTCAAATATAAATGTCATCCTAATACATTCAGAAGAGTAATTGATTTCAGAGGTTCTTACAAAACATTTAGGTGCATAACTTTTTGCCAAAAGTTTTTGCCATGTGTTTTTTTAGTTTGTGCCAATAATACTTTCAAATACTACTAGTAGCACTTCAGATAATAAAATGGCTGATTAAATGAAATCAGCAGATTTCACTAAAATTTTATCCTGTTCACCATTTTTGACTGCTATTAAAATAATGTGATTTTAATAGAGAGGAAAGTAATATGTACTCACTTGTCTTGCCATTTCCACCAGAACCTGTAACTTCTTGATAGCAATGCACAGCCTGGAATAAAACGGACACAATCTTTATAAAAGGCTTGTTTTATTATTGTACACAGTGCAATTTAAAAGAACTTTCATTACAATTATTATTATTATTATTATTATTATTATTATTATGAATTGAGGTAATAAACATACAAACACAATGAGGTAGTGATATACTGTGATGTCACCACTGTTTGTGTAGGCATAATCGCATAATCTTTTCAGGTAAAAAAATACCATTTCCCTTCCACCCTCATAGTAATCTCTCTTCCATCTTTCATTTTGTTAATAATTACAAAATTATTGTTATGTATCTTAAGTAAACATGTACCTTAAGTTACAAATAATACCTTTTGCCATCCACTGCTTTGGTAATCTCCTCCATCTCCTTTTTGGTGAAGGCGTCCATGCCGTCCAGAGCTGCCAGCAGCTGTTCCCCAGTGGACAGATTATACGCATGGATCCTGGCGTTGAAGACATTGGTCATCTCCAGGTCCTGCAGCACATCTCTCCTGCTGCTGGTCGCTATCACAAGCAGTTTTCTGCCCTGAAAAAAAGAAGTCACAGAAATTCTATTTTTAATGAACTTCAACATGTAGGTACTTACAAAACAACTTTGGAGTAGAAATGTATATATTTCATGTTCTAACAAAATCATGGTAACAATTCATATACCATGTATTTTGTGTACTAATGACTGAGAAGCTGCTCTATACACACTCTACCCAAAAAAGTAATAATTTAAAAAACTATGTAAGGAAGTGGGAAAATCTTCAGTGTATATAAAAAAGTGCATTATCCACCAATATTTGGTTGAAATATTTACCTTAGCTCAAATGGTTATTTTATAATTAAATAATCATTTCAGTTGTTTCCAAACTTTTTTGGACAAGTGGATGTATAAAATGTATTATATTTACATTTTACACTATATACTATTCAATAGAGGAATAACCTACATGTGGTGGCACTTTCTTTAACAACACCAGCAGGGCTTGCAGAACCAAGTTGGAGAAACGGGGGCCAATAGGAGCATAATCTGGAAGCCATAACAATAATTATAATCCTTTAGTTTTAATACGTGATCAAGCCCAATTTCAAAAACTCACAGCAAACCATTTCATACTTATCTGTACTTTAAACATTAAGAACTGGTATTAAAGTAAAACTGGTAATTTACACTGTATTGAGCTCAATATAATAAAAGCTTTACCTAGCAATCTCTCAATATCATCAACAATAACACAACTGAGCTGAGACTTGTAGGCATCATCAAATATCTAGAAAAAAAATCAAAATCCAACAAATACGATTTAAATTGCACCATCACATCAAAAGACAATCTACTAAAATTACACCTAATTTATAAGCTGCCATATCAATATTGATTACGTATTCTCTTCAATGAATCTGATACAAAGCTCTGCAACTTTTAACTGTTGTACTGTAAAAAAATCCATTGTTTTATATGCTCAGTTTCTATTATAACAGTTTCTTCAAAATAAAAGTTTCAGTCGGAGTAAGTTATTTGCACTATTATATGTCAGTGTATATCAAGTCACCTTCAACAACAAAAAAAAAAAAAAAGATGGGACTTGAGGAATTAATTTTTCCCTGCAGATGACATCTTCATATCCACAGAAATATTTGAGTACAAATAAGTATAAATTTACTTTTTTGTTTTGAAGAAACTGTTATAGCATCCTGCTGTTCTACCTTTTTGATTTGCTGACATTTGGCCGACTCATGGAATCCTATCATGTTTTCTGGGGAACAAATCTTGAGGAATGGAAAATCTGAATTCTTGGCAATTTGTGCTGCCAAAGCAGTCTTCCCACTGCCAGGGGGACCTGTAAGAATATGAATGAGAAAAGTAATGCAAGGCAACAGGATATAAGTTGTTTAATTGCAAGTCTGAATGAGATCTTCATATAAACATAATTAATTTGCCACCTTGATTCTCATCTAAATTGAATTTAAAATCTTGGAAAATCTTCCAGGCATGTTTCATTTTGTGGATTCAGATGCCAAAGAGGCTTTTCAGGGCACATCTACTATTTCACTGTCATCAACCTCACGAATCTAGTTTTTTGATCTTCTTAATTTGAAAAAAAAACAACAAAAAAACAAAGAATAAACTGCAACCTGTCCCATCTTCTCTTACCCTCTAACAGCACTGCAACCAATGGGGTTCTTTCGCTTTCCTTCACTTGTTTGGCCAACAGTTCTCCATCTTCCAGAATGCGTGCCACTGGGGCTCCCCAGGGTATTATACCATTGGCCACATAAGCACTGACCTCTGTGGCACTGGTACCAAAGGCCTTAAATGTTTTTAAAAATACTGTTATCTGTCTATATTGAAAAAATTTTATTCATGAAGATGAATATAAAAAGGAATGAACTACCCCCCCCCCCCCCACACACACACACAAGTTAAGTACTTAAAAACACTGAAAAAAGATCATATGAAATGAGAATATAGCTATAAATACTTAAAGAGGTACTGTCTTATAAAAATTTCCCCACAACCATGCTATAAAATAAGATATCTATCTAGTCTAATTAAATTTCACTGCCTCCCCCAGCCCCCCCCCCCTCCCCCCCCCCCCCCCCCACCACACACACACACACCACTTTTTCTGATCTTTTAATATAAAAATAGTTCAACTCACTGGCTTGACATCATTCTCCAGGGCATTCATAAAGTCTGCCCAGGTGACCTTGAGCCTGTCAGGAGCATCAGGATCTATCTCTACCTTGTTTGAAGCCTGGATCATAAACAGTACAGTAAACAGTAAAAATGTTCATACATGAAAATTATCAAACACAAGCCTAAATATTTCCGCACTGTTAGCTTATGGCCAACCTGGTCGAAGGCCTTCGTCAGACTGATGTGAGTACATGTTCACACTAGGTGGTATAGCGGCCAGGACCCTCTTATAAATGTCGGGCAGATCAACCCCCCATCCCTATTCATGGGTGGCTGGTGATGGCTGATGTTTTTGCTCAGTAAAAATGTTCACTGACTGAAAGCTTTTTCATCTCATTTAAAGTTAAACCACTATAAGCAATCAAATATCTCAGTTTTGAAGTTTTATTACAGTATTCAAAATGTTTAAAATGTCAAAAGATTTCACTTTTAAACATACAAATAATTTTACATTAAGAAAATTACATATTTTTTTATGAACCTGAGCTTAATATCCAGTAAGTGACTGCATTAGGTTTCAAGAATTTCCACATATTTCAACATGACAAACCTAACAAGTTCTTATTAATGTCTTATTTACCTTTATAAGTCTGTTCATTGCTGTTGATGTGGCAGCTCGTACCAATCCCTCAATCTCAGCCCCACTGAAATTCTTTGTTAGTTCAGCCAGCTTTAAATTATCGACATCATTGGCCAGTTTTCCATTCTCACGCATTGTAGCTGTGTGGATATTCAGAATCTGAACACGGCCATTTTCATCAGGTAAACCTAAGGAGGTAAAAAATCATTCACTTAAATTTCAAAAGCATTATATATATATATATAGTGTGTGTGTGTGTGTGTGTGTGTGTGTGTGTGTGTGTGTGTGTGTGTGTGTGTGTGTGTGTGTGTGTGTGTGTGTGTGTAAATCATATTTCTTTCTTTCTTTCTTCATACAAAATAATAGGAGTTCATTTAATTCATATTTCAAATTTTGCTTTTATACAAGAAGGATACTATCATATTATGAAAAAAAAAACAATCATGGAAAAACATGTCAGCAAAGTTTACCTATTTCCATCTGCACCTCCAATCTTCCAGGTCTTGTCAAAGCTTCATCTATCATGTCTTTTCTGTTCGTCATACCTTAAATGAATATATTTGACTTATGGCCAGAAATGGTAAATTTAACAGCATATACATATAAATAAGAGTAAACATTGTGAAAAGATTATAACTCATGGTATAAATATATAAGAATAAACACTTTTTCATAACTGTAATTAAGGCTTTATCACATACACTCACTTATATTCATCTAAAGTTCACAAAATAAGTTAAATAAAAATAAATTAAATAAAATATAATAAATGAAAAATACAATGTTTATCATATACTAACTCACCAATGACAAGGATATTGTTCAGTTGCTCGACACCGTCTATTTTGGCCAGTAGCTGGTTGACCACAGTATCATGGACACCAGTGTTGCCCGCCACGGAACCTCTGGACTTGCATATGGCGTCTATCTCGTCAAAGATGATGATGTGTAATCCACTGTTGATTCCACACTGAAGAATACAATGTAAAGTGGGAATAATTAATATGCACCCACACACAAAATGTATTTTGAACATTCATCCACATGTACATCATAGAAGGTTCTATTGTAAAGAAAATGAAGGGATATCTCACAATATATGTTTACTACCTGTTCGATATTGTGCCTTTTACTCATAAATACATCAATTCAAATTACTTGTGATTAATAATGTAAATTTAACCATGAATTCCCATGCCATATACTGAAGGTGAGTTGATCAGTATTTACTCATCATTTTTTTAAAAATCAAATTACTTTTACAACCAAGGCAAATCTTCAAATTAGTTGAAGTGTGTTAATCTTAACAATTATTTATTAACTGTCTGCTTTTCAATATCAAAATGTTTACCAATATATTTACCATAGAATAAAATTATAGGGTAGTCTGCTTTTTAATTTTGTTGTAACCACTCAATAGGAATGTTGTAATTTTCAGAAATTATGACTAACAAAATACAGTAAATAATGTAAAATTCACAGTTTTCTCCCCATTGAAAAGATTGAGTAATTACTGTATGAAATTTTTATCTGCACCTACCCTCTTTTCCTCCTCCTCTGCTTCCAAGAACAGTTTCCTCACATTAGCCTCTGATTCACCCACATATTTGTCCAAAATCTGAGGGCCGTTGATGATCTTAGGCTCCCTAGCATTCAACATTTTACCTATTTGTCTGAAATATAAATATATTAACAGTGTCACAACAAATACTTTTGTCTTTTAGATCTGTATATTAGGCTATAGGGACATCAGAGCAAGCTGCCATAAAGACATATGGGCAGATGACAGACTATAAAAACTTGATGAACTGTTCCTTAGGCTGTATTCCCAGAGCTTTTAGATCGATCTATCCCCGCGGGGAGTCTCACTAGATTACTGTTAGATAATCCGGCTTAACCTACTACAAGCTGTAAGGGGGTAATTAGCGTTTGTGTCTGCCCGGCTGACAGCTATTTAGCGTGAACCCCCAGGGAGTTAGGTCGATCTAAAGTAGATCGATCTCATCTCTGGAAATGGGGTCTTAAACTACTGTTTATCACATGGTAATATAAACTAAATCAATGTTACATTTATCAATATTATATAATAAAATTAATATATTCTGCAAATATTTTATATCAGCAGAGATGCATACTCTACCTGGCCATAAGGGTCTTTCCTGTACCAGGGGGTCCAAACAACAATATACCTCTTACATGTTTCATGCCTTGAAATAAAGAGAGAAATATTCAGTTGATGCACTTACAATGATAAAATATAAAATGACTTTAAACAACTATGTACATGTTGTTGAATACAAAGAGTAAACAATTGCATAACAGAAATTGTACACATAAAATGTAAAATTACTTCAATTCGTAACTGCTTACTTGTAAGTAATAAAATATTAAGTATTTAAGTAATAAAATTATATTAAGTAATCAAGTATTTTAAGTATTAAAACAGATGGGATAGAGACTATTTGTAGAAGAATTTGATCTGATAACCCACCTAGTTGTTCTACTACCTCAGGTGGAAAAACCCTGGAAGCAAACGCTCTCCTAAAGATAGCTGAGAATTCATTGTCCAGGCCTCCTATACCCATCTTGGTGAAGTCCCAGTCTGGGTTTATGATAGACTGGAAGGACTGTTTTCTAAAAGGCAAAACAAAACAAAAAATAATAAATAAATAAATGTTTATTTTAAAATAACACTTCAAAGGTTTACCAACAATATTTTAACCTTAATTTTTATTTCAAAATACCTGGAGTACTATCAAAACAATGGTTTATAATCTTTCATAAATTAATGATGACAAATAACCTATTTTCATGATCATTTTTCTCATAAATGATAACACCACATCATACTCACGATTTTGCTTTGCCAGTCAAGTTGACTGCAGAATTTTCTGCCTTTTCAAAAAACACATTTGTGTTTGGCATAGTAATACCAAGACGTGCCTGAAATATTGAGAATGTGAAATTTTACTTTCTTAAATGGAAGATATAATGGCATCATCTGCAATTGCCCAAAGTTTGGTGAAGTGGCTTATAATCAAGCAAGATTTAACAGATTTGGAGGAGAGGTTAGAATTAATGGCAGACTAGCGAGTGCAGTACGACAATGAATAAAAAGTGACAAAATTTATCCATGGATGTATTTTTTTCTTAGATTGTATTGTTGCTGTCCATTGCACTACAGTATGAATTCATCATGTTTTGTGTGCCATTTTTGTATTGCTCTCTACGACAACATAACCAATGCATAGAATTTTAACTGTTTATATAACAGCTTCCTCCACTATTTCCCAATTCTGGCAATTATTCTAGACTCCAATGGCATCACGCACTGCCATCAGCCTCTTTTTACATCTTGAATGATGCCCATTTCATTACAGATATTTTAGACTTAATACCTTATTTTTTACCTTATTTCACAAGCATTTATGAAAAATAAGAAAGAGACTCGGCTCTTGTATTCACTTACTTGTTTTGGTTTTCCAGATCCCATGTCCATCACTGGAATATGAAAAATGTTACACGTGAAATTCACAGTTGACTAACTAATTCTAATTAACTTGTACAGTGTACTACAGCAGTAGATGCTAAGAAAGCCCATAACTGAATAAACTATATTTTGTAATAAAATAATATGTAATGTACGGATTAAAAAAAAACAACTGTAAATAACAGTTGAAAAGAATTTTAGCGATTTTCTAATAAAACTAGGACAAATTTTTGTAACTGAGAGTGCCTGCTGCAAATATTTCAAGGGTAATTCTCTCACCATCTTTGGCTTGATGGAGTGCATCAAGTTTAAATCAAATCTAAAAAGACGCACTGTAAAATCTGTTTACCTTCAAGTTCTTTGATTGTCAGTCCAAGTAATTTCTTTCCCTGAAATTCAAAGACAAGCTGCTGACCCTGTGTGAAGGCTTGCTGTGGAAACTGCATTAGAAACTCCATCGCCATCGTTTCCGTGTTGTAGGCTTCTGTTGTGGTACTAAGAAAAGATGAAAAAAATCATGAAATCTTGAAAACAAAAGTGTAGGGGTAATTTTCATCCCATCACTATTTATCATGCAATCACTTTTCTTTACACATAACTATTAATGTACAGTCACATGTAAAAAAAAACAATACTGCACTATATTTCTGCTTATATCATTTTATCAATTAATGATACTTGATACACTTCATTATATGTTTACAAACATTTTGGACAACTTAAGCACTTCTTTTATTACAACTCACCCAGTCAGCTATGGAAAGGTTGTATTTCATTAATGCTAATCAAAAGAGGAACAAGGTCATAGCTGGCAAATTGACCACTCAGAAATACACTAAAAATGACCAACTGACCAATTATTTACTCTCTAGGTTAAGAATAACTTATCTTATCATCTTACATCTGGACACCATAAATATATTTTCTGTAGCACCTTCCATTAACTTACTTTTTCTTTTGTAAGAAGTCAACTTCTAAAGTTATGCTACTGATATACTGAGTGTTGGGGTCAAACTTATACGGCATGACTCCAATCTCCTGATTGAGGGACAACATGGCCCACTTTCTCTGAAATTTGGAAAAATAAAATATAATAATGGTTAAGAGAAAAATCAATATAATTGTATTACTCTGTCTCGTTTTCAAAGAGTAATGCATACTGCAAGTTGGATGACATGTTGATGAGAATTGCTTATAATGCCAGTGTCATAATCATATCAATAAATGGCTTTTCACTTAGATGTAATGTTATGCATTGTTACGAACAGTAACAAATTTCACCAAATAATTTAATTACAACATGCAAAGGCTCTTTGGCTCTTTGGTGCCTAGACCAATGTTATTTTTGGCTCCCAAGAAGTCGGATATCTGCCAAAAGTCAGATATCTGCCTGCATAATGGACTTTTCATGGTGTTACTTTGTATTACATACTACACGTTATCTCCATGGCACACACAGTTATAACACGTATCCCTTACCTGAGGCAGACTAAAGCCCACAGTTCCCGGTACAATGGCATTGTGGCTCTTGATGGTAAATATATATGTGTGGTTAGGTGTAGGGTGAACCTTGATATGTCTGAAATGTATAAAAAAAATCATTCACAAGTTGGACTCAAGATGCAAATAGACAGAAGATCTTCATTCTCACATTGAGCATTATATCTTAAGAGTTACACCTTCAGAGCCACTTCATTACACTGCACAGCACTTAACAGTAATGGCTTGACCATTTCAACTGGGGAAAATTGTGCATTTTACAGACACTGTATTTTGTTAAGTGATACATTCTTAAAATTAGAAGTACCTCATGAGTGATTGCAACACAATTGAAAAGCAAACTACCTAATAGTTTTATTCATACTTGCTTTCACAAGTTCAGTTCTACTGTTTTGATTAAAGTATATATATATATATATATGCTCTTTGAGACAGTAGCAGTATGGTGGACAATGGGCAAAGTATAAGTTAATCAAATTAGCTTTGTAAGAAATTACTTTATTTAGGTGATTTTTTACATAACAGCAGCTATAAAGCTGTCAATCTCTCAAAACATTACCTTTTTGATGGAATTCTAGGACTTTTTTAACAAGTGGCACATTTAACAGGACTGGCCAACTATGAAATATTGACAGCTTAATAATCTGGCTATTACAAAAGAGAGTCGATCGCCTAAACAAATCCCCCATGCTTGAGACTTCCAATAAAATAAAAGGAAGCAAACTTTTGGAACACCTGTCGAAGGGAATAAAAACCTCTGGTAGTGAAATTACATGTTAGGACCTCTCAAAATGGTCTCTCTCTCTCTCTCTCTCTCTCTCTCTCTCTCTCTCTCTCTCTCTCTGGTGCCATGGTTAATATAACCCTCGACAACTTATGATGGCAGTTTCAGCATCTAACTCCTTGTTGAGTTCCATATTTTTGGTCCAGTAAAATGTATTGCTTGAGCGACATGAGAAGTGCCTTAGACAGATTGCTTAATGTGAAAAGGCTTAGAGAAATAACTGTCAGATAAGACACTTAGACTGCAGCTCTTATTCAAAATAGATCTCATAAATTGGATTTTCTTCTTCAATATTCAGTTGTTTTTTTTTTCTTTTTTGCTAAGTTGAGAAGCAAGGGATGGAGAACCTTTTTTGTTTGTTTGTTTCTGCCATGTGCTAAAAAAATATAATAATAATAATAATAATCTTTATTGGAGAAATCGCAACCCGAAGGTTGAAGTTATACAATTACATATATGAATATTTAAGTCAAGGAAGCCTGGTCATTTTTGCACTGGTGCACTCCGTAGGCGGTCTCACCTCCCTGGGGAGCATACATATGGGGATAAGAGATATATCCATGTGGTATTTTTGTGTTTGGAACTCACCAGTGTGATAGTATTGGAAAGTACAGTGCATGTGTCAGAAAATTTTTCCAATGATACATTAACTCAAACATATGTGCCCTGTATACTGTCTCTGTAGGGTTTGCTGTAAAGTGGAAGACAAATTAAACGGGAATTTTCCTGATGTCATCACAGGTGGTTGAATGGGCACAAGAAAATGCATCCTGACTATACTACTCAGTAGTATTGTCAGGATGAGAATTTTCCTGATGTCATCATGAAATTTTCCTGATGGGAATTTTCCTGATGTCTCATCACAGGTTGTTGAATGGGCAACAAGAAAATACATCCTGACTATACTACCCAGTAGTATAAACCATGGTCAAGGACATGGTCAGAGGGCAATCATTTTTGCCCCAAACACAGCAGTGAATTTTCCAAAGTTTGTCATTTTGGGTCATTTTCCAGCATTGAATGTTCGAAAGATGTTTCTATGGACCCCGGTATTTCTTTTCAGCCTTGCTAATCCTGGTGATGGATTTGGGCTGAATGTACATGTATCTGTACACTACAAATATCTTAATTAAGACATGACTGCCACAATGTGGTCCAGATACAATGCAGTCAGTTCAAACAATTGTCTAAATACAGTATTTGTTATAGATCTATTTGATCAGCAATTGTTTCAAGTTCAGACATCTAAATAAACTGCAATTTTCTTTTATGGTGTGAAACTAACTTGCTGCTAGGTGCAACCTATCCTTCTATGAAAGATGAATGAATAATATGAGCAGAAAAAAATTAAGATTAGAATTCTGTTAAAATCAATACCAATGAGCAGATGAAAGTGAACAAATAAATCTGAATTTCCAATCAATTCTTCCTTGTAGCTACCAGACTGATTATCAGGATTTATATTTGTGTGCAATGGTTCCACAATCCACAAAGGAGCAACAATATCGGACTGGTAATTTAGTGTTAGTGCAGTGAAGGTAATGGCTGAAACCATGTGGGATTTCATCGCTGAAGTGTTTCAGAGCCAATGATATGTGCCTTGGAGACTTATACAATGACAAAAATGCAATAAATCTTCAGCATATGCCATTGATTGATCAGATTGTTGGATATTGCCATTGTGGAAAAAAATGAAAAAAGTATGAGATAGGGCCATAAATCATATCATATCATTTCACTTTACAGTTAAAAAAATAAACTGTGTGTGTGTGTGTGTGTGTGTGTGTGTGTGTGTATCTCCACATTTTCTAGGAATTTCTAGTTGTAATCATGCTACAAATCATTTCAGCCAAGTGCTGATTATACTGACAAGCATTGTGCAACTGCACATGGTCTTGAAGCCCATAAAATCAGAAAGGTTTTATCTCGAAATTAATCAAATTGATTCATGCACTCAAGTTTTTAGATTACAGTCTGGTACTATATTCATAATTCAACACAGGTTCGATATTTACACTCAGCCGGAATACATGTACATCACTGAATGATAAAAATCTTTTGTATACCTAAAAAAAATCTGTTTTTCCAAAAATAAAACTATGGTTAACAAGAATAAATTCTATGTTTTCTCATGAAAATCTCAATTTTCAAATCTGTGTTTTTGTCATTTTTTATTCAGAAATATTGCCACATATTGATACTTAACAGTCTATTTATTTACTGGGCAAAGAAATCAATAGAGAATCCAGTCTCTGGACACATCATTTTGGTCAATAAATGGAGCTACAATAA